>NC_062573.1:84243800-84905189 GCF_022837055.1 Prionailurus viverrinus
CCAATCAGTATTCCTTTTATTTCCTTTTCTTATCTTATTGCATTAGCTAGAACTATTAGCATAGTTTTGAAAAGGAGTGATGAGAGAGCGTATCCTCGCCTTAGTGGGAAAGCTTCAAGTTTCTCACTGTTATGTATGACATTAGCTGTAAGATTTTGTAGATATTCTTTACCAAGTTGAGGAAATTCCCTTAACTTTTTAACATTAAGGACTTTTGAAAAACCTCATGAAGCAGAGAAGTAAGGATAGAAACAAGGAGGTAGAATCAGAAACGTAGAGGAGGCTGGAAGTGAGGGCTCTAATTCTGGCAGCTGGGGAGGGAAGGTGCTAGAGGGCCTTCCCTGATAGCACCTGTCCTCCAAGTGGACAGCATTCCCAGGACTGCATGGCACCGGTCTAATGGCAAAACTGAACGTAAGTAGGTGCTTACTTAAGGCTACTTGAGATCAAGATCAGTTTTCCCTAGGAAATGGCCTGAATATATTCTTTCTGAACAACATTCTAGAGACTGTGAAGAGGAATCTTAGCTGTTGTGACAACGCTCAAGCATACCCCGGATTAAACTTAGCATCAACTTTAAAAAGAGTTCTAGAAACCAGGTGCTGTCTTCATGACTGTGCTTAGAAAAATGCCAGCATCGGCCATCCACCTTGTGTGACTCCAGTGCCTGTATCGGTTGCTGAAATCAAGGTTCAGGGGTTTGCTAAGTATCTGGAGATGCAGGTTGTATCCATCATGTGATCGATGGGCTGCCAATGTTTATTCCTAAGTCGGTGATGCCCCAGTCCAACTTGTCAATTTGTACCTGAGCGATGGCCCTCGCAGTTTAACGTATTTTACATAACGTGCTAGGGTTACAATCACAATGCTTCTCAGGCTATTTCTAAGTGATAATACACCCAGAATTCTAGGATAGGATTCCACAGAAAGGGCGCTTTGATAACCATACGTGACTGAATAATTTGAGTTGGTGCGATTGTTAGAATCAGCTTCCCCAGCTTTGGGAAGAAGAAGCCCTGGGAAAAAAAATGGAGAATCTCTGTTCCATTCGGTCCTCTGTTACCCTGGGTCTGAGAACCCACTGGGCTGTGCCCGTGTGCACACGGGAGGTGGACAGGGAGGGTCCGTCTCTGCAGGATCAGTCCTTTCTCCTTCCAGATTCAGTTTCTCAGCCCATTGGCAGCTGCTCTGCACTGGAGGGGGGTGAGAAAGCAGGACGGGACCTGGACGGCACTGGGGCTGGGGCGACAGGGGGGAAGGGGAGGGGGAGCCGGGGCACAGCGGTGGATGCGATCTGAAGAGCTCGGGGTCCCCCTGTGGGTTACCGTACTCACTTTCTGTTGGTTTTCTTTCTCTTGCCACTGAAAGCATGTGCAGCAGTCTATAGACAGAAGAGGGCAAGTCTGGAAGACAGGCAAAGGAACGCCACCACGAGTGTAATCGTGTCCTAGAACAACTGAACAGAAAGCAACAACTATTAAAGATGCCACGAGAACCATCTTCTCCGAAGCCAAGAGTCTGAAGCAGCACAGTGTGTCCTGGGAAGGGCAGACACAGAATGGCTAGCCCACACCGTGAACTTTAACATTGACTGCCTTTTCAGTACACGGAAAGAGTGTGATGACCGATTAGCACCTGGCTCTCCTCCCTCCTGAGGGATGGCATCACCTGGAGTGAAGCTCGGTCGGCTGCGAACTTTCTCCACAGTGACATCCGATAAGGAGATGGAAACATTCTTGGCACGTTTTAGGAAAAGAAAACTTTGACCGAGAATATTACCCGTATCTCTGGTCGTTAACTCACACACACACACACACACACACACATAACCCAAACCAACTTTTTACACAGATGAAAATTCAAATACTAACAAGCAGGGGTGCCTGGGTGACTCAGCCGGTTAAATGTCCCACTCTTGGTTTCAGCTCTGGTCATGATCTCATGATCTCACGGTTTGTGAGTTTGAGCCCCACATCGGGCTTTGCACTGGCAGTGCAGAACCTGCTTGAGATTCTCTCTCTCCCTCTCTCTCTGCCCCTCCCCTGCTCACTCTCTCTGTCCCTCTCTCAAAAATAAATAAATACACTTAAAAAAAATTTTTCAGGGGCGCCTGGGTGGTTCAGCCGGCTAAGCGTCCAACTCCGGCTCAAGTCAGGAACTCACAGTTCATGAGTTCGAGCCCCGCATCGGGCTCTGTGCTGACACCCCCAAAGCCTGGAGCCTGCTTCAGATTCTGTGCCCTCCTCTCTCTCTGCCTCACCCCACCTGGCGCTCTGTCTCTGTTTCTCTCTCTCTTTCAAAAATAAAGATTAAATAATTTGTTTATTTTAATTTCAAATACTAGCAAGCGTGAAATGTTGAGGTGGGGGTGGGGGGGGGAAGATAAGGGGAGCTCCAGGAAACCAAGGGATAAACAGGAAAGAGGAAAGACTGGCAAAAAGCCTGGGACAATAGACTGAGGCTACATTGTGTGGAAACTATGGTTACGGAATGAAAAGTAAATGTTATAAAAGAGCATCGTGCATCAACCGTCCCAGAGTTAATGAAAATGCAGAAGTGAGGGGGAGAGAAACTGTCATCGTTTATAGTCAGCAGACATATCTCGAGTGACCCCTCAAGAAACTGAGACATGGGTTTTGTGACCGTAGCCAGGGAACCAAGAGAAAGACGGCCGGCCGACCGATGACTCCAGTTCTCGGAAAGTCAGACCCAGGTAAACATCTATGAAAAAAAAAAAATACAGATCAAACAGCAAAAACATAGAAGTGGAAGCTTGAAGACAAAAATCGTAGCACGAAACGGTGGGACTGACGTTAAGCATACTTGTCGGGTGAATGAATAAAAATAGATGCAATGAAATATAAAGATATAAAATATAAAGGGAACCTATTCCCTTTCAAAAATTGTTCAAACCGAGTAAGAAAGACAAAGCAGCCGTGTGCCGTCTACGCCCCAGAGGCTAAGAGCACGAGGGTGAGCGGACACGCACAAGCCGGCCATGCTCAAGGTCGCAGGTGGCCAGCAAGGTGGCCATCGAGGCAGGACGGCGAAGAAGGCAAAGCGGGAGGGCTCATCGCTCAGCGGATATTTGCGCACAGAATACGGAGCATGGGATGAAAGCCGGACACACGAAGGGTAAGCTAATGGCTGCTGCGGGGGATTTGAAGTCCCCTCCCTGGGCCGGAGCTGCTGGCTCACGATGGAAGGAATCAAGTTGGTGGCTTAATGGAAGGAGTTGGGTTTGGTGGGGAGGGTTCCGGGGAAACTCCCGTATCTACTTCTCAGGGGTAGTGGTCTTTTATCAGGTAAAGCAAGACTTTACTGATGGATGTCTCTCCAGGCACTAAGCAGGCATGGTCCCCGGGCCACAACCTGTTCCAGAGCAGAGGCGTCGTCCAGGGACTGGCCGGGTCAGAAGGCCACGCCTACACCCTTTCCAGGGGAGAAAACTGAGGCCAGCTGCAGGGTGCCCGGCTCTGCCTTAAAACCGCCACCTGTGAGTTTGAGTCATCGGGCGCTCTGTTATCCAGGATCTAGCCTCAGTCACTTTTGCTCGTCACTTCCCCTCCTCATTGAAACCTCAGTGACGGGATCCTTTGCTAAACTACATGAACACCCATGTCAGTTTGGGGGGGAAGCTTTGGCTGAGAGGAAACGCACTGCGAAGCTACGATTTTGATACAGAAACCGTTTCGGGGAGCCTGGGTGGCTTCGTCAGTAAGCATCTGCCTTCGGCTGGGTCATGATCTTGCAGTTCGTGAGTTCGAGCCCCGCGTCGGGCTCTGTGCTGACAGCTCGGAGCCTGGAGCCTGCTTCGGATTCTGTGTCTCCCCCGTTCTCTGTGCCCCTCCCCTGCTCACGCTCTGTCTCTCACTCTCAAAAATGAATAATAAAACCATTAAAAACCCAGAAGCCCTTTAGAGTGCAGACAGGCTTAAGATGGGGTGGCTCTCCCCAGTGGCTGTGGGGGGGTGGGTCTCAGCTTTCGTGCAATGTGTGGGCCTGAAGGAGGTTTTGCAAAGATGGGCTCGGGGGCTCCAGGGGCCTTAGAATCCACCCAATTCTTACTCTGCAAAGAGAAAACTGAGGCCAGGGAGGGGAAGAGACGCGGCTTGCCTGAAGGTGCTGCCCTGTAGGCTGGAGCAGGCATCGCCAGCCGGGTGTGCAGAGATCTGTGTAAGAGGCACACGCAGAGTGGACACACACACACGCACGCATGCACGCACACACAAACCCCCCGGGCTGCAAGCGTGCACATTAGATCGCTTTTCCCTCATTTAGTCCTAATGGCCCACGACACGCATCCCCGTTTCCTTCCCGAGTTTCTGCACGGAGAACACGCGTAGCAGTCACGGAATAAACGGAGGTGAGGCCTCGTTTGTCGCCGGAGAGCCCACGCTGGTGGGTGAGCAGCAGTGATGGTGATCTGTGCTACTGCTTTAAAGACCAAAGGTCTGAAACGAAAGAATGTCCACTGGTGGAAGCGGGGGCGGGGGGGACGCTGTCTTGGCCGGGGGCGGCCGACTCTGGGGTGCGACACGTTTGCCGGCTCTGAGTACTGGCGTTCTGGAGCCAGGTTCCTGTTCGCCTGCACACGTCCCAGCCACAGCCTGCTTGGGCTCACAAAGGTCAACACCGCTGCCCTTGACCCCTCGGCCGAGAGCCCCACCCTTGGCGTTCAGAGTTTCTCGGTTAACATTTTGTCGGCGGTTTTGCACAAGTAAGGAGCGCCTCATGACCGTCTTATTAATAGCCCAGATTTCACACTTTTTTTTCAACTCTGCTTTGAAAAACAAGAATTTTTTTTTTAACCTCATTAGCATGGAAACTCCGCATTCATGGAAACGCCTTGAATCACAGAAGCCAGCCGCCCTCTGACGAGTGGCAGGCAGTCGCCTTGGCAGAAAGCATGCACCAGCCAGCGGTCCCAGGACCTGGAAAGGTGGGTTTCGTCCCAACGTTGGGTTTCGTCCACGTTTTCCTGTTCACGGGGGTCACTCGTGCGGCGTCTGGCCTTTCCCTGTGGTGACCATTTTGTGTTCTGAGGCTTTTCAGGTCCCAAGTCGTCTCTGAATAGGTGGCCTTGTGAGCCTTCTCGGGCCTAAGGGAGCACGCAGTCATCCCGTGGTGATACCCTTCAGCAGTGCTCGGGTACGGAAGAGAGACGGCCGCCCGCCACGGCCTCCCCCTCCTTCCCTGCACCCCAGAGGCATCCGGCCTCACTAGCGACCCTCTTAAGTACGCCGCGCCCCGGTCAGTAGACGAGGAGCCTGGAGAAAGGGTCCCGTGCTAACTGTCGCTGCTTCAGAAAATCCTTCATGGGCGGCAGCTGGTGGGAGGCCGGTGGGAAGAGAAAAGCCGTCTTGCCCACCCCTCCTCTGCACGCGCCTCGTGGTAAGCATTTGTGTCGCCGCATTTCAGGTTCTCCAGGGCCCTGGGAGGACCCTGTCACCCCGCTCCCGGTTGATTGACAAGGAAACCCGGTGCAGAGAGGTTGGGTAATTTGCCCAGAGCCACCAGGCTCTCCAGGGACAGAGCCTACTGCCGTGCGGAGATGTCCCCGAAGCACGTTTGATCTTCCTCCGGCACAAGTGGCCTTCAGAAACATCGGTTTCCCTAAGCTCCTCCCGCACCTGTGAGCTGCAAGGCAGGGGAAGAGACGAGGAAACTGTGGGCAGTTCGAAGGGTCCGGGAGCAGAAGCGAGCCTCTCAGGGAGGCCCGGTGAACAAGGGGGTCAAGACGTGCGCAGAAGACGCCAGAGATACAGGGATTCATCTCGCAGTTGTTACGACTCTCCTATTAAGTCTATTTCCCCCGGGCAGGGGTGCAGAGGGAAGGGACACGTAGCATCACAGAGCAGTCACCTGTGGAAAGCGTGAGCTAGTTTTGTTTATTAAGTGGCCTCACTCTTGCCCATCAGGAGGAGTCTCCCAGATATACCATAAACAAACCGAAAATGTCCCTCGCATTGAAGAGATCGGGCCACGGTTGTCTATTTCTATTTCCCCGACTCCGTAGAGCAAATCGGTCAGCGAGAAGATAGGTCGATTTTTATTGCTGAGAATGAGAATGTTACTTGAGAGTTAATGCCACCATGCGCCCTAACCTAAGCCCTGATGCGGACAGCACGTTCTTGTCCGGGCCGCAGCCGCATCTCTGGGCCATCGGCCGGCACTCAGGACGGGGGCAGACACGAGCCTTTCTACTAACTGGAACAGCAGACCAATAAGGAATACGGAACATCCACTGCCTTCCCTAGTGTCTTAACAACTAGGAAAATGCAATATATTTTAAAAAATGTTTAATGTTTACTTATTCTTGAGAGAGAGAGAGAGAGAGAGAGAGAGAGCGCTAGCGGGGGAGGGGCAGAGAGAGAGGGAGACACAGAATCCGAAGCAGGCTCCAGGCTCTGAGCTGGCAGCACAGAGCCCGATGTGGGTCTCGAACCCATGAACCGTGAGATCATAACCTGAGCCGAAGTCGGACACTCAACCGACTGAGCCCCCCAGGCTCCCCGAAGGTGCCATATATTACAAATGTCCGCACAGTCCTTGTTTGAAATGGCAAAAAGTAACGATAGTAAACAGAAGCAATCCAAATGCTGGGAGAGGAGCGTTATTCGGAAGTAACCGTGAGCTGTCTGCGTGTGGTTGCAGGGGCGTCGCACAAATACGACAGTCAAAGAATGTACACAACGCAGCGCCCAGCCCGGCCGACGCTGAGCGCTTTCTGAGCTCTGGGCTGCAGCTAGGCCTCGACTGCCGAGGTTAGACTGGTGGGCTGGGCAGGAGACCTCTCCCTGCCTGAAAATCGGGTGGCCCAGGAGGCACAGGGAGCCCCGGGTGGCCCAGGCAGAGAGGGTGTCGAGGCACACCGGTGCCCCGGGGAAGGAGGATGAGGTGGGCCGACGGGATGGGTCAAGTGGAACAAAAAGCCCGAGGGACAGGGGCGGGAGGGACGGCCGTGGCCAAGGCCAGGATACAAAGGGGAGCTGCCCGGAAGCAGGACCAGGAGCCGGGCGCCTGCCCCGACGCTCACACCCCCCTCCCCCCCCAGCAGACGGGAAACAAGCGAATTCTCAGGACGTGATGTGACGGCAGCCAGAGTCACCACGCAGACGCGTGTGGGCGGCCATCTGTGCCTGGGACAGAGTTGGACAGTCACCAGGCGGAGACCCACCTCCCGACAGCGATCCCCCAGTGTCCCGTGCTCCTGGGCTGACGTCTAGACGTGTTTCTGGCGGAGCCATCGTTCTGATTAGTGGGAGCCTCGGTCGATCAAGGCGGGCACTTCCTGTGGTTTTCCGGGCTGTGTGGGCTTCCCCTGCGGAGCAGAGCTGGGTGCGGCTCCCGGACCCTGGGCCCCACTCCAGGAGGAGGCTACCCCGGGGCACCTGCCCCCCGACTCCAGTCCCCTTCCAGGAACAGCGTTGCGCCTCTTCAGCGGCTGTTTCTTCCTTTTCCTCCCGTGGTTCCACGTTGCCTGAACACGGGGCAGGTCTCCTCCCTCCGACCAGCGGCAGACAGCATTTCTCACTCTTGTAGTTCGTCCTTTGGGTTTGGGGTTCTCCGCGCACCCACTCTCCCTCCGTACCCAGGGGTCGGCTCGGGGCTGCAGCCACCCCCTTGGGGATCCCGTCTGCGCCGGGTCACCCAGGCCCGTCTCCCGGCCTGCCCTCTGGTCTCCCCCACTCTCTCTTTGTCCTTTCTTACTGCGGGTAATTTCATGGGCCCAGGCAGTTGGTCAAGGATTGTTCTGGGCGTTTCGGCGAGGGCGTGTCTGAATGGGATTCTTATCCGACTCAGTAGACCGGGTAAAGCGGACCACTGAACCTGATCCGGGGGTCCTCCCGTGGTCAATGACCCGCCCCCTGGAGAAAGGGGATTTCTCTCACCCGACTGCCTTCCTATCAGGACGTCAGCTTTTTCCTGCCTTGGGACTCAAACAGAAACAATGTGTCCTTTTGGGTCTAGAGGCTGCCGGCCTTCAGGTCATCCTGGGCCTCATACTCCCATAGCGCAGACCTGGGACTTGTCAGCCTCCGTAATTGCGGGAGCCCATGCCTTACAATAAACACACACACACACACACACACACACACACACACACACACATCTTTGGTTCTAGTTCTCTGCAGAACCCTGACTAATAACGTAAGATTTTAGGAGAAAAACATGTTTGGGTAAAAGCTGTTTATTAGGTCAAAGCCTTACCTTGGGGCGCCTGGGCAGCTTAGCCGGTTGCATGTTCGACTCTTGATTTCGGCTCGGGTCACGATCTCACGATTTGTGGGGTCGAGCCCCTAGCTGGGCTCTGTGCTGATAGTGCGGAGCCTGCTTGGGATTCTCTCTCTCTCTCTCTCTCTCCCTCTCTCTCTCTCTGCCCCTCCTCTGCTCGTGCACACGCTCTTTCTCTCAAGATAAATTAAAATAAAAACCTAAATAAAAAAATAAAAGGTTTATCTTTCACATCACCCCAAATAAAAACCTAAATTAAAAAAAAAATAAAAGGTTTATCTTTCACATCACCCCAACTCCTATGTTTGGAACTAAAGAGGACATGGAAATCATCAGGTATCTCTCTTTGCAGAAGGCACATGGCCCACTGGCACCGTGGCGGTGGCTGGATGGGCAGAGTGAACGGCCGAGGGCGGAACCCCCCGTTCAGCATAGGGAAGCGTCCCGCCCGCGTCCCACCCGAGGATCCCTTGCTTTGGCATATTCTCCTGAGGAAGACGTTGCTGCAAGGGAGGATTCTTGGAACTGAACTTGGCAGTCATTCATTTTTGTCCCTAGGTTTGCTGGGAGCTGAGGGGAGGAAGTCACGTGCATGCGGGGAAGCCCCTCAGGACGGTGAGGACCGTGCCAGACTCCGGGAGAGGACGGGGCCAAGGGGGCCCCCGCGTCCGGGGCTGCGCAGTGGGCTTCTGACTTCAGGAGGTGCTTCGGGGTGCAGCCTGCAGCCTGTTTCTTGTGCAAGCCGCCAAGCGGGAGTGTGGGCTGGGGACATGAAGAGAGGGAGAAATCCTTGCCCTTGAATAATTAATCGCTTCATCTTCTCTCTCAAAAATCGCTTTATTATCTCAAAGGGAACTCCTTTATTTGTCATTACCCGCTGCATAAGTGACATTTAAATAAATGTGTTGTGGCATCCTGCTCCACGGCTTTGTTCCTTAGAGACCTCTCCTGCAGGCCAGATTCAGGAGTTTCTGGAAACCATCTTTTTTGCAGCGCACAGCCGGGTGGCAACTCATTAATCACCCCTTCGTCATCTTATTCCTGTGTTCGCGGCAGCCCGAACTTCCTTATCACGGCAGGAGCGACGTGGGCTGAAAATTTCTTGCCCAATATTTTGCTATATCCAGACAAGTTAGAATCTTTTCACGGTAGGTGAGAGAGTGAACAGGGAGAGCACCGATGCGTGCCTCTCCTGATATGTTCTTGAAACCAGTATTTAAAAAAAAAAATTATTTATTTGGCCGGGGGAGGGCCAGAGAGAGAGAGGGGGAGAGCATCCCAAGCAGGAGCTGTGCTGTCGGCACAGAGCCCGACTTGGGGCTCGAACTCACGAACCACGAGATCATGACCTGAGCGAAAGCGAGAGTCAGACGCTCCACTGGCTGGCACCCCAAAGCTCAGTATCGTTAATGCAGCTATTTTTTGTAAGTCATGTATCACACGGCATGAATTCTCACATGATGTTGCCATCAGTCTATTTTTTCAAGTTACATAGAATGGAACAGTTGGGAGTATTTCTTCCTTAACTGCTAGGTGATGGGGTTAAAAAAACCCTGAGTTATCCTTAAAGGAATGCTTCTGAGGAAGGAGACAATGCAGGGAGTATACAAACGGGTCTCTTTTGGGAAAAATAGAGAAGGAACTAACTTTGTATTTAACGGAGTCTTTACTTGAGTCAAAGAGGTAGCAGTCGCCAAGGTGTGCAAATATAAATGTACAGTGAATCTCCTATCACACGTGTTTTCTGGAAGTTCTTTGACAGGCAGTCCCTGTGGACTGGCTTTTAGAGTGTTCTCTTCTGATACGATTTGCATAAGCTTGCAAGAGTGAGATTCAAAACTGTCTGAGTTTAGGGGCGCCTGGGTGTCTCAGTTGAGCGTCTGACTCTTGGTTTCAGCTCAGATTGTGATCCCAGGGTCGTGGGATCGTGCCCCGCATCGGGTTCTGAGCTAAGTGTGGAGCGTGCTTGAGATCATCTCCCTCTCTCCCTCCCTCTGTCCCTCCCCAGCTCATGCACGTACTCTCTCTAGAAAGAAAGAAAGAAAGAAAGAAAGAAAGAAAGGGAGTTAAAAAAAAAAAAAAGAAAACATCAATTCAAGGGAAATGGGTGAGTGTCTCTAAAATGCAGGGACCAAAACACATCAGCCCAAAACACATCCTTGCAGAAGCTGCTGGTTCCTAAGGGTGTGTGTGACTCTCCCTCCTGGGTCCCTGCTGATGTGCAGGGATTTCCAAACGGGGATCCACAGTCCCACAAGGAACCGAGGCTCCACAAAGACCAGAAAGCAATAAAAGGGGAAATTTTACATCAAAGTGTGTGAAAACTATACTCCAGGGAAAGTGCATAATCTTACACACCTCCATTACTAAAAACAAACGGTTAAACATACAGGAAATCAGTACTTATCCAAAGAATATAAAAATCTGGACATAAAAAATTAGAGGAAAAATATGACTCAGGGGAGAGATTTCATCACAAGAGAAGCTGAAATTAATAAATTTGAAATAAAAAAAATGGTACCAGGAGAACTGAAAGTTGGCGATGCACAGACAACTTCCTATCAAAATGCAAATCAGAAGAAGAAAATATAAGAATTGGCATAGAAGGATCAGAATATGATTGACATTCATCACAGTTTTGAAAAGACAATCTTCAGAGGGCTACCTGGTCTTTTTACAATTTTAATTTAATTTAATTTAATTTAATTTAATTTAACTTAATTTAATTTAATTATTTTTGAGAAAGAGGGGGGAGGGGAGGGGAGAGTGAGAGAGAGAATGAGAATCCCACGCAGGCTCCACACCCAGCACGGAGCCCAACTCAGGGCTCGATGCCATGACCCCGGGATCATGACCTGAGCCAAAATCAAGAGTTGGACGCTCAACAGACTGAGCCCTCAGGTGCCCTCTACCTGATCTTTAAATAATTGGTTATTGGTGTGGTATTTAAAGTATTCTAGGACACAGGATTAAAAAAAAAAAAACTTGTAAAGTAACTCAGTTTATCAGAGAATCTAGTGTTCTCAGTTATTTACATTAATACAATTTCAAAAAGAATCATGTTAATCCCGATCATGAATACAATGCTGCAAAACCGAGCCCAGAAATATCTTTAAAAGCGATTCAAGATAACTTCAGGAACAATCTATTATAGAAGGGTGGTTCAAAAATAGTAAACTTTTGGGGTACCTGAGTGGCTCAGTCAGTTAAGCATCAAACTCTTGACTTCGGCTCAGGTCATGATCTCATGGTTCCTGAGTTCGAGCTCTATGTTGGGCTCTGTGCTGACAGTGTGGAACCTGCTTGGGATTCTCTCTCTTTTTCTCTCTCTCTCTCTCTGCCTCTCCCCCTCACGCACGTTCTCTCTCTCATTCTCTCTCTCAATAAATAAATAAATAAACTTAAAAAATAGTAAACTTTTGGCATTCAATTAAGACAGAAAAATCATGTGATTATGTCGATGCTAAAAGGTAAAATTTAGCAATCGTTCCTCACAAAAGTTACAGGCAACATGGGAATAACGATCCAGGGCTAACGTTAGATTGATCCAGTCTACTCCTGAAAAATAAAAGTGAGACAAAGCCAAACAGAAGAATATTTTAGAGAACACCAACAAGTGCTCCTCAGAACTATCAAGTCTTTCAAAAGCAGCACAAGCTGAGAACCGTCATAGCGCGCGGAGGCTAAGCAGCCGCGAGGACGGGATGTCACATGAGCCACGGACAGGACGTGTTAATTCAGAGCAAAGTGGGACTGGGGTTTATGCGGAACCTCTGAACTGTCACGGCACGTTTTTTTATGCATGTGCAACTGTTCAAAAGTAAAGCTCATTAAAAATTTTAGAAATTACGTGTGTGTTATGTGTATGTGTAGATCTGTATCCTTGCTTGCAAATAACTATATGAGCAGAGGAAATCATGAAAAGATACTTAGGAGGTTATTAATTTAATGTCAGTTCAGGGAAAGGGTGAGAGGGAGGGGTAGATATTGTGATGAGCAAGTAAATCTATGTGTTTCCAAACATTAGAAGTGACATGCTATTTGGAAGCCTTTTTGTTTCATTTATTATTATACCAACACAACTGATATTGTGTGAAGATATATATATATATATATATATATATAGAGAGAGAGAGAGAATATAAAAATAGAGTTTACTATAATACTACATAATATACTATGTATATATAGTATAAAAACAGTATAAATATATAGCATAAATATATAGTATATATACTATAAATATACAGTATATATATATACTATTTATAAATATATAGAGCAAATATATAGAGCATATATAGTGTAAATATATAAAATATATACACTATGTGTAAATATATAAATATATAGCATAAATATATAGATATATAGTATACATATATAATATATCTATGTTATTTATAAAGATGTAAGTATACAGTATAGAGTATAATATATAGCACAAATATATAGTATAGATAGCATACATAGTATATATACTATGTATAAATATATAGTATAGAGTATAAATACATAGCATAAATATATAAATATACATAGAATATATGATGTAATGGTATATATATATATATATATATACATATATATACACACACATATACACATATAAACACACACACAAACATCTCTATACATATATGATATAAATTATGTGTCCGGCAGTGGTCCTGGGGCAGAGAAATTCCAGAAAAGTATAACTTTCTTCCTTATACTTGCCTTGCTCACAACTGTGAGCTGGTTAGTGGTTTCTGATCATACTGTGAAAGAAAGAAAGAAAGAAAGAAAGAAAGAAAGAAAGAAAGAAAGAAAAGAAAGAGAGAGAGAGAGGGAGGGAGGGAGGGAGGGAGGAAAGGAAAGAAGGAAGGAAGGACCTGCTTAGGTCAGAAGCAGGAGCCCGCTCACCTGGAAGATTCCATCACAGCAGCACCTCTGAACATGCCTTGTTTATGAACCTCCCTCGCGGTCACTGACACGTGTGCACAATCTATCCATGCCCCCGGGAGTGGGCTGGGCCAACATTCCGTCATTCCTTCCGTGTCATTCCTGTCGTACACCCCGTTCTGGGCCCCCCATTCGTATGTTGTCTCAGTGAATAAGCAGTATTCAAGCGGTAAGAACATGATCATGAGTATTTTATAGCCCCGTTGCACAGGTGGCTCCTTACGGGTGACCCCTGACTCCTGTGACTGCACGTGGCAGGGCATGATGCTTAGTTTTCTGTCAGTGGGACTGAGCTAAGGGGTGCCCGGCCAGCTTCTACGACATCACCGGGCGTGTCCTTGAGGGTGTTTCAGGAGAGACGACGTTTGGACCAGCTGACTGAGTAAAGGGGGTCACGGCACCAAGGTGAGCGATCATCCATCGTGACCAGAACAAGAAGGCAGACGAAAGGCGAATTTGCTCCCCGCTTGGATAGGAGCCTCCGCCTTCTCCTGCCCTTGGCACCCGCAAGAGTCACGGATTTGGGGACCGGGCAAACCGTCCTGAGGCCAGATTTCCGGGAGGGGGAATCAAGAGCTCCGAGGTCTCTGGCCTGAACGGCGGGGTGAGTGGTGGTTTCCTGCGAAGGGCAGGCCTGGGGGGGACGGGGTCCAAGGCGGGGGAGCCTGATACTTCTGACTTGTTCTCACAGCCAGGCTAAGTGTGAGACGCATGACAGATGGAACTGGAGATCACACGCGGACAGGGAGTATGTGAGCCCGGGGCCCAGGAAGCGGTCAGCTCTGGGGCACTAATGCCATCAGAGGACAGGGGGCCTCGCACGCGGTGAGGGCAGGTGAGCTCACCCAAGGCTGATACGGGGGAGCCTGGGGCCTGGTGGGAGAGAAACACCCAGAGACTGGGAAGCGGTGGCCTGTGAGGCAGGTGTAGACCAGTGCCGGCAAGTGCACGCTCCCCGAGGAGGGGGTGGGTGTCAGCCTTCCACAGACGCTGGAAAGCAGGAAAGATGCAGGCTGGGAATTCAGCCCTGGCCTTGAGCACACCTGACTGTCCTTCAGGCCACAAGCAGGCCCGGGAAGGTAGGACACTTAAGAAAACGTCATGGGGGAACGGCAGGGTGGGACGTGAGCACTGACAGACTCCCCGAGTCCTTCCGTGGCCCTGAGTTTGCGCTCCGCGCTCCCCCCAACCCTCGCTCCTCGTGGCGAAACCTCTTCCTGTGATGTCTCCCCTGCCTGCGTTCGGGCCCCGAGACTCCTCTGCCAAGGCTCCCGGGGCATCACTCGGTTTCTCTAACTTCTCTCTCTATCTGTAAAATAGTGATAACAGTAACGCGATACCTGACATTCACATCTAACCCAATAAGCAAATGAAATTTTGTAATTATAATGCACTGTAACCGTGTAAGACTTCATATAACTACTCACAGGCCTTGTATTTTTCCCCTTCTAGTTCCTTCTTACCAGAATCTGAGAAACGCTTCTGACAGTAAATCAATATTAATTTGAGAACAGCTAGGGAAGATGTTCTAAGTTAGGAGAAATTTGAATTATTGAAGAATTTTATATAAATAGCGTGGGAATACCAAAAAAAAAAAAATAGATGTTAGAAAGATATAAGTTTTGGCTTTAGTTAAAAAAAAAAAAATCCTTTTAACGTTTAGCTATATCCAAAAATAGAATGAACCGCCCCCTGCCCCCGTGTTAGGTCAGGAGATCCCGAATTCAAGACAGACTGTCCTAACATTTGCACCCGGTGGGCAAGACCACAAGTGGGGGCCCACAAGGCATATTTTTGTCCTTAGATATTTAAAAGAAATAAATCGAGCTGACAAACTATTAAATAAAACATGTTCTGCGCCCCCCACCTTGAAAAATAAACCACTATAAACTTCTAGATTCATATTTAGAGTATGAAATTCTTTTGGGGTTCCACTGAGCCATTTTTTGGCTGAAGGAGGGCCGCCACCCCTTACCCTCACCTGTGTCCCCTTCCTCGTCCCCCAGGGAAGGAGGAGGAGGAAGGAGGAGGGCTCTCACAGCCACCAGTCACAAGGAGGCTTCAGCCCGCTCATCCAAACTCTGCTCAGACGCCCTCAAAGAGCCACCCTTTGGCCACCGAAGGATCAGAGCCACTTGTGAAATGTCTCATAGACGAGCTGGGCTCAAAAGAAGGGGCTCAACTAATTGACCTTTTGAGGCCTCTTTAGAACTCTATTATTTGCAAGCATTGCACAAAAGGTGAGCCAAAGTATATGTGGGAACATGAAGACAAAATGAATTATGTTTTCCATTTATAGTTCAGAGTAATCTACATTATCCAGTAATGTATCAGAAACACAAGACAGGAATTAAAACAGCTCCTGTCTGAATAGCCACACCTCCTGAATTCATAGGGTCTGAATCCTATTATATGTTAAGTGCTGTTGCAAAACCTCTAAAATACGTAGCAATGTTGATCTTAAAGTAGGAAATAGAAACAAAAAATCATCATAAGTAGATCCAAGTTTACCCAGGACATTTCTGGGTTTTGCCTCCTGTCCAGGAATAGTCACCAACACTGCTCCTTTTCAGCCTCAAAAATGTCCCAGTTTGAGGGTAAATTACGTGACCGCCTTACTCATGGACATCGAGTGACATCTTCTCTATATCTCTTCACTGCAGCGAAGGCACGTGTAAGCCAGAAATAAAGATTCACATATAATCAAAGGATTTATTTGTTTATTTTTAAGTATTTATTTATTTTGAGAGAGAGAGAGAAACAGCTTGAGTGTGAACTGGGGAGGGGCAGAGAGAGAGAGAGAGAGGGGGGGGGGAAATCCTAAGCAGACTCCATGCTGTCAGCATAGAGCCCGAAGTGGGGTTCTAACCCACCAACTGTGAGATCATGACCTGAGCTGAAACCGAGAGTCAGACGCTGAACCGACGGAGCCCCCCAGGTGCTCCTCGAAGGACTGTTCTAAGTGAGAACGTTTTCGGAGATCATCCTGTTGGAGCCTGTGGTCGACCAGGATGTGAGCACAGATTTCCAGTGAGCCTCCCAGGACCCCATAATTCTGAGGGCTGGATTCTCTTTTTCCCACTGGAGAAACCGTAGGCCAGGGGTCCCTCTCAGTCTGTCACTGTGCCCGCCTGCGCCGGGGGGGAGGGATGCGGTCTGAGTATGGCCGCTCCTTAGCCTCACGTTCTGGAATTTTCACAATAATTGCCTGGTTGCCAGGTGGTCTTCTTGGGAGGGCACTGTGATTGGGAATGTCCTATGTCACCATAGGACTAAAGACGTTGTCACTCTTTAGTCTCTGAATTTTACTCACTTGGCTCAGGGCAGAACGTGGCCTCCCGAGGGGGTGGTGTAGCCGTGGGTGGCAGACAGAAGCATGCTTGAACCCCACCTCCTGTTGTCCTGTGTGTCACACTTGTGCCCCACCACCGCATGCGGTAGAGGAAAACGGCCCTGGGGACGAGGACTCCATGGGCTAAGAGAGCAGAGAGTGGGTGATCAAGGGGGCACTCAATCCACACGGACAGGAAGACCCCTAGACCCAAAGAGTGGCAAGGCGAAGGCCAGAGGCTGGAACCGTCCAAGAGGAGGCAGGATCCTGCAGCCAGAGGGGAAGAGAGGGCTCAGGGGACACCGCGCTGGGACAAAGGGGACAACGGGGCTCGGAAGGAAAACCAGTCTCAGCCTGAGATGCCACCGGAGAGGCGGGGGCTGCTGAACTGTCAGCTTTCCGTTTGACCAAAAGGCTGGCGGACTTGTACAGAGCGGTCTAGAATTTAGAGAAGCTTGACAGACAAGGCGTGTGGGTCCGAAAGGACACGGTGGAGGCTGTGGGGAGGAGGGGAAGAGAGGGTTCGTGTCGGCTGGACCCGGGGACAGGCAGTGCGTCGTGCCTGGATGGGTTTTCCAGCTACAATCATCCGTGTGTGTTCCCCAATATTCCAGTCGGCCGAGAGAACTAGGTCAACCTTAGATAAGGCAGGGATGAGAAACTCTCGAGATTACAGAGCACAGATGTCAGCTTTAGGATCTGTGTGGCCCGGGGAAGCCGAAAAGCTTAAGAACAGAGAGCAAGCGTGAGGCATGGGCCTCGCATCTGCGTCGAGGGTCGGGGGGGGGGGGGGGGGGTCGGGGAAGGACAGACGTGGAGCCTCCTTAGGCCTCAAAGCACCGGGTACAGCCGGGTGGAGGCTGAAGGGGTGGTTAAAAATTGAGAATCAAGATGAAAACCGACGGACTAACAAAGAATCTGCCTCCTCTGCGACAAGGCCTGCCTCCAAGAGGCATCATTCCTGGCCAGTTTACACCCGTGTCTGGACCTTATCTCTGGAAGCAGGGTGTGGCTGTGGCACATCCCCGAACCCACGGCTCAGGACGGAGGCCTCGGGGTCCCCGTGCCTGGAGTCTTGCTGCTGGAGGCTCTCGGCTGACTCCCTCCCCGGGAATTGCCTCAGAGAGGGCATGGGGAGGGGACAGCCCACGGTGACCAATCCCATGGTTGATCTGATGGGGGACGTCTCTGAAGAGCCAACCCAACTGCAGATCTCTTACTGGGGGGCCACCGAACTCCTGGACAAAAATCAGAGGCCAACTTCATTTTCTTCTTCCCTTTTGTGGGAAGCCTTTATTTTCTTGGGCCTGGGCTTCCCTTTTGCCAAGTAGATGTGCAAGGCTTTGTACGTTTTGGGGCCGAGGGCTCAGCTCGGCGGGTCCTGCCCGTCCGAGGATTAGGCTCCACGGGTGGAGGATGGAAACAAGGGTTTCAACTGAAGGGTCAGCCCGGCACGTGGACCTCCGGGGCCCGGGCATTGTTGCTGGGAGACAGGGTGCCCTCCGGGGGCTGGGGACCTACACCCCACCCTTATGGGGTAAGCCCCCAGAAAGGACAGCGGCTTGGACAGGCCCTAAGGGCCACAGCGCTGGGGGAATCTGGAGGACCAGAAACATCTAGGGATGGAGGGCACTGTCCCCTTAACACATCCCAACGAGATGGTAGCCTCAACCATTTTCAGGAGATACGTTGACATGGCGTTTGGTAAAAATATGATGAAAAAGCACACTTTAGCGCAACGGGTTTCAAATTCTACCCCGTGTCATCAGGATCGCCGGGACTGATCACTAAATGCAAGTTGCTCTGTGGACCCTTCAGAGTTACTGAGTCCGGAAGCCTGGGCGGGGCCGAAAAGGGCCTAATAACTTCTCAGGTGCTGCTGGTACAGCTGGTCCCGGGACCGTTGTCTCAGAGGAAACGGGATGGATGTGAGACCATGAGACGCTTAAGGGACACAGGCCAAAGGTGTGTGTTTTCACTGTACGTGAGCTCGTTCAGCGGCCAGCCAGGGTGTCCCCGGCCTTATCCCGTCGGCTCCTGCCCCGATGTCACTTTGGCCCCGCCTCTCCCTCGATGGCGTCTGGCACTCTGCGGACCTGTGAACTCAGGTCCTAAATGGAGCTGCTGGAGCTCAGGTGAACGAGGGATGCTGGCCTGGGGGGGGGGGGGCGGCGCGGGGGCGCGGTGCGCAGGTCAGAGGAGTTCAGTTGGGCACTTCATGTAATGTACAAAGGTGCCCAGCAGAGGGCTAGGGTGAGGTTGGGGTTTGGCCGGTGCCCCGGAAGGTGGAGTGGGTAGCACCTGCCCCAGGAAGGTTCTTGGCACAAAGGGTCTCGTGCGCCTCAAGTCGTGCATTGCCTTGGGGCAGGGGGAGAGTATGCCCACCCAGACAGGGGTCCTTTGGCTGGGTTGCATACAGGCTAAATGTCCGTTGGCCAAGTTGTAGGGGGAGAGAGCAAGGTGGGAACAGAGCTGAAGAAGCTCTTTTTACAGCCCCCCGCCCCGAAGGCCCCGGGGTTCCTGTGTGGTTCTGTGGAGAAGACAGGCTTCCTCTAACTGAGGGATGCTGGACTGGCTAAGCTCGCTTCAATTTGCTTCAGAAAACAGAAGCCTGCAGCTTTCTCTTAACTGACCACACGGCCATTTGTCTCAGTCTCCGCATTACCCCGGGGGGCTGGCTCCGCGGGTCCCTGCTCCAAGCAGCCTCAGCACGACAGGGAACCTGATAGAACTGCACATTCTGGGAGCCCGCCCCAGCCCTGCTGAGCCCGAAAACCTGGGGCGTGACCCGGCTGGCTCCGTTGAACATGCTAAGAGTTTGGGAGGCACTGGCCTGGAGCTTCTCGCCTCCAACAAGCTTAGAAATCTCATGGGGATCTTATTAGAGTCAGATGTGGGGAGCAATCAGCTCCTTCTGGCCAGCGAAAAGTCAGGGCTCGCCGGGTGACTGGGAGACCGGCGACATCATTCAAAGCGCGGCACTGTTTACGCGGGGCCTCTGAGGTCCCCGCATCAGGGTCTCGGGACAAATAACGATTGTATGTGGCAAAGTGCGGATTCCTGTGCAGCGTGGAATCTGCAGAATCCACTGGTTCCGTTGGCCAGCCCCCGGTCCTCCCCTCCCCGAGCGCGGTGCCAGGAAGGTCGGCCTCCAGTATTTTCCGCCCGTCCCATCCCTTCACCGTGCCTTGGCATCCTCAACTTCCGTTTTACCATTTAACCTGATAACCCACATTTGAGGTTGTCATGGAAAACAACATCCCGATTTGTTAGACTGTGTGGTCCTCTCAGATTCCAGAAACGGAGGCAGGCAGTGCCCAGAACCCACCGTCGGTGCACCTGCTCCCTCCCTGGGATGGCTTTCCCCCTCCTGGCCGTGGGTTCACTTGTAATGCAGAGCGGACCCAGATGGGGAGCAGCCACTGTGCTTTCCTGTCTCGCCCCAGGGTCGTGACGCTTGGGGGCTCAGTTGGATGAGCGTCTGACTTCGGATCAGGTCATGAACTCACCGTTGGTGAGTTCGAGCCCCACATTGGGCTCTGTGCTGACAGCTCGGGGCCTGGAGCCTGCCTCGGATTCTGTGTCTCCCTCTCTCTCTGCCCCTCCCCTGCTCATGCTCTGTTTCTCTCTCTCAGAAATAAATAATAAACATTAGGGGCACCTGGGTGGCTCAGTCGGTTGAATGTTTGACTTCTGCTCAGGTCATGATCTCACGGTTCATGGGATCAAGCCCCACATCAATGCTTGGGACTCTCTCTCTCCTTCTCTCTGCCCCCTCCCTGTTCACACTTGGTCGCTCTCTCTCTCTCTCTCAATATGAATAACAAACACTAAAGAAATAAATAAATAAAATAGGGGTAGAGTTGCCCAGGGTAGCCTTCATGGAGTTTGACAGAATGGTGTATTTTTCATATTCCGATGGCCCTGGCTTCTAGGTCGGAATTCAGATGAACCGGTGGGAATCCTAAATTTTCTCGATTATAATTATCAATCTAAGGTAAGATTTTTAAAAACAGGTATTTCCTGTGAATAATAGAGCACAAATTTACTTTGGAAATGACATCAAAGGAGAAGGCAGTTTGAAACTATACCGAAATTCAAGACAGTTTCAGAACAGGGAAACGGGATTCTATAAGCTACACCAAACGTGAAAAACAACAAAGCACTGCCCAGTTCTCTGGGAAAAAATTGTCATTAAAAAAGACTGGGTTTCAGTAGGGCGAGGCAATATTCCTCAAACCCGTAGTTTCAATGTAATATTCCATCAGGGTTACAGGCAAGCATTTAAAAACCGTTGGCACAGAGCTGTTAGCCACAAATCTTGCTTCTTGCTGATTCACCTGTTTCTGGGCAAATGCTTCCTAGACAAAATGGTTTATCAATGTCAGAAAACAAAGCTGGTTGTTTGCTCCAGACGCTAATGCGAAACTATTCGGTGGAAAGTCAGTTCCAGCCCCAGACCGCCCGGGGTGGTTTTGTCCCAGGGGTTTGTTAAAGCAGAACGCGTTAATCTGCAGCGTGTGGTTGGCTACCGGCATGGCCCTATTTCACCCGACTTCGAAACGAGGTGGTTTTTCATTCAGCGTCTGGACGCGGAAAGAAAAGCCTGGGTGGTTAGTAGTGATTGCAGCTGACGGTGTGAACGATCCCAAACAAAAGAATCCGGCGCACTTGCCACGGAAGGGTGTTAATTCACTGAATTCTCAGAAAATTCCAGTCCCGGCCATCGATTCCAGGAGCATGCAGTAGGTGGCACCTAAAAGCTCTTTGGAGGCGAGCGGACGCCATTTGAGCAAAAGCAGCCGCCGCTGCAGCAGCTGGTCCAGCTCGGAAGTGGTGACTGGAGAGGGAGAGCGAGAGGAGGAAGGCCGGGCTGCGCGGCGCAGGTGCGGGGTGCGCGGGGCGCGGGGCGCAGGTGCGCGGGGGGCGCGGGGAGCAGGTGCGGGGGGCGCGGGGCGCAGGTGCGCGGGGGGCGCGGGGCGCAGGTGCGGGGGGCGCGGGGCGCAGGTGCGCGGACTCTGGGGCGCGGGGGCGCGGGGCGCAGGTGCCGGGGCGCGGGGGGCGCACGGCGGGCGAGCAGCTGACGGCATCGTCACGGCGGCGGCGCCCCGCCCGCCTCGGGAGGAGCCCGCAGCGGCACAGCCGGCCCTACCCCGTCCGGTGCCAGGCGAGCTCGGGACAAGCCCGGAGCACAGTTGCGCTGCCCCTCAGGTAAGGATCCCCCTCCCCGGCCGTGGCTGCGCCGCGCCCGCCCTGGGGCCCCGCCGGCCCCGGGCCTCCGCGCCTGGAGCCCCCCGAGGAGGGATTGCCGTCACCGGGAGGGCGAGTCAGCAGCACGGCCCCTGGAGTTGGCGAGCGGGAAGCCGCATTTCTGTATCCTTGGCGGGGAGGGTGTGCGTCTCGGTGCCCTGGTCTGAAACGCGTTCTTGAAAAGAGAGAGAGAGAGAGAGATCCGTACCTTGCACATTCTTTGGGATCCCTTCCCAAACAGGAGTTGGTGCTTCAGAAGGTGCTGTGGTGCAGGTGTTTGCAGCGGGGAAGTTGCTTGAGTGGATTTTCGGAAGTGCCACGAGACGTGGCTCCAAGTGGGAAGGATGGACAGCGCGTTATGAGGGCTGTTGGCTTAGCACGGTTTCCCTCAGCGGCCCTTCACGGGCTGGGCTGGGACGTGGCGAAATATTTCAATTCTCCCCTTACATGTGCCTCCCGAGTCTGCGTGCGCCCCTCACTGTTGCCCTGGCGCAGGGGCCGGGGAGGGGAGGGGCCGCAGCCCCCCAAATGACAAGGACTCCTGCGGGCTCCCGCTCCCTGCAAGGCACCGCTGGCGTCGTCTGGCCCTGCGGGAGCCTCTGCCCCAGTCCGAGCTGCGGCGGAGGATGCTGTTTTTCTCCTTTAAAGCTCCAATACCCATCCTTGGGGGTTTGGGAGACTTGGAAAGTGGCAACCCTGTGCGTCCCCGGTCACATCCGCTGGACGCTGAGATACAGCTGGTGGGGGCGTCCAGTCCTAACGGAGCAGTGACACAGCGTGCCTTCCTTAGGGATCTATTTGCATATTCGCCCTTACTATCTTCCGAACGACCCCCCCTTCCACGTGAGAAGCCCGTCTTAGCACAGGAGACCTTTCCTGCTTTGAACTAAAAACCTATAAAATCTTCTTTTTAAAGAAGATTTTCTAGGTAACCAAAAAAGCCCGGAGCATTTTACATCCAGATCAGTCCGAATGCACTTCTTTTCTGGTGGCATTTGGATTTGAAGAGGTGGAGTGGGAGGGAGAGAAAAGGGGAGGGTAAAATTAGAATAAATTTAACAGATTTGGGGGAGGGGAATAATACTTTTTGTTGTTGTTGTTGTTGGCCACTGCCTGAAATTGCAAATTGCCAACAGTTCTGTCTCTGGAAATGCAGGAGCCCGGCATTCCTATGGGCCGAGGCACCAGGAGACCCGTAGTTGATCTTACAGAAAGAGAAGAGACCAGGCAGGGACACATTTTCATGCTCTTTAACACATGGCCCTTCGTTTGGTGGTCAGGCAATGGTCCTGGTGAACACAGGCAGGGGAGCGGGGAGAGGGGACTGCCTTCCATCGCCTGGGGTCGCTGCTTCCTCCTCCTGGGTTACCTCTGCAGACGGCAATTCTGTGTGCACGCTTATTGCAGAAACCTCCAGAATCTTTTCTTGTTACGGCTTTAATAGTTGTTTGTGAGGAGAGGCTCAGAAGACAGACAAATCCAATTCCGAGTTGTGGGAGTGCCTTTGCGCTCCTGTCTGGTAATCTGGCATTCTCAGCCATCAGGGAACACGGTCTCCACTCGGGTGCCTGCACCGCTTTCTGGAACATTAAAACCTTTGAAAAATGCCGAGCGTTCTTTGTCAAACAGAGAATGCGTCCGTGACTGTGAAAACATGTCCGTGCTTACTTTGTTGCCTTAGGTGGTGTGTTGGTGTGTTGCAAGTTACCTACGGATGTGGACGAAAGCATCATTCCTCCCCCTCGATGAACGCAGTGAACTTTTGCACTAAAAAAATTTCTTTGTTATAAAGAGGAGCGTCTGGCTTTCTGCGGGGGGAGGAGGTTGCCTGCAAACTGTTGGAAGTTAAAGAGGGCTCAGTGCTGAGCTGTAACTTGCAATTCAGGTAACCCCTGTGTCCCATTGTCACTTTTAAGGTGGGTTGGATATCTATCTGTCTGTCTATCGATCTATATATCTATCTATCTATCTATATCTTTATCTATGTCCATTTTTTCTATCCATTTTTCTTTCTATATATTTGTCTGCCTGTCTATCTATCTGCCTGTCTGGTTGGGGTATTCACAATGGACAGCTGTCTCTTTAAAGACAGCTGATTTCTAGGCCATTGTTTTTGGTTATGATTTTTCTAGGGAAATATCCGCTCTTAATCCGAAAGGCAGGTGGTGGTTGTCATGCCGCCACGATTGTTGATGTTCTTTTACAAGTTGAGTTGGCACACGCATGTGCAGTTAAGGACGAACCTGAAGTTATTTCACGGATTGCAAGTGATGCTTCGGTTTTTCCTAGAGGATGTTTCTCGCAAGCCTTTCTCCCTCCACCAGCTGAGTATTCATTACAGTACCCGGGGTGGATGTGCCCTGGTCCTCACATCTTTTGCTCCCGCCACTGGCTAAATCAGGAAAAGAAAGGTCCCCGGTGGGTCTGTCCTTAGTGCAGTGAAGTGTTGTCCTCAAAATCGGTACTGCCCCGTATAGATAAACTGTGTGAGGCTCATGCATGCATTAAAATGTCCTACTAGTCACATTAGAAAAGTAAAAATAAACAGGTGTAATTCATTGTAATAAGGTATTTTCTTTAATCCAATCTATCAAAAATGACTGTTTAAAGATGTAATTGATACAAAATACGTATAAGATATTTTAGAAGTTTTTTTTTTTTTTTTTCCATGCCAAGTCTTACATTTATGGAACATCTCAATTTGGATCAGCCACATTTTAAGAGGTCCATAGCCCATGTAGCTGCTGGCTGTTGTATTGGCCAGCGTGGCTACGGAATATTAACTTTTTGACAAAGTAACTTAAAAGCTGAAACATTAGGAGCCCGTGAAATGGAGCCACTGAAACACTATCGAAAATAAAGAAACAGCTGATCTCAAATTGCTGTAAGAGCTGTGCCCTACCCTTCCCTACCAGTAGCTGGCCGTGCGATCTTAAAACCTATTTTTGCTTCTTTATTAGTAAAAAGGGAGGGTTGGATCAAATATCTGGTTGGGTTAAATACTTGCATCAAAAATACCTGCTTCTCCGAAAAATAACCAGTGGCTAGACTTGGGGATTCCACCTGCATTCAGCCTAGAGGACCTGCTGTAGCAGAAACAGAGGAGCAGACCTGGTGGGTGCCACCATTTTGCACAACCACTGTGTGCTTCTGTCCAATCCTTGATGGCGGACGTCAGCAACTGAGTCCCCGTGTCCCATCGGAGATCATTCAATTTTCATATTTAAATTTCTTTAGTGGGCAGGTAACAGCAAATCCATTGTCAAATCAATAACCAACTAGTGAGCTAGTATCTACTGCGTGACTGAATATGCTTCACAGATCTTTCCGTATTATCCGTTAGGGTATGTGTATGTATTTTCAATGTTGCCGTCCATTTCAACACCATTCAATAGCGTCGTGAAATGTAACGCTTTATAATTGACCCGTGAATGCTGACTTCTTGAAGCCCAGAATTAAGGACCTGAATGAAAGGATGTTGGTTTCTTCATCCAGCCCCTGGATGGCCTCGGTGGTCCATGAGTGATGGAGAGGCGGGTGTCATTTCCATCACATGGCTGCCTGTCTCAGAAGCCAGGATAGCAGGTTTAAAGAGAGCAGCGTCTTGTATGAGAGGAGTTTGTGCAGTGTTTTTCTTTTTTTTAAAAATTTTTTTTTCAACGTTTTTTATTTATTTTTGGGACAGAGAGAGACAGAGCATGAACGGGGGAGGGGCAGAGAGAGAGGGAGACACAGAATCGGAAACAGGCTCCAGGCTCCGAGCCATCAGCCCAGAGCCCGACGCGGGGCTCGAACTCCCGGACCGCGAGATCGTGACCTGGCTGAAGTCGGACGCTTAACCGACTGCGCCACCCAGGCGCCCCTGTGCAGTGTTTTTCTAAAGCTAATTGATGTCTGGAAAGTGATTGGGTTTCTGAGGAAGTAAGAGAACATGGGAGCTGTCTATGAGGACTTTCTCCTCTCTCCTGCCTCCACTGCTGAAGCTGGAGTCCAGAAGGGTCCATGTGCTTACGACAGAGGAGCTCAGACAGAGGTGCCCTTGGAAGGGGACACTTTCCTTCCTCTGTCATCTTCCCACTCCGATGGTCGTATTGGTGCGTACCTGTGACTTTGGAATGTTGAGTGTACCTTCGGGGGAAAATGGTCAGTATCTGGGTCTCTGAGTCCAGCGCAAAGCCAGGAGCTCGCTCAGTTCTCCACATCAAAAATCCAGCTTACTGGGGCGCCTGGGTGGCGCAGTCGGTTAAGCGTCCGACTTCAGCCAGGTCACGATCTCGCGGTCCGGGAGTTCGAGCCCCGCGTCGGGCTCTGGGCTGATGGCTCGGAGCCTGGAGCCTGTTTCCGATTCTGTGTCTCCCTCTCTCTCTGCCCCTCCCCCGTTCATGCTCTGTCTCTCTCTGTCCCAAAAATAAATAAACGTTGAAAAAAAATTAAAAAAAAATCCAGCTTACTGGTATTTTCCTTATTTTATGGACTCGGACACACCTTCCTAACCTTACCACCCCCACCTCCCATTACCCATGGGCGCATAAGATCAGCGGGCTGTCTCATTGCTCCCCTGCTTGGGAAAGACCCCCTAGGATTTAAAGAAAACTGTGGAATAGTCCCGTGACTATTGGGGGTACGATACTCCCATTTATCTTTCTTTCTCAGCCATGAGCTATCAATGGGTACCTATTCCTCTTTGACTAGATACCTACTGTTGTAGTCATACCCAGTTATAATGCTGGTTCTGTACCATTGACCGATCAACATGCGCGCTAAACGTTTCAGGACCTACCCTCCTTTATGCAGCAGATCTATGCTCTTGGCAGGGGACTGTTCCTGGCGACTGGGTCAGAAAACATACACGGTTGTCTGTTCCTAGCTGCCTAATGTGGCTATTGTCTTTTTAAAGCAAAGGCAAGACCATTCTGAAAGTCGCTTGGCAATATTAGATGTTACTGTAAAAACAAAACAAAACAAAACACTTCCTTCCTGAACATTTTAGCATCCTGAGCTCGTGGTTCCGTTGTTGCTGATTTGGATCGGCTCCGTTGCCTTCCTGGGTTTGCCGAATCTCGGCTGAAGAGGTTCCCCTGCTCCCTAGCTGGGCATCGACCGCTGCTGCTTCAACCGTGGGGTCTCGGGTCCCTCATCTGTTCATCAGGGCTGCTGACACCCACATCGGGGGTGTTTTGAAGACACAGCTTGTCGGGGACCTCTCCACCCTTGTGGGAGGTTCCTGGGATGTTCCAGCGGGTGGATGTGATCGGACCGGCATCTTACTGGTCCCCTCTCTCTCTCTTGCTATCAGATTGTTCTTCCTGCGCACAGCCTGGCATGGAGCCCGCTGTCTCACATTGCACCTTGCTTCTGGATGGCCTTCTGGCCTTCAGCATGGGCCCTTCCTAGCTCCCCTGGTGTAGACGCTCTCCAGTTAATCTTAAACTACTGATTTCTTTCTTTACGTCTTGCTCTTTGAGCTGGGTCTGCAGGGACGCGCCGGTTTCTGTCTGGTTAAATCCACGTTCCTGCTTTGGCCAACTCTTTCCGTCTGTTCCTTGCCTGAGCTCATCTCCGCACTGGCAGTCCCGCCTCTGTAACTGCATTCGTGCTGTTTTGCCTCCGTAGGCATATCCCCTCCTTGATATTTTTGCGGCGCTAGTCCGTTCATCCCTGGAAGGATTCTGGGGATCCTAGCTTTGGCCACAAGCCTGCTGAGGACAGCTGGTGCTAAGGACCGTCCGACGTCACCTGCCGTCGGATTCTAGACGCGGCGGTAGCCACAGCCTTTTACGGCACGTTTTGCTGACCTGCCTGGTAACTGCAGAGCGGACGCAAATGAATATTGATTAGTGGTTCACGGCTACTGACTCCGCGCCCTTGCTTTGCTCATCCCATCGGCTTCTGACCTCTGACGCTCTTTGCTCACCGAGAGCATTGGCTCACCAGGTCCAGGGGCCGTCCTCACGGTTTGGCCGCATGCCATCCAGGTGACCCCAGGCTTTCTGTCCTCTCTTCTGAAGCTCCACGTGACAGTGACAGTCACAGGGGATCTAGTCCGTCCTGGGAGCTCTCCCCCATTCGGAGGGATGTGGGGCGCCCCTCCTGCAGCCACGGCGTCCGGTGCTTACGGCACGCCTTCTCAGTGCGCTTGCTCAGCTGCTCTCCCGGGACGTGCGTTTCATCCCGCTGGCCTCTTCCGTTGTTACCTTCCCATTGATGTTTGTACACGTTCATGTCCGTGCAGCCTTCGATTAATTAAAAAAAGAAAAAAAGAAAAAAGCCCCAACTGGGTTCCATTGAGCCACTGATTTGCAACCATCCCCCCGTCCCACAGCCAGAGCCCCAGGAAACGTTCCTAAGCTGCACCTCGCGCTCGCTCCGTCAGAACCACTCTCGCCGGGTGCCCCAGGGACCCTCCGTGCTTCCCGGCGGGGGGGCCGCTCTCCAGTTCCTACCCCCGTTCTCTCCATCGTTCTTTGAGGACCGTGCTTCCCTGGGGTGCTTCCCCGACACGGCCCTCGGCACGGCTGATCCACCCTCCGGGGGCGCCCTGTGATGTTTGCAGACCTGCTGCCCCCACAGCACTCATTCTGGGGTCTGTCCGAGCCCTGTGCTGTTGCCTTGTGGTTCTCCCACACCGCCTCGTCCACACCAGGCTTCAATCCCTCCCTGAACAGCGCGCCCTGACTGATCCCAGTGCTATGGCCGGCCCAGCACGCGTCACCCGCCTGCCCCCTCGACATGAGCCTCGATGGGCCCAAACACTTTTGCCGCGTGCTACACGGGAACCCAAGCTCACCATCTCCCCTTAACGCCCGACCTGGGCCCAGCGTGCTCTCAGGAGAGGCTCTCATCCTGTGTCTCCAGTTCTGCCTTAGGAGTTTTTCTCTTGACACTTTATCTCCCATCGCTTGCGTCTTAACTCCTTCCCCAGCCGGCCGCCACCCATCCCTGCTGACGTCACTCTGCCTGTGTTCCGTCCTCCTGCTGCCTTTCTAGGCTCGGCTGCCTGGGTTTTGGCCGGTTGGTTGCAGCGGACCTCTGGTCCGCTTTCTCCGTGGGAGCCGGCCCCCTTCGGTGGCCGTGCGCCGCCCTCCGAAGCCCGTGCGGTCATGGCCACGGCGCCCCGACGGCCTCCGCTCACATGGCGACCCTCCCGCAGCCTCTGGCAGTCACGCCCCCCTGCTTCTGGTATTTGGGGGCCTCCAGCTGTGGCGCTTGGGGCGCGGAGGGCTCTCCCCACACGGGGCCCGCACGGGGCCGTGGTCCGCCCTGCGGATGCGCTCCCCCAGCACAGGGCCGTGGATGACACATCACGAGCACAGCGCCGCGCTGTCATTGAAGCGGGGTGGCCTCGTTCACGCTGTGTTGCCGCGGCCCGGAAGCCACGTCCGAGATGCCGCTCAACGCGCGTGGCAGCCGCAGGTGCCTGGCCGCCTCGAGCCGACCCCCAAGATCGCCGCCCGCGTGGCTCTTGCCTGAGGCACCTTGCGTGGTCTGCCCTCGTCCATCTGTTGGTCAGAAGCGAAACGCAGATTCGCTGATGCTCTGCGCAGATCTTTACTGAACGCCTCCTACGGGCCGGGCGGTGTGCAAGCCCTGGGGAGACAGCAGTGGACGAAACCGATAAAAAGCCCGCACGGAGCCTATGGTTTGAGAAACTCAATTAACGAGGATGTCAGAAAGGAAAACGTGCTGTGGAGAAAAATAAGGCAGGAAGAGGGGATAGACTTCCAGGGCTGAGGCTGGGATCGTGCAGTGAGATAGGGTGGTCGGCAAAGTCTGGGCCGGAAGGTGATATTCGAACATAGGTCTGCAGAAGGTGGGGGAGGGGAAGAGCGGTCCATGCAGCGGTAACTGCCTGTGCAAAGGCCCCGGGGCAGGAGCGTGCCAGCTGCTGTCCAAGTAGCAGCGAGGAGACAGATGTGGCTGGGGTGAGCTGGGGGCAAAATAGCAGGAGGTGACTGTGGGGGTTGAGCCCTTTAGCTCTCGTTCTGGGGGAGACAGCGTGGCCAATGGAGGGTCTAGAGTGCAGGGGTGATCTGGGGCTGTTGGGGAGTGGATTGGAGTGGCTGGAGGCCGCTGGTGCACTGGATGTGAGGCGCGGGACACGAAGAGGGGTTCGGGGGGGGCGGCTCTGGGGGTCTCGGCCCGGACAGCCGGAAGGGAACGTCGCCATCGGCCAAGACGAGGGAAGTTGCAAGGGGAGGCGTGGAGGGGGGTGTAGGCGGTTCGGTTGTGCCCACGTTATTTGGGGGTGTGTCCAAGGCATCCCAGCGGAGAGGTCCGGCGGGGAGAGGGCACATGGCCTGCACCTCCGGGCAGAGGCCGGCCGCGGACATGCCGTTGGACATTGCTGGCATATGGCTGGCATCTGCGGTCTTGGAACCAGAGGGTGATCTTGGCGGGGAGGACACTGACCCCCTGCCCTGCGGCCACCGTGGTCCAAGGCAGGACGTCCTGTCTCCCGCTTCCACGCTGCCCTCCTGGGTCCTCAAGGACGTCCCACACAGCACGGGTCACCCCGCCGTCCCTTCTCTGCTGAAAACCCTCCGTGGCTTCCGTCCTTCTTGTGACAAGAGCTGCCTCCTCCTGCCCCACCCATTACGTGTTGACTTCCCCTGCTTTTCCGATCCCTCCCTCCCTGCATTCTGGAATCTTCCGTGGCCCAAAGCACACCACACTGGCATCAGGTGCTTCCACGGGATGCTATCTCTGCCAGGGAGCTCTTCCCCAGGGGCCCCGACCTCACTCCACTGCCTCTCTCAAATCTTTACCCGAGGTGGCACCTTTCCAGGGAGCTGTCCTCTGGCCCCTCTGACGTCCCCTGTGCACCTCGGTGTGGAACTGAGGGGCGCTGCATCCGTGCGTTTTCTCGATGCTCCCACACTCATGGAGAGCCTTCATTTGGAAACGCCTTTAAAATGATAGAGGAAAAAAAAAGAGTTGGAGTTTCAGGTTCTAAACTGTGCAGTTAGGAGAGCTGCACAGAAACACGTCTGCAGTGCTTCTGACACGGTCACGTAACAGAAGCCTCTTTTCCCCGTCACGCTTGACCAATGAGTCCCATGCATCCCTGCGTAGGTTTCAGGCATCTGGCATGGCTTGATTTATCTCCCTTGGGTATCGATTACCCTAATAGGTTCATCTAACATCCGTTTTCTCATATGGATAAAATAACAAGAAAGGAAAAAATATTTACGGAAGCAAGTTTCTCCTTGGGATGAGAACAATTAGGATTCACACCCTTTCAGCTTTCCCGCGTGTCCTGCCCACCGTTGGCTGTCGTCGTCATGATGTACCTCACAGCCCGAGTACTCTTGTCTCATAAGTTAGAAGTTTGTAAGGCTTGGGGCGCCTGGGTGGCTCAGTCGGTTGAGCGTCCGACTTCAGCTCAGGTCACGATCTCGCGGTCCGTGAGTTCACGATCTCGCGAGATCTCGAGTGATCTCGCGTGAGTTCGAGCCCCGCGTCAGGCTCTGGGCTGATGGCTCGGAGCCTGGAGCCTGTTTGGGATTCTGTGTCTCCCTCTCTTTGCCCCTCCCCCGTTCATGCTCTGTCTCGCTCTGTCTCTCAAACATAAATAAACATTAAAACAAATAAAAAAAAAAAAAAGAAGTTTTTAAGGCTTTTCTTTGTTGTTGTTGTTTTCGGTTTTTTTTTTTGTTTTTTTTTGTTTTGTTTTTGTTTTTGTTTTTGTTTTAGAGAGAGAGAGAGAGCACACAGGGGAGGCCAGAGAGAGGGAGAGAGGGAGAGAGAGAGAATCCCAAGCAGGCTCCATGCCAACAGTGTGGAGCCAGACACTGGGATCAATCCCACAAACCATGAGACCAGGACCTGAGCTCAGATCAAGAGTCAGACGCTGGACGGGCGGAGCCCCCTTGACTCCCCGGTCTGTTCAGATTTCCCGTTCACAGTCAGATTCCCAGTGGCTAAGCACCCTCCACATCTCCCTGCAGTCCCCATGGTGTGAATTCGACTTGGGGCTCCTGCAAAGTGACCACAGTGCTGGGGCAGGCTGCTGGTCCCTCCTGGGTTCCCTTTTTCCCCGGAGGAGGCAGGGGCTCAGGGGAGACCCCTCCCCGTGGTGCTGTGCTGTCTTGGGGGAGGGGCCACGCGCCCAGTGTGGCCCCATCTCTTGTCCCCTGCAACGCAGTCTGTCTTGGCCTCTGCGGGGAGGGGGTGTTTCCGCCCCCCGGCCCCCCGGTGTTCTGGGATCCTCTGAAGCGACGTCCGGTTCTCGGAGAGGTGTTAGTTGGTCCTCTCGTCGGGGGGAGCAGAGCCAGGAACAACCCTGTCACCTTCTTAGTGACGTCACTCTCCCAGAAGCATTTTCATGCATCTCTTTCCAAACTGCTGTCTCCATAGGATGGCTTTTCCAAAGGAGGTACGGTGCCCCTGTCTCCCGTCTAAAATGTCTAACATTTCATCTTTATGTTAGAGAGACAGAGGAGATTGCCTATTTTCGCAAAATATCTGCTATGTGGCATACTAGTGAAAGCCATCTCCCATGCAGAAAACGGCGGTGGATTTAGAACCATTGTCTTTTGCATAAAAGATAAACGCATGACTTGCCTTTTAGTTTGGCAACACTTCCGTATTCTTTGCTACAAGATAACTGGTAAGCCATCCTGCGGGAGAAAGGACTTTTGTGGGTGCTTCTAATTTCCTTAAAGAGTATGTGGAAGAATTTTCTGTGTCTTGAAGGTTTTATTTTTATATATTACATATTATTATGTATTATTTACACATATTAAAATACTTGCCATATATATAACATATACAATTGTATAGGTAACATACAATATACGATATATACAATATACAATATATACAATATACAGTATGTAACATATTGTATATGTTTTATATATGTATGTATAATATTATATATATAAGGTTTTATTTATTTTTGTTTTTAATTTCTTTTGAATTTATTTTATTATATATCACAAAGTTTTATTTTTATATGTTACATGTTAATATATATGATTTATATATATATTAAAAATACTTGTATATGCAACATACGTTATATATATGTATGTATAATATTATGTATATATATATAATAAGGTTTTATTTGTTTATTTTTGTTTTTAATTTATTTTGAATGTATTTTATTGATTGTATATAATAAAGTTTTATTTTTATATGTTACACGTTATTATATATTATTTATATATATTAAAAATACTTGCCGTATATGTAACATACGTTATATGTATGTACGTATAATATTATGTATATATTTTTGCCTATTATAAATTACAAATACCTGTTTTACATTAAAAAACACCAGTTGGGGGCACCTGAGTGGCTCAGTGGGTTAAGCATCTAACTCTTGGTTTCAGCTCAGGTCATGATCCCATGATCTCACAGTTTGTGGGTTCGAGCCCCGTGTCAGGCTCTGAACTGACAGCACACAGCCTGCTTGGGATCCTCTCTGCCCTCCGTTGCTCCTGCTTGTGCTTTCTCTCTTTCTCTCCCAAAATAAATAAACTTAAAAAAAATTAAAACGCCAGCTGGAGACAGCTACATGGAAAAGAATGAAACTGGACCACTTTCTTACATCATATGCAAAAATAAACTCAAAGAGGTAAAAGACCTAAATGTGAGACCTGAAACCATAAACTCCTAAAAGATAATACAGGCAGTAATGTCTTGGACATTGGCCTTAGCAACATATTTATGGGTAGGTCTTCTCAGGCAAGGGAAACAAAAGCAAACATAAGCTATTGGGACTACACGAAAATATAAAGCTTTTTTTACAGCAAAGGAAACCATCAACAAAATTAGAAGGCGATCTAGTGAATGGGAGAAGATCTTTGCAAATAATATATCTAATAAGGGGTTAATATTTAAAATTGGTAAAGAGCTTATATAAATCAAGACCAAACTCCCCCCACCCCCAATAATCTGATTGAATATGGGCAGAGGACCAGAATAGATATTTTCCCAAAGAAGACATCCAGATGGCCAACAGACACATGAAAAGATGCCCATCATCACTCTTCATCAGGGAAATACAGATCAAAACCACAATGAAATGTCACCTCACATCTGTCAGGATGGCGAAATCAAAAAGACAAAGAACAAATGTTGGCGAGGATGTGGAGAAAAGGGAACTCTCGTGCCCTGTTGGTAGGAATGCAAACTGGTGCAGCCACTGTGGAAAACAGTATGGAGGTTCCTGAAATATTAAAAATAGAGCTACAACATGACCCAGTAATTCCACTCCAGGGTATTTACCCAAAGAAAATGAAAACACTTATTCGAAAAGATATATGCACCGCTGTGTTTATTGCAGCCTTATCTACAAGAGTACAGATGTGGAAGGAACCCAAGTGTCCACTGACAGATGAATGGATAGAGAAGATGTGGCATACGGACAATGGAGTATTACTCAGCCATAAAAAAGAGCGAGCTTTTTGACACGACAGGGATGGACCTAGAGGGTATTATGCTAAGTGAAATAAGTCAGACAGAGAAAGACAGACACCACACGATTTCACTTATCTGTGGAATCTGAAAAACAAAATAATTAAACAAATAGCCACAGAGTCATAAATACAGAGAACAAACTGCACAGAGCTGGGAGGGTCGGGGAGTAGATGAAATTGGAGAAGGGAGAACATAAAATAAAATAAAATAAAATGTCCAAATGCATGGTATCCGTAGCCCCTGGGGACTTCTGGCTTAAACTTCTTGCTGTAAGCACTTCCCGAGTGATGGAGCAACTTCTGCCCCTCTGGTTCTGTCTCTACAATGTTACCACACATCCTTTTGTAAGGTTGACGTTGCCAACCTATGAGGGGTCGCTCTTATGTAGGCTTTTTTCAAACCTTTATTTTGTTTCCTTGAGGAATTCACTCGTCTTCTCTGGTAGGATTTGCCTTGGTCCGCTCACAAAAATGTATTTCAACGGCAGATAATCATTCGATACGTGCTGAGTGTTTCTCCCACGATGGGTTGGATGCCCTGATGTGCTGGTGAGTGAATCCAACAGGGACCCCACCCCGCCTTTGCGGGTGCGGATTTTGGAGAAGGAGTGGGGGGAGTGACCACAAACTAACAAACAAATAAATAAACAAACACTGAGTGAAGGATGTTTGTGCCAAAGTACCTTATTATTGAAGGAGAATCATTCCAGCAAATTATGGACACACTAAAGTGTGTTTGGAACATTTGTACTTTTTCTCAACTGTAGCCAATCTCTCTGCTGAGAAACTTGGAATATTGGTTTCTTCCTAACTTAAGTACTACTATCTATTTATCTTTCTAGGGGATTCGGAGAAGGAATGCATTTTAGTTTGTCACCGTGCACTTTGGTGTGTCATTTCATATACTTTGCCACGACAGGAAAATAAGTATTTTTTTCTGGCTTCTGGCTTTTTGGCTTTCACTGTTAATTAGAAGACGATTCTAAGGGTTTTCTAAAAAAATCACGTTTAAGTACATTTTCTAATGCATTGGATTCATTACAACATGTTGGTAAATTTTGCTAAAAAAAGTATAGGGGTTTGTTCTAGAACACTGCATATCAGTAAATATACAATGTGAGCCATGTACGTAATTTTGCATTTTCCAAAGTAACCACATCTTAAAAACTAAAGGCACAGGGGAAGTTATTTTAAGTAATTTACTTTACCCGATGTATCTGAAATAACATCATTTTAACTTACAATCAATATCACAATCACTATCAATTTAAAATTCTTTCTTACACTAAGCGCTCAAAATCCAGTGTGGGACGCCTCCCTTCAGGGCAGCGGGAACTCCCATGGGGAGTGGCCACCATATTGGACCAGGCAGTCCACCGGGCTGGGCTGGGTTTCCAGTGCCCTGGTTAATGGTGACGCTTCATGTCACCTGTAATGCGGTGTATACTCAGGGCCAGGAAGTAGGTGCAAATCATAATTGGTCTCGTCGGGATTTTGTCAGGTCAGACTAGACCCTTATTGCTTCTGCTGTGTGATGTGGACGAGAAAGGGGTGAGGGTGTGTGCCCTGCTGCTTGCTGTCCGTTGCGCTCACGTCAGGAGCGTGGTCTCTTTGTAGTGACTTGCTTGTTGCCAAAAATGTTTTCACTCACACTCGTATATTTCTATTGTGACGAAATACACATTACAGGAGATCTACCATTTTCAGGCGTGCAAGTCAGTGACCGTAAGCACGTTCACGCCTTCGTACCTCCTTCCGTCCACGGACTCTTCACCTCCCCAAACTGAAGCTCTGTCCCCATCAAACACCGTCCACTCCTTCTGCCCCCCAGCCTGGCGCACGCCATCACCATCTCTGGGAGTGTGACTACTCCGGGGACCTCATTTACGTGGAATCCTGTAGGTATTTGTCTGTTGTTGTTGTTGTTCTTTTGCTTTGATCTTGGTTAGTAGCCATCCCACTGGGTGTGCAGTGGGGCTCAGTGTGTTTTCCATCTGCCTTTTCCCCGGTGACTAGTGGTGTTGAGCATCATTTCCTGTGCCTCTTGGCCATTGGTAGAACTTCTTTGGAGAAATGTTTATAGAAGCCCTTTGTCCATTTTTTAGCTGGTTTGTTTTCTTTTTTGTTATTCAGTTGTCAGGGTCCTCTATATATTCTTCCTATTCGATCCTCATCAGAATATATATTTTCTCCCATTGTGTGTGTTCTCTTTTAACTTTCGTGATAATGTTCTTCGTTGCACAGAAGTTTCTGATTTTGACAAAGTCTGATTTATTAATTTATTTTTTGTACGCCACTGCAAGAGGCCCCAAAGAGCCAAAACGGTCTTGAAAGAGCACAGCGAATCTGGAGATCTCATACTTAACAGATTTCAAAACTTAACGCAAAGCTACGGTAGACAAAACAGTGCGGCACTGGCATAGGAAGAGACACATAGACCAATGGCATAGAATGGAGTCCAGAAGGAAATCTTCACATTTATAGCTAGTTGAGTTAAAAATAAAATTTTTTTAATGTTTATTTATTTTTGACCCAGAGAGAGAGAGTGAGTGAGCAGGAGAGGGGCAGAGAGAGAGGGAGACACAGAGCCTGAAGCAGGCTCCAGGCTCCGAGCTGTCAGCGCAGAGCCCGACGGGGAGCTCGAACCCACAGACTGCAAGATCATGACCTAACCTGAAGTCGGACACTGAAGCGACTGAGCCACCCAGGCACCCCGAGAGCTAGTTGATTGTTGACAAGGGGGTCAAGATCATTTGGTGGAGGAAGAACTGTCTCTCTAACGAATGGTGCTGGGACAAGGGGACATCCACAGGGAAGTGACCTGACACCCCTCCTCACACCGTATTCAAGAATCAACTCAAGATGGATCAATGGCCTAAATATAAGAACTAAAATCATCAAACTCCAGAAGAAAGCAGGGGTAGATCTTCATGACCTTGGGTTGGGCAGGTTGGGCAGGTTGAGCAGGTTGGGCACTGATCTTAGCTTTGACCCCAAAAGCATGAGTAACAACCTAACCGATGATGGTTTGAGGGACTCTTTCGTAGCCACTTGCCAACCTTGCAGACTTTTATTTGGCCAAACCTAGAAACCAACCTGAGCAAGTACGCATCACGTAGAGCCTCGTTTCAACAGGCTCACGGCGAAGGCAGGCCCCGGGCTGCGCACAGCACACTGAGCCTCACACCCCGCATGGAACACGTTCTTTCTCCGTGTCCGCAGGGTCTCCGTGTCCCTGCCGCCTCGTGCTTTGGTGTTCATTTCCCTGCAGGGCCAGCTGCAGGGTCAACCTCGGTGACCCATCCTTTGACCAAGGAGATGGTGTTGCTGCTTATTCGCATGACTTGCCTCTTCATTTCCCGTGGAAAGAAGAGGAGGAAGGCAGAAAACGCCCCAAATACGGCCAGGCTCTTGGGAGTCTGAAAAGTGTGACGAAATGCATGTTACTTGGGCCTTGGGCGTTCCTGACCATGATGCTTTCTCCAAATGGAATAGTGGCAGACACACACTAGTGAATCTTTTTCCTGTGCCTAAGCCGCGGGGTTATTTGCCTCCCGACAACAAAGGTCTTAAAGAATAATGTATTCTGATGCTTCCAATCCAAGACATGCCTCAATATATTCCCACTTGTTTCACTTTTGCAGATGTTAGGAGTCTTGCCATGAATATCTGGGTGCCCCCGGGCCCCCCGCCATGAGACGGTGGCTCCATTATCTGGGTGCAGATGTGTCACCTGCTTCAACACCTGTCCCCACACTGCAGGGCGGGCTGTTTCCAGAACACCAGGAAACAAGGTTCCTGAAAAACTGAGTCTGCTTCCTTAGGGAAAGACAGACCATAGCTGTTTAACTCTTTACGATCTGGCAAATGTTTCCCACTAACGAACAGATCTTTCAGTTTTTAGGGTCAGCTGAGAGTGTACATGAAATGAATCTTCCATTAAATCGAAATTCTAAAAGTGTGTAAAAGTACACGCTCCTACCTAGAGAATTTACATTCCGTTGAAAATTAGTTTCTTTTAAAAGTGTCCTTATTTGTGTTGTAAAGTCGATAACAGTTCTTATGTTTACTTAAGTGACCCATTTATCTTTCATTAGTAGTCGATTTAAAGAACTTTTTTTTTAAGTTTATTTATTTTGAGAGAGAGAGGGTAAAAATGCGGAGGGACAGAGAAAGGAGAGAGAAGCCAAGCAGGCTCGTGCTGTCCGCGCAGAGCCCCACACGGGGCTTGAACCCACCAACTGTGAGGTCATGACCTGAGCCAAAATCAGACACTTAAGTGACTGAGCCACCCAGGTGCCCTGAAAAATATATTTTCGTCATCTGAATGATCAAATGTATATTTCTTATAAATCATAATACTGTACCTCTAACCTAACATTCAGTATTTAAAACGTCTCATTTTGAATTCTTTAGTATAAGACACACATTTTTATATTTTTGTGATCCTTTGGGATGGATTATTTACTCTCTTTCTTTGATCCGCTCCCTCATTTGTCTGTGTATAAGCTTTTCAGAGGGGTGAGGGGCTGAGTGATCATTTCGTCCAGATAAGTCCCAGAAAAGGAAAGTAGAAAGGGGTCATTGCAGACAGTTGTCCTATTCAGGGCAGAAGAGACTTTGGTGGACAGATCTGTGCATCCAGAGAAACTGCCCTAGCTGTCTCTCCCAGCCAGGTGGCGATTTCTTTCATAAATCAGGGGACAACCAGGGACCAGCAGACATTTGGTGGAAACCCCATGACAGAGGAAGATTGCAGTGAACAGACATAACCAGAGATATCTCAGATACGTGATAAGAACAGAGGCAACAAATCGCAGGTAGCATTCTTGTTGAAAGCCCCCAAGGTATCCCCTTGTCCGAGATAAGAAAGCGCTTCTATGAGAGGGGCAAAATCAGAGTACGAAAAAAGTGATTGAAAATATAAGGAAAGCCCTTCTAGAGCAATTAAGAATAGGTACACTCGGGCCATCACCTAATAAGAGTTCCATAAAGAGAGAGGAGTAGAGGGGTTGGGATGACGCACTTCCTAAAAATAGAAAAAATAAAAATTTCCCCAGGCTGCGGAAATGATCAGGTTTTTAATCCTCCCCCACCCCCCCAAAAAAACGTAGTCAAAAAGCAGTTCTAGATATATCCTGGTGGGATGGCGTAGCTCTCAGAATAAAGAGAAACCCCCACCTGCCAAAGAGAAGGGAGAATCCCGAGTTCCCTACAGAGGAGAGAGTATCTTACCGCCTTTGGATTTCACACCAACATCCCTGGTGATGACCAAGTTAAAAGACGCATGGTCCTTAAAATCTGTGGAGAAAATACTTGCAACTTTGGCTGCAGGATTGCATCAATCAGGGGAACGTGGCATGGACTCAGAAGTTTTAATGCCATCTAAAAGAACTTACCAGTAATGTTCATGCCAAAACATAAAATGGACCCAAGCAAGGTGATAATAAATTGAAACAGAGAAATTGGCAACTCGGAGCGCCTGGGTGGCTCAGCCGGTTGCGCGTCCGACTTCAGCTCAGGTCATGATCTCGCGGTTTGTGGGTTCGAGCCCCGCGTCGGGCTCTGTGCTGACAGCTCAGAGCCTGGAGCCTGCTTCCGATTCTGTGTCTCCCACTCTCTCTGCCCCTGCCCCACTTGCTCTCTGCCTTTCTAAAATGAATAAAAATTAAAAAAAAAAAAAGACAAATTGGCAACTAAGAGTGACCTAGGTACAAAAGCAAAAAACCCCCAAAAAACTAGGGTTAAAAAACCCCAACCCAACCCAAGACCCCAACAATGCAGACACAGAAGATTACATATCAGTCAGCAAAGTCTGATTGACGATGACCTTTCCCCTCAGTGGGTTCAGTCCTACTATCGACTTCTGCATTGAAAAATCTTTACAAAACCCTTTCAATAAGCTGTTTCTTGATAGAGTTTAGAAACAACCTGCAGGCAAGTACAGAAGACTTAATATAAATTTTGGAACAAATTGTAAATGTTATATCTGGGAAGCTGAAATGCTGGCAGGTGCTTAAAAATGGAGTGTAACTCACAAAAATCAGGCAATGGAGGAAGGTAGTGTGCTAATTTCGCAGAAAGATATGGTCCAAAGTGAGTAAGTCAAGACATTAAGTTCTAAGCTTCAAGCAATGAGTGCATTATTTAAAATTCTCATGGTGCACACCAGGAAGTGATAACTGAATTTCTGTTCTTTTTAACAGTGGTTGTTTCTGGAAAGAAGCTGTCAAGGGAGGGAAGGGGCCTCTGTGTGGATGAAAGAGTGTTTTACGATCTCCATTATCTCTTTAACCAAGTATATGCATTATGTCGCTTCTCATTTGTTCTTTTTAACACGTTAAGCTGAGACGTGACAGGTGGTTGGGGTCGAGGGGCCGGTCTGGACGGGGTCCCGTGCCTCCACCTGATCTCGCTCTTCTCTCCGTGAAGACCCATCGCCCTGTGTACATTCTGGATCTCAGTGGCTCCTGCCTTCTTCCGGGTTTGCTGTGTTGAATATGCACAGCCGATCCCTACAGTCTCCCCCCATAGTACCTCGGCTGATTGTCCCCTCCTCTTTCCTCAGCCCTCAATTTCCTTAAAGAGAAAGCCCCACTTCTGGTGTTTCTGGCCATCTCCACGGTTGTCCTTGCTCCCACACGCACTGCAAGATGCTTTGACTCCCTTCGTAGCTCAGGACATCCCAGTCAACCTAAAGTTTGCCAGACTTCCTTCACCTCTTACTGCCCCCAGATCAAAGCTACCACACTCCATCTCCAAGGGTACTTTCCTTTAACTTGAGTCTGAGAATCAACCCTATTGGGTTTCCTGGCTTGTAAGTGATATTTCATTTCCATGATAAGTTTGAAAGAATACGGTCATTCGGAACAATCCGCAAGACCACTGCGTAACTCCTCCGTAACCCCCAGCCGCACGAAGATGGGCGGCATTTCCAGCATCCAGGGGGCTGTGGAGCGCATCTCAACTGGCACGTTCAACCAGCGTGTTGCATGTTCCACTCTTGGTATCGCTTTTTCTTATCATAGGGATGTATTAATCTGATGCGTTGCCTTTTATGGTACGAATATTCCATTTCTACCGCGAACATATGGGTTGTTTCCATCGCCTGGCTATCAGGGATAAAGCCGAGCCTGTTACTTTAACACGTTATTTCTCACACTGGGGGCTTGGATCTGTTCCTGTGTATCTGTGAATCCGTTTCAGAATCCGTAGACAATGTCGTCATGTATAGTGTCTTTCTGCTCCTCTCAGTGAGTTTGAAATCAGGAAGTATGTGTTCTCCAACTTCCTTCCTTCTGTCCTTCCTCCCTTCCCTCCCCCATTCCCTCTTTCCCTCCTGTCCTTTTCTTTCTTTCTTTCTTTCTTTCTTTCTTTCTTTCTTTCTTTCTAAATTCGCCATTGCTTCACTATTCTGGGCCTTTTGAATTTTCAGGTGAATTTTGGAATCAGCTTGGAAATTTCCATAGAGTAGCCAATTGGAATTTATGTAGAGACTACGCTGAATCTGTAGGTGATTTGGGGAATATTGCTATTTTAACAAAATTAAGTCCTCTGGTACATAAACATGGGTGGCTTTCCACTCCTTTGGGTCTTCAGTTTCTTTCAACAATATATTTTTTTTAATTTTCAGAGTACAATGTTTATGCTTCCTTATTAATTTTATTCCTAAGTATCTTATGCTTTTTCATGATGTTGTAAATGGAATTGGTTTCTTAATTTTGTTTTCAGATTATTCATCGCGGGTGTGGAGATATACAGTTGATTTTTATATGGATATTTGAAAACCTTTTAGAAGTAGTTTATTAGTTTTCTTTTTGGAAGATTCCTTAAAAGTTTCTATTTACAAGGTTGTGCCTTCTGCAATAAATAGTTTCATTTCTTCCCTTCCAATCTGGATGCCTTTTATTTCACATTCTTGACTTATTCTCCTAGTTAAAACCTTCAGTAAAATGGTAAATAGAAGTTGCAAGAGTGGGGACACTGCTCTTTTTCTTGATTGTAGTGAGGAAACAATCTTTCATTATTAAGTACTGTCTTAGCTGTGGTGTTTCATAATACGTTCTTTTCTGGAGGAAGAAGTTCCCTTTTATTCCCGATGTGCTCTTTTTTTTTTTTTTTTTTTTTTTTTAATCGTGATTGAGTACTGAAGTTTGTCAATTTTTTCTTTTTTGTATCTACTGAGATTATCATGCTTTTGGTCTTTTATTGATATGGCATGTTATGTTAATTTTTGGATGTTAAGCCGACTTTGCATGCCCGGCATAAATCCTACTTGGTTATGATGTATAATCCTTTTTATGCATTGGTGGATTCGTTTTGCTAGTCTTGGTTGAGGATTTTGTATGTGTTCAGAAGAGATACTGCTCTGTGGTTTTCTTGTCATGTCTCTGTATCTCAAGCTGGTATCAGGGTAATTTTGGCCTCAGAGAGAGTGACAGGTGTATCCTCCCATTCAACTTTTTGGAAGAGTTTGCAAAGGATTGGTATTAATCCAATATAATCAATCCCGTGAAGCTGTCTGGACCCGGCTTTCCTTGTGGATGGTTTTTTGATTACTGTCTTGCTATGTAGGTCTTTGCGCATTTTCGATTTCTGCTTGATTCAGCTTTGGTAGTTTGGGTCTGCCTCCTCTGAGTTATGTAGCGTGTTTCTATGCAGTTGGTCACAGGAGCCTCTGATAACTATGTTTCTGCAGGGTCAGTAGTGATGTCTCCTCTGCCACTTCTCATGTTAACATTTTGAGTTTTCTTGCTTCTTTGGCCAGTCCAGCAAAAAGCTTGTTAATTTTATTGTTATTAAAAAAAACCGACTTCTGAGTTTATTGATTTTTCTCTATCGTTTTTCTATTCTTTATTCTACTGACTTCCACTGTAATCTAGTATTTCCTGCATTTTTCCTCCTTTGGCGTTACTTGACTCTTTGTAAGGTGGGAGATCAAGTTACTGATCTGAGATCTTTGTTCTCATTTAACGTAGGTGTGTATAGCTATACGAGCCCCATGACTTCTTGACAGTTTTGGGCTTTCTTGGCATTTTGCTACCTTCTCTCCAGTTCTTCCTCCTGTCCCTGCTGCTCCTTTGTGACCCCCTTTTCTGCCTAGTCCTTACTAAACAGCTAGAGAGCTTGGGCCCCCAACTGTGCTGAGTGGCAGTCCTCGTCTCACGAACACCCCAGAGCAGCTCTGAGGAGAAGGTGGTGTTACTATCTCCATTTTCTGGTGCAGGCAACTCAGGTGCAGAAAGCTGAAGTAGATGACTTGCCAAGTTCTCTGGATTTGGAATTTGATCTTCTCTCTCACTATACGTCTTCACCCTGGCTGATTTTCACTTATTAGCGTGCTCTTTATATATGGATGAAACCCACATCCTTATCACTAGCCTGGACTTCCCTACTGAGTTTTCAGACCACAGCCCAGCCGCCTACCAGATACCTGTCTCCACCTGTGTGTCCTACACACCTGACCCGGGCCCAGCTGCTTCCTGCTCAGCTTCTCCAAACCTACTTGTCTCTTTGGCCTTTTATCTCGACTGATGAGGCCACCGCTCCCTGCTTGCCAGCTCTGCCCCAGATGTCCATGCACGCCAGCTGTCTGCCCTGACACCGTGTTGGCTCCCTTCGCACCCTTGGGCATCTGCAAGGGACCCCGTCTTCTGGGTGACCCGCCCCTCATCCCTTCACACCTTCACCCGGCCCTCTGTGAAATCTCCCCTCAGGGCCCCACACAGAACTGGATGCCCCAGCAGGCTCTCTTTCGGCCTTTGTTTATGACTTTACCATGGCAGCTACCACGCAGGGTGTAACAGACGCCTTTCTGTGCCTGTCCTTCCTCTAATGCTGGGAGCTTCTGCTGGGTAAGCACTGAGTGTGCATTATCTAGAGGGTTTCTTGTAATGCTTATAAAACAGTGACCTTGATGCCATTTTTTAAAAATTTATTTATTTGGGGAGAGAGAGAGAGCAGGGGAGGGGCAGAGAGAAAGAGAGAGAAAGAGAGAGAATCCCAAGCAGGCTCTGCAACGTCAGCACAGAGCCTGACTCGGAGCTCGAACTCACCAGCTGTGAGATCACGACCTGAGCCGGAGTCCAGAGTCAGATACTTAACCGACTGAGCCACCGGGCACCCCTAAAATCTTTAAATGAAATTCAAGTTTTCTTACGTTGGGAGCTCGAAAACAAATGTATCCCTTTGGTTCTTTTTAAGCTATCGAAAGAGGGTAAAGCAATCCTCGTCAAGATTTTCCTTCCTTTTTTTTTTTTTTTTAAACCGATCCTCTCCCACGTCTGGTTCCTTTGCCAGGTGTCTCCTGGGTGCGAGCCGCGGCTGTGGAGCAACATGCCGGAACAGAGCAACGACTACCGGGTGGCCGTGTTCGGGGCAGGTGGCGTAGGCAAGAGCTCGCTGGTCTTGAGGTTTGTGAAAGGCACGTTCCGCGAGAGCTACATCCCCACGGTGGAGGACACCTACCGGCAGGTGATCAGCTGTGACAAGAGCATCTGCACGCTGCAGATCACGGACACCACGGGCAGCCACCAGTTCCCGGCCATGCAGCGCCTGTCCATCTCCAAGGGCCACGCCTTCATCCTGGTCTACTCCATCACCAGCCGGCAGTCGCTGGAAGAGCTCAAGCCCATCTACGAGCAAATCTGCGAGATCAAAGGGGACGTGGACAGCATCCCCATCATGCTGGTGGGCAACAAGTGTGACGAGAGCCCCAGCCGCGAGGTGGAGAGCGGCGAGGCCGAGGCCCTGGCCCGCAGGTGGAAGTGCGCCTTCATGGAGACCTCGGCCAAGCTCAACCACAACGTGAAGGAGCTCTTCCAGGAGCTGCTCAACCTGGAGAAGCGCAGGACCGTGAGCCTCCAGATCGACGGCAAGAAGAGCAAGCAGCAGAAGAGGAAGGAAAAACTCAAGGGCAAATGCGTGCTCATGTGAGGCCCTGCGGAGCGGGGGGCGGGGCCTGGCCCCGCCCCGCCCCCGTCCCCTCCCACGTGACCCCCCCGTCGTCAGGGCAGCATGTACGATGCCCACGTGTTCACTAGCGCATCTTGACCGAGACGTGCCCCATTGTCCCCGAGAGGGCACTTCACGCCACCGCCCGTAAGCACCCCCTCTCCGGAATCAGGGACTCCGCCCAGCGGTTAAAATGGGAACCCATGCACCCTGCACCCCGGGGCACCTGGTGGGGGGCTGGGCGTTTCTGAAGGTGGGTTGGCCCTTAGCCGGGGCTCTGGGCTCGCGCCCACGAGCGATCTGAGTACAGGACTAGGTCCCATCTGCATGCATGTGACGGCATGTGACCCTGGAGCTATGCCCACCCAGCTCGAGAGCTGGGCACCCTTAGGGGCGGGAGGGGCGGGGTGGGGGGGTGGGGGGGTGGGGAAGGGAACACCTGGCCCACGTTGTTCCATTTCACAGTTCTGTAGCTGAATTGGACGTAAACTGACACAGCGTCCCCCAGAGCGCGCTCACTGTCGATTCCCAGCTGACTGGCGGCCCGGGCTCTGAGGGGTGCTCTCACCTCACTAGACCTGGTCAGCAGGCGCCCCTTTAATTATTTCACGGCCGGTGACAGATGAGTTCACTTAAGGGCATCCTGCTTGGTCCTTCAGTGTGCGAGTGAGGATATCGTGACACTTCCTAGAGCATCTCAGCAATGTCACCCGTCGAGGGTTTTAGAAGTGTGCTTTCCTCCCCTTGACCCACGAGGAGCACACTCCTTCTAGCCCTCAGATTTTAAATAAATGCAATGAAAGAAGCTCTTTTCAGGCCATTATTTCCCTCTCCACGATGGTTTTCCCTCTTTTCCATCACTCGGTCTATATCCAGCTGGGCAACAGCCAACAAAGGCCATCCCAAGACAGAAGCACATCCATTTTTCCAAATGACACAGAGATCTGTATACGCCATTCTTTAGCACCTCAATGAAATACTTTGAAACAGAAGTCGTTCACTGTGTTTTTGATGATCTGTCTATAGCTGAAGCATACTCCTGGAGAATGTGTTCAAGTAATAGTAGATTATCCTGCATGCTCCATTATAAATGTCTCCTAAGAGCTGTTCGATGCGGAGTCTGCTCTGGAATCAATTCTCTCTTCCTCTTAATGACCTTGTGTGCTTCCTTATCCTTCAAACTAAATCACGGCCTCTGCCGGTCTCTGCACGCTGGCCTGGAGACTGGACGGAGGCTGGAGGCAGGCAGGCTGCTCTGTCCTGGGCACGGCCGGTCTGGCTCCGCTTCCAGAAGGCGGAACCTTCCTCCTTGTTGGAACAGAAGCCTCCTCTTGTTTGTTCTGGCCAGCACAGCTCACGCTGGTCCCCACTCCGGAAAGGTCCTTCAAGAGCTGCTTGCTACGTGGCAGGCAGAGGAAGCCAGAAGCCGGGCCGAGCTGGGGCGGGGGAGCCCCTGGCCGCCGGGCAGAATTGGCCAGTTGAGGACGTCCGCATGCACCCCGTTGGGTTCTGCGTCTCTCTTCTGCACCTGCTGTGTCCTCACGGCCCCCCTGGGCAGGGCGGCCGTAGCCGGCACCTCTGTGCACTCAACATCTCCATCGGCCCTTTCTGGTTAAAGGTCCTGGTCTTGACAATCCTCTGGGCTCTGCGTGTGACTCCCCTGGTGGCACATGCCGTGTGTGGAGGCGCCCTTGGGAACCAGCCACCCCACCCCTCTTCTTGGCCTCCTGGAGCAACCTTGAGCAAGGAAGGTGTGGAAGCAGCCCGGGGGCCCGCAGGGTCGGAGAGCCGGCCCGAGGCCCCCTCAAGTCCCGACGGACGCTCCCCCCCGCCCCCCTGGAGGCTGCTCTGGGAGCTTCCCATTCACACGTAGTTGGTGAGTTTTCTAGAACATTTATTTTTCAACCTATCCCTTTTTTTTTTTTTCTATTTCTATTCTCAGAGAGTTTGTAATTTGGAGACTGGATAAGTGGAAGAAGAAACAGGCCTTCCTGGCCAAAATGGGGGGGCTGGGGTCTGCCCTGGGCCGCCAGGTCCCTGAGGCTCCTAGGGTGAGGCTCCCACCGACCGTCCCGTTCCTACTGATATGGGTCAGAATCCCGCCCGCCCTCTCTCGTCACTGTCTGCCTTTAAAGTGTGTAAAGCTTCATCCGTGGGAGAAACTCTTCATGATCGAAAACTAGAGTGCATTCAGGATGTGTTTCGTTCCTTCATAGTTTGCCCGTGGGTTTATAGGAAGGCTGTGGACGCCACAGGCACAGGTCTTCGTCCTGATGTCATTTTGGGTGAATCGCACTGAGGGTTTGAGGAGCATCTCAAAATAGTCTTTGAGGAGATCCCCGATCGTCTCCGGGCTCGGGGGTTGGTCCCACCGAATCAGGTGCGTGTGGCGTGTACGTGGCCCCATCCTGAGTACGCAGTGCTGTTCCGGAGGACCCGTCCTACAACCGCACGTGGGCACAGAAGTTTCCGACCTCGCCACGGCACGTTACGGAACTCCAAATATTGCTTTGACGATGGCATTCCGGGGACAAGCATGGGGGTTCCCATGAGTGGCCTTCTGTCCCTACCAGTATGTCCTCTATCTGGTGATAAGCCATGGGCATGCCCCGGGCATGCGTGCAATACGGCAAGACCAACACAAGAGCAATATTGAATTGTTCATCCGATCTACGATTATATACATATATTTTATGTGTATATATATAATTGATCTTCCTGCATTTTTGAAGTATAAAGTAATACATTGTACATACCTGTAAGCTGGTACATTTGTTTCACCATTTCTAACGTTTGAGAAATGCTCATTCTTTGTAGAACAAACAACTCTTCAATATTTTCAGAACTGCTCTGTGATACTTAATTTCCTTGTCGAGATTGGTAATAGGTTGCTCCTGCGGAAGCTCTCTGGAAACATCCATAGGTGACGGGACACGTGTCAACCCTCAAAGCTCCATCCTGGAACTCGGTCCCCCACAAAGACAGTACGTGGACAGAGTATTTACAGAGCATGACTTTTATACGTGTGGGGTATCAATGTGTATATTTATATTTCAGGTGTATTTATTGTTACAATCCCATTATCTATTTTATGGACTCTTCAGTTATAAAAACCACACTTGCATACCTGTTTCTAGTTGCCGGTGGTGTTCTGAAAATAAAGAAACCGATTGAAATAAAGCTTCAGTTCTGACCCCCTGGCTGGAAGGTGGTGATGTTTCTGGTTCTTTGGGGGGGTGGGTGGAGGGGGTCTGGTGAGGGTCTTAACCTAGTTCTCTTGAAGCTACTTTGATGTGCTTATCTCTGGACAGGAGGCTGTCAGGCAGGCCTAGGGTTGGGGACAGTGTCTCCAGGAGGGTTTTTTTTTTGTTTCTTTTTTCCCCAGATGGTCCCTGTCAGTCCTGGAGGGTGAGGTGGGAGTGGGTAGGGGCTCCATAGGAGTGAAGAAAAGCTCCCTTTTAATCCCGTGTCTCCTGCTCGGCCCCCGGCTCCCTGGCCTCCTCACCAGTCCAGGCTGTTAAGTGGGTTTGGTATTGAGAAACCCCAGTGCTGCTTCTGGACCCGGTTCCTGCTTCTGGACCCTTGATCCTTACTCCTCCTCCTCATTATAATATAATCCTCACTAATCATAATATACGCCTTACCGTTGGTAACACGGAAAAAACAGATCAACAACTATGAGCAGGACGAAACCCTTCCTCTGCCCGTGACCCGCTTGGTGACCCCTGGGCAGGTTTTTAGCCTCTCTGAGCTTCTGTAGGGTGGGAATTCGCATCCGCAGCGTGGGTGGCCCTCACGATTAAATTAAGAAGCGCCAGGCACTTAGAGCCCTGTCGTCACGTACTGAGCTTTCCGGGGAAACAAACACCCTCAACCGTGTCGGGCTCTGCCCGGAAGGTTTGTGACAGTGTGAAAAACTCACCCGTGCAAGCGCCACAGTCAAGGGCAACTTTCAGTTTCTTTAAGCCTCTTTAATGGCTTTCCGGGTGGTGCTCTTGGCATGCCCCCTCCCCCACCCCCAAGGTCATTATCGCTACATTATTCCGGGTTTCTCTGCTTATGCAGATAATTGCAATCAGCAGGCCCCATTAGGCCCCATTAGAGGGCATCCCATCCGGTACTTATCAAGCTTTAATGTGCAGCTAAAGCTCTTGGAAGGCCTTGTGACTCCCCAGAGCTGGAGTCAGCAGGGCTGGGCGGGGGCCTGGGAACCTGCATTCCTGTTAGGCTCTCGGGTGCTGCCGATGCTGCTGGTCACGGACCGCACTTTGAGGGCAAGGTTGCCCTCCGGTTTTTTTTCCTGTGCCTTGGAGTCGCCTGGAGAAGCTCGGAAGCCCACGGGTCCTCCCTTTGCCTCAAGCAACATGGAGGATGTGAGCCCAGTGAGGAGGGCAAAGGAGACCGCCAGCTGCCGGCTGGACCTCCGTAAGGAGGGAGGGCCAGGGGTCGGAGAAAAACGGAGTGGAGACAGGGCCGCTCGTAGTGAATACGCAGTGACATCTACGCAGGTTCTTTCCCGGGGCAACAAAGGGCATCGTGTGGATGTGACATGTTCACTGCGCTCTTGTCAGAAGTCAGGCCAGCAATCCACGGACGAGGGCGTGCCAGCCTCAAGAGGTACCACTCGAAAGGCCCGAGTGCTCATCAGCACCAGGTGCACACACACACACACACACACACTCGCTGAACCGTAGTAATAAATCAGCCCTCAGAGGTAGGTACTCCAAAGTGCCCCCAATACCCCTGTGACAGCCACAGGGTAAGTATCGGCAACTCAGAGGGCGACGAGGAGACAGGCTTTGTCTAGGACGTCACTGTTGCTGTAAAACTGTCAACAATTACAAAGCGGTGTGCCAAAACGCGTCACCGTGGCCCGATGTGACGGCTTCCTCTGCTCAGAAGTCCGTCTTTTCCGTCTCCCTGTCCCGTCCGTGCACGGAGAGCTGATTCCCACATCCAGCCTGCCATCCCGTGAACTCTCCAGAGCCCTCCCCAATTCCCTAAAATCAAACCAATTCTCTCCTCCTTGGGAATCCCCCTTGGCTCCTGTTTTCTGTCCTTTATGGCTCTTACACCGGGCTTCCTTGTGCTGAGAACGTTTCTGCCCACGTCCTGATTTGTTCCATACTGTTTAACCTGAAGTCATCGTCGAACCGTCTTGCCAACAGGAACTGTACTTTGCCCCAGTAAGTGCCCCGTGAACCCTTCTTGGGGTGGGCAGCAAACCCCACCTAACCCTTCTCCAAAGGTTGCCACTCTGCTCCTCGGGGCACAGAGTAGGAGCGCGCTCCCCGACCCCGTGGTGTCAGGGGGGATCTGACCCTTTCTGGCGGAGGAGTTTGGAGTGGGAGAGACACCTGCCGTTTCCAGGCTGGAGGTGCTCATCTCCTAGGAGCTGCCGTCCTGTGTCCCCCAGGAGCCAGCGTGGAGCCCACTGCCCTGCACAACACGGCCAGGACAAGTGACATGGGACGAGGTTCCCTGCTGACCCGTGGTGGATGGAGACCCCACGGGAGGAAGAAGCCCTTGACCTTCTGGGAAGCATCGCCCACCCCACCTTGACAACACACCATCCCTGGTTTGTAACCTCAAACGTTAGCATTTCCTCCCGCTAACTCTTTTCTGTTCAAATAACAAATGAATAGATAATACAATACACATAAATATATGAATAAATGAATTACAATGAGTAAATATATACAATATAAAAAGTACAGTGTTGGGGCGCCTGGGTGGCGCAGTCGGTTAAGCGTCCGACTTCAGCCAGGTCACGATCTCGCGGTCCGGGAGTTCGAGCCCCGCGTCGGGCTCTGGGCTGATGGCTCAGAGCCTGGAGCCTGTTTCCGATTCTGTGTCTCCCTCTCTCTCTGCCCCTCCCCCGTTCATGCTCTGTCTCTCTCTGTCCCAAAAATAAATAAAAAACGTTGAAAAAAAAAATTAAAAAAAAAAAAAAAAAAAAAAAAAAAGTACAGTGTTAAGAAGGAAGAAATTCTGGGGAATGTGCCTGAGTCAGAATGGTAAGCTGGTGTTTTATCTTCTTTGATAGATTGTTTAAAAAGAAAAAAAAAGCATTCTCGAAGTTAGGCTGAGTAGTGTTCACTAAAAATGAATCATTACAGAGGGGCATCCAGGTGGCTTAGTCGGTTAAGCGTCCAACTTCGGCTCAGGTCACGATCTCATGGTCGGTGAGTTCAAGCCCCATGTCGGGCTCTGTGCCGACAGCTCGGAGCCTGGAGCCTGCTTCGGATTCTGTGTCTCCTTCTCTCTGTCTGCACCTCCCCTGATCACACTCCGTCTCTGTCTCTCAAAAATGAACATTAAAAAAAATAATAAAATAAAAAATGACTCAGGCTACCACAGGCTACTACAGAAATTATGCAGCAGCATTGGTCAACTGGGTATTTTGATATATCCTGCCTTTGCCCACATCAGTGGTTCAAGATGTGGCCACCTGAGCAACCTGTAAGTGGTTCTGTGGTTTTCTTTGTTTTTTTTTTTTAACGTTTATTTATTAATTTTTTTTTCAATTTTTATTTATTTTTGAGACAGAGAGAGACAGAGCGTGAATGGGGGGAGGGTCAGAGAGAGAGGGAGACCCAGAATCAGAAGCAGGCTCCAGGCTCTGAGCGGTCAGCACAGAGCCCGACGCAGGGCTCGAACTCACAGACCACGAGATCGTGACCTGGGCCGAAGTCGGCCGCTCAACCGACTGAGCCACCCAGGTGCCCCATGTAGTTGTCAAGTAAGAGTGAAACAGTCTTTGACTCCTATAAATTTTACAGATGGGGACTATGAAGCCAATGGGCTTCTCGGAAATCCCACTGAGTTCCTACCAACTGTGTCTCAGCAACAGTCCCAGAAGCACGGGGACGCGTCAGCGAGGCTGGCGCCCCCTTGACCCTGGGCATCTCACTGAGGCTCCACATCCCCGTGTGCATGGTGGACACTATCTCATCTTTGCTCAATTGCATCTATTTTTATTATTTTTTTATTTTTATGCCTAAGTCATGATTCAATGAAGCACAAAAGTAGAGATAAGATAGAAGCAAAGTACTAGACCCGTAATGTCAGGAAGCACGAATCTGTCCATCTCGGAGTATGATAATTTTTCCAAGACAGGGATGTCCTCTCCCCTCAAAAAACAAAAATGCAAACAAAACAAAACAAGACGAAACAAAACAAAAACAAACCAGAAAACCCAAAGGCGTTTAGGAAATAAGACACAACCGCCTGACAATGTGATGTTATGGGTCTGGAGTCCCCATGCCCATAAGTTATTTGTTTTTTGGAAAGTGTTATCAATCTATCAAAACTTCTTCATCAGTTCCGGTCTCATTTTTAAAAAAAGAAACAAATGCAAAATAATACTTTTGAATGTGAAGTTAATGAGTTGTGTTTTTTAAAAAAAATGAATAAACCCCAAATCGTATTTTTTAATGTTTTTTTTTTTAAATTATTTTTGAGACAGAGAGAGACAGAGTATGAATGGGGGAGGGGCAGAGAGAGAGAGGGAAACAGAGTCTGAAACGGGCTCCAAGCTCCGAGCTGTCAGCACAGAGCCCGACGCAGGGCTTGAACCCACAGACCATGAGATCATGACCTGAGCTGAAGTCGGACGCTTAACCGACTGAGCCACCCGGGTGCCCCCCCAAATTGTGCTTTTAATAGCAGAAAGAGACACAAGTCTTAGCACCACAGAAAGACCGAGAAGACCAGATTTCAAAGTTTGTTGAAGACGTTCTCAGGGAGGAAGCACAACTGGTGTTTGGTTAAAATTCCTTTCTTTTTTGTTGGATATCACATAATATTAGTGGCCTGGCGTGTACAAGAGCAGACACCAATGCCCCCGTGTGTTTGCCGATTCTGTTCCATGTTCAGTCAGTTCCCAACGTACAGGTGGGACCCATGAGGGGGCAGCAGGGGACCCACACTGTAGGAGATGACGCTTTGTCGTCATTTGTGTAATTTGTAATTCTTTTGTAGGACGCGATATGCTCTGCAGAGAGTACACTGGGCTCAGCGGGGGACCCACAATGACCGGCAAGGACAGGGTGGTTTTACTCGAATGCCGGGTCGTAACCTGCTTTATTTTCCAGACAAGTTGCTGGTTAACGATGGGCCTCCTGCTCTCGATTTATGGTTCCCGGAAACGGGGAAACTTGTAAATACAGTCAAATGATGGTGACCAGCATCTTGTTGGTCTGTGTTTAGACAAAGTGGAAAAGCAAAGCATGTACTGTGGGTGTTGACGGCTGAAAGGGAACACATCTACCAAGCGTTTGGCACGTAAGGTGAGTTAAACTTCTTTCTGATACTGATAATGTCAGTAGCATGATCAGTAGACATCTTTTGGGGATGCACTGAGTACCTTCACAGGCCTCGACCCATCACTTCAGGCCAAGATATTATGGGTTTTTTAAATTTTATTTATTTATTTTGAGAGAGAGAGAGAGAGAGAGAGAGAGATGGAGAGAGGTGGGGGAGGGGCGGGTGGGGGAAGAGAATCCTAAGCAGGCTCTGCATTAACAGCACAGAGGCCCATATGGGGCTAGAACTCACGAACCGTGAGATCATGACCTGAGCCCAAACCAAGCTTAACCATCTGAGCCACCCAGGTGCCCCATGGTTTTTGGTTTTGCTTTGCATCAAGGAGAGTGCATTATATGAGGTTATTTCACTGAAGAGAACAGCAAAACCTCAAAGAATAGTTACTTAAAAATGTAGATTTGTATTCTTTGTCATGCAGAAGCAGTCCAGTGACTTCCTAATATTAGGAGAGATACAGACTCGTTAGATGATTCAGCTCCCTCTTCTCTAGGATGCAGGATGCTTCCTCATGACCCATGAAGGCTGCTTGAGCTCCAGCCATCACATCCTCTACATTCTCTATAGCGTTTCTGGGACCCCTCCCTCAGCAGAACTTATTCACCTGTCTGCTGCTTCCAGGGACACTCAGAATAGACCATCTTCTTATTTGGGAGGCAATGTGGCCTCCGTGTTGGTTGGTTTATGTATAAAAGACATGATCACAGGTGAGTCACTTACTATCTCTGGAAATCGGCTGACCCGGGAGGGACAGTGATTCCAGGGCACCAGACGCCCCAGAGGTCAAAGCATCAGAAATCTAAAAGTACAAGAAACGGTTAATTCCCTGGCAATCTCTGTTACGGACAAGATATCAAAATTCCTCAGAAGATGACATTCTTTAACCATCAACCCTTTCCCAACATTTTATGTTTTTCTGAATTTGTGAGAGGAATCAGGCACTGTCATCGTATGAATAATTTAAAACCAGATCCAAACGCTGAAAAGAAAGCATGAAGAAACACTTTCTAAAGCCAAACGAAGTAAGTGATTAAGAGATCCGGCTGTGATCTCTCCGTCGAGACGTTTAGCCTCCGGCTTTTGAGGATCATGCCCTCCTCCTTAGCCCAAATCAGATAAATCCCTGATGGTAGGGCCCACTGAGAAACACCTCCTCATCGCTGGGTCTGTTCCCAACCTTCAGCCTTTGTACTTAGAACTTTCTGCCGGAATAATCAGCCACTTCTCGTCACTGGGAATGAGCCTTTATTATTTGGCGTTGGGGTTTTCCGCTTTGGTAGAAACGGAAGGCCAGTAAGAGGTAGGGCACTTGCAATAAAATCCGAGGCAGGGCTCAAGGCATCCTTTGACCAGATCGAACAAGACCCCGTAAAAAGATCGGGGGTCATGGGGCCACTGCCTCCCCAGTGCCTAGGGAATTTCCATATGGGGTGTGCCATGGTCAAGGGGCATGTGTTCTCTTGATTACACAGGGGATCCAGGTCTCCCGTCCTCCATTTAGGGCCCTTGTGTCCAGGGTGGCAAGTCTTACCTGGCGTGGTGTGGAGGCTGGTGGCGGCACATCCACACCGAGGACCTTCATCCTCACCGTCCCTCGCAATTGTCCCCTGGTCTCTTGCAGCCAGGGTGCTGGGGCGAGCTCCCAGCGGGTCACGAGAGCCCTGGGGTCTCATTTCTCCTGGTGCTGAGTTAAGGGCGTTGGAATCAGCCACCGCCAGGGCACGCGCACTTTGGCAAGGGCCCCAAGCAAGGGCGTTTCTTCTCTTTCCTGGTGAGCTGCTGGCCAAGCGGTTACCAGCGCCCACGGCAGGCAGTGGATGAAGGGCCTTCTCTCTTTTCCCCTGAGACTGTTCTCCGAGCGCTTCCTTCCTCTCCCCATGTATCGTTCTCCTTCTCCAGCCTCCTTTTCACCCAGAACCTTCCTCACTGTCGAGTTCTGGCAACGGGATGATGCAGCATTTTGGAAACACTTTTTGGAAACATTGAAAAAAAAAAAAAACAACTATAGGGGCTCCCGGGTGGCTCACTCCGTTAAGTATCCAACGCTTGGTTTCAGCTCAGGTCATGATCTCACGGTTCGTGAGTTCGAGCCCTGAGTCGGGCTCCACGCTCGCTCAGGGTGGGATTCTCTCTCCCTCTCTCTCTCTCTCTCTCTCTGCCTCTCACCCACCTCTCAAAATAAATAAATAACCATTAAGAAAAAGAAAAAAAAACTATAAAATATTTTATAACCCAATTGACTCCAACGTTCCACTTCAGGTATATCTGAAACTCATTTGAGTATAAAAGGAATATCTTATGCCCAAGGATGTCCTTTGCAGCCTCAATTAATAGCAGGCTAGGAAACAAAACAAAACAAAAGCAGACAAATCTGATGCAACCCTGAGCACTGCGTGTGTTGCTGGTTGGTGAGAAGTAGCTTCCAAACCGTGGGCCCGAGGCACTGTTAGTGACTTCATTACCAAAGGAAATTTAAATCGGGTTCACTAAGTTAGGAAATTGTGTCTCATACACTTTGGGGGGGAGAAAAAAACCCTGCTCTGATGGAAAAGTTTTCCTTGTTAGTGCTCAATTAAGCCAGGAAATTAAATTACCCGGAACACTCAATTAATTGAAGATCGTCTTAATTGAGATTTTTACAATCACACTTGGAATCAGGCGCTCCGCTGAGTGTCTGGAGAGGGGCTCTTTCCGCCGTGGTTCCTATAGCTGGAGACACGACAGGTCTACGGGGGCTGGGCCCCAGCTCTGCACTGTGACCCGGGCAGGGGCCACGCTGTCCTCAGCAGTGACTGGACGTACATCTGTTAGGACCGAATACAGGCACACACGTGGAAGGCTCGGGGCCCTGTGGGCACGGGGAAAACACTGGAATTGTCGCAGCTGTCTCTCTCCGTCAGAGAGGGTGGTCCCCAGGCAGGGGACAGCGTGGGACAGCCGGTCACTCCTCACCGGATTCAGGTCCCGCGCGTTTCTTCTCCTTCCGTGACACCGTTTCCTTTCTGTGACCGTGAGGCCGTGCTCCCCGCTAGTCACCTAGCAGGGCACCCCGTCGTGGAGCCAGCCACGGAGCCAGCCACGGAGCCACAGCGCTGGCCTCCAGGTCCCACTTCCTCTGCTTTCTCACACACTCTCTCCTCTTTCAAGTTCAGCTGTTGCCTTCCTTTACACCAAGCTCAGAATAGCTACTTTCGGGAAGTGCTAAATATAGGTAATCTGAAAAAGCCAGTTGTTTGCCGTCCCTTCAAGGGTTCCTTCCCCCCCCACCTTGAGCAGTGAAAGGGGCTGGCGGGGGGCTCCCGCTCCCCTGTCCTGATGCGGGCCCCACTGGCCCCTGCTGGTGTCTCAGAGGCTCCCGCGGCTGCCGGGCAGGGGGCTCCGGGATGGCCTCCCGCCCCGTGCACACAGCATGAGCAGGGGACAGGGCCCGGCCAGTGTCCTTCTCCCGAAGGCCTGTGCTCGACCGCATGAGGCGCGAACCCCCAGTGACAATGGCTTAAGCAGGGTCTTCTCCCGGGTAATCGGGGAGTCTGGAGGGGAGCGTCTCAGGGGTCCTTGGATGTCTCTGGGCGTCTCCGTCTTCGTTTCTCAAGGGGAGGCCACTGCAGTGCTGGTCGCCAGGCCATGTTCCCGGCCGTGGGCGGGAGACACGCGGGGGAGAGAGCTGCCCACCCAGCCCGCACAAGCTGTGCTTACAGCGAGCCCTCCTCCGGGGCCGAGGGGGCAATCCTGGCGGAGCGGGGCGCACGGCCACCCGCACGACTAGTGGGATTCGGGTAGGCAGGAGGGGGGACGCGCCTGCTTGTCCCCGTGCCGTCTCCGTTGTCACCCAGCACAGCTAGCTGCCCGTCACACATCCCGGCAGTTGGGTCGATGGAAGGGGATTGCATCGCGGACCAAGTCCCCGCTTCCTGGCCTGGCCCCGATACCGCCTCAGTCCCGACCTCCACCAACGGCTCCCGGAACTTCACCCCATCACACTCTTACCCAGACTCCCGATCATCTCCTCCAAAACCGCACTTCCTCCAGCTTGGGCCATGAAAGGACAACTCCGAGAGAAAGCCGTGTGAGCCTCTGGGTGGTGACCCACACCACTTGTGCATGAATGTTACTAACTGACGCGAGACTGCAGAGCTTGGTTGAGCCTCTCAAGCTTACGGTGTTTACGCATCTTTAAAACCACAGCAGAATTTCGCGGCGAGTTCAAGCAACACGGTGCAATCAATCAAATTGAGTTCGCATAATTCATTGGATGGGAGACAGGGTTTTTCCTCAGCGGGAGGCCTGGTCTCAGGAGGACGCAGCACCGTAGCTGACGTAGCTGACTGTGCAGGGCTGTTGTTGCCCAGGACTCCCCTCCCTGCTCGGCCCTCGAGTCACTGCCAAGCTCATGCTTTCCCAGTGCACCACACAAACTACGGCCCCCCGCTCCCTTCTCACTGACGGTAAAGGAAGTTAATTCTCCTTGGTATGGAGGGGATCACAGGTGCCGGTGGGATATCAAGGCAGGATGTCCTGGCAGGTGACCTTCCAGCGGCTTCTGGCCGTGGCAACAATCCTTCCTGATTCCCTCTCCGCTTTCCCATTAAATTTCGCCCTCCGGGAGAACCTGAGATAAGAAATTTTCTAAAAGCGTGGACACTTGGAAAAGCAAACCTTTTGCGTGTAAGGGTTTGATTGGAATCTCCGGCCAGTTCTATCATCTACCAGGGACGGGGATGTGGTGGGGGAGGGGGCCACGGGCTGTGTCAGGAGCATAGAGATGTCTTTTGGATTTTCCACGGACGGACATCCCTGTCGGGGTGTCCCAGGGCTTGTGACCTGGTGGTTGGCCTGTCACTGTTACTGAGTGCAGCAGAGGCAAGGCGTCACAAGGATGAGACGGGGAGGAGGGAAGAGGCTCGCTCTCTCGTCCAGAGCAAAGTCTGAGGTGAGTTTGGCCCATTAGAAAATCTAGCCTGTGGGAGGCAGAACAGAGGTGGCCAGTCTCTTGGTGGCTAGTGATTTTCCTCTCTAATTTATAATTGTTATGATCCTGACATCAGAGCTTCCTGACTCAGTTTGGCCCACATGCCATCCGGGGACTCTTTCGGGGTCGAGGTCTCCACGAAACAGCAGGGGGGCGGGGACACGGGAAATGTTGGAGGTGACACTTCAGCATCACTGATATTTTTTTTTGGGGGGGTGTCAAATTGCATAGCTCCCTCTCTCATCCCAATAAGACATTCCCTTTCATCGCGCTGGAAAAAAATGGGCCCTTAGCTGTGGTCACCAGACCCAGGAGTGTCCCCCAGGCCACAAGGCGCTATGGTTCTGGGCCTTGACTAGCCCACCCCATTACCTACGATTTAAGGTTGCCCTCCCTCCTGGATGTGACTTGAATTTCTTCTCTGATTCCTCCCGCCCTTGGAACCAAACCAAGTCTTTGGCATCCGCAAATAGGTCTAGAAGTAAGGGTGTGAGAAGGGCCATGAAGTGCTCTGGGACAAAAGGACACGCGATGTCTTCCCATAGCCCGTCAGCCGGAATTAGTCACCTGCTTCCACCGGGCCTTCAGGGGACCAGTGACACAGGTCTTCTGTGTTCCTACGGGCGGGGGGGGGGGGGGGGGGGCTGGTGCAGAGGGAGCGGCCCGCAGAGAGCACTGCCGACCGCCGGGGTGGGAAACGAGAGCGTGAACCACCTGGAAAAGGGGGTGTCTGCCTCGCCAATCCCACTCACCATTTTGGTAGACGCTGACCACGGCTCAGGCATCGCTCACTGCCTCTGTCACGTTCAGTGCCGTGTAACATCCGCCTGTGTGTGAATTCAGACAAAGGCACAGAGTCACGGCCTTAGTCTCGGTCCCGTCGAGCAAGATGTGGGAGGCGGGACCGTCCCTGTGAGGTAGGCTGAGGAGAGGTGTGTTAGTTCCCTGGTGATAGTTGGTTCCTTCCTCAACACCATCTGAGGTGGGAAAGGTGAGGTGGGTGGTTTTCATGAGGGCCCGGCGGGGGGGGGGGGGGCAGCCAATGCTGCAGGAGCATCCAAGGAGTCTTAGCCCTAGCTGAGGGAGAATTCTGGGTACCGGAAGTGGTTGCCATAGCAATTAGCAGGAGGACGGTGGGGCCATTTTTAAGAAGAGGGATTCCAGATCATCTGAAGGGAAAAAGACATACTTAGCCTCTCCGTTGTCTCAGTCTGCAGGGAAACATAATTGTAGGTGGCATTTGAAATTATTTACATGATATCTGTTTTATTTTACACTATGAGGAAAAAAAAAACCCATGCGTGTCACTGGTAACACTAGAAAAATCTGACACGGTAACACTAAAAAAAGCCACGGTAACACTAGAAAAATCTGACAATTACTTGCATTTCTGCCTCTTTCTCCCCCCACGACAAAAGGGGGGAGGGAGAGAGAAAGGAAACTGATCAGATATAAACCACCGAGAAGGACAAATACTTGATTAAAAGAAATTGTGCTGGTGACATATTACGTTTGGAAGATCTTTCTCTGCAAGCCCCCAAAGCACCATGAACCATGGAAATAGGGCCCCTGACCTTCGTACAAGTAAGTTCCACCTGCACTGAAGGGACAGGTGAATAGACTCACCAAAACACCCAAATGATCTTGCCCACGTTGGAAGGTCAGAGAATAGATGGCTGATCTCACCGTGAGCTTCTGCCTGCAAATTCTGGACTCGTTACAGCTCCTACGGAATGTGGTTGACACTGTACGTGACAGGGATTGGCCAATTCCTTGAGAGATAAGTGTATTCAGTAACAATGGGCAGTCATAGATCCGGACTGAAATCCATAGTACATGCCCGCAAGGGTGGAGAGCAAACTTAAGTAATAGTTAGCCTTTCAACGGCAAGTGAAAAGTAACCTTTCAGCTTTGTAAGACATGGACGTTTCTTGTATGTCACTCACAGTGAATATCGATGCCTTCTACTTTTAAAACACTAGTAGTAAATTTAAAAAAAAAGCAGCAGCCTGGAGGAAAAAGAGGAACCTCAAGAAAATGGAGAAGGTTGTTTGTAAGCTTTGAATCTTCACCAGATTCTGTGGATGTAGCAAAGAAACAGGAGGCCAGTGGCTTCTGTCCCGTTCTGTACTGGGTTTGGACGGAGGAACTCAAGGGTTAGAGCAGATGATGTAAGTGCCCCAAAGCAAGGGAAGAGGTGTGAGTCCAGGCTCCTGGGATCAGAGAGGACAGGAGGGGCGTGCGTGGTCAGGGGCGGGACCGTGGCCTTGAGGCCCAACCAGAGACGGGAGACTGAGGGTGTCCAGCCGGTTCCGGACAACAGCACCTATGAACACAGACGCCACCTTAAAAGGATAGGTATGCTTGACCTTTTCTTTCTTTCTTTTTTTTTTTTTTTTAACAGGTGCAAATGGTGATTCTCTTGCATCTTCCAAGAACAACCCTTTCTTGGAAAGAAAGACTTGGTCCTGTTCTTGGAGCCACGATCCACGGGGTAGGGGCCCTTCCACGGGAGGCCACCTGTGGGAGGGACGGCCGGTCGGAGATTTTATTTATGCCACGTTGTCCGGGTGTGATGAGCTTCTCAGCCTCGTTCCTGCGGGGCCGTCCTCCACGGTCCCGACTGCAGGGGGACCAGTGCTTTGTCTCTCTTTGCTTTCTCCCTCATCCTCCATCTCTGCCCCCCACGGAAGGGAGGTGAGGACCCTCTGGGGGAGTCTGTGCTTCCTTCACCGTGTCAGCGCGCATGCTGAGCAAAGGCATCTCTCCGGGTTGACGGGGCTCTGCAGACATTGCTCGCTGAAAACTTGGTGCCGGCAGTTTATTAGGAGTAGGTTTTCAACATGCGCAGAGTACGAAATGGACTCGCCCAGGGAGCCAGCAAGCGCGCCCTTGGACAGAAAGTTGTTTTTAGGCAGAAACTTGTACGCGAATGCTCCCAGCCGCTTTACCTGTAATAGCTCAAAACAGGAAATCGCCCAAATGTCTTTGGTGTGTGAGTGGTTCCACAAACTTGCACGTGTGTGCCAGAACCTACCACGCAGCGACACAAGTAAACAGACTGTCGGTCCATGCCACGGTTTGGATGCGCGTCAAGTGTGGACGTGGAGTGACGAAAGCCAATCTCAAAAAGTATGTACCGGGTGGTCCCTTTTTTACAGCATTCGTTGTCGTAATTACAGAGATGGAGAATAGATTGGTAGCTGCAGGTGTGGGAATAGGGGAGGAGGGGGGGAAAGGGTAGCGTGAGGTAGTCCCTGTGCTGACGTTCAGGTGCGTATCTTAACCGGGGGCAGCCACACGGGTCTGTCCAGGCGGTAGCTTTGCACCTGCACCACAGGAGTGTACCTGGCACAAATCCTATGAACAAACTCGATGGACCGTACCAATCTCAACATCCTGGTTTTGATTTGATAGCTGTGGAAGACGGGAGAGGGTGGCTAAGGGGTGCGGCGGACGTTCCGAGGATTTCTTCGCAGCTTCCCGTGAATCTACAGTTATTTCAAAACCCCAAAATTTAAAGCAAAAGTAATAGGTAGCCAAGAAATTGCTGTCACTTATTTGGTGCTGTTTTTCAACACTTGACCATTACAGTGTCTGAGGAGCATCAAACTGGTGTCACTTTAAAGTATACAAGGAATAATATTTCAGAACACACTCTTTGGAGGCACAGGTCATCTGTGTATCACAATAAAAATTATAATAGGAAACCTAACAGGTACGTAACGTCAACCAATCTCTGTTAGCAAAACTACTGGGGATCTACTCACGCTCGTCCAGTAGACTCAGGCTCAAAGCGGAATAAGAACAGCCCCTGCTCGTCCCAAGTGTGCATTAAAATAAGAACGAAGATGATCCAAACCATTACACATAGTTCGGGATGTGATGCGATGGGTGATAGACCTGTTTCTTTTCTCATCTGAGCATTGAATTCTATGCATTTCCCCCTAAGAGCTGTTCTTGTTGTGTCCCACAAATTTCGATCTGTTGCACTGTGATATTGATTCTATCAGGGGCGCCTGGGTGGCTCAGTTGATCTGACTTCAGCTCAGGTCGTGATCTCACGGTTCATGGTTTCGAGCCCCGCGTCAGGCTCTGTGCTGACAGCTCAGAGCCTGGAACCTGCCTCGGATTCTGTGTCTCCCTCTCTCTCTGCCCCTCCCCCACTCGCTCGCTCGCTCTCTCACTCCCTCTCTCAAAAATAAATAAACATTAAAAAAAAATCGGAGGAGTTTACAGCCTTGTTGTTTTCCCTCTCATGAGGCTGATTATTTTGCAGAATCTGGACAAGTTTTATCGACTGTCTCTCAGTTTGGCACGGTGGATCTTTTCCTCATGGCCAGGTTCAGGATAAACATTTTGGAAGGACTATTGTGTGGTGATGCTATGAATTCTTCAGAGCCTCTCACCATCGTTGAGGCATCCTTTGTGGGGGGCGTGCGTGTGAGTGAGTGTGTGTGGCTTTGAACATTATTTTTAAAAAGCATCATACAGTAACCGTGACTCACATTTTGGTGCACGGTGCCATGAATTTGAAGACATGTACGGATTTATGTAATCCCCGTGACGATCTTGATGCAGACTAGTTCCATTCCCTCAAAAACTCTTGGACTCCATCCCAGTCTTACTGAATCTGAATCTGCATCTTAACACGTACCTCGGGGACGTTCAAATTGAGACGCCCTGGTGTAGAGAACTTGACACAATATTGACAAATTTCTGAGCCCACGGGAGACCGCCGTGGATACCCTAAACCTGGCTTTCCTTGATAGAGGGTTTTCCAAGCGCGCACAGCTCTGTTGCATTGTATGAGAAAGATCACCAAGTCTGCAACCGGCAAAGCAGATTCTACCCCTGGTCAAAGGAAGACGGGGTCTTGCTTTAATGACCGCTACTGTGTCATTTCAGGGGTCACAGATACACAAACCCACACGCCCGTACAAGCGCTCACACCTTAACTAAGGCTACTGGAAATACCTTTTTTTCCTTATGGAGGATGTTGCTATAAAAGCGAATTCCCTGAGCTTTCTACTGAGGAGAGCATTCTGCTAAAACGGAGGAGGCCGAGTGGAGTTTTCTGGGTCTCACGCCCATCACCACTCGTCTGGGGGCTGATACAAAAAGGCAGTGCAAAACGGCCAGCACAGGGCAAAACAGGGCTGGGATAGACAGTGGTTCATGTCGCTAGTCTTTGATACTCATCCAGAGCCCAATAAAATGGACTCGACCTTTTCTAAATCTTTGTCAGTTAAGACCTCCGTGTCTTAGGAGGGCCTTGAAAAACCTAGGGCGTAAAAGACAGGCAGTCACGCTAATGTGATGTAATTGGGCAACTTCAAGGCTATTTTAATATGTGAATCCATTAAATCAAAGTGAGTACTCACATGTTTGTGCGATGTTGGATTATGGGTAGGGATTGCTTATAGGTTCGGTCCTGAAGTGTCGGCTGCCGGTTCCTCAGAAAAGATGACTCCCAAAAGTCTTGTTGATCAAGCAAAGCTAACTTTATTAGATTTATTGCAGTATTGGAGAACACCACCTTAATCGTCACAGTGTCACGGTGGGGGAGTCAGGGGACGGGGCTCATGAGATTTTAGAGATGCGGATGGGTGTTTTGCCAGTAGCCTTGCCAAGGGGAAGCTGGTCGGCGTTGGGCATGGTTTGGGACTTGGGTTGGTGTCACAGAGTGGGAAGGTCGACCAGAAAGTATTGATGATATAAGATGCCAGTTCTGATAATAAGCTGTTTGGTTAAGTTATACCCAATAAGTTATAACCAACAAGTTAAGTTAGCCAATAAGCTGGTTCAGCCTTTTCTCTCTCCAGCACGTATTTCCTGGAGTAAGTAATTGTGATGTCTACCCCTGATCCCAGCATTACACATCGCAGAAATGGGAAAGCATCTGTCTGAGAAATCTCTGCACGAGGACAAGAAAGTAGCCAGCGATGGCCCTTGGACCACCGGTCAATGTGGGGCCATCCTGGGCCTCTGCAGGCACCTCTGACCTGAGAGTGCGGGGACACAACCGATGATCTGTCATCCTGCCAGGGGCATCCATCCTGACGTCTTCTTCTACCCCGTCTCATCTGTGCTTGGGCTTTGTGGTTTTGTGGGGCTGTTTCTACGCCTTTGCAGAAACCCGAAGGGAGCTGCACATCACAGTGGGGACCCGGGCTGGGAAATATGAGTATGAAAAATAGAAATTGAGACAAGTCTTCGCCCAAGTCATTGTGAGTGTTGACTACATTCGCATTCCCCATGTTGGGTTTCATGGCAAACTACATCAACGCTCAAGAGAGAGGACATCTGCAGACCAGAGTTTTGGACGCGTGGTGCCCATGTTCCTGGAAAGGTTCTCAGGGCTTCTTGGTACCTACTCGCAAAGGGCCTCTTGTAAGAGCCCTGAGTGAATTCCACCTAAGTCACTGACACTCAGATGTATTTGACAATGGAACCATTTTTACATTTACCGGGTACCGTCATCCCGTAGAAACCCATTGTAGCTAAATGTTGAGCCACCCCGATCGCGGAGAGCACACAAAACCATCTATATCTGTGAACCAGAAAGACAGTGAAGGGTGGATGTGGTTCTGAGAAAGGATTTTCATGGTGACCAAATAGGACTTGTGAATGAATAAATGGGACTTGTGAATGAATAAATGGGACTTGTGAATGAATGAGTTTTGCATTCTGGAGCCAGGTTTCCAGCACCCAAAGCCACCTCCCTTACTGGTGCCTGTGAGGTTCAATCTTTGGAAACACAACCCGTTTCGAACCAGAGCCGATTACACTGGACTAGAAGAATCTATGATGTCCCGTGGGGCAGAAGGCGTGCTTGTATTTAGCGCGTAACCTAGCGTTGGACCAGTGTCGTGGCACATCACGGGGGCTCCAGAGGGCACGTTGAACTCATAGCCCAATGACCGTATGTGAATAAAGAAACATACGGGGTGTGTTTGTGGAATTCGTTCTTATTGATTACATGCATGTTTACTAAAAATGTATTAAGTTTATAAAAATAATACGTGATCACCATTACTCATTACAGGGCAGATTACACACCTCCAGTCTCCTTCAATCCCACCACTCTTTAATCCCCTACAATTTGTAGCATATTCTTTGAAACTTAAAAAAAATATGCATATATAAGCTCAATCTTTCTTTTTTTTTTTTCCCAGCATGATAGGAGAAAGAAAACCAGTAGACCATTAATCTCTTAATTTGTCTTTCTTTAATTTAGTAGAGATCTTTTGGTCGGCTGGCATATTTCATTTTACGATATAGCTGTATTTCTGAGGAGTTAAATATTTGAATCTGAATATCAGTCATATTTTACGTTTTGTGTCATAATATTCAGATGTTTCATCTGTCTTTGTGATTGTCCTTTGTCATCACGTGACTTCTTTTATTTTTTTAAATTTTTTTTTAATGTTTATTTTATTTTTGAGACAGAGAGAGACAGAGCATGAACGGGAGAGGGGCAGAGAGAGAGGGAGACACAGAATCCGAGGCAGGTTCCAGGCTCTGAGCTGTCAGCACAGAGCCCGACGCGGGGCTCGAAATCACGGACCACGAGATCATGACTTGAGCCGAAGTCGGACGCTTAACCGACTGAGCCACCCAGGCGCCCCACGTGACTTCTTTTAAACAGCACTTTAATTAGGAATCAAAGAAGGGAAAAGTTAATTTTGACGTGCTTGATTGAATCTGATGGTCTCCAGGAGGGCATTGGTGTAGGGACCGCGAAGAAGCGTTTTCTCCGTTTGGGAATTCTGTCTAGTCGTTATGTGCCTGTTTCCCCGCAGGCTGGGTTACAGTCCGGGGCTGCTTGAATGGCTCCCGTGACCAGCATCTGGTGGAACCCCTTCCAGAGTGGAGGCTGGACCCTGTGACCTGCTTCTACCCGGCAGAAAGTGGGAAAAATGATGGGGTGCTCTCCCGGATGTGGGTGACAGGAGACCCGTACCCCTGCTTTGCTCATGCTCCCTGTGGCTCTGTGCACTCACGCTCACTGACGAAGCCGTGCTAAGTGACTTGAATCAGACCCACAGGGCAAGGGGTTGAGAGATGCTTCTGGCCAACAGCCTGCAAGGAGCGAGGCCTGCCAACGACCACATCAGTCAGTCTGGGAACGGACCTGCCACTCGGCCTTGATCTGACTGATGGCTGCAGCCTCCCCCAACACCCTGACCACGGAACCCTGAGCCACAGCTGGGCCTTAGTGGGCTCCTGACCTGCTGAAACCGGATATGAGAAGCACTGTTTCAATTCGTGGAATTTTGGAGTGACTTGTGACACAGCTATAGGTAGCTAGTGCAAGCTGGTTGTTAATTGATTGCCTGTTCCACGATGTGTAGATTTACCTTTAGTTCATGTGTGTTCCTTCCAAACAAAATATTTTTTTTTCCCTATCTAAAAAGGAAAACCTTATTTGGGTATGGCTTAACATTTTTAACATGGGAAAAATAGCATAGCTCCAAAAATATACTTTTGTGCTTCACTGCATAGTTGTGGTGTATACAACTATGAGCCTTGAAAAGACAGGCCTGCGATTTCTTTCTTTTTTCTTTAATGTTTACTTTAGTTTTGAGAGGGAGAGAGAGAGCATGAGTGGAGGGGAAGGGGGAGCACAGAGGATCCGAAGCAGGCTCTACGTGGACAGCAGGAAGCCTGACGCGGGGCTCGAACTCACAAACCGTGAGACCGTGACCTGAGACGAAGTCGGATGCTCAACCGACTGAGCCCCCCAGGTGCCCTTGTGATTTATTTCTATAATTCTGGGAAATTTTAGTCTGAGTAGCCCCATCGGGACAAATATAGTTAGATTCAACATGATACACTTACCAGGGTGGCCAGAAAGGCCCTCTACCAACCGGATTTACACATGGGATGATTTTTCACTTTGTCCTGCCATCTTGAACCTCAGAACCTATGACTGGCTTCTTCAATCAGGTTAACACTTAAGTGAGTCTTTCCCTTGGAAACATCCAAATGCCACCTCCAGCAAAAATCCAATTACAAACAAAAGACTCTATAATTTGAGAATGTTCTAAAAGGCTTAAGTGAGTTGCTCTTCATGATAATAACTGCCTTGTATACCACATAATATCCCCTGGACCCCATGAGGGCTCTAGAGAAAATATTGTAAAAAAACCGAAGCATTGTGTCCAATGGTCGCAGTGGGAAACCACCAACTATCAATTTAATTACAACTTTATTACTCACCATTCAATTTGGTTCCTACAGAGTTTGTGTTCCTTCAGGGAATACAAAAAATTAGTTCTAATTAAAGTATAATTATACATCAAGGACAGAAGGGCAGGAATCATTTATTTCTGTGCCTCCTCACATCTCAACGGACGGGAAGAGGCTTCACTCAACCCCCACACCTGGAAATCTTGCAGGATGTGTGGTTTCCCATTGAAATTCAGGCTCGCGCCAAACACTTGTATTTCCAGTTAAAGAAAATAAAATCCCAGAAGACGCAGTCGACTGAAATAGGGTAAGGTTAAGGTGGACTACGAAACATTTACGTGTCTCATCGGAATGAATGCTTTCCGGGTTGAACACGTTTGGTTTGGTCGTTAGGTCCGATCAGCCACGCAGTGTGATTCAGGCATTAGCGTCCAGGGTTGATGACCAAAACACACGGGCTTTGTTTTCACCCACTTGTCACCTTCTGGCCAAACTATCCTTGGCGCCTGTGAGCGTCAGAGCTTTTGTCTTTGCCATGCCTCCAACCTCCTCTTTCCTAAACGGTCCTAATACTCATGGCTGTATTCTTGTTTTTATCTTAGGGAGCGCTGCCTCTGGGCGTTGCTCCATTTTTTGCTTCTGGTTTCAGGTGGTGTTTGCTATCTAATGAACTGTGGATTGAGATCTACACACAGAGACGGTTTGGAGTCAAGGATGTGACGGGGAGTGACAAGATGTCATCACTTAGTCACGCAGCCAGCGCCCGAGGAAGCGTTAGCGGTGCTAACTTCTGGGCATCATTGTATTTTCATTGGTTGGCCTATGAGTAGGATCTATATTTACCTTGTAATTATTTTTTTAATAATTATGTGGAAGAGAAATGCCTATAAAGAGGACGGGTTTCCCACCAGACCTGTGTCTGCCTAGGGAAGCATGGAAATAACAGAGGGCTGCTGTCTCGTGCCTCCGGTATTTTGGGGAGAGTGGAGAATCAGCCAAGACGTCTGCTGGTCCACTCATTTCTCTCCTCGGTCGTCATGCCCAGAAGCATTCTCTGTGGCTGAATTCTAAGCCCAAACTCATATTTCCGTTCTTAGTTTGTGTTCAGGAGTTTTAGTCCTAAATTTGTTGGTTTTATTGTTTACTATGTTGGAAGGCTGATAACAGCCGAATTCCATTTAAAACTATACAAAGTTGCATATTTACAAAAAAATGCCAGTGAGGGGCCCCTGGGTAGCTCAGTCAGTTGACCATCTGACTCTTGACTTCAGCTCAGGTCATGATCTCGTGGTTTGTGGGTTCAAGCCCCACATCGGGCTCTGTGCTGATAGTGCAGAGCCTGCTTGAGATTCTTTCTCTCTCGCTTTCAAAATAAGTAAATAAACGTAAAAAAACATTTTGAAAAAATGTCAGTGAGGACAGACTCAACTAGTCTGACTGACTCCAGTGAGGACATAAACAACAGGCTTAAAGGTGAAGAGAAGGGTGACCCCAAAATCTGAGGAAGAAACACCATCCCTCCTTCTTCTGTTATGTTGCTGAGCCCTTCCTCTGGACAGGGCAGTACAGAGGCCACCCAAAAACAGAGGCGGCAGGTGACCCTTTTGAAGAGGAACTTTCTGGGTAGTAGAGAATAAACCTTGCATAATGTTTTAATGACAGTTAAAGAAAGAACAGGCCACCAGGTAAGATTTGTGCATAAAGGAGAAACCTAACAATGTCTGCCCCCCCCGTCATACCCCACCCTGCTGCATTACCCACGAGGGGGGTGCAGAGGAAACCCAAAAGCGGTCCAGGGGTTCAGCGGTTCCAATCTATGATGCTCTGTGACTTGCAGAAGGAGAGAACAGAACTTTTGTAGCAAAAAGAGCACTAACATGAATTATAGACCTAATTTAAAGAAAGAGCCAAAACCATACATCCTAAGAAGCTAGGCAAAAATTCTCAGCAAAACTAATAAAAATAATAACTGAACAATGAGAAAATTTCTCATGGATTTCTTCCAGGATAGAGAACGATACATAAATAAGAAAAAAAAATTCTCTCTAGAAAATAGAAATCAGGTTTGTTTTAGATTTTTAGTCTATACAAACATGGTACCCCCAAACTGGAATAGTGTACCAGAGGTAGGATTTTTTTTTTAATTTTTTTTTATTAAAAAAAATTTTTTTTCAACGTTTATTTATTTTTGGGACAGAGAGAGACACAGCATGAACGGGGGAGGGGCAGAGAGAGAGGGAGACACAGAATCAGAAACAGGCTCCAGGCTCTGAGCCATCAGCCCAGAGCCTGACGGGGGGCTCGAACTCACGGACCGCGAGATCGTGACCTGGCTGAAGTCGGACGCTTAACCGACTGCGCCACCCAGGCGCCCCCAGAGGTAGGATTTTTAAAAAAATGAGTATAAGCTGGAACCTAAATGATGTAAAGAGCATAAATGTTTCACTGACCATTCGATTCTAGTTAGTTCTTTGCTGGTCAACAAATATGCTAGTAGAGAAATCAAGAGTGCTGGAAATGTACATTAAAAAATAGATGATAGGGCGCCTGGGTGGCTCAGTCGGTTAAGCATCCTACTTCGGGTCAGGTCATGATCTCACTGTGGGTTCAAGCCTCGCCTCAGGCTCTGTGCTGATGGCTCCGAGCCTGGAGCCTGCTTCGGATTCTGTGTCTCCCTCTCTCTCTGCTCCTCCCCTGCTCATGCTCTGTCTGTCTCTGTCTCAAAAATAAATAAAAACATTAAAAAGAATTTTTTTAAATCGATGATAAAGCAGGAATGACAGTCAATAGTTTCATTTTTAAGGTTTATAACAGGAAATGTTGCAAAAATGGTCATATTAGAAAAAGCTATTCAAAATAGGGTCCAAAATGTGAAAAAAATCCGTAATAATCAAAGTAACCTCACATTCATAAGCATAAAAGAGGAGGTCACCAGACATTGAAGGAAAGAGTATTATGATGAATGAACAGAGCAAAACAAAACACAACTTTTGCTGCAGGGAAATAAGGAATCCAAGGAAAAAGGAAAGAACGCTGCACTAGTCTGAACGTCTTCAGAGAGACTTGAAATGTCTCGTGTTATTAATAATAAGAAAAGGCTGCCATGACAAGGGAATGGAAGGAAAACAGTAGAATATTTTTTTGGAAATGAAATTATGGCCAGGCTGAAAATGTTAGTGAAGGGCCGGAGGATTGATCACCAGGAGGCAGCCAAAGATAGAATCGATGATCCGGAAGACGTTGAGGGACTGTCAGGGGTGTTGAAGGAAAAAGGAAGAAAGAGGATTAAGAGAGAAAAGGTGAGCAGCGCGGGTACCGCCTTCTAGAGAGGCCGGTGTTCACTGCATAGTGTTTCTAGAAGGAGGACCCTCCACTCCCCACCCCCACCCCCACAAAAAGTAGAAAGGAAGCAAAGTCAGAGAAGAACAGTAAGGATAACAGTGTTAAATATAACAGAGCAGAATGTCCACCCGTTCACGTTGAAATGACCCAACGGGCGTGGGAAAAGATTAACCACAACGGGAAAACAACCCGCCAGGACATATCTGGCGCAATCTCCTAACTCAAAGTGTGAAGAGAGAATCCTAAAAGCCACCACAGGCAGGGAAAAATCAGCAGACTAATGAATGATCACTTGGGTTGTTTCTAATCGGTAAAAATAGACTTAAGAAAATAACACAGTGATTGTTCAAACTTGAAAGGGAAAGTGATTTTCACCCGAGGGCTATGCCAAACTGTTCACAAAGCCAGTGGAAAACAAAGGCATTTTCTGATGTGTAAGAAGTGGCATTACTCCATCTGTGAATCCTGTCTGAATTAAAAATTATTGAGGCAGCATTGAAGGGAAAGAGAGAGAATCCAAACATTACGCCAGTAGAAGATGCGAGATCCAGCGATGGAAGAAACCAAACAAAAGTTAGAAAGAAAATTTTTCAGATTGCTTTCAGTTAGGAAAGAGACAAACGTTCATATTTTTTTCCATTTCCCTCTAAACAGACTGCTTAGCTCTCCATAAATATTTCCCCCATAGTGGGGCACCTGGGTGGCTCAGTCGGTTAAGCGTCCAACTTCCGCTCGGGTCATGATCTCACCATTCGTGGGTCTGAGCCCTGCGTTGGGCTCTGTGCTGACAGCTCAGAGCCTGGAGCCTGTTTTGGATTCTGTGTCTCCCTCTCTGCCCCTTGCCCACTCGCACTCCCCCTCTCTCAAAAATAAATAAACATTAAAAATTTTTAAAATATATTCCCCCCATAGTAATATGGTCATCGTTATGTTTTCGTTTTTCATTATTATAGCCAATTTGTAGACCCATATTTAGGGAAAGAAATATAGTTTAGGGGCGCCTGGGTGGCGCAGTCGGTTAAGCGTCCGACTTCAGCCAGGCCACGATCTCGCGGTCCGTGAGTTCGAGCCCCACGTCGGGCTCTGGGCTGATGGCTCAGAGCCTGGAGCCTGTTTCTGATTCTGTGTCTCCCTCTCTCTGCCCCTCCCCTGCTCACCCTCTGTCTCTCTCTCTCCTTTAAAAATAAATAAACATTTAAAAATTAAAAAAAAAAAAAAAGAAATATAGTTTAAAGCAGAATATATATGTTATAAACCTTAAAACACAGTAAATAATAAAACCAACAAAAATTAGGATGGCAAGAAAGAGAAGAAACACTCAACTAAACTAGAAGGGAGTGGTTGCAGCACATTGTAAACACAACGAATCATATACATACTGATATAATATGTACGCGTACACGTGATGCATGATTTCATTTTTAAAATAAATAGTATAAATAAAAATTTTGTTTTGGAACACTTTTAGGTCTCCAGAAAATTTCAAGGAGAGCTCGGGGAGTGTCCCTTTTCCTTCCACCCAGTTGTCCTATTATTAACGTCATGCATTAATATGGTACATTTATTACAATTAGTCGGCCGATGTTGATACGTCGCTGTTACCTAAAGCCATGTCTGTTTAAGTTCTTCTTGGCTGTGACGGTTTCTCAGACTTTCCTTGCCTTTAATGACCATGACAGTTTTGAAGACTAGTCATCAAGCATTTTGTAGAAAGTCCTTTTACTGCGATTTATCCGGTGTTTTCGTCACGCGAAGGCTGGAACTACGTGTTTGGAAGAGGCACCTGGCCACAGAGGTCAAGTGCCATTTTCACCACATCCTGTCAAGGGCGCATGCTACTTACGTGACTTATATCTGTTGACGTTATTAACCTGGCTCACCGGGCTGAGACGGTGTTTGTGAGGTTCCGACGCAAAAGTATCGACACAAAGGCTGTATGTAATTTTAAATTTATAAATCCATCCACAAGAAAAGAAAAGTGTCTCTTTTCTTCCCACTTCCCACACTGTCTTCTCTGAAGGCAGGTCAGCATGCCCGGCCCCTGCTTGAGGGTAGAGATGTTTCATCAGCTTGAGGGTAGCTTATCCAAACTGACGGTCTGCTACATGGGGAGACTTGTCTACTCTTTGCTCATTTACTTATAACCGCATCATCTGTGTAGGTTAGGATAGACTCGTACATACTTATTTTATACTTTGGGATGGACTCCAAAGTATGTATTTATTTCTGCTCAAATCGCTCTAGCTTTGGCCTTTGGGAGCCCTTCCCCTTGACTCTGGCAGCTCTTGGACATATTCCCATCATTTTGATTTGTTTGTGAGCACTTCACTTTTTGGCTCTACGTTCCTCTCTTAGACATACATCCTGTCCCGGCCCTGTCATCAGCCACGTCTCCAAGGAGCCCTGGTTTCTCCTATTGAGAATGGTATTAGAAACCAAGATCTGGGCGCTGGATATGTTTATTGCTGCTGGGATTTTGTTGCTTCCAGACCCTCTCGGATGACAGTAAGGAAGCCCCTATGCATGCACTACCCAGTCTACACACACACATCTACGAATATTTGTATTCGCATCCCTCTGTATCAATATTCGATTCACCAGGAGTTCATACTGATGTCTGCAACTCTAATCTGCTATCAGTGGAACATCATGGCATCCTCCTCGTAATTATTCGTACCCTCTGACTCTAAACAGTGGGAAGTCTGCCTCCCACTACCTGCTATCCATTTCCTGATTTGTCCAACTCCAGTGCACACGGACGGTGGTATCAGAATCGCTAACCTGCGCCCCAACTGGAAACAACTTTATCAACCGGAGTACAGCGTGAGACACAGTCCCTTTCGCCTCTAGTCCTACAGACTCACACGTAGCTCCAAAGTTACTTGGAACAACACCTTCCTCCCCATTTCCTCTGGTGAGGCTTCTTCACACATCAGTGATAGACACAGATTGTTGTGTCCCAGTCAGCATCCCATCCCAGGATCCGGCTGCATATAATTTTACATTTATAAATCCATCCTCAAGAAAAGAAAAATAAGAATAATATTCCCATATGAAATGTGGGAGGTGGCAGGGAAGGAGGAAGCAGTAGGTAAGCTAAATTTCTTGTTTGTTTTAATTATTTCTTTTATGCTTTATTGGTTGAGTGCTTGTTATTAATTGTACACATACAATTAAAACAGAATGGCCAACCTACCCCATCTGTACCGTCTCCATTTCCCACATCCTGTATGTATTGGAACGAATTCCAATGTATCATTTCAGCTATATTTCAGAGCATCTCTCTTTTTTTTTTAAGCTTATTTATTTATTTTGAGAGAGGTTGCGGGGGGGGGGGGAGGGACAGAGAGAGAGGGAGAGAGAGGATCCCAAGCTGGCTCTTCCTTGTCAGAAGAGCCCGATGTGGGGCTCAATCTCACGAACTGTGGGATCATAACCTGAGGCACAATCAAGAGTCCGATGCTCAACCGACCGAGACACCCAGGCGCCCCTCAGAGCATATCTCTGAAAGACAAGATCTGCTAAAACACATAGTTCCAATTAATATGATCATACCTGAAAGTAACAATAATTCATTAATACAATTAAAATCCGGTTAGTATTCAAATTTTCAATTCTCTCATAAACGTCACCATTATCTACATTTTCCTTAGTGTGTGTGAGTCAGGATCCAGGTAAAATACACCTGTTGTGCTGATGTGTCCCTTAAATATATATATCTTATCTCCTTCTGATATTTTTATTGAACGAATCTGATCATTTGGTCACTAGTTTCCTACATTCTCAATTCTGCTGATTGTCTTTTGGTAGTGCTGAATTTGACATGCTCCTTGTCCTCGGCTTCTTATCAATTATAGCTGGAATTGGAGACTTGACCAGATTCAGTTTTTCATTGTTGGCAGACTGTCTTACAGTTGATGATGTGTTTTTCCATCAGGAGCAAATACTCTCTGACCGCCTCCACTTGCCATGTTGGCTGAGCTGATGCTCAAAGTCTGTTCACTGTTAGGGCTGCAAAATGGTGCCACTCTACAATCGTCTCGATCGCTCATTAGCCGGAACACGTAAGTAACAAGAAACTCTGCCTCGTCTACTCTTCAGCTAGCTTGATAAAGCCCACGTAGGAAATGCGGGACAAATGACTTTTTCTCTTAAGAGCTTTCAAAATAACGATTTCATCTATTTACATGCCAAATGTCTTATCCTTCATGATAAAGAGTTTTTGGGTATTTTCCAAAGTGGTTTGATCAAGAAATAATGGGATGTATGCATTTTATTTTATTGACTTATAAGGAACATCACCTATAAAAATAATGGACATTTTCAGGTCACGATCTCACGGTCCGTGGGTTCAAGCCCTGCGTTGGGCTCTGGGCTGACAGCTCCGAGCCTGGAGCCTGCTTCCGATTCTGTGTCTCCCTCTCTGTCTGCCCCTCCACCGCTCATGGTCTGTCTCTCTCTCCCTGCCAAAAATAAATAAATATTAAAAAGAAAAGTTAAAAATTTTTTAAAAAAATAATGGGCATTCTATTTCATATGTTATTTTACATAAATCCAGGTAATGGAAAACATGAAATGTTGCTGCTGGGGAGAGAGGCTGTAGATGGTGGGAAAGAGGCTGTTGGTTTTCACACACGGGGTCTTTTTCTACAGTATGATCACTTAAAAAAATCTGTGCAGATTTTACTTTATCGGGATTTTTTAATTACTGGGGAAATGCTCATATTATACCATTTAAGTGAAAAAAGTAAAGCTACATCGATAAATTGACCCACTAGTAGTAAAGCAGGCGGTGACTTCAGCTCAGTGGAGAAAAAAGACAACTAGAAGGTAACGGTAATAAGAATAATGGTCACGTGCTGTACGTAAGGCGGAATTCTTGTCTTATGATGTCAGTGTGGCTCCGTATTATTAAAACCTTCTCAGGATTTGAAGAATTTCCCCTATAATTTAGTCTGCCTCGACCTTTAATGTCTATACACCCACTGTTTATGCACAGTATGGTCCGCTGACTTGCGCGTCAGCATCACCGTGGGCCCTGCCTCAGATCTATGAACTCAGATTATGATTTTTAACAGGATTCCCACTGATTTATAAGCTCATTTACGTTTGTAAAACTGCTTTATATTCTACTTATTGATCCACAGGGGTGAGGGCTGGAAAGTGGGACCCTATTTATCTATCATCTATTAATTATCTATTATCTATCGTCTATCTACTTATCTATGTATCTTTCTATCTCTATCTCTGTCTCTATCCTTTATGTATATCCATCCATCCATCCATCTGCTATCAACTATCTTCTATCTATCTATTTACCTATCTATCTATCTCTATCATCCATCCATCCATCCACCCATCCATGCATCCAACCATCTGTTATCAGCTATCTTCTATCTGTCTATCTATCTATCTCATCCATCCATCCAGTTTTCAACTGTAGAACATCTCATAAATGCAATTTTTTTACTCTTTGTTTCTCTGAAATGAGATCCACATAAAGTCCATCTCACCTTGTCTGTCTCACTTTCTCCTCTTTTATCTCTTGAGACTGTTGGGAGAAACTGGGCTGTTCACCCTGCAGGGTTGCTCCCAGTCTCTATGTTGCGGACTGGTGTGGGTGTCTTATGTGTTCCCCAGCCCCGCGAGTCTACTGTAGCCAGGGGGTTGAGTGGAGGCTAATGCGGAGGTTTGACTCTCTTTGGAAGACTCTTCCCGAGGCCGTGATGTGTCTTCTCTCCTCCTGCTCTCTCTCTAAATGTAAGCACGTGTCTTGTTCCGGTCTCTACGTATTGAGACACCAGTGCCTAAAATTTCAAAAGATTAATCCTGTGCATTATAAGAAACATTTCCAAATTGTTTTTCTAAAACTGAATGAAATTTGAAAGGCGCTGTTTCTGTGTAGTTACATAAACAGTAGAACAAGGCCATGGAAAGAAGGCCACAAACGACACTCCGAGACAGCTGTGCCTCAGGAAATCTCGGCTCGCTCATGACCGCCTCTCCTCCTCTTTCCAACGGAGGGGCAAGAAAGCAAATGGGATACCGGTTAAACCACGAAACGACAGCAACCACCCTATAAACAACAAGAGTCAAGGTAGCTGAGAAACCATGACCCATACCTCGAGGGGCCGTGAGGACACCTCCCGGAGAAACCAAGGCTGGGGCCCGGGAGGTGAGGTCTGAAACCTGAGGACCCCGCACAACGGTGGGGTTTGCTGGACACAAAGTGACCTCCGTGGGGCTCTGTGAAGAGAGGGCCTTCCCTCCTGCTGCCTCCCGAGCCCTTCTGTCTGCGTCGGTGACCGTATGCGTGTGTGTTTCTGTGTTTCGGAAATCGCGGGGCAAAAGTTTAAAAAGCTGTCTAGATTTTACCCGGGAAACAAATTTCCCTTTAACTTCTGGGGGAAACTCGCCAACTTAACTGTGACATGATGTCTCCATGGCGAGGCAAGATTCTAATCACAGGCCTCTCCCGGAAGGTAGAGAGAGGGTCCCTGTGAAACCCTTTGTAAGCTGAAGGGGCATGAAGGGGACGGTCTCTATCCCCCACTCTCCGAAAGTCTGTGCTAAGCCACTCTGCTTTTAGGAAAGATCCGCATTAGCACACGGTAGGGGTTGTTTTCGAAAAGCCAAAATTCTCTTCCGATCTCTCCGAGAACACAGATACCGATGTGTATAATGCGCTGATGTACGCCAATACACCTGTGGAGCGTGCGGGTGATCTGGATTCTCCTCTTCGCTTCTGTATTAATTTCCTATGATTGCCAGCACAAATCGCCACGTGCCTCGGTGGCTTAAGGCCACGCAGATTTACTCTTATGCTGCTCTGGAGGTCCGAAGCCTAAAATGAGTTTCACTGGGCTAAATTCAGGGCTGGTCCCTTCAAACTGCAAGAGGCATCCTGAAGCCTTGGCTCCAGACCCCTCCTCTCCTCCTACAACCTTATGTTTCTGCTGCTACATTTCCCATCAACTAATCTCCTGCCTCCCTCTTACGTTGTGATTAAGCTGGGCCCACCGGGATAATCCAGAACAATCTGCACGTTTTTTAAGATCTTTAACTTAATCGCATTGCAAAGTCCCTTCTGCCGCGTAAAGTGACATTTGCATGTTCCAGAAATTAGAACGGGGAACTATTTGGGGGATGGGGCAGTCAGCCTGTCACACTTTCTACGGGAAGGGTCTGAGAAAGAGACCGGATCCCTCTGGAGCATAGTCCTTGGCGTGCAGGCAGTCTGGCCCCTTCTCATCTGTCTCGGGCTGTTCCTGCTGCCTCCCTCCCTGTGAACACTGGGAGACCGGCCGGAGTGTTTTCCCTGTGAGATTCTTTTACAGCAAGGTGTCTAAGTGTTCCTGGGATTTGTTTTAGTCAGCTATGGTAAGACACACTAATACAGACGCGGCCGTCACACAGGAAGAAGGTCTGCCTTTCACAGTCCCCTAGAAGCAGGAGACAGGCCACGCAGGGAAACTCCAGGGCTGGTCAGGAAGCAGAGCTGGGGACGCGGGCCACAGCCTTCCTGTGGTTTCTGCCGGACAGACAAGACGCGGCAGGATAAGGGAGCTTAGGGCTGGCTCGTTTGAATGATTTCCGTGGTGTCTGGGGCATAAGGGCTGTCTCTAGTGGTCTGGCACCCAGATCTGGGGGTGATTAGAGCAGGGGGGACAGTGGCCGAGCGGAGCCTCATCAAGGAGGTGGTTGGGCTTTGGATTAGTTGGTTTGCACACGATCGGCACCCTCCCCGGTGAGATGTTGGCTGCTCCAGGAATGAGCTCACCCTGGGAGGGGCAGTGCCTTCTGGCGTGGGCAGAATAAAAAGGCTAATATAACTAGCCCTGTGACGGCTTGATATCACAGTAAGAGGTGATGACAGCAGGCACTTGCAGTGAATACGACATAAATTGTCTTAAACCACATGGAAATTATTTTGTTCTGAGAGAAGGAACCTAAATAACGTAAGGCACCCTTGTGGGACAGACTGTGACTAAGTTTCCCATTACGTGACATCAGCAAGAAAATAGATCTCAAATTTCCAGGTCTGTAGCAGTATCTTGGTGGAACTATAAATATTGTATATATTATACAATATATAACATATGTTTTATCTTTATTGTAATATCAAATACCTATAAATATAAAAATTTAAATATAATATAATATAATAATAATAAATATAATTTAATATATAATAATTATAATATAATTTAATATATAATTTAATATATAATAGTTTAATATATTTATTATAATAATAATTTAATATAATAAATATAAAATTTATTTTTACATCTCCTCTCTCTTTCTCTCTCTCTCTACACACACACACACACACACACACACACACACACACATATATATAGTATAGTATATATACACATACTGCTTAAGTTCTTGGGGGTAGTGTAAGGGAGATTGGGTGTGTCCATTTCCTATTGTTGCTGTAACAGATTATTACAAACTTAGTGGCTCAGCACCATACACATTCTCTTACAGTTTTAGAGAGTTGTGAATCCAAAATGGGTTCGTCTCACTGGACGAAAATCACCACGTTTGCAAGACGGTGCTTCTTCTGGAGGCTCTGGGGCAGGATCCATTTCCTCGCCTTTTTCCACTTCTGAAGGGCGTACACATTCCTTGGCTCACGGCCCCACATCACGGTGATCTCTGCTTCTGCTGGCACATCTCTTTCTCCAAAGCCTTTGTCCCTCCCGCCTTTCTGACCACACGGGGTCACACGGGGTCTGACCACATGGGGTCTACCTGAGAAACCCAGGATGATTTCCTCCTCTCAATATCCTTATCTGAACCACACCTGCAAAGCCCCTTTGATCACGTAAACTAACATATTCACAGGTCTCAGGGATCGGGACATCTTTGGGGCCAGTCATCTGCCTAACACGTGAAGAAGATATTTGGGATTCGATGTTACAAGACAGAGTTTGATGCCTGGCGTCTCCACTTATGATGTCCTTACCTCTAGTGACACTTAATCTCAACTAGCTTCTGATCTCTCATTAGTAAAACAGAAATGGCATTTATGCTCGCTCTGTCTCTCTCAACAGGTGGAATAACCTAATGAGATGTTTGCAGAACGCTTATAGAAAACGCTACACAAAATGTACGTTCCAAATAGCGTTCCAACTGGAGTGTATGAGGAGGCTGGTAAATGGTTCCTGTCATGGATGCCAGCGGTCAAAAGTAAATCTGACATTCAAGCAAAACAAATCATCTGACATAAAGTGTTTTCCTAAAGCCAGCACTTGGCGTTGACCCTGAAGGCAATGGGCGTGAGGGTGCACGGTCTCTGCGACTCACAGCCTATTTGCTAGTTCTTTTCTGCCTCACCCCGGAGTCTGGGCAGCCGGAAGAACAAGGAGGACGTTCGTCATGCCCAGAAAGAGCCCTCTTTGACAACTGAACCCTCTTTTTTCCTGTTTCCCAGTAGAAAGTGTCCCCATCGTCCAAGCTCACATGTCTTCTTGTTCTTAATGAGAAGGAAGGTCAACGCTCTGAAGAACCATCGCGAAGAGACCTTGACCATTACGGGTCCGAGGTCCTGACACCCTCAGCCCTTATTTCTTTTCTGGGGACACCCTAAGTTTCTCTCTCCCAGTCCCCTCACGAGGAGTGACTTTGGATGCAGCCACTTTTAGACTCTTACGGAAATCACGATCCTGATAACTGAAGTGTGGTAGGGAAGAATCACGGTCCCCAAAGATATCCATATCCTAAACCCCTGAAGCCTTAGATATATTCGTGTCCATGGTGAAAGGGACTCTTCAGGTGTGATTAAGTTAAAAGCCTCGAGGTGGGGAGATGATCCTGGATTATCTGGGTGGGCTCTAATGTCACCACGAGGAAACTTAGAGTGTGCTGGCTTCCCGGCTGTGAAGGGAGATAGGACTAGGGACAAATGGTCAGGGAGTCTCACCATTGCAGGATTTGAAGACCAAGGAAGGGCCATAGTCCAAGGCAGGCAGACAGCCTCCGGCCGTGGGAACCACCAGGGAAAAGGATCCCTCCCTGGAGCCCCCAGAATCTGACCTTGAAAACCGTAAGATAATAAATGTGTGTGGTTTTAACCACTAAGTTTGTGCTCATTTGTTACAGCAGCAAGAGAAACCAGAGGTAGGAAGGACCTCTGGCCGTGGCCCGGCGGACGGTTCTGACCCCGTTCTCTGGGTGAGGTTTTGACCTCCTCCTCCAGCTCTCGCCCCTGAGGCACACAGGGCCCGGCTCTGACCCAGAGAAGCGGGAGAAGCGGGGAAGGCTCCGAGGACAGGGTTGTGGAGACCCCCGTGTCCCCTCTGAGACGATGCAGAGCATCACTCACCTGATACCAGGGATGACGGTCCCCCGCTGACGTTTTCCATCACTGTGACTCCTCGAGGAGCCAATCTTTCCAGCCCCAGGCAGTCTTTCTGGGGCAGGTGCCCTGCTCCAAGCCATCCCTGGAGGTCACCCTCCTCACGGTTCCTGGCATTCAGACGGCCACATCCTCTCTGTGACTTCACGCGGCTCAAGGGCTGAAGAGGCAACGGGACCATGTGACATCTTCCTGTGACGGCAGGGACCCCAACATGGGGGCTCGACCCTCGTGACCCATTCGCCTCCCAATGGCCCCACCGCCCGACCTTCACATCGGGGGGTGGGTAGGACGTCAACAGGTGGGTTTTGGGGGGACACAGACATTCGGTCCACAGCATTCATCTTTTCTAATGTAGCCTGAATGCCACCAAAGTGGTTAAGAGTCGGCCTTTCATCTTTGCTGCCCTGCTCTGTCTCTTCCGATGCCGATCCAGGCCGTTCCTGAAGGATACAAAATTAGTTGGGAGGACATAGGACGTTTCACTACACTCAACAAACTTCGCTAAAAATCTTAAAGCAAGACGCTCGGAGCATTGAGTGTGTCAGGAAGGCGGACGCTAAGTTACTCTGTCATCGGGCCAGTCCCTTCTTCCTTCTCTGTCAAAATTATTACCAGGGTAAAATGAAATGACACAGAAATCCCATGAGAAAACGCCATAACAAAAAAAAATTACACTCATGGTAATATTACTCATGGTAACTAATAAAATGACTCGAACTTACATAAAATAATAAAATATTATCTACAATGTATGACAACTTTTGCTGCAGCCAAATAGCCTTCCGGAATCCAACTAGGGGCTTTATTCTGCTCAGGAAAGTGAATTGATGTGACAATTTTCAGAGTTTATTTCTTTTCCATCTCTTTTTATTGCCAGATGGATCCAAAGTAGGTGCACACACACTTACACACACACACACACACACACACACACACACACACATATTCACAAAGTTCTAGGACACAGTGTCATCAACAAAGCCTGCTGACTTCCAAAACACAGGCTTTTTCCTCTAAAAATGGGAAGACATTAGGGGCACCTGGGTGGCTCTGTCGGTTAAGTGTCCGACTTGAGCTCAGGTCATAATCTTGTGGTTCGTGTGTTCAAGCCCCGCATCAGGCTCTGTGCTGATGGCTCAGAGCCTGGAGCGTGCTTTGGATTCTGTGTCTCCCTCTCTCTCTGCCCCTCCCCCACTCACACTCTATCTCTCTCCCGCCCCCCCAAAAAAATAAACATTTTTTTTTCAAAAATGGGAAGACATTAGAGGTAGTTGGGGAAAGATGTGACATAATTACTGTAAAGTTTCAGGAAGAGTAAATTGGCAGTGATGTGGCCCCTGCAATGATGAGTCATCTCTGTGTCTGTCCGTGCTCCTCTGGAAAACACAGACGCTCTTTATTTAGTGTGACTGACAGAGGGGAAGGTGTGGACAGATCCCCAAACAAGCCTTCACTGGACTGTGCCTCGCCCGGTTTTGATTGCCACCATCAGCTGAGCAAACTGTCTCATCTTTGCTAATTAATCGTCTCCTGACCTTGGGAAAGGTAATGGACTTGCCGAACTTAGAATGGCCCCCGGTGCACAGCAGACTTTCAGTAAACACAGCTCCTCCTCCTCCTGAATCCAGGAGAATTCTCCACTCTCGTGGCTGGAGTGTGAGCGTGCCTTGGGGTCAAAGACGGCAGCCAGCCTTCATCTCACGGGTCAGGTTGGCCAAACGGTGAGCCACGGTGGCAGGGGAGACTCCCCAGAAACACCCTTTTCACCTGCCCGTCAGGATCGGTTAGCGGACAGACAGGATGGTCAGTTTGAGCTCTAGTCTGGTCTAACTAGGTTTAATGACTCATTTCCTTTGACCTTTGACCGTACCTTTGACCGAGTGCCCGTTAGGAGAGGCGGGTGAAGGAGTGGCCCCTTCACCAGGTTGATGGGGTTGGTCAGCCCAACCCCAGATCTTGGGGTTCAGGGGAAAGACGGCAGGTTGGTGCCCTGAGGTCTGACCCCGGTGCTCTCGCGAAGGCTCACTGAACCGTAGCCAGCGGTGAGGCAGGATCTGGGGCCGGAGCTTCGGAAGGAAGGGACTGCGCCCTTTATCCCCCAGAGACGCGAAACACCGTGATCGTGCGCAGAGCTTACGCGTCCGTTCTTCGCGCGCATCGGTGTGAGGTGCTCGGGAAGGGGAGCAAATACACCTGCGGGGGCCAGGGGCGGGGGGTGTTAAACAAGGGCACGGGTTGAATTTCGGCTTGGGTGCTCCTCAGGCAAGGAGGGGAGGCTCTCAGTCTGGGCAAGACTGGACCCAGGGGCCCGGGTGGGAACGGGGCTGGCACGGAAGACGCGGACGGGACAGCTTCAGGAGGAGCAGTTGGCGGGGTCTGGTGACCGACTGGTGGGGCGGAAGGAGGGAGCGGGTCTAGAGGCCGGGAGATGGCACACCGAGGTCGGGTTCGGACGAGGAGACCGTGAGGAGCCTGTGGCGGAGTCTGGCGCCAGAGTGGGCGGCCTGGGGGGCTGTTGACTGGTGTTGACGCTGTTTCAGTTAGAGCGCAGACAGCGGTATAGACTACAGACAACGTCCCCACCCAGGCTCCGCTCCCAGGTGTGATGCTCAGTGCCGCGTGTCCGCTCGGGTCAGCCGCCGTGCCCGGATGTTTCCATCAGGTCAAACGTTATTCTGGGTGTTTCTGTCCGTGCTTTGGATGAGATTCACCTTGAAATCCACGGACTCTGGGTAGGGCAGATGCCTCTCCCTGATGTGGTGGGCCTTGCCCAATCACTTGAAGACCTTCGTGGAACAAGGCCTATTGTCCCTTAAGCAAGAAGCAATTCGGCAGCAGACAGCCTTATACTGCAGCCGCCTCGTCCCATTCTGGGCTCACCAAACCTCTGCCATTGCGTGAACCAATGCCTGGCAACAAGCCTCCCTCCCTCTCTGTCTCTGTCTCTCTCTCTCAAAAACAAATAAACATTAAAAAAAAAAAAAAGAAGCAGCTCTTGCTGAATACAAAACTATGCACGACCCCTCATAAGAAACAATGGTGCCAAGCCATTCCTGTCACCCCCCCCCCCCCATGAGTGAACGGGGCAGCTGTGACAGGATGGCCCCTGAGGCCTCTCAGGGCTCAGCCCCCGCCACCTGCCTGTCCGGATGCACGGGGTGTTTGTAAAGAACTATCCGGGGCGCTGAGCGCCTGCACCCACCCCCGGGCGCCCCGGGGTCACCACCACACCTGGGAAGGCCTCCGCCCTCCCCACGGGTGTGGCTGCCGGCGGATGACAAAGTAGGCTGACAACTTGCTGTAACCCTTACACCCCCCCCCCCCCCCCCCCCGTGAGCTGGAGATGAGAAACGATCTTGCTTCCTGCCGCCCTTGGGGAGCGAAATACAGGAGCCGGGCCCGACCTCCGACCCAGCTCCCTCCTGCCACCGTCCCATGCTTGCGGGACAACGAGAGCGAACACTCCCGCCCGTTTCCTACCGCAACAGTTCACACCCAGGGCTTCGTCGGGCACAGCGAGCGGCCTTGCTGGCCAGAACGGGGTCACCTTCCGTTCATCAGTCCTCACCGTGAGTGGCTACAGGGGACCCGAAGGTCCTGGCGTCTGTCCTGTGCTCAGGCAGCAGACCCTGTGCCCGTGTCGTCTGGCAGGCTTCTCCCTGGGCCCCAGAGTTCCCCCGCGGCCCGACCCTGGTCCCCACCGTGGCCTGCACCTGCTTCCGCACAGACTCCAGACGCCCCCAGAGCCTACAGCTTGTGTCTTAGTCGTTTTCTAAGTACCGAGGACCCCATATGGAGGCAGGCACGGTCTTGGCGAGTAACCCTCTGAGCGGTACCAGGAAACGGGGGCCCAGGCAGCCGCGGGTGGGCCGCCTTCGAGAAGCCGGGCGTGTTTTCAGAGACAAAGACAGTGGTCAGGAGCCACCCCAGGTCTGACAGAAAGAAGCTGTCACTTGCGTTTCCCTAACGACTCGTGCGTGTGAATATCGTTTTGCAGATCTTCCTAAAACCTTTACTGAACTTTTTCAACTGACACGCGTAGAACCGACGTCTTCGGCCTACGGTTGCGTACATCTGAATGCGTGTACCGCGAGCAGGATCCGGGAGGTCCCAGCACGCCCAGGCGGTCAGTTGTATTCTCCTTCGTGAGTCCTCCTTGCCCCTGGCTCCTAACCCCTGGCCGCCCCTCATCTATTTTCTGTAGATGAAGTTCGGTCTCTCCCAGGATGCCACGCGTCTACCTGCGGGTACCGCACTGTCGCCCTCTCTCCGCATTCGAGACTTTTTCTTGCCCCTGAACTGAGATGGACTTTGTTGACAGCATGCTCGGTCACCTTTGCCGAACTTCTAGATTCCCCAAGTCTATGTGTTTGGACTGAGAGCCTACAGTCAGTCGCCTTTTCCCACCCACCGCTTTGTCTTGGCCAATTTCAGCGTGACCCCCGTTTCCTACAGACCCCTGAGCTCGGGCCCCGGGCGCCGAGCAAGTGCACGAGGGTGGGCCCACCCTCACCAGCTTACCCTTTTCCCGTCAGGCCTGCTGCTCATCCACCACCCCCGCCCCCCCACCCCCCACCGGGTTGTCCAGCTGCCCCTCCAAAGATTCTGCTTATTTCTGCCAGCTACCTTCTGCACCCCGGAAAAGAAAAACCTTTTTCTGTAGGATTTTGAGTCATCGCACATTTCTGAGATCAAAGCAGATTCTCCCCAGTGCAGTAATCTTTCTTGCTAATTAAAGCCTCTCCTTATGTAAGTGCAGACTTATTTTAATTTGACACCTTTGATAAATTTGGGAGTTTTCTGTTACTATTTCTTCCAACTTTTTTTTTTTTTTTCCTGCACGCATTCGGAGCTCCGATGGCACGAACGCTGGGTTCTTTGGTTTTGCACAGCAGGGACCTGACGCTCTGTTCGTCGTTCTTCATACATCCTGCTCCTGTCTTTTGCACAAACCGGGTGGTCTATATTTTCACACTCACTGACTTTCCTCCGGTCTCTGCAGTTTCTGCTGCCGTGCAGCCCATCCCGGGAGTTTTCACTTTGACTCTTGAGGCTTTCGACTCTGAGAATTCCATTGGCTTCTTCTTTATGTTTGTTTTCTATCCCCTTTGATTCTCTAGGTTTCTATTCACTTCAAAAGCGTCTGGACTTTCATCTGGGGCTGTGGTTATAACAGGTGTTTTGAGGTCTTTAGTTCTGAGCTCTTTGCGGTGCTGTCCGGAGGAGTCCCCATCTGCACCACCCGTGAGCTTCCTTTATTTTATATATAAAAATATATAAAATATATATATAACTGTCCTCTTCACTCCACTAAGTGACATTTCATATCTGCAATTATACTAATAGTAATGGACCAGGTAAGTCTTTTGTCCATTCATGAATGATAACACATATATACTGTTGGCATGGCTAAATATATATATATAATATAATATATAATATATAATATATATAACATATATATATAATATATATAACATATATATTATATATTATATTATATTTCTATTAAAAAAACACAGAGAGGGGTGCCTGAGTGGCTCAGTCAGTTAAGCAGCCAACTTCGGCTCAGGTCATGATCTCCCTGTTCATGAGTTCAAGACACACGTCGGGCTCTGTGCTGACAGCTCGGAGCCTGGAGCCCACTTCGGATTCTGGGTCTCCCTTTCTCTCTCCCTCTCCCCGACTCATGCTCTGTCTCTCTGTCTTTCTCTCTCTCTCTGAAAAATAAATACAATATGAAAACAATGTGAAAAAACACAGGGAGATAAGGGTCTCTGGGGCTGCTCTGTCCCCATCCGAGGCACACTGTGGGTTCTAGTCTATATTTGAGCTCAGCCAAGTGATTCTGGAAGGAATGGAAATGATAAACACACTCCTGGTCTAGGGGGAACTTGCAACCTCGCCGTCCTTCCCCAAACAGCATATGGCCATTTCCTCTACAGTATTTTCAGGCAGCGGGTTTGCACACTCGGTCCAGGATCCGTTGTTGAACTCAGCGGGAGAGATGCCGTGAAGGGTGCTTACTCCATATTTCCTGCACCCAGCCCCAGGTTTCGTGCTCTGAAGTATCTGCTCCAGTCTTTTGAGTATTTTCCCCATCGGATCATCTTGCACCCACTCTCTCCTTTTTGCTGACAAAGAGCTCCGTTGGTTCTTTGAAGCCCACGTTTCTTGTGTCAGACTTACATACGCAGGATTTTCTCAGAGTTTCGTCCCTCGGTTCTGGAACATTTTCTACCTTTAGAGGAATTATTTGGAATACACATCCCATTTTGGAGAAAGAAAATTAGAAGACCTCTCATACGAAAGTAGAAAAGTGAGAACACCCTCAGAAGGAGATCGGAGGTAACGGGCGCAGGAAACTGGCATTGACTTGCCCTTGTACCCGAGCCTTGCGCCCGGCTCCCGGCGGGCTCCGTCCGGGGATCCTGGAAATGTGGGTCTCATCGTCAGGGCCCTGTTTACATTTTTACCAAAATACCGGGCACCAAAAGCATTAGGAAATTAAAGCCTGTGCGTCCTTATACGCTGTTGCAAACATACACGGATGCGCAGACGAAGAACCTAAAACAATACAGTTGGGGAAAATAAAACATTTAAAATAGCTCTGACCTCCAACAGGAAGACAGAATAAACCCTAGTGCCCTTTCGTGCTACTGATAGAAAAAAAAATGGATTTCCATTTACTTCTCTGATGGTTATTTCTGAGTTTCTTTATTATTCTTTGCAGATTTTAGACGTATGGACAAACGGACATCCTCCTCACCTCATCTCATGCCTTCTCTAGTAGATTCCATAATATCCTTTCCACGTTATTGTTCCAGAGAAACTGTAGGCATCCTCCTCTTTCAGAAGATTAAAATTGCTTCAATTTCTCTTCTTATTTGAAGGATATTAGAATTTTAAAAGCATCGGTTTTTTTTCATGTGTGCCGTGTTCGTCACTAAGTGAGGTAATACATCTACACGGCAAATATATCTCGTGAGGGGTTTTATTGGTAACGTCCAGCATTATTATGTCTAAATGCACACGGTTTTTACGGCAATAAATGTCACATAATCACAGCTTATTAGTGGTCACGATGTCAACGCTCTGTGTTGGTTACTTTGGAGTATTTCAACTCCGGCCAAACTTGTGGAAGCTTCCCCTTCTCATCTGCTGAGAGTGGACATAGCAATTATGATGTGTGGGGGAATTCTCCACCTGGCAACTGTGGTTGCCATGGTGATGACCGTGTGGGCAAGAAGGACCGTGACTCACTGTTCTCCCTCTACTTAGCTTCACCCTCTCCGACGGGGAAGAACGTGCATCTGGCTGAGGATCACCGCCCAGGGTCCTTTGTTATTTTCTGAGCTGCAAGTTAGTAGGCGAAATCAGGCGGTGTGGACTTGCCTTGTTGAAATCTATCTCCCCACGTAAGAGGACGGGTAGTCCGTTCTGCTACAACACCATGTGCAGTGAAACAAAGAAAACCTGATTTTATATCATACAAACACGATTCCTGTGGTATGGCCGCTGAGGCGTGAGCAATGAATACCACGTTCCCCGTGACAAAATTTAAAAAGGTGTTCACCGTTTGCGTTCGGAGCCCCACTTCAGCCACCGCGGCGATCGCAAAATCAAAGAAAAAATATTATTGACAAATCTCAAACTACTTTCATTCCCTGGCTGTGAGGGAAATATTTTTTAAAAATCTTATCAATTCAGAGATGCCCAAATCCTCCACCGAAGACTCCTGAGACCTTCGGAATATTACTCATCTTCTCTGTGGTTGTGTTGTTTTGTATGTAAAGGGGAAAAAAAAAGACTAAGGCTGAAGTAAGGATTAAACAGGAAAGTGTGTTGGGGCACCTGGGTGGCTCAGATGGTTGAGCGTCTGACTTGGGCTCAGGTCACGATCTCACGGTTCGCGGGTTCGAGCCCCACGTTGGGCTCTGTGCTGATAGCTCAGAGCCTGCAGACTGTGTTGGGTTCTGTGTCTCCTTCTCTCTCTGTCCCTCCCCTGCCTGTGCTCTGTCTCTGTCTCAAAAATAAATAAGTAAACCTTTTAAAAAATTCTGAAAAAACATGAAAGTGTGTTAACGTACTTAAAACTGTGGCGGAGTAATCAGTAAATTGAGTGTTTGCTATCATCAAGTGTGGAGGAGAGCCGCGTGTTTCTAGGCTTTTTGGGAGCTGACTCCCCTGGGGGGCCTTGGGCCTCTGTCCCATCCTCTCTTTGGAGTCTGAGTGAGATTCGGGCAGAGACCCCTGGACACGCTGTTCCTAGTTTCTCACTTAGATGGAGCCACCCTGTCAAAAATACTGAGTTGAGGGCTTCTGCTTCAATGACGGGAAGAAGTGACATGCATAGGCACATCTCTTCTGGTGACTAGAACTTTCTTTCTGGGGGACTGTGCCAAGGTCTGCCTTGGAGAGTGAATTGACAGGCACTTTGGGTGTTCTGCTGAGCCGTCCTCCTTCCCAAAGTCATCACAGTTCACACAGAGATCGTTTGGTGTTCTGTCTGTGCCTCCGCTGATTACGTCTCAGGAGAGGCAGAGCTCAGGTGGGAAGGAAACCATTTACTGGGTCTGTTGAAGCATCTGCCCTTGACGGTAAAAGTGTGTGCTTCACCAATCTGTCTTATTGACTCCACATATACATTTATTGGAACAAGCCACAGACATTCAGAGATATCTCTACAGAATTGGACAAAAGAGTTTTTCTTTGCTTTCTTTCCTGGAGCCATTTTGGAATTTTAGCCATCGGATTTCACTCTTCCTCATGCACTGCCGTTCGGGACTGTTGAGGACTTTCTGAGTCATACTGGTGTCCGTGGTCATTGAACTGGGTTTTAACGACCACGGTGAATTTATCATTACGTTGCGACAAAACCCGGAGAAGACAAAGCATCTAGGTTGCCTACCGAAAGGACAGATAGGAAGACATGCCTAGCAAAGTGGGTGAGGCAACGGCCACAGACAGCAGGGGACATTTAGGGAGGCGCGTCCGCAGGGCTGGTGAGGCGGGTCTGAGCCAACAACCTTCGCAGATCCCACAGAAAGTTGGGCTTACCAAGGGTTGACCACTCTTAAAGAGGAAAATGAAGCCCCTTTATTTCTTTATTTCCTGCTGTTTCTCCCGTTACAGTTGTAGATTGGTGCACAGCCACCACAACTGTTCAGTGTTCCTAACTCCTTTTCAGTACCTTTTCCTGCCCCTGTGACTTTAATAGACATTCAGTTTACTAGGCTTGACAAGCCCCCTTGCATATGCGTACTGTCTACAAAATGCATTATTTTGATTGCAGATGCATTTTAAATTTTCTTCCTTTTGGTGGTTTCTTTCTTTTATTATTCTCTTTTAAATGCATAGCCTGCTACTAAGTAGATCTCTAGTCCAAGAGCTTTCAAACGATCTGGTCTCCAGAAGCCGTTACGCTCTTAAAAATGACTGAAGATTCCAAAGAACTTCTTTCTATCGTTGTATAACATCCATATTAGAAACTTAAAAGTGAGAGCCTTGAAAACTATTAACTTATTTGAAATGGCAACAAAACCCATTACACATTAACATATATATTTTATATTTTCATAAAAGATCACTATTTTCTTAAAAAATTACTAAGAAGAGTGAGTGACATTGTTTTTCATTACTGCAAATTTTTTTTTAACTTTATTCATTTTGAGAGAGAGAGAGAGAGAGAGAGAGAGAGAGAGAGAGGGAGGGGCAGAGAAAGAGGGAGAGAAAATGCCAGGGAGGCTCCTCACTGTCAGTGCAAAGCCCAGCTCGGGGCCTGAACCCATGAACCATGAGATCGTGACCTGAGCTGAAACCAAGAGTTGGACACCAACTGACTGAGCCACCAGGCACCCCTTCCCCACTTTTTAAAAAGTGTATTTATTTGTTTTGAGAGGGAGAGAAAGGGAGGCTTTCTGCAAATATCTTTAATGTTGAGCTTAATAAAAGTTGGATTCTCACCTATGTTTCTGCATTCAATTTGTTGTAATATGTTCTTTTCTTTGAAGTATACAAAGAAATTCTGGCCTCACCTACACATGTGTCTGGAAAAGGGAGGAATATTCGAATAGCCTGGTCAGCTCATTATGGATATTTCTCCTTTGGTATTCTAACAAACCTTGACAAGTAGTACTTTTTTTTTTTATTTTTTTTTAACGTTTATTTATTTTTGAGACAGAGAGAGACAGAGCATGAATGGGGGAGGGTCAGAGAGAGAAGGAGACACAGAATCCGAAACAGGCTCCAGGCTCCGAGCTGTCAGCACAGAGCCCGACGCGGGGCTCGAACCCATGGACCACAGGATCATGACCTGAGCTGAAGCTGGATGCTCAATCGACTGAGCCACCCAGGTGCCCCAACAAGTAGTAGTTTCTTAAAGGTTAGTTGCAACGTAGGATCCGAAACCATACCAATCACCTTTTCCTGCTTATTTACATGAAATCCACTAGTCTGTCTTACGTTGTAACTGGATCGTTTGCCCATGTGTGACAGCATAACATCACACGGTGGTCACTTAAAAACTATTGATTCCCTGACTAACGTAAATCTTCCAAATGTTGACACGTTTAATTCTGTAACATCAAAATCACACGCATTAGGATCTCACCACGCACATTATCACAAAAGTCAGTAAGTATTGGGAAGCTGTCAAAAATCCCGAAATTCTCGGGGCGCCTGGGTGGCGCAGTCGGTTAAGCGTCCAACTTCAGCCAGGTCACGATCTCGCGGTCCGGGAGTTCGAGCCCCGCGTCGGGCTCTGGGCTGATGGCTCGGAGCCTGGAGCCTGTTTCCGATTCTGTGTCTCCCTCTCTCTCTGCCCCTCCCCCGTTCATGCTCTGTCTCTCTCTGTCCCAAAAATAAATAAAAAACGTTGAAAAAAAATTAAAAAAAAAATCCCGAAATTCTCCTTTTCATTGGAAAGTTCAAATCTAAACATGGGGGACAAATGACGTCGGTTATGTTCTCTGACTTGACAGGTTCACTTTGCTCAATTTGCAGAAAGAGTCTGCCAAAATCCAGGTCTGACAACCGCAGCTTGTCTTTCCTCGCTCGAGCAAGCAGAAATGGTGTTTCATGGAAAAGGTGCTGTTTCCATTACTGCACACGTGATTTCCTGGAGATTCTTTCCTGCTCCCCCCCTCCCCACCCCGGGCAACACCAAGTTCTAGGGCTGGGTCCCAAGTCATCACACACGATACTAAAGAAACACACCTACAGATTAAGGCTTTTTACTGTTTTCATTCCTCGGCAGAATCGGCACTTATTTCAATGCGTGTGCATGGTAATGTTGAATTTCACGGCCACACATAGGGTTTGGTGCCCTTGTTTGCTTTGTACTAAGACTAGAGCCGCTTTGCCACATTTGGCTTTGGAACCATCATTGCAACGACCGATGCAGTGAAAAAAAAAAAGCCAATAGCCACTTTCGTGTTATGACAATGACTTTGGCCTTGTGCATTCTCTGCAAGGGGTGGGGTGGGGGGAATCCTTGAGGTTCTCAGACCACACTTTGCGAATTGGTGATTTAGCTAATTGTCACCGACTATGAGTCTGGAGTTCTCTCTTGTGCAGCAAGAGAGTGGATGCAGAATTGACTATGAGAGAGGCTAATGTCCAGGAGGAGACAAGAGCCCAGAACAGGGGTTTTGTCTTCGTATTTACTGAGCTCACAAGATCTTACCCACATGGTGAATGTGAAGAAAGCAAGATCTTACACATGTGGTGAACGCGGAGGAAACAATCACCGTCGTCATTAACTCGTATGTGTAAGAAGCAAAGGGTCTGGGGGAGGCAAGTGGAGTTTGTGACCGAAGTACATCGGTGTCAGGTGGAAAGTACTCGTGATCCCATTACAATATCTTGTTAGCTAACCTCGGAAGTTTTTGCCCCGTCGTGGTGGCTTTCTGCCCTAAGCTTTTTTCTAAACCACTTTTGTAAGTAGAACCTATTTCCCCACAGCCAATTACCTCCACCTGCTTAATATTAGGCGTGTTTTGATTACACGGGTAAACCCATCCATGTACATAGCAGGGACATTATAAGACAAAAGCGTTGAGACTTTAGAATTTTATGTCCTGAATTCCCATGGGACACCTGGGAGGCTCAGTCGGTTGAGTGTCTGACTCTTGGTTTTGGCCCAGGTCATGATCTCATGGTTTATGAGTTCGAGCCCCATGTCAAACTCTGTGCTGACAGCATGGAGCTTGCTTGGCATTCTCTCTCTCCGTCTCTCTGTATCTCCCCCACTCAGTCTCTCTCTCTCTCTCTCTTAAAATAAAGTTTAAAAAAAAAAGACTTTTATATCCTGAATCCCGATTATGAGAATTTTACCTTCCGATGTCTTTTGTTGTTAATTTTCTGAGACGTAACACTCAGGAAAATAAGATCAGATACAAACTTTATTTTCGTAGCCTGCTGTTTCAATTTCTCCTGGCGTGGCACCACATGAGCAAAGGCACAGGCGGCTGTGAGATCCCCGCTCCTAGGAAGCGGGACGTCCAAACCCCCCCGGAACCAGTTATTTCCTACCACGTTGTTTATTTCACAGACTCAACAAGGGGAAAATCACGTCATTATCCATAGAACAAAAGGCATTCTCCGTGGTTCGAGTTTTCAGAACACTCAGCAGCTTTGGGGCCGGAGCTCTCAGTCAAAAAAAGCCACCATCGCAGAGGCATCAGTATTTCATTAGTCCAACGAAACATTTTCTTCAGACCGACGCTGTTCGTAAATCGGCCAAGAAATCCTGGTGACTATGGAGTGACTCACAAAGCTCCACCGCTCCCGTCACGATGATGCTTCTGAACGCTGGCTCCGTGTAAGCCCTGCTTGAGGCTTTTGATTTGTGTTCATGGACTAGGCTTAGAGGAACACTGGGACACTTTCGCTCTGAGCTGTAAATCCCGGCTTAGGGGGAACTCGGCTACACAATGCGGTCCTGGCAGTCAGCTGAGACAGTGCTTGAAACCTTCCAACTGTTCTCAAGCCCCTGGTGTGAGAGAGCAACGTACAAAGCCACGTTGTGCTTTGATTGAAGCACAACCCCGCATTCTTGTTGCTGATCGCTGTCGTGATACATAGACTATTCAAGGAGAGTCCACTTGAGAGATACTTAGAAGTAAGAGATGTAGTTCTATATTTAATTATTTAAAAAAAATTTTTATCACATTTTATTTATTTTTGAGAGACAGAGACAGGCAAAGCACAAGCGGGGGAGGGGCAGACACACACACACACACACACACACACACACACACATACACACACACACACACACGATCCGAAGCAGGCTCCAGGCTCCGAGCTGCCAGCACAGACCCAGAGCCCGACGAGGGGCTCGAACTCACGGACCGTGAGATCACGACCCGAGCTGGGGTCGGACGCTTAACCGACTGAGCCACCCAGGCGCCCCGAGGTGGAGTTCTATATTTAAAACAAAATATAAAGCATAGTTATGTTGACCAGGGTCTAACTGGACTTTGGGACTCCTTACGTGCAAAATGCTGAAGGCAAGTGGGCTGATGTGGCATTGTCTTATTTGTCAACGTTTTTCCCCCAGAGTGACTCAGCCATGAGAAACACACTCTTTAATGCCATCAGGTGATGAACGTTTTGGCAACATTTTCCTGAATATCCAACAAGGTCACCGTGAAGGTGAACAACACTCCTTGGTGCCCAGCAGCATTGCTGAAGTGGGTCGCCTGCTATTTACAAGTCTAGATGTTTCTACTTCCGCTTACCATGGAAACAATGGCTTTTTAAAAGGGAACCGGCTCTTGGTTTAAATTTTTTAGCTCAGGGGTCATGTGAAAAGTTAAGGTGGCAGGACACTGTTTTGTGACTTAGCTCCTGGGATTTACGGATTTAGTGGTTTTGTTTCATTTTGGCTTTTTTTTTAAGTAACAAGTTTTTTCTTTTTAAAAAAAATTTTTTTTAATGTTTATTTAGTTTTGAGAGACAGAGAAACAGAACCTGAGTGGGGGAGGTGCAGAGAGAGAGAGAGACCCAGAATCTGAAGCAGGCTCCAGGCTCTGAGCTGTCAGCACAGAGCCCGACGCGGGGCTGGAACCCATGAACCGTGAGATCATGACCTGAGCCGAAGTCGGATGCTCAACCAACTGAGCCACCCAGGTGCCCCAACATTTTCGCATTTGTTAATTCTTTTTTTACGATGACAAAGACCTGACTGTCTGGACACGTGTTTATTCTTTGAAGAGATACTACCCTTATTTCTTTTTTCTTTTTTTTTTTTTTGGATGTTTTTTCTATTATCCAGGACAACACGAGCTAGATTTAGAGCTTAAATTACAAAAAGAAAAGCGTAGTCCCGTTGCTGGGAAAGAGAACAGATGACGAAGAAAAAGAAAAGACCCTTAAACTCATTTTTCTTTCATATAAAAGCCAACGCACATTTTCTTTGGATGTTGTAAGCAAGAAACAGTTCCCTAATACATGCATAGACTTTGAACATGACAGATATATTTAAATGAGTCAGAGCCTCAGGTCAAGATTGCTTTACTTTGGAAAAACCATAGACATTCAAAGCCCTTGATATCAACAGGAGATTCAGCGAGATCACACTGCACAGCAAAAATAAATGTTCCTGGCTGAGCTGACATTTACAGAAGATTTCCCTCATGGCTGCAACAGAAATTGGCTGAGCCCAGTGCCAGAATCCAGAGCTGGTGCCTCGGGCCCTTTCCTGTTTTCTAGCCTTAAATTCTCCTCTTCTAACAACCTGCTTGCTTTTTACCCCTCTGTTACCCAGGTGTCAGTAAGAGAAAAATTAGGAATAAAAAAAGAATAAGAAGAAACATCTGGGTGGCTCAGGCGGTTAAGCGTCGGTCTTCGGCTCAGGTCATGATCGCTCGGTTCGTGGGTTTGAGCCCCGCGTCGGGCTCTGTGCTGACAGTTCGGAGCCTGGAGTCTGTTTCGGTTTCTGTGTCTCCCTCTTTCTCTGCCGCCTGATGAATAAACATTTCTTCTTACTGTGGTTCTTATCGCCGGCTAAAAAACACTTAGCAAGCAGATAGTGTTTTTAAAAATGAGCTTACATACCAAAGTATCTCCTTACCCATCAAAAGTAATCACCTTTATCTGAGCTCATGCAAGTGACTTCTCCACTTTAGACAGGGGGGGTCCTGTGACTGTCCGTCCCTGATGGGCTTGTCTCTGTATCCAGCTTTATCGGTGCAACACAGATCAGTAGATCTGAACCGGACCCATTCTGGATTCCTCTCTGAGTTCTCTCTCCATCATCCGCTTGACTTGGCGATTCCTGTTCTTGTTTGCTCGTCTCCTGGCTTCGCTGTCCCCTGGCGCCCATGACGTTGGTGGGTCTGCCTTTCACTGCTCACGTGTGATGTGCACACGCTCACTAGGACGGCAACGCCTCGAGAAGCACGCCTTGTGCTTCTTTTCTAGCAAAAAGCCAGATACATAATTTATGATCAAAATCGTGGAGTCATCGTTCGAGGCTAATTTTTTCAATGGCTTCTCTTGTAGATCATAAGGACGTACTTCAGACGTATTTTTAAATGCGTTGGCTTTAGGCTGCCCGTGTTTTATTGCATAGAATCTGTTGTTGCAGGCACCTGTCTACGCTCTAGGCACTGCGCATTATTTCTTTTGTTTGTGCAGCCAGCTGTCATGAACGTCACGGTCTAGATCACAGTTCATTGTGCAATTTACATTTTTGGATAAAAATAAACAGGACAAAGATTCGTCGTGGGGACCTTCAAGTAACAATGCAGACTCACCCAGCTCCTCGGTCTGCTCCATCTTCTGCCGAGAGGAGCAAGACACATTCGTGAGAAACAAGGCACTACTGACTGAGAGCCCGATTCCCGACATGACAGACTCTTCATGTTTTAATTCTTGTCTGCTTCATTTGCCAACAGGACAAACAGCTATCACACGCTCAACATCAGAAAGATGTCAACACATTTAGAAAGCCGGTATCTGTCACTTGATTCAACACGAGAGCTGTGTTCACGGTTCCGGGAGCAATTAGAATCTTATTTCAACATCCTGAAGCCTCTGGTTTCTCAGTAAAACCTTCAGGAACGCTGACAAGGAGGCAGGCCTTCGCCTCTAGAAATTCTTACCCTCCCTAGATTAAATTCCTATGGATTCTGGAGCCAGCCAGAAGTCACATGAATGTCAAAGCTGCACTGACTACTAATTCATGGACTTCTACTTCAATAACTAGAGCCCGGTCCTGGACAGATGTCAGAAACTCCTTCTTCTGTTTCATGAGGTCCCATAGAGCTTCCTGGCTTCACGTATAGGCAGGCAATGAAAATCATGGCTTATAAGCAACTTGAATACACGTAGCTTTTCAAACATTGTCGCATAGGATGAGACAGGGAGACGGAAACCTTGCCCACATCCAAGAGGATATAAAAGCATAGGTTCAGCGTTGCTCCTTTCTATTCTATTTTAACACTCACGCTCCAAATATGCCTTCTTGTGAGTCACAGACGTGAAGGCCAGAATCTGGAAGTCCATATTGTAGTGCACGCAGATTGCACGCAACGGGCGTTTTCCGTCACCCTTTATAAATTGAAATCACAAACACGAACAGGACTGTAATAAGAATAATAAGTAGCAGTTACTGAGCACAAAGTCCATACCAGGCACTGTGCGTATGTTCAGAGCGAGCTCACAAGATGAGTGCACTTTTCACCCCGCAGATTTGTTTAGGAGAAAATCACTTGTCCCGTGGGGTTGGGAAACGCCTCCAAGTCACAAAGCTGGATGTAGCTGAGATGCAAAGAGTATGCTCTCGCTTCCCGACTCAGGCCGCACGTCTTTGGTTTGTCCCTCCAGACCCTTCTTCATCCTTCTCTATTGTTCCCCAAGCCCAATACTCAAACTCAACTTGAGTTTGGCCAACGGAGCTCGGTCAAAGACAAGGGGAGAGGAAGAAGTCAGCTTGGGGTACTGACCTCCTCCCCTCAGGGACACTGAGTCAATGAGCATCTTGAGGAGCGTAACACCTGCCAGGCCAGGCCATTCTCCCGCAAGGCTCTCTCTCTCTGTGGGTGCACTGCTAGCTCACCCTTTCAGGCTTGGCTCTAGCGAAAGCACCTGGCATTTGATAGCTTTGGGGGACAGCTCTGTCCCACCCCATTTCAGTGCCGTTTCCTGCCAGCCAATAGATCCACAGAGTCTCTCAGAATTGTTTTAACAGCATTTGGAGGAAGGTACAGAGATTTTCCATACATAACTAATGTCCCCGTTATCAACACACTGAACAGAATGGTGCAATAGTTTTTTAACCAATGGACGAACCTGCGTTGACATACCATCATCACCCCAAGTGTTAGCTTGCATTAGGATTCACTCTTGGGGTGGCACATGCTATGGGTTTGGGTCTGTCCTTCCAGTGTATTCTCACCATTCTAGAAACCCTCCGTGCTTTGCCTATTCTCCTCTCCCACCTTCACAACGACTTCTTTTTATTGTCTCTGTATTTTTGCCATTTGCAGAAGGCAACATCATTGGAATCGAATAGGAAGATTAGCTTCTCTCACTTAGCATCATGCACTTAAGTTTTCTCCTTGTCTTCTAATAGCTTGGTGGCACATTAATCATATTTTAGTGCTAAATAATGCTCCATTGCCCGAAGGTACTGCAAGCTGTTTACCTATCCACTGACCGAAGGGCATCTCGTTTGTTTCCAATTTTTGGCAGTTGTGAATGAAACGGTCGGAAACACCTTGGGTTTGTGTGGACCTACGGTTTCAACTTTGGGTAAGTACCAAGGAGTGTGATGGCTGGGTCCTATGGCAAGGGTATGTTTACTTTTGCCAGAAACCACCAAACTGTCTTCCGGAGTAGCTGGAACCACAGCAACATGTGAGACCTCTTCTTGCACCATTTCCTCACCACCATTGGGTGTTGTCGGTGTTCTGGATGTTGGCTGTTCTGATAGGTATATAGTGGTATCTCAGTGCTATTTTAACCTGTACTCCCTGATGACAATAAGACGTGGAACATCTTTTCAAATGCTTTGCTGCCCTATCTTCTTTGGTGAGGTGTCTGTTAAGGTCTCTGGCCCATTACAAAATTGGGTTGTCTATTTTCTTTTTGCTGAGTGTTAAGGGTTCTTTATATATTATGGATGACAGTCCTTTGTTACACGTCTTTTGTAAATATTTATCCCCACATTTTAGAGACGTTATCTGAGTATTTTTAAAGGCTGAAACACAGAGCAGAGCAAATGAGAATTGAGTTCTCTGGAGTAGTTTAGATGACTCAATCCATTATAGCCCGTTATTACTAAAAGCAAACAAGTTCATTTGGGGAAATGTGTTTTTTACCGATCTCCTGATACCTTCCCCCAAGCTGTTGACAATGTTAAACGGACGTTTAAAACTCACATCTATATCACTAACAGAATTAGAAACCCGATAGCATATTCGACTAATGACTGTGGTCGAGACAGTGTTTTAAGCCAGCTGCCCAGTGAATGCTATCGCAATGGGAAGGCAACGTAGGGGTGTGGGTGGTGGCGCCAGAAAGCCATGCATTAAAAAAATGGCGGGGGACAAAGGACATCTGCTTTCAGTCAGGAAGGCATGAACGTTAAAACTAGACCAAATATGTGAGGCAATGCTTTTCAAGCACGCGCCACCTCACATGGGGGACACGATAATGGTACCTAGAGAACTTGCAAGTTGTGCCTGGAAGAAATGCAGGGCAAGCTATGTTGCAATCTCCATTTCCTGGTCTGCTTCATGGAACCGTAGTGACTTGAGTTTCACCTCTGGTTAAGAGTAACCCAACATTTATCATACGCTGCATGAGTTACAGTTGAAGACGTAGAATGGCTCGGATGTTTTAAAAACCTACTTCTCACTCATTTTCCAAATCGGTGCTCTTGACTGGTGGGCAGGTCCCCTCGAGGAGGTCCCTGAGGGACCCGGGCCCCATCAATGGCACTGCCATTTGCACGGAGGGGTCCTCAAGGCCACACTCCACACTGCCTCCGCTCCGGCCAGCTGGAAGGGAAGACAGCTTGGAGAATCATGTCTGGCAAGCATTAGGGCGCGGGACCGGGAAGGGACACACCTCACTTCCACTCACATTCCATCTCCTGGGACGCAGCCCCATGGCCACATCTAATTCCCAAGGAGGAAGGAAAATGCAATGTAGCTGTGTGCTCGGCGAGAAACTGGTCTTCCGAACACCCAGGCCGTCCCTTCGTGTACGAAGAACTCATGTGCAAGTAGAGATTTCTGTTTCTTTTCCGCTCGTTTTGTTCTCCCTTTGTCAGCTTCCGTCAAGGAAAACGTGCAAATTCTACTCTATAGAACCTGAATACCAAACAGTTACCATTTATTCTTAAATGTGCTGAAAGTCATTTGGTAGGCATAGGCGCGAAACCATTATGTTTGATTATATTTGCTGAGAACAAGTCCCCAGAAGAAAAGACTCCCCATGCGTGATCCAGAGATCCCTGGGGGGAGGGGAGGGCTTCAGAAAAATGACCACAATGCCCATTAACCCACGGGAACCCTAGGTAAGCATTGTCTGGAGACGACATAAATAACGTTTTCACGTCATCGGGGCCGATTTTTCTTTCCCCCAGAAATCGTTGGGCGTGTTAGTTACTGTCTTCCTGAATTTATCGTAGATTTTTGTCACCCTGCACTCTTTCAGTCACTTTTTTCTTCTAGAATGAAGTCCTTATATCGTAATGCTTGGGAATCACATTATTCTGGGTGATTACCAGCTGTCATCATTACTGAGGCCAAAACGACAGACTGTGTCAAGACGTGAGTTAATTCAGATTTGTAAAAGAGTCGATCAAATTATTTCTCAGCGTTGAGATCTCACAAGTTCTCAAATTCTCAAAGCACATTTGTTTTTCCTCCACTATTTTTTCGTTCTAAAAGAATGAGAAGGCATAGGAGCATACTTCCTGTTAGGAGACGTCCAATTATCTGAGCAGGAGCCATCAAGAGCACCGGATATTTGACTCCAGCACGGATTTAGCCTCCTGCCGGGGTCTCTTCAAGGAATACCCCCCTGTGTCTGTGCCTTACCACTCCTGTTGGTACCTTCGTATGTTTTGGAGACGGATAATACCGCGTGGTACACCCAGCTTCCCTGGAGCCTCCCCCACTGACCTTCACACCGACAAAATCGTCTTAGTATCTGATGCTCATGATTCCCCCCTGCTATTTACATGGCACGACCTCCACCGACCCGCGGGTCTTCGCGATGTGTGTGTAACAGTATATATCCTTCGTGTTATTAGCCTGGGTTATAAAAATATAACTTCATCGAAGTCACAGTCATGTCTGCAGCAGGACCAGACGTCATTGCCTCTCTGGGGGCGAGTAGTGGGCAAAGCCAGAGGTCCAGAAAGCTCCGGGGGTCCTCGGCCCCCCATCTGGCTTCTAGGTTTCTGTAAGGCTGAGAAATCAGAACCTGGCGGTGAAGAGAGTAGACGTGGAAGAGATTCCTTAACTGTAGGACTTCTAAAAAATGTCCTTTTGCGTCTCTCCCTGAGGCAGATGAAGACAAGACCTCTCTGTCCTGTCCATAAATACGGCGTTAGCATTTTTGAATCTTTGTCAGTAAATGAACCAGTCCACGAAGGCAGATCACAGTGCAGTGAAGAGAAATCAGAAGAAACGTTCCAAGGCCCTGCCTGCTGGGCCCGGCCCTGCTTCTCTCTAGAAGCACAGACTCCCTTCGCAGCACCCCTACGATGCTCAGACCAGGTGTCAGCTTTCAAACACCAGAGAACAATGTCAGTATCAAATGAACTACCAGCTTGCCTCTGGGACTTACGTCATCATCGCGCAGTGACCTCAAGCCCTCCTTCGGAACACAGCCCCAAGCAGGAATCCCCCAACAACTCCCATCTGACATTAGACAGTATAATCAGGTTTAAAGCCACTTTAATTTTTTTTTTAATTTTTAAAAATTTATTTAGTTTTGACAGAGAGAGACACGCACGGAGCATGAGTAGGGGAGGGGCAGACAGAGAGAGAGAAGGAGACACAGAATCCGAAGCAGGCTCCAGGAGCCGAGCTGTCGGCACAGAGCCCGACGCGGGGCTCGAACCCATGAACCGTGAGATCATGACCTGAGCCGGCTTTAACCGACTGAGGCACCCAGTGCCCCTAAGCTACTTTTACAATATGGTTCAGAGTACAGTGTATTCTAAAACTCACAAACATGTCTCATCATGAACAGGAACTTCCTTAAAGGGCTGCAGCATCATAAAAGCCTTCCAAGTCGAGCCCACAGTCAGCCGTGGCTGTGGGTACCACGGAGTCGTCCGCCTGACTCTACGTGAATGGCTCCAACGTGAACGCCGTCCTGTTGCCTGAGTGGGAGCGAGATGTGCAAAATCATCCGGGACAAGCCTTAATAACTACAAGCTAAGAGGCAACATCTTTGCGAAATAACCCCTTCAGAGGCATTACAGATACTTTTCCGAGTTCTGGATTCCCTTTTGTGTCTCCAAATAGATTCTGGGGGAGGAAAAAAAAAGCCAAAAAAACAAAAACAGGCCACCATCACGGTTGTCACTGTTAATTAGCATCTCCTGAGTGCTGCTTCCTGCCTGGGGAGCTCGCCCGTCGCTGCCAGACCCGACAGGGACTTGCAGAAAAGCCTCTTTTGCCCAGCGTGGCTCTCATGCTCATGCTCTTTGATGGAGCCCTGGAGAAGGGCTCATCAGCGTCCCTCTGTAGGATTCCAGGGCAATTTCGTACGCGGTGAGCACTTCAGCTAAGCTAAACCCGGAGTGATGGAACGAACCCCAGCCGGACATAACATTTTACAAAAACAACAAGGCAAAACAGAACAAAACCCAAGCGTGAGGTGAGCTATCAGACAGCTTATAAAGTACAAGCCGTGACCACGCTTCTGCCGGGCTCTGTTTATAAATCCGTCCTGACTCAATGCCACTCGACACGTTCCTTATGACTGCGTCCGGTCCCTTTCTCAAATATTGTGTCGCGGCTCACCGGGAAAGGGCTTTCGGCGGAAACCGGCATGCGAGTCTTCTCGGACCCTGCAGAGCGTTTTTAAAATTTATGGCTGTGATTATGGAAATTTTTTCCGCGGGTGTCTGTGGACTCAGTCCCACGCGGATATGCCACTTGGAGCTGTATTTTTTTCCGAGCGGTGTTTGAAGGGCATCTACTGACTTTGTTCTCTCGGTTCCGTTTTTCCCTCTCCCGGTCAATGGGATTCACCCCGGAGGTGGGTGTGGGGTGCGCGAGGCCAGCTGTGACCTTCCCGGGACCTGTCCAGCTGCACCGGGGAGCCCCGAGGCCCCATTCTCTCGAGTTTCAAGCCTGAGATGGCGGAGCAGGTGGCCGTGGGCGGCCACAGTCCTTCCTGAAGATGACGTCAGCCTGGAGCCAGTAGGCTTGGAAGAGACAGGAGACTTGGTCTTTACGGTTGTGGGCATGCAGGAATCTTCCTTGCTGAAGGTGATGCGGGGTGATGACGCCCCCTTCCAGTTAAGAGCATTGGCACCGGGCATCCTCCCGCCAGCTGCCCGCATCAGCTTGGAAAGCCAATGCCTGTCCGGGACGCAAGGCTCTTCCCAGGTCTTTGTGACGTTCAGTCCTGGTTTCCCCCCTTCCTACCCGATCCGTGATCAGCCAACACGGACCGTTGCTCCCAGAAATCGAGTCCTTGCCGTGTGCTGGGCCCCGGGCCACGCCGGCCACCTGCATCATCACGCTGAGTTCTCAGGGCCATCCCACGAGGAAGGTGTCCTCCTACCCCCCTTTGCAGAGGTGCAGGCAAGCTGCATTCCCAGGAGGTGCCCGGGCTCCAACCCAGGGGGCCAGGTGCCACAGCCCGCATTCGTCACTCCCCCCCCCCCCCCAACCCACTCGAGTCTGGAAGCTTCATCCCTGGGCGGGTACAGCACAGCGGTCATGAGCAACTCCTCACTAGTCTTTCCTGGACGTGCCCTCTGATTCGGTCGAGACCAAGCCATTGTCAACCTCGGCGGTAGCTGATTTGTTTCCACAGCTTTCTTGTTCATGAAATATGATTTGCAACCTCTTCCTATGTTAAACCTGGAAAACAAATAAAATTCTGCCTGTGGAATCTCAGAGCAACTACAGATTTTTTTTTTTTTTTGTAGAAGACTACTGAATATTTCCTTCTGGCAGAACGAAGGGCTGATCATTTCCCGAATGCTCAGTATCACCAGAAATTGACATAAAGAAGCGATTTCCCCAGTGCCCTTGGGACATCAAAAATGCCGGGGCGTCTAGTAGTTCATTTGGTGATTTCACCTCAGGTCATGATCTCTCAGTTCGTGAGTTCGAGCCCCGTGCTGGGCTCTGTGCTGACAGCTCGGAGCCTGGAGCCTGTTTCGGATTCTGGGTCTCCCTCTCTCTCTCTGCCCCTCCCTCACTTGTGTGCTCTCTCTCTCTCTCTCTTTCTCAAAAGAATAAAAAATAAAAACATTTATCACTGGCCATCTGCCCAGTGATAGTCACGGCATAATTTTCACTTTCTCTACCTTCTGTCCTTTTAATCTCTGGGCTCTTGGTTTTGAGACCAAAAGTCAGAAGTTAGTTTTGCCAAGTGGTTGGACCTGACTCTGCCTCTGCTTCGCCTCGGCTGTGCAGCCTTAGCAAAATCCTTCCGCCTCTCTGAGCTTGTTTCTTCAGCCATGAAAAGGAGACAAAAAGGCTTCACGCTGTGTGGTTGAAATGAATCAAAGGGTGATGGGCACACAGAATAACCAGCGCCAGCGTGTTAGCGATGGAGAGACGCCGCTGTCCTCATTCGTGTCACGAGCTCGTGGGTTTATGCCTGGAGACCCTCACCCCCCGGGCCCCAGTGCCCTCTGCCCACTCCAACCGTTTTTCACTGATCACTGCTGTGTGTGAGGCAGGGGAGAGCCTGGCAGTGACAGATGGTTTGCTTTGCCCTCTGAGCTGTCAGGGAGACAGTGAGATGGAAAGGGACACACAGAGGGTGGGGGTGTGCTGCTCAGAGCCTGCAAACTAGTTCCGAGAAGGACAGAGGTGTGCCCTGGACTGTGTGGGGACGGTGCTCCCCTGCTCCTAGGGTGTGAGGGGCTCCCCTGCTCCTGGGGGGGCTCCCCTGCTCCCAGAGGGGCTCCCCTGTCCCGAGGTGGGGCTCCCCTGTCCCAAGGTGGGGCTCCCTGCTCCTGGTGGTGCTCCTCTGCTCCTGGGGGCATTCCCTGCTCTTGGTGAGGCTTCCCTGCTCCCAGAGGGGCTCCCCTGTCCCAAGGTGGGGCTCCCTTGCTCCTGACGGGGCTCCCCTGCTCCTGGGGGGCTCCCCTGCTCCTGGGGGGGTCTCTCCTGCTCCGGATGGGGCTCCCCTGCTCCCAGAGGGGCAGAATGGACCGTACTCAGAGCTGTCAAAATAGTGTGGATATTGGGTCAGCTGAGACGTTTCCACTGCCAACTCCCTCTATAACGTCAACTAACTGTTTTCAGGTCCTATTACTTGGGACTCAGAAGCCACGCCACATCAGGAGAATCGGTGGGCAGGTCGTGGCTGCAGGAGTTGAGCCAGGAGAGAGCCACAGGGTCTCCGAGAGAATGAGGAGACCATGCGAAGGACTTAAGCAAAAGAATCCGAAGATCTGGGAGAAGTAGCTGTAGTTTTCAGAAAACGATATAATCAAAACCAGCCCAAGCAGTGAAATATCTAGAGATGGACCGTAAAGGCGATCCAGGAACTCCCCAGAAAATGCACCTGGTCACACTTAAAGAGTGAGGGTGGTGGCTTCCAGAGGAAAGAACTGTTTTCTGATCAACCCAGTTGACTGAGTTTGCCAAATGACAACAATAAATCTGTCCCGCATGGGAGAGCAGTGAAATCTCACCTGAGCTTGTCAGAAAGAGAGAAACACGTGAAGACAATGGTGACATTTCTGAAGGGTGCCCTCAACCTGGCAATTCTCCCCAAAGTGATGAGTTTAATGTAATTCGAATAAAAATTCCAAGAATATTTTTATGGAAACTGACAAGCTCATTTTAAAGTTCACATGAAGGAGAAAATACAGGAGATCAGCTAAATAAATGACAGGAAAAAAAAATGAGGGGTCCCTGCTCAGCAGATGACATAACCCATCATGAAATATATAAAGAAATAACAGTGCACGGGCACCTGGATGGCTCAGTCGCTTAAGCGTCTGACTCTTGATTTCAGCTCAGGTCGTGATCTTGTGGTTTGTGAGTTCGAGCCCCATGTAGGGCTCTGTGCTGACAGCGTGGAGCCTGCTTGGGATTCTCTCTCTCCCTCTCTCTGTCTTCCCCTCCTCCACTCATGCTCTCTCTCTCCCAAAAAATAAATACATGCTTTTAGTTATTCTTAATGGAGAGTGTGATACTGGGGGACAGTGGAGACACGCCCTCATGCACTTTTAAGTTTTTGAATTTTTCATAACTTTAAACAAAGTAAAAATAATTTTATTTAAGTAAAAAAAAAATTAGTTTCTTTGGGAATAGCAGAAGAAGTGCTACCCGGGACACCCAAGCTGCGGTGAACCCCGGGCAAGTCTGCAGAGCCAAAGGGAAGGTCAGCTTTTGCTAGGATTTAGGAGGAAACTGGGGAGGGCTGGTTTGAACAAAAGTCCTTTGGCGAAGAGCAGGGGTGCGGGTTGTGGTGGTTTCTCATTGGCTCTGAGCGGTGGTGGGCACTGGGGCGGGGAGGGAGCATCATTCTCAAAAGCAAGACATAAATTTCCTATATGAAAAATGTCCCGTCTTGTGGAAAGAATTCTTCCCTTCCTTCTTCCCTCTTTTGTACAGGTGCAGCCCGAGGTACCTGCGTGAGAGCGCCCCCTGCAGGGCTTACCAACTCCATTTTGAATGAGAGTGCCTTTATTTTCCCGATACCAAGATTTCTTGGTTAATGAACTTGGTTCATTTGTTGTTAATGAACTATGTAATTGTAAATGCTTTTTTAAAAAAAGATTTTCGAGCTTTCGTGTGTTTTCTGTTTTATTCATTGGGTTTGCTATTACATTTGCTTCGTCCTATGGAGGAAGGGAGTGTAAGTGCAAAGACTTTCCCCCGGATTGGAACTGTGTTCGAATCCCGTCCGCCTCATTTTGCAGCGTGGTGGAGTCCTGGGCGATTTTATGTCTTGCTGGCTCATCTTCCTCATCCGTTAAATGGGACTAATAATACTTTATGTGGCAGTCGAGAAGGCTAAATGAGATCCGATATGCCACGCGCTTAGACTAGATCAGTAACGAAGCCCCTGGAGTTGTTGGAATGATCCATGCAAAGACCAGAAGGACCGGTGTGGCTGGAAGGTAGCGGGGTTTGCAGGCGAATGCCCAAAGAAATATTTCAAGTTGTAAATTGATTCCTACAGGCGGTGAGAAGCACTGAAGTATTTCTACGCAATGGAAACCCTCCATCAGGGTGGTTCTCTCAAAAGATTCCCTTGGCAGATTAAAATTGTGCATTATAATTGATGACATTTCATAGTTCAGTTCTGTGTTTCGTAATTAAATCCATTGCGTGCCATCTGCAAAAGCCTTAGTGAATGGGTGATGGGGCACTGACATGGAAAAGAATCTACATTTTTGAAAGGCTGCTAAGTATTACCGTGATAATCTTTGCTCCCAGGACCGCATCTTGTGACTCACTCAGTTACTTCAGAAGAGCTGAGTTTTGCAGCCCCCCTGAGTGCTGTCAGTGGCCCCTGGTCATAAGCAGGGACACCACATTTATGTGCCGGGTCAGCTCCAGGTCGGCTGCCGGGAAAGAAACAAGCAGGCTGCAAATGTCCCAGGAATTCACGTTGCGGATACTTAGTCTGTAAATTGTATCTTCTTGTACTTTGTTACTCTACCTTTGGTTTGTTACTCTTATGATCAGTTGATTATCTGAAGGAGCATCTTATTCAAATATGCCAGATACACCTGCGGAAATACTTAGATACGCAAGCACAGACATAGGTTTCTGAACAGATATTATAATAGGTTGCAATGAAATCGCTTTGCATTTCCAAAAGGGTTGTAAAAAATTATATGTTCAGGGTTTGGACAGTAAATGGATTTAAATTCTCTGTATGGTTGGACCGTGGCAACGTTACCAACCCGTCTCATTTTCATTCGCTCTAAATAAACACGTGTAAGTCCTAAGACATGGAAGGTAGGATAGAAAGCTGTTTGCTCGAAGTGACTTTTGTTCCCTCCGCCTTTGACATTTTAATCTTTCCAAAACGTCTGTGGGATAGGCACAGGAAAACAACTCCCTTTTATAATCCTAGGGAGAGAGAAAAATGTCCTGAACAAAATCTTGATGTCATGGGTATTTGCCCACAGAATGTAAACACAGAGGTATTAAAGTTACTATTGAACAAAGAGAACAGATGCAGGGAGGTATGAATGCTTTGCTCATAGTTTTGAGACTAAGATACGAGAAAGGCAGACTCTCTGTCTCTCTCTCTGTGTTTCTCTCTCTCTCTCTCTCTCTCTATATATATATATATATATATATCACAGAGTATTCTATTAAATGCTCAAAAATACACTTACCAGTTGTAAGAGAAGGGAATAGATTGTAAGGCCTATAATTCATACATTTATGTTAGATGGCACAAATATTTAGTCTTGAATCAGTATTAGAAATATCCTTTTTAAGATTCAAAGCTCTGCTCTTGTGAAACACATCATGGCTTTATGGGTGCCATCTTTACAGAGATTTCTGGTTACATAGAGGCCTGGGAAAAGAGATTGCTTTTGCCCAGGCTAGAACGCAGACACAGCCTTAGTTTAAATGTTGAAATCAAATGATACGCAAAGCAGTCTACTGTGTTCAGTCGTTGGACCTTTGCCTCCGTTGAAGTATGGGTGTGTCATGTGCCGTGAACATTATTGACCGGTGGTAGATTAAGTGATTAAAATTTTGTTTTAATGTTTATTTTATTTTTGAGAGAGAGAGAGAGAGAGAGAGAGAGACAGAGCACGAGCGGGGGAGAGGCAGAGAGAGAGAGGGAGACAGAATCTGAAGCAGGCTCCAGGATCCCAGCTGTCAGCACAGAGCCCGAGCCCGACGTGGGGCTCGAACCCACGAACCGTGAGATCGTGACCTGAGCCGAAGACGGATGCTTAACTGACTGAGCCCCCCAGGCGCCCCTAGATTAAGTGATTTTTTTAAAGTGTTCATTATAATTTCTGAGTTTTTTATATTGTTAATCGTATTATTACTGCACCTTAATCAGGGACATTTCAATATCTAATGGAATATTTGTTAGTTTATATAGAATGTGTAGAATTTCAAAGGGCACATGGCCACCCCAGTAGTCCTTACCGCTCCCCCATTTCTGCCACTAACCCGCAGAGAGGAGCCGCTTCAAACACCATGGAGGGGTTTGCCTGTTCTTAGACGTTATGTCACCTGGTTTTTAAAGCCTCTGCTTTGGGAAAGGGGCCGAGTGCTGGAAGGAGAGGCCGTGCTGTGGCTCTGGACTCAAGTCCAGGGTCAGATGGGGGCCCACGGGCATCTGGTCACAGTGAGTACGTGCCTGTCCCCATCCCCTTAGGAACCTGGAGAGTCCTCAGGGCCGCTAACTGAGTTAGTGAGGAAGGTGTCCTGGCCCACCTCCCGGCAGCGGTGAGGTAGGCGGGGGGACTCTGGGGGCCCCGTGCTTTGTCCTGAGACAAGAGCGGAGACTGAGGGCAGGGGAGCAGACCGCGCGGGACATTCTGCCCGTCGCCCTCAGCACAGCCACTCGCCCTGTCTCCATCCTGCTCTGTGTCCTGGGGCCACGGAACAACCCCCGTCAACAGGGTCCCTGTCCTCTGCTTCCCGAGTGTGTTCGCCCGCTGGGAAGGGCTGACGGAAGGAGAGGGAAAGCAGGGAACTGACTCCCCCAGAAACTTCTCTGAAGAGCTGCGGTTAAAGGAAAAAGGATTCTGCCATTTGTGGAGACGGGAAGGGAGACTTTGCATCCGGGACCATCGAGGTGGGTGCCGGGAGCCCTGTGATGCGAGCGGCAGGGAGAGACCCGACTCAACCCCAAGTGCAGCGGGAAGGAGAGGGAATTATAGCCAAGGAGCAGGCTGGGGGTCCGGGGAAGGGGTATGACTCAAGAGCGGGCACCAAGGGTGGGGCCTCCGACCCGTCTACAGCCTGGCCAAGCACAGGGTCCTGGTCAGCGACCCCTGGGGGTCTCTCGTCCAGCCACTTACTGCTCTCTGCCCTTGCCCCCGAGGCCTGCGATTCGGGGGGGGGGCGCCCCTCTACTGCACAGCCCTTGACTTTGGCTCCACTTTGTAATTAGGACCCCATAAGTTCTCCGCGGTGAGTGACCCATCTGGTTCTCTTGCCTGCTCTACAGAGCCCCACCTCCGCCAGGCTGACGCTCCCCTTGCTTGAATATGCATCATACTCTGTATTTCTTCCGACCTGCAACCGTGTCCCCGTCCCTTGCCCCATCACCTTCTTTTCACCACCCAGACCTCCTCGAAATTAGTTTTCTAACCAGGCTTGGCCCCCAATATCACATTTTATCGTCTCCTTAGCTCTGGCCACAGTCTGAAATTATATTGTTTAGGTTGTTTGTTCACTGTATCATTTAGGGTTCCGCTGTAGACAACAAACAAAGCTCGCTTGACCATTTTGAAGCAAATTTTTTTTTTCTTTTTTCTGGCTCTGTATGCTTTGGTTTACAGGATCTCAGGTTTAGGAACCAGAGGTGTGGCTGGTCCACAGCCAGAAGAAAGCCACCTGCTCAGCCACAACGTGATGCTACTGGAGTGAAGAGGTATAAGGAATTCTAAGAAGAGCCACTACAAAATCCAAGGACAGACTCTACGACCTCCACACGACTAACAGACAGACCCCCAGGTACACGTGTTCCTACACAAAACACCGCGAAAATAGCAAAGGTAGGGCACAGAGCAAAAGACAGAAAAAGGAAGCTTAAGACCGCACGATAGACGCCGTCACATCAGGTAACACGGTTAGTGCCGCGGGCCGCTGGCCAGCCAGAGACCAGACAAGGACTCCCTTGCTCTCTCTCCTCTCTCTGTGAAAATCGGTCTTTCTCTTGAGTCGATCTGGGCGTTCTACGTTTTGCTAGAAGGTCACTTCTTTCCTCCAAGAACTTAAACGTGTTGCGTGAGGTTGCCTGTAGACTTCCCCGATGGTTCCACGGATCACCTTCCTTCCAGGTCAGGCCCCTGCATCATCCCTACTCTGGTACATTCTTTGCTAACTCGCCTTGGTCCGAATCGGGGGCCGGTAGAGTTAGTCTTTCCTGCTGACTTTATAACTTCTTTTCTTTTTCTAGGTGCGATTTTCCTGTTTTACCGCATTGATGTAACGTGTCTTTGGTCTTAAGCTGTCTGGTTTTCTATCTTTTGCGCCGTGCCCTACCTTTGCTATTTTCGAGTTGTTCGATGTGGGAACATGTGTACGTGTGGGTCTGTCTGTTGGTGATGTCACAGATTCTGTTTTTGGTTTCTGTAGTGGTTCTTTTTATAATTCTCTGTGTCACACTTAGCCCTCCGCGTCTGAATTTAGCATGCTTGCCTAGCATCTGCGGACTCCATTATGACTAAGAGAAAATTACCACTCTCCTGCTTCCTCTCTCTTCCCTCCACCTCCAGACTTTTCTGGGTCTGATTCGTATTTTTAGTCCTTCTGGTGGTTCCCTTCACAGCCACCAGCGACACTCAGAGGTTCCTCCTCTTGGTTCCTCCACTCGGTGCTGTGACAGAGGAGGAAATGACAGCTTCCATCGTCTTCCTCCTGCCCCGATCCTGGTTGGCTTCAGAATTGCTTTCGCTTGCTTGAGGTTCGTAACAAGGGCCTCCCGGAACCAAGCTGCCGTCCGAACCAGTCTTGGTTTTCTGTTCCAGTGTCTTCCTCTTTCTACCCCTCCTTTTCCGGCACTTTCTTCCTCCCTGGACCATCCGGACTGGAGCGTCTTTTGCAAACCACAGGCAGTGATAACACACTCCTGGACTGTTAACCCGTTTGAGCTGTTTCACCTCACGACTTGCACCCAAGTCACGACATGGCGTCCTGGGTCCCCGTTTCTTCCCTGCACCTGTAACACGCGATACGCCACTTGGGGTTTTCAGGGCGGGGGGACGAGGCCAGGCTGCTGTCTTGCCCCTGACCTTGTCAGTCACCTGATTTGCCCCATGGAGATGTCTGGAGAACGGCTGTTTCATGACGGATTTGAAAACTTAACGGTGCCCGGTGTCTTAGTAGATCATTTTGCGCCCGTCCGTGAGGGTCACGTTTTGTGACCGGGTTTGTGGACGCTCTGGCTCGGGTGCAGGAAAGTGCTGGTGTCTCACATGGCCACACGCACGGCCTCTTCCCTCTGATGTGGCCACTGCGCGTGGACACCCTCGATCTGAGTCTGGGACGTGCCTCCTGTGCCCCCGCGTCAGGCCCCCTCCACTGCGTCCCTTCGGCACCCGTGGACAAGCACCTGAACTTTCTCTGTGCGCAGGTGACCCGGCTGTGCCGCTCATCTCCTCTGTCTCTTGCTGTTCCGTTTGTGAAGTTTGCACCGAGGATGTTTTAAAACAAAATTCTGATGTGAGCTGGGCCTTTTCTCCTAGAATAGATCTTCACACGTGCCACTTCACGTTAGATTTCTACCTTCTTCCTTTCCTTTGTTCTTTTTTTTTTCTTTTTAAAAATTACCTAACAATCCATTTATTTATGTTGTACTGTATCTGTGTAAAGACCAAATGATTATTATTTCTTTTCCGTATTGCTTGTGCTTAACGTGGGCAGTTGTGTGGATCACGTTTCTGACCAGACACAATGCAGATGGATGCTCTTTGACACCTGCCCCAAGCTCCTGGGACCTGGTCTTGTGTCTCATGGGGCTGGGGCTTCTCTGAGGTCTTACTGGGCTCCCTGTGGGCTTTCTGCATCAGGACGGCGGTGTGGACTGCCTGGGCTGTGTTGGCTTTCCGGTTTCTTTCAGCCTGTCAGGGTGTGGGAGGACCTTCAGGGCTGTCTCCGGGTCTGGGGTTCCTCTAACTTCTGATTGTTCCTCCTCCCCGACTCTGGAGATCTTTGGGGACAGAGGGGCCCCCGGCTTGTTTCCCATCCTGGTCTTCCTGTCTCTGAATAGCATGGGCTCAGACCCACCCGGAGCAGACCACTGAGAAGCCACAGGAAACCAGGTTTGGGGCCCCCGAGGGCAGTCCACAAGGTAGAGGGGCTTTGCTTGGTTGACTTCTGGCCCTCTCCCCCGATTTTCCTCTGACTTAGATGGTTTTCCTGTATGTGTTCTCTTGGGCCAATGGCCACTTAATTTTTGGAATGAATTCCCTCTGCTTTGTGACCTCCCTGCTTTGACTCCTTTGCTCTGGGGAAAACGGCAATGACTCCGAGTTTTCCCTTGGAGACATTTTCTAGTGGTTTCTCCGCCCTGTCGGAACCACATCTGTTCGGCCTTTCTCCAAGGTGGAGTTACTCTGACATTCACCAAAGGATATGTTAACAGATGTGCAAGTGGATTTTAAAACATGAAAATAAACGGGCGCTTGGGTGGCTCGGTCGGTTGAGCGTCTGACTCTTGATCTCGGCTCAGGTCATGATCCCAGGGTCTTGGGAAGGAGCCCCGTGTTACACTCTCACTGAGAGTGGAGCCTGTTTGAGATTCTCTCTCTCTCCCTCTGACCCTCTCCCCTGCTCGTGCCCTCAATCTCTCTCTAAAATAAAATTTAAAAAAGAAAAAAGTAAAAAATAAGGTTGGAGGGAGAGAAAGAGAGGTTTTTCTTCGGGGAAGTTTGTTAAATGTGGAAACCATTATGTTGCCATCTTGGTTTTTCCTTCTGCGGGCAAAGTGTGACAAAGCAGCCGTGGTCCATTGGGTGACTCTCAACCCAGCGATGGATCGGATGGTGCCTACCTACTTCTCAGGAATTCATTACTGGGAGGCCCCAGGCATGCTCCTTCAGGCCCAGCCTCCAATGATGACAAGTATCTCACTCATCACCATCAGTCAGATTGGCAACGGATCTGGGACTGTGTTTCCAAGCAAGTTACTACACTATTTCTTGAAAACATTTGCAGATGAATCGTGCGCCTTTTTATAAAATGTATTTACGTGTCAGACCTATTGACACAGGGTTTAGCCCGATGCCTGAACATGCTGAGTTTTCGAACCAACTCTGTGAAGACCATTTGCTGTATTGTGTGTAAGTACCCGCGTCTATGACAGAAGACAGGTGCCCCGTGGTACGGACGGACTTCACACGGGCTGAGGGTGGGTCAGCGAGTTAGACTCTGTGAGGCACACCGGACACGGCGAGGGCACAGCATACACCAGAGTAAATGTCGATAGAAAGGGTGGGCTGGATGAACTCGTCACCGCTAAACACGCAAGGTGCGCGCGGCACTACGTGTGATCGAGGACGTACACCGGCCACTCGTTGGTGACACCCATCCTGCCCCCAGGGGTCCTTTGCAGGGAACACAGATTGCAGAGCAGCTCGCTTACCTACGTGGGGGTGCGGCTATGTCCAGGCATTCTTGTCCCCGCACCTCCTCAGTGGGGCCAGTGTGAGCTTTGGCTCTAGGAACCTTCCATCTGTTGCGTCTCTGGCTCCAACCTCGACTCCCTGTTACCACACCTTGTGTCCGAGGAGGCTGATGCTGGGGACAGACAGGGAGGGAGACAGAAACATATGGTTCTTGCGAACCCAAGTGTAGCAAGTGTGGCCCCCCACCCACCCAACTGGCTCTCCACCCTCCCGTGTTTCCCTGCCCTGTCTCACTCCCCTGCACCTCCCTGTATGGTTCCCATGTGCGTTGAGCACTGTAATTTGGTCTGTGAGTCTTTTCTTTTGGGACCTCCAGGAAGGCTGCCCAGGGGTCTGCTCAGGGCTGCCGTGGGACTGTCCACCCATGTAATTTCTTGCCCGGCAAACCGAGCATCTTCCCTGGGCTTTTCAAACATGCCTGATGAAACGATTCTATTTCTACGGAGCCTCAAGGCATCGATGACTGTTGAATAGAATCTCTCTCTCTCTCCCTGGGAGCAGACGTTCTGTTTTGAGTTCAGAAGGTATGTATGGAGCTTGCCACGTGGCCGGGGCACTGTGCTGGATTCTGGAAATGAACGTAGCCGATTTCCCAGAGATTATGGTCCAATGGTGGAGAAAAAGAAGGCCTTTCTATCATGCTTCAAAGCAACCCCAACCCTCTGGGGTAATACGGCCCCACCCCCTCAGACTCCGGCTCCTCCCGCTCTGTGCCCTGCCCCACATGCTCCCCTCCCGTCCCCCACCTGCTTCCTGCCCAGCGTCCTGCCCCAGGTGCTAGGCCTGGGATGCTTGGATGCTCGTAGAGCATCTTGGATCCTTCAGGAGGTGGGTCGAATGAATCCACTCAAGAAGTCACCTCCCGATCATTGCAGACAAGACGGGCCGGTCGGGTCTTCCCTTTCTCCATTCACCCACTTGTCTTTCTTCACGGAAGTGTTAGTTTCCTAAATGAAGGTGCTGCTTCACCTGCTTACTTGTGTCTGTTCTCCGCAACGCACCTAAGCTTGTGTTGAGCAGGCCCGTTGTCTTGCTTGCTGCACCCACCCCCCACCCCCCAGCATGGGCGTGACCGCCAAGACGAGGCCCCCTGATGTCCACCTGATGAGGGAATAAATGACTGAACAAAAAACGGGGCCACTTAGAAATGCATTTGGCTGCAAGTTCCAGAGAACACAGAGACGGAAAACAAATGAGGGTCTGTTTATTCCGTCATGTAATAAAAGTTCAGAGACAGGTCTCTGCGGAGCCCCACAAGTGGCCGGAAGATATAACTTTGTGCAGCCTTTCTCTCGGGGTCTCCACGTGCCCACGTCTCCGTCTCCACACGACCAGCCACTACAGAGTCCTTGGCCCAGCATGGCAGCTGGCCGGGAGCTTCCCGGTTCTTTGGGCTGAACTCAGGGACTCTGGGAAGTCCCAGCACTTAGAGGACACCGATTTGGGCATGAGAAGACAGGACCGGAGGAGTGGAAAGGGCTGGTCCAGCCCTTTGCTGCGGTGAAAGAGCATAACCGATGGGGGTGCAAGTATCACATATCTAGTCTCTTAACATTTATCTTCCAGAAGGAATTCTTCTCCCGCCTTTGATGAAAACTTGGGCAGGCCCACAGACTTGCTCTTTCTGGGGAGCCACGGGATCCTCTGATCAATGACTGAGCTGCAGGAACGTGGAACCCAAACATCGAATGTCTGCTGCTGACCAGCCGGTCCTCGTTCCGGGAAAGGAGGCCGGTCCTCGTTCCGGGAAAGGAGGCCGGGCCCCTCCCCTCAGTGCTATTTCAGAGCCTCGGCCTCTCCTTGGGGACGGGGAGGAGGAAAGGGTGTGGGGAGAGCGTCACTTCACCGGTCCCGTCTTGATCTGGCCTCAGGCTCGCTGTGTCTGCAAATTTTGTCCCTGAAGAGTGTTTTTAATGGTCCTTCAAAGTGGCTTGTTTGCTGGCTAACAGAACATCCAGAGGAGAATGGCTTCCACTAGGCATAATTTGACGATATGTCATGATTTTGTGGGTCAGGAATGCGGGTTGTCCTCAGCTTGGTGGCGTGGACCGGGGCTCTCAATCCCAGGTGACCTCTGCACACGATGAGGCTCATGTCCACTCCTCCCCTGTCCCGAGGCCCCTGCGATCTCTCTCTGCTGAGATCCGCCTGCCGCCCAGCTGTCCTCACGGCCGACCCAGGACCCCAGCTGGCTCTCTCTTCCACCGTATAGAGCACCCGGTCTGGAGGCAACACGCAAGCTCCTTCTGGGCTGACGGTTTCCCTGATGCAGCCACCTGCCACCCCCTCAAGATCTGCTCTGACGCTATCCCCAGGCTGCAGTCAGACACGCGCCGCAAGACCTCCTTGTGTTAGAGCGAGCGGCAAACCCTGGCCCCAGCCCGGCCGGGAGAAGGGGAGGCCTCAGCCTGGGTCTGAATCCCTCCCTCCGCGCCCCTTCTCTCCTCGTCCACCCTCCGGCCGCCTTCGCAGGCGGAAGCGGTCAGCCCAGGCTGGAAAAGGTTTCCAAACGTTTGAAGATTCTCGTTCAGTTTCTATTAGTGCTTTTTTTGTTGTTTTTTTAAATTATGTGCACGGTGGCTTCAATGCAGTTGGAGCTACTAGGAAAAGGGGTAGCTTTGGTTGGCAAGGATGCTTTGGACGATGTAGGGATGTCTGGGCTACAGAACGGATGCATCACACTCCTTATAGGATTCCTTACCACACAGCATGGGTAGGACACCATGCACCCTCCACACGTCAACACCGCAGTGTGTTTACGATTCAGCGCTTGCAGCGAGTTGTGCCCGGGCTTGTGACCCGGGATCCCACCGATGATTTCATCCCCTGTCCCATCTTCCTCACCTGCAAAACCGGAAAAGTAACGCGTGCTTCACGTGGATGAAGGAAGACGTGTGCCCGGCATTATGGGCCGGACCCCCTCTCCTAAGGTTGGCAACGGTAACGCACAGCCGTCGTATTGGATGGACTTTTCACGCACCGTCAGTGAGAAGCCGCTGTGAGCTCTCTCTCTCTCTGAAAATCGTCTCGCTTCAATCACTGCGATCGGTCATCCCCCCCCCCCCCCCCCGCCCCCGCCGGGTCTCACGTGAGACCTCGTGGTCAGTGCCATCACCAGGCAGAATTTAATTGGCCTTTGGGGTTGAGTGGCCCAATCCACCCATCCGACTCATTCCGTTTATATCTTAACTTTGTCGTCTTGAGAGCGGAGAGCTTTCAGCAGAAGCTGGTGTTGCGGGAAAGGACACCGTTTCTGAATATTAAAAGGGCAATTAGCAAAATACAGTTCGACCTGCTTAATTTTCCAAACCTTACGGCCAAAAAAGAAAAAAAAATCATGATTCTGCAATATTGATGTGACTCATCACCGGTTCACAAACACAAGGATACAAGGAGGCAGTCAAGGCTCGTGCCATTAAAATAGCAGTGGCTGTGCCTCCAGTGGCTTTGGGTCCATCCGGGATTCACATACCGGATTCACAAAATGTGGAACCACCTTGTAGTGTGGACATGACTGCCCCACATCACAGGGCAAAGCAGCTGGCCGTGGGGGCGGAGGCAGTCTCAGCGTCCTTCCTTCAAGGGGAGACTGGGCTGCAAAACATCCGTAAGATCAGGTTATAAGTCCTTCGTTTATTTACCATTTTCATTCAGCTGTTTGTGTGCTCATGCAGGCAAACGTGATCGACACCAGCAGGGACCAGGGGTCAAGTCTTGGCTCTGAGGTAGATAGATGTGACCTTTATCCCACCTGTGTAGCTGCACGTAATTGCCATTAGATGCCTCTGTTTCCCTTTCTGTCAAGTGGGCGCTGATTACCCCCGGTGTTGCCTTCGGGATTGTGCGATATCAGTGATGCTCCTGAGGCAGAACCACCTCGGACGCCAAACTTGGCAACTTGCCGAGCACTTAGAGAGCAAGGAGTGGGTTTCTAGATACCCTGAAACATCTGGAATTTTCAAGGTCTACACTATGTATTTCTGTACCCCAGGAAACCAGGCCGTGTCCCAGATAACTCTTGAACGTTCCAGTGAAGACAACGGAACAGAAAAACTCGTCTGGGGCGGGGAGTCTCATTTTTATGTGCAGGTACAAGGTTTCTGCCCACATCTCTCTATCGGGTGCTTTACTGAGAGTTGTTCCTGGGTTCGGAAAAACGTGCTGCCGTCGAGAATTTTCTCCTGGTTTGAGTCACCAGGAAAGCAGACTGCGTTAGTCCACAATTGTACGTGGTATTTACGGTGATACTACAGATACACAAAAACTCCACCCTTATCTAAAAATGTGAAACATGAAGATACAATGCCAAAGAACGTTCAGTTAAATATTTAATATTGATTTTATGTTAATATTTGCTTTGCCAAAGTAGAGCAAAACCCAGTTAGGCAAACATTTTCCAAAACATGCACCAATAGAGTTGTCAAAAATACACCACATTGTCAACACGTAAAGGGATGATTTGGAGAATGTAATTGAAATTGTAGCGGGAGGCATTTTTTGATCAGAAGGGGAATGATTTCATCGCTTCCTAGTTTCCTGGCACATTAATTCAAACTATGGCAAACTATATAACATTAGCCCAAATTAATCTTATTAGCAGTATGACTGATTACGTTTTTAAAATTGTTTAAAGTTTATTTATTTTGAGAGACAGAGAGAGCAGAGAAGGGGCAGAGAGAGAGGGAGACAGAGAATCCCAGGCAGGACTCGAACTCCCAAACGGTGAGATCATGACCCGAGCTGAAACCAAGAGTCGGACGCTTAACCGACTGAGCCCCCCAGATGCCCCACAGTATGACCGATTATTATTACAGAAGAGGAAATAAACCTGAAAGAAGTAATTTTCCACCAAGTCAGTTATCATGTCCAAGGAAACCGCTCCAAGGTCAAGTGCAGGGAATTTTCATTACCAGTGAGCAGACAGATCCCACGGGGAATGAAGCTATGCTTTCCCATTAGTTAACTTTGTAAGGGAATGAAACGTTGAGGAGGCAATGTTATTTTCAAAACTGCTGACAACTGAGAGAAGGAAATTTCTGATACCCAAGACCCTTAGTATTTATCAAAATAGTCCATTTCTCCCTGTGGAGGCTTCGGCTACAGAAGGGCACGGATGTCATGGCGACCGGGCAGGGGTAGGGAGGGCCAGCTGTTCTAGCACGTGGCCCACCAAGACACCTCAGGGCCAAGATCACCTGAAGGGTCATGGACTGGCCTCCTGGTCGGGACTCTAAGGGCATGAAAAATGCTCAGTACACTCGATGACCTCCGATCACCCCCTGAACTGTGGTGTGTGTAGATGAGTGTGCATTTCTCGTTCTGTACAGCAAAAGAAGTACTCTCTTTTTATTTTGTGATTTGATTTGATTTGATTTGATTTTAATTTTTAATGTTTATTTATTTTTGAGGGAAAGAGAGAGACAGAGCACCAGTGAGGGAGGGACAGAGAGAGGGAGACACAGAATCCAAAGCAGGCTCTAGGCACAGAGCCTGACGCGGGGCTCGAACCTGTGAACCAAGAGATCACGACCCCAGCCCAAGTTGGAAGCTTGACCGCCTGAGCCAACCCAGGTGCCCCAGAAGTACTCTCCCTTTAAAACGAAGATCTTGTCCACTTTCTGATGTTACTGAATAACTTGTAATTTTCATTTTTTAAAAAACTGTACATCGAAACGGAAATATTGAGAAAATACACAACATATGTTTCAGACATCTTTAAAAATGTTACGTGGGTTCTTTCTAAGCTCTAAGGAAATGAGATCAATTTTATTGTGGTAGAATTATCGTGGTATAATGGGGCGCCTGGGTGGCGCAGTCGGTTAAGCGTCCGACTTCAGCCAGGTCACGATCTCGCGGTCCGGGAGTTCGAGCCCCGCGTCGGGCTCTGGGCTGATGGCTCGGAGCCTGGAGCCTGTTTCCGATTCTGTGTCTCCCTCTCTCTCTGCCCCTCCCCCGTTCATGCTCTGTCTCTCTCTGTCCCAAAAATAAATAAAAAACGTTGAAAAAAAAATTTAAAAAAAAAAAAAAAGAATTATCGTGGTATTTATTATTAAGTATAGATCATTTAAACATAATCTCGCTCACTGAGCATTACAGGTGGATACATGTGAAGGTCCTGTTTTGGAAACATGTTGCTCCTAGTTAGATATTGTGTAAAATGTACAAAGAATGGGTTTAAAGATCTTGATCAATGTACTTACCAGACCACATTACTCATCCCTTTAAAATGAACATGTGAAACATTTGCTGGAAGTTAAAGAGGTTAAAAACTAAAAGTGACTTTGAGACCAAAATATCTCTTAATTGGTATAGTTAGAAAAGATTTTGTATTTCAGGTTTTCCCACCCACCCATTTGGAAAGGAACGAATTTACTAATTTAGCCCTGTTTCTAACTCTGCATTTTGCTAAAGATGGTTTTGGTGCAGCAGGGTGGCTGCTAAAAAAAGCACGGAAGCCAAGTGCAATGTGTAACAGGAGTCTGACAGTCGGGGAACCAGCCCGATCGAGTGGAAGGGAATGGACGAAGCCCAGGGGCCCCGGTGGAGCCCATCAGCACAGCTTGCCTCTCAGGGGTCTCCCATCGCTTGTATTCTACATATAAAACAGGCACACACACGCTTTTGTGTAGCACCGTGGTAGGAAACCCATCTTATGGAAAGTGCACAGTGGATCAGTTTGGGGGGTCAATTTCATCCATCTGTAACTGCCTCGGCTTATTACCTCACTTCAGTTGAAGAGTCTTTCCTTCTGGGGGCGCCTAGTTGGCTCGGTCGATTAAACCTCTGACTTCAGTTCAGGTCACCATCTCGCAGTTTGTGGGTTCGAGCCCCACGTCGGGCTCTGTGCTGACACCTCAGAGCCTGGAACCTGCTTCCGAGTCTGTGTCTCCCTCTCTCTCCTCCCCTACCCCGCTCCCTCTCTCTCTCTTTGTCTCTCAAAAAAAAAATTTTTTTTTAATATTTTAAAGAGTCTTTCCTTCTTTATTTTATTGCACTCAACCCATTCTGTAGTTACTACCCCAATTATCAAACTTTATTTCATTTTATTATTTTTAAATATTTTTATTTATATTTAAGAAAGAGAGAGAGAGACAGCATGAGCGGGGGAGGGACAGAGAGGCAGGGAGACACAGAATCAGAAGCAGGCTCCAGGCTCCGAGCTGACAGCACAGAGCCCGACGAGGGGCTTGAATCCACGAACCGTGAGATCATGACCTGAGTCGAGGTCGGACGCTTAGCCGACTGAGCCACCCAGGTGCCCCATCAGACTTTATTTTAATCTCTACCTTTCCCTCTGCATTTTCATCACCCATGCCTCTTGTTACAATGGCCCCTGAGTGTCCTTCTTCTCTTAAACCCACATTTATTCATTAAAAATAAGTGTAGGCATTTGTCTACTTAATTATGCCCTCCAGACACAGGACAGCTGTGTCTGAACAGATGCCTTTTGAAATATGTGTTATATAATTTTAACTTAATTTCCATTTGTATCTCCCTTATATCCCAGCTCAGAGTAATCACATGAATTTGACATTTTATTTGTTTCACACTGTTAGATATTAGCAAATTCGTATACTTCAACCAAGTACTATTATGGCATCATATCGGTTTTATTTTTTTTAGCAATTATGTGGGTGCAGAATTAGAGTTCCAAGACTACCCTCACTTCTGACACCACCGGTAGAGTTCAGGGGTCCCCCAGACCACTCTCAGGTTCACCAGTTTACTGGGAGGACTCACAGAACCCACTGAAAGCTGTTATACTCACTGTTACAGGTTTTTTGGCTGTGTGTGTGTGCGTGTGTGTGTGTGTGTGTGTGTGTGTGTTTTACAGCAAAAGTATACAGATTAACATCGGCCAGTGAAAGAGCCACATGGGGCGGGGTCCAGGGGAGATACACACATGCAATTTCCTGTTGTCCCCTCTATGGAGGGGTGGGCAGCTCGAACCGCCCCTACGGTGGCTTTGTGGCAAGGTGTGTGCAGTACAGCCAACGGGGGAGACTCGTCTGAGCTTGGGGTCCAGGGTTTTTACTGGGGACAGTCACTGAGACATGCCTGACGCCTGTATGGGTCTTGCACTGGAGAGCATTTTGTTAAACTCGGGTGCAGCTCTAAGTCTCCTGGTAAATAAAGACACTCTCACCAAGCAGGACATCCCTGGGTCCCAGACGCTGAGGGCAAAGTCCAATCCATTGTTTAGGCAAGCTGTTTCTTTACCACACAATAGGATGCGGACATTTCAATTCTGGAGGACGGTAAAGGGAACATCAAGCATGTTTGTTATGCAAAGACAGCGTTGGCCTTGGGGGGGGGGGGAAGCAGTGGGCAGAAGGGTGCCGGGGATTATCACTGGCCTGTGAGTCCTTGAGTCCTTGCTTACGGTGGCTGTGCTCCCCCCTTTCTCATCTCAGCCTCTCTCAAATTAATTGGTTTTGCGTGGCCTGGAGTTCACACCATGGAACCGTCAAAGTTCCATCCTGAAACCTCGCATGCGCACTGACTGATATGTAAGTACTCGCTAAACTCCCAGTTTAATCTTTCCCTCAACACAGAGAAATAACGAGTGTGCTCGCCTGAAGCATGGTGCTGGAGCCTTTCTTTTGCGGAGTCAGGAGCAAGTGTTTTCTGTGCAGATGTCCTATGTTTCAGAGCGACGGCAGGAATAAATTTTATTCTTAATATAGATGATGGGCAACTTTATTCCCGCTTTATTTTTAGAAGTAAGCTCTATGCCCAGCGTGGGGCTCGAACTCATGACCCCGAGATCAAGAGTCGCATGTCCCACAGACACAGCCAGCCCGGTGCCCCCAGCAACAACAAATTTAAGACTATTACTGATTACCATTTAGACTCGCTAGAATATACTGGATCCCATGAACTATCTGCCCAGGCCTAATGCATCTGTAGCGACTTGATTCTGCTACTCCAGAAAACATGAAATGGGTCTAACTCCATCAAATCTCAGCACGGATACAGTGTACAACGTGCACATGTTTGTAAGACAGCTGATACTATGACTTATTATTTCTGGGTTGTCATATGTCGAGCTGTTATTTTTTTTAATTTTGCAAATGTTTTCTAATAAATATGTATTGCTTCTAGAATTAAAAAAACAAGAGCTGCCATTTTGCAAGAGAGACAGAGACATATTTAACTTGGTGGAAATGAGACCTCCCCCTAAACTGGGGCTTGGTTCCACAATTCATGTAGAATTCTGGAAAGTGCCAGAAGGCATACTTTTTTAAAGTCTATTTATTTATTCTGAGAGAGAGAGAGAAAGAGAAAGCATGGGTGGGGGAGGGGTAGAGAGAGGGAGAGAGAGAATTCCAAGCAGGCTCTGTGCTAACAGCATGGATCCCGACATGGTGCACGATCTCACAAATCGTGAGACCGTGACCTGAGCGGAAACCATGAGTCGGATGCTTAACGGACCAAGCCATCCGGGAGCCCCTCATTTGTTTACTTAAAGCATGTACTTACTTCTCAGGTTTGTTCACTGAGATATTTGAAAAGACAAGTCAGGCCAGTGGCAAAATGTGCCTGTCCCCCCTACAGGGAACCAGACTTCCCGGAGACATAGGCAAGAAATGTCCAAATGTGTACAACTTTCCACTCGGGGCTTGGGCAGGAAGGGTTCAATATGAACGTGGGGCCTCATGTTCTGCCAGAAAACAAGCTCCCAAAGACAAACTGACCCCAGATACAGGTGCTAACTTGGTGGGATTCTTGCTGCTAAATACAGCACACCTTGGCCAAGAGAAAGACTAGTGCTGGCCATGGATTGACAAGTTGGCCGTGTGCAAAATCTGGGGTAACTTCCGGTCTCAGCTCCAATATTTGAGGAGCCTGGACATTATGATTCCCATTGTTACAATGAGAAAAGCCAGACACGAAAAGTCACAGCTTCTTTGGGACCTTTCGGAGAACCAAGGTGGCAGGCCAGGCTACATCCCGAAATTACAGAGACAAGCACGTCTGGAAAGATAACTGCAGCCGAGACCTGCTTATCTAGAGGCAGAATGTGCCAGAACCACAAACAGCTGGGAACACTGACGCGGAAATTTTGCCCAGTCCCTGGAGGTTGAGTGTGAACTAGTTTGAGGGAGAAAACCCCGGGGCCCCAGGCTCGTCTTCTACATTCAACGGGATCTCACTCCATGAGCCCAACTCAGTTCCTACAGCCACAGCAAACACTGAACACAGCACCCACCAGCCAGATGTCCATTCCAGCTAAGGTCTATGTACCTCCGTTCCTGTTACCTGGAAGGATGTGTCCAGCTTTCCGCAAAGAAATTGTAAGGTGCACACAAAGACAAGAAACAACACAGTGTGAAGAAACAAAGCAATCGTTAGAACCAATGATTGGGCTAGGGGTCCCTGGGTGGCTCAGTCCGTTGAACATTGGACTTCAGCCAGGTCATTATCTAAAGACTTCTGAGTTCGAGTCCCGTGTCAGACTCTGTGTTGACAGCTCAGAGCCTGGAGCCTGCTTCAGATTCTGTGTCTCCCTCTTTCTGCCCCTTCCCCACTTGTATTCGGTCTCTCTCTCCTTCAAAAATAAACATTAAAAAAGAAAAACCAAGATGGGCTATAATACAGATGTTGAGATTATGCAATTTAAAATACATAGGTTTGGGGCGCCTGGGTGGCGCAGTCGGTTAAGCGTCCGACTTCAGCCAGGTCACGATCTCGCGGTCCGGGAGTTCGAGCCCCGTGTCGGGCTCTGGGCTGATGGCTCAGAGCCTGGAGCCTGTTTCCGATTCTGTGTCTCCCTCTCTCTCTGCCCCTCCCCCGTTCATGCTCTGTCTCTCTCTGTCCCAAAAATAAATAAACGTTGAAAAAAAAATTAAAAAAAAATAAATAAAATACATAGGTTTACTGTCTCAGTGATGCGAAAGGAAAAAGCAGAAAATGCACTAAGAACTGATAGCTAATGGAAGCAGAGAAATGGAAATGATGAGAATCAAAAGGAAATTCTAGAAGCAACAGTTATAGTTACAGAAATGAAGAGTTCCCTTCTCAGGCTCATCAGCAGACTCCAAGCCACTGAGTCCAGAATCAGGGAACGTGAAAGTGGGTCAACAGAAAATTCCCAAATTGAAATGCAAAGACAAAAAACAATGCCAGAAAAAAAAAAAAAATCACAACTCAGAACATCCAAGAAGAGTGGGAGAATATAAAAAGCGGTAACACACATAATTGGAGAACACAAGGGTAAGAAAGAGAATGAAGCAAAATATTTGTAACGATGGCTAAGAGCTTTCCAAAAGAAATGAAGCCATCAAGAAACTAAAAAGGTCCAGAAGCTCACGGAACACAAAACAAGATAAATAAAAATAACACCCCTAGGCCTATCTTACTCAACTGCAAACGAAACAAAACAAACCCATAGAGAAACAGAGAATCTTGAAAGGAAAAACAACAAAAAACCTTACTTATAGGGAAGCAAGGGTAAGAATTATAGAGAAGCACACGAACGAGCAAGAATCCCTTGACCAATTTATATTCTAGATCCAGAGCCTGGAGCCTGCTTCCAATTCTGTCTCCTTCCCTCTCCCCCTCCCTAGTTTGTGCACTCTCTCTCTCTCTCTCTCAAAAATAAATAAACATTTAAAAAAATTTTTTTAAACCTGTCGAGGTCATCAAAAACTGGGAAAGTCTGAGAAATAACCACAGCCAGGAGGGGCCTAAGGAGACCCAACAACCAAATGTGGCATGGCATTTCGGATGGAGTCCCGGAACAGAAAAAGAGCCTTAAATTAAAAAGTAAGGAAATCTGAATATAGTACAGAATTCAGGTAATTAGGGTGCATCAGTGTTGTTTCAGCTTTGTCACCCCGATGGAAGACACTAAGGATAAAGGGAAGCAGATGTGGGTAGGGAGATTCTCTCTGCCATCTGTGATGGGTATTGTCGTGTCAACTTGGCTAGGCTCTGTTGTTCAAATGTCAGCCTCGGTATCGCTGTGAAGGTAAGCTGGAAATGGGTCAACACCTACGATCAGTCGACCGTCAGTAGAAGGGACCCCTCCCCACGTGAGGGTGGGCTAAAGGGCTTCAGAGCAAAATTGTTCCCCGCTTCCCAAACCGTATCTTCTCTGGTCTTAATTAGGTCAAAAGATTCCCAATTCTGATCTGGGAATGATATATGTTTATCCCCAAACTCTACCTGATGCCTGAAGTTATTTTTGTTTCCAGAACTCAAGTGCATTAAAAAAAAAATCGTAACAGATGTTTCCCTGAGGAAATTCTGCCTCAAGGCTGCAGCGTGTCCTAGAGTTTTCAGCCTGCTGATCTGACCTACAGATTTTGGACTTGCTGGCCCCCACAATCACATGAACCAGTTCCTTGAAATAGATCTCTTGATGTAGATGATAGATGATGATAGACGATGGAGAGATAGATAGATAGATAGATGATTGATGGATAGATAGATAGATTATAGATGATTGATTGACGGATAGATAGATAGGTAGATAGATAATAGATGATTGATGGATAGATAGATGATAGATGATAGATAGATGATTGATATACAGATGATAGATAGATAGATAGATAATAGATAGATGATTGATTGATTGATGGATAGATAGGTGATAGATGAATGATTGATATACAGATGATCGATGATAGATAGATAGATAATCACAGAATTCTAGAAATAGACGGTATAGATTACAGATCTTACTGATTCTTCTTTTCTGGAAAATACTGACACACTGTCTTCACAACTTTTCTGTAGGCCTCAGTATATTATAAAACAAAAGGCTTATTTTAAAAATAAATCATGACAAAATGATATTTGGAAAATTTTTTTTTTTACTATTTGCCATTGATAATTGATAGATGGCACCTCAATGCTCTAAAAAGGTAAAGTAATTGGAAAGAATTAAACTTTTATCTGTTTTTCAGAGTAGCCAACTGCTACATAATAAATGGTTCTCTCTACCCCAAACTCCAACCAATGCATGCAGAACAAGTCACGGAATTAGAAAACCCTTTTGTCACCTCCCCTGGACGAAACAGGGCTGGTGGACGTGAAATTTTGTGTTGGAAAGATCACACTGACACACGATGCTCTCATGAATCTTAAGAATCCCTGCAAGGGAGGCCATGTGGAATCAAATTCCCCGTCACGTAACGTGACAGGATGCTCACGACACCATCTGTGAAGTACTCTGGCAAAAATTAATTGGAACGTAATCATCAGCCTGTGTCTTGCGACCCTGGTTATAGGACACACAACGAGAAAGAGAAATGGGCATAATGATGCCACGAAGAAGCGACTTATTGAGGTCAGAATGTGGGGGTTCTACAGGGTGAGTGGTTCAGATCCTGCCCACCCCCCCCCCCCAAAAGAGCCAATGGGAAAAATCTAAGAAGATATAAGAACCAAATACAATATGTGGATATTGTCTGGATTCTAATTCAAAATATTCCACTGTGGAAAGATAGGGAGATAATCAAGGACACGTGAGTACGGACCGTATATAATATGAAGAAATGGTTTCATTTTAGGAGTGTTAATGGCATGATAAATACATGAAGAGAAAGTAGATGGCAGCTGTGTGTAATGAAATATTTACAGCTACAGCGGACTGATGGCCTGGGATCTGCTCTGAAATATCCCCAAGTCACAAAACGGAAGGGGAAAGTGAGGGCTAGAGCCTGTCCCTGGGCTGATCCGATAGTTGCTGAAGATGATGATGGGAGCCGGGAGGGCCCTTACCCCACGACACCAGCTCTGGATGTGTTTGAAGTTTGCCATAGTCCAGCGTCTGAAAAATTACCTCTGAAGCAGCTAGACTTATGTTCATGTTATGTTCTCTAGAAGAAAAGAAAGAAACAAAGACGAAAAAACATCCTGGGTGTTTATAAAGTTGATGCTGTGACCCATGGCTTTTCTGAAGTGGCCACTTTTTTCTAAAAACATCGGGGCCACGGACAGACAGCGATCAGCCTGCGGCCCCCCACCCCCCACCCCACTGTGGGGTACACAGAGACTGTAAACACAAGAGGGAAGCACAGGATAAAGAGAACAGAGGGCAGGAGAAAAGCGGGAGAGAATGAAGGCATAGGGCACGAAACCACTGGTGGAGAAGTTTCTTCTCGGGAAAGCGATGCCTCCCGCCTTCAATGGTCTATCTATTTTTAAATCTTCCAAAGTCATTATTTTGCCTAGAAGCATCCTAGCAAGAGAGTCTTGCAAAACCATGGTTTCGTTTGATTATTTCCTTGACGAGTCTGTACTTGGTAGAAGGTGCATGTAGCTGATGCTAAGAATAACCCCGCCAGGTGCCCCACCCCGGCGACCGTCCGCCATCCACGTGGCAGAAATACCGTCAAATGACGCATCGAAAGTGTAGTTTTCACAACTCTGGCCCCGATCTGATTGGAAGGAGGGGTGTTGGAATTTAACACAAGTGTAGAAGGAACAAGGTACTTCGCTCTTCTGGGGAGAAGAAAGCCAGCCCCCCTCTCCGCAAAGGGCCTGCACCCACTGCCGTTGCGAGAGTCCCGCGTTAGCCAGCGCCCTGCAGGGTCTGAGGACTTCTGGAAGCTGGACCTCTGGAGACGCTGGCAAATTTGTGGCCAGTACGGGTTCATTTGCAAAATGAATTTGCAAAACATTTCACTTGCAAAAGTGATTTAGTTTTCCTTTTCGTTTTGCTTCGAATGGTAGTATTGGTGTTTAAATATAGTTCTGCATCGGGGGTCCCCGGGGGGCTCAGTCAGTAAAGCGTCTGACTCTCGATTTCCGCTCACGTCATGAGCTCATGGTTTGTGGGTTGGAGCCCCGGGTCTGGCTCTCTCTCCCTCTCTCTCTGCCCCTCCCCTACTCGCTCTCTCTCTCAAAAATACAGGAAATAATTCGCTTAAAAAATAAATGCATTCCCGCATCAAATATGGGTTGTTCGCTTTTCTGTTCTTTAAATGTATTGCAGTTTTCTTTGCTACCTTTTATTTTTACTTCAACGTAGCTTTAAACACTATACTTCACCCTGTTTGGGCGTGTGTGATAGATCAACTTTCTGCTTGACCGAGAACGAGCCCCTTGACCACACTTCAGACAGACTTCCCTGAGCACATTTTGACGCTCATCCGTGGGCCCCGTCCCTGGGCTGCTGAGCCCAGTTTTAGCAAAGACTCTTGCTTCATCAGTTTATCAAGAAGCTCCCCCCGCCTTTGATGCCCCCTCAAGCTCGTCTTCCTCGATCCTTGATATCTAATGAGCCTCCCTCCCCTCTCACCTTCTTGCCCGAACTCTTGCTTGTGGCCACATTCCACGGCTGCCTGCTTCTCTCTCAGGGGGCGCTCACGGGTGCCGTGGGTGTCTTCACCGTGGAGAAGGTCTGTCTGCTCTCCCGCCCTGCCCTTGAGTCATAAAGTCGTGAGGAGGGGCTTCCTGAACCCCACTTCCTTGCCCTCAGAACTTTGATTAACGACCTTGCACGTTGCTCTGGAGAAATCTGGGGCCATGCTGACTTTTCCTCCTGTTAAGTAACTTGCTTTGTCTGCCGGTGGTTGGAAGAAATCTCTCTGTTTCTTTCATTAAAATTCCCTCACGTGAATAAGATAGGTCACAGGTTGGTGATTTTATATCAATTTTCCTGGGGCCAGTTGTGCCTTTGTGAACTGTGTGTGCAATTTTTCCTTTGTTTCTGTAAAAATCATTTCATTATGTCTCCCGGTAAAATGTTGCTTTCCTTTTGGGGCTTCTTTACTACAAAGACATGAATTACCTTAGGTTTAGATTATCTGTTTGTTCCTAGAATACCTCGCCTTTCCTTTAACCACTTTAATCGGCTTGTTCCTTACTCTGCATTCACAGTGATTTTTTAAGTCCTCTTTTTCTAAGGCAGTGAGTTAATTCTGCGCTGTTCTCTTTTCTCTTTGCTGTTGCTATTTTCTTCTTGTGTTCAGTATATTGACTTTGTTTGTTTCTAATCTCTGCAGTCTCTAATTACAGGTACTTTTATTTTAATGCCCCAAGCTTCTAGTCCTTTAAAAATAAGTTTATTATTTATAAATTCTTCTGTATAGAGCAAAATACTAGTGAATTATTAGCAATTAGCAAAATAGTTCTTATTAACTTGGATTTAGATTTTTTTTCTAATAAGATGTTTCATCTTTCTTTTTGTTGCTTTCCTTCCTTCATTTTTTCCTCCCTTCCTTCCCTCCCTCCTTCCTTCCTTCCTTCCTTCCTCCTTCCTTCCTTCCTCTTTCCTTCCTCCTTCCTTCCTCCCTCCTTCCTTCCTCCCTCCTTCCTCCTTCCTTCCTCCTTCCTTCCTTCCTCCTTCCTTCCCTTCCTTCCTTCCTTCCTTCCTTCCTCCTTCTTTCCCTCCCTCCCTCCTTTCCTTCCTTCCTCCCTCCTTCCTTCCTCCCTCCCTCCTCCCTCCTTCCTTCCTTCCTTCCTTCCTTCCTTCCTTCCTCCTTCTTTCCCTCCCTCCCTCCTTTCCTTCCTTCCTCCCTCCTTCCTTCCTCCCTCCCTCCTCCCTCCTTCCTTCCTTCCTTCCTTCCTTCCTTCCTTCCTCCTTCTTTCCCTCCCTCCCTCCTTTCCTTCCTTCCTCCCTCCTTCCTTCCTCCCTCCCTCCTCCCTACTTCCTTCCTTCCTTCCTCCTTCCTTCCTTCCTCCCTCCTTCCTCCCTCCTTCCTTCCTCCCTCCCTCCTCCCTCCTTCCTTCCTTCCTTCCTTCCTTCCTCCTTCTTTCCCTCCCTCCCTCCTTTCCTTCCTTCCTCCTTCCTTCCTTCCTCCCTCCTTCCTCCCTCCTTCCTTCCTCCCTCCCTCCTCCCTCCTTCCTTCCTTCCTTCCTTCCTTCCTCCTTCTTTCCCTCCCTCCCTCCTTTCCTTTCTTCCTTCCCTCCTCCCTTCCTCCTTCCTCCCTCTCTTCCTTCTTTCCTTCCTTCCTTCTACCCCCTTGCCTACTCTCCTCCCTGTTCTTTATGTATCCATATTGCATAAATATCATGAAGTCAAAAATGGCCCATTCTTTCCAGAATGTGGCGGATTCTCCCGGACCGTCTCCTCACTCTGCACGGACCTGCGCCACTCTCCCAGCAAAGCAGTATGTTAACTGCATGCTTAGAGCCTGCGGTTCCAGGTTGGGGGGGCCCTGGACTCAGAGAGCCCTGCACACAGTGACGGTGGTGTCCCTGCCCCCCTTGGTAGTCATCTTGGTGACCTTGAATTCATGGGAGAACATCCTATTCTGAGTTGCTCTGGAGCTGGTATTAGCCTCACTTGACCTTGCACCCTGTCTCTGTGGGATCGAAGCCCTGCACCTGCAGTCTCCATCCCCCAGGGCGGTCCCCCCACCCCCCCACCCCCGCTGTCTCCCCCTGCCATTGGTTCCCCTGCAGCACAACAGGGTGGCTGGGAGGCGGTTGGGTCCCCCTGGACCGGGCCCACAGAGCCTCCCTGACACTGTGTGTGCGTTTCCCACTTACATTCCCGCGTCGGGCTCTGTGCTGACAGCTCGGAGCCTGGATCCTCCTTCGGATCCTCTGTCTCCCCCCTCTCTCTGCCCCTCCCCTGCTCATGCTCATTCTCTCTTAAAAATAAACAAAGCATTGGGGCGCCTGGGTGGCGCAGTCGGTTGAGCGTCCGACTTCAGCCAGGTCACGATCTCGCGGTCCATGAGTTCGAGCCCCGCGTCAGGCTCTGGGCTGATGGCTCGGAGCCTGGAGCCTGTTTCCGATTCTGTGTCTCCCTCTCTCTCTGCCCCTCCCCCGCTCATGCTCTGTCTCTCTCTGTCCCAAAAAATGAATAAACGTTGAAAAAAAAAATTTTATAAAAAAAAAAAAATAAACAAAGCATTTCAAAACTAAAAAAAATAAACAGACAAGTATGTTTGCCTCCATTCAGCGTCACCTGAACATGCCAAAGTTGAGCCTGAGGAAAAGCCAGGTTGGCCGGGGCACTTCTGAGCCCAACTCACTCAGCGACACACTCTGAAAACGAGCCCTGCGCCTGCCTTGACCCGTCGGCCCGGCGGATGCGGGTCCGTGGGAGGAGGTACAGGAACGTGCGGGCGGTTCTCCGGGAGGCTCTTGGCCGCCGGAGCAGGAGGCTGGCCTTCCTGCCTTTGGCAGAATGGAGACGGCCTGTGGTTCGCCGAGAGCACAGCCTTACCTTCAAATACGGAAGAGCTGCTCTTTCCCTCCAGCTCTTTGCCTTTCTTCCGCAGTAAGTTTTGAAGTGTTATTTCCCAATCTGCCTCTTTACTGTTATTTGAGCACAGCCGATGACACCATCACGCCCGGCAGGCTTCTTACGGGCAGGCACTGTGTCAGAGACTTGATCAGCACGGTCTCACGTCACAGGCGCCACAACCCTACGGAGGGGTGTTGGGCGTTTGGTTGTGACGAGGTCCAGCAGCAGAAGCCATCAGGTCACTGGCCTGGGTCCACACAGCTCGCGTGGAAGCTGCGTGCCAGCCTGGGCTGACTTTGGAGACCACCACCTCCCCCCTGCGGGCTCTATTCCTAGAAGTCATAGCCCTCAGGACAGCGCGACACAGGACGGTGCAGGGGCAACTGAGGGAACAGGGTGGGATCCGAAGGACTCGGGGGTCCCTGCCGGCAACTCCTGCTGCACGAGAGTCCGGCCCATCGTGGCTCCCCACGCCTGCTTTTCCTGGACTAGAAAAGGGACGGGGTGACCACTTTGCAGGGTCAGGGCACAAACTCCAGCCGTGACCTCTGTGGGGTGTCTGATTGTGCCCCGCATCCCCCCGATATCGGCTCATCGACTCTCTCTCTGTGTGGAATTTACGCTGTCTGCATTTTACAAAACTCACAAATTCCCCACCAAAACATCATTACGTGTTTTCCATATGCTACGCAAGGGCGGGTTAGCACCTGTGTGAGTAAAGCCAGCAGAAAATGTTCGCGTGCATTTTTTTCAGACTAATACTAGAACTTTAATGATACTCAAAAAGTAAAGATATATTAATGTTTTCAGATTGTCTGACCTGAACAATGAGTCATCGGCCCGCAGCTCTGGCTATCGATTAGCCGCCCGCAGCCCCTTCGTCCAGTCCAGCCAAATTTCTAGCGGGCGGGAGCTGGGGATCTGTTCCCCGAGAGGATGAGTCACTTCTAAGCATTGGTGGGGTTTGGCCCCAGCTCTTCCCTCGCCCACGCAGCTAGGATTCTGCGGCGTCCGAGACTGTCCTGTCGGCCCCACCTATCGACAGCCTTCTGGTTAAATTGGGAAGGAAAAGCCCAATGGCCTCGACCACAAAGAACAAAGATGAGGTGCTCTGTTATGGAATGTCACCCCACAAGATGTCGAGATCCTACCCCCAGTACCTACGGACGTGACCTTCTCTGGGATAAGAATCTTTTTACAAATAACCGAGTTAAGATCAGGTCCTTAAGCACAGCCCTCGTCCAATATGACTGGAGTCCTTCTGGAAAGAGGACACTTGAACACAGAGACAGACATGCGCACAGAGAGACGTCCTGTGGACGAAAAGGCAGAGGTCAGGGTGATGCACCCGCAGATCAAGGAACACCGAGAGGTTGCCAGCAATCACCTGGAGCCGATTCTCTCCCACGTCCTCAACAGGACCGGCCCTGCTGACCCCTCAGACTTGCGGCCTCCGGAACCGTGAGATGATACATTTCTGTGGTTTACGCCGCCCCGTGGGTAATACTTTGCTCGGCGGCCCCAGACGCTAACACACGGTCCTCGACAATGAGCTGAATCTTCCCGCCCGTGTATCTCGTGGTCAGAGGCACTAACGTGCTGTGCCAGGCCCTGAGCCTCCGAAGACACGAAAAGCTTGGGCAGGTTTCAAATGGAGACACAGCAACGGAGCTGAAGGCCGGGGACGGAACGGTCGAGCGGATGGGCTGAGCACAGCAGCAGGGTCCTCCTCGAGCAGCTCCCACTGACCCGTTCGTGGGGCTGAGAGCAAGGCAGACACCTTCCCCCTCACGCCTGCTCTTCCTGTGGATTAAGCGGACTAGATCCGTACCCCATGCAGGAGCATCAGACACGCACAGGGAAGACGGTGCCCCGTTAAAGCCTCCTCTGAATGGCACCACGTCCTGCATCAAGGTGGGCCTGGAGACAATTGTGGCAGAGGCGGGCAGGTGGGTGGCCTTTTCCTGATGATGCTGGATTTTTCGTAGCCTTTGGAACATTTTCTCCCCCCAAGGCAGACATCGCTTTTCAAAACAATCAGAGGAAGTTTTTCTTCACCCTGTATCCAAAAAACTTATTGCAAGGGTAATAAGAGAGTGGGTATGAGCCTATAAAAGATACCTCGTCGGAAGGAAAGAAAACTTCGAATAGTACGGGCAGTGTTAAGGACACGGGTACAACACTGAACGTAACTCCCTGCAGGGAAAGAAAGAGGGAAACTAAGATTGATTGCTGGTAGCCAGGCTCCTGTATAGAACGATTTCTTGGATTTTCATAATAGGAAGAAAGATACGATAATAGCGTAAGGTGGAATAGCAAGAAAACCGTGAAATATCCCTATTTTATAAGCGAGAAACCGGAGGCTCACAGACCCCACGTGGTCTCCTCAGGTCACCAAGCCAGGGAGATTCAAAACTGGACGTGGAACTCAGGCGAGTCTAACCTGAAAAGACCAGGATTTCGGACCAGGAGGAAATCGTTTGAAAACGCGTGACTCTCACCTTTGAGCCAATAATTCACATCGCGCTCCCGGTTCTGTGATTTCTGCCCGGGATATTTTTAGGGCTACATGTCCTGAAGTCCATTTTTGCGAGACAGATGAGATGTTTAAACACGAAGTTCAAAATACAGACTGATTCCAAGCAAGTGAGTTCTGAGACATTTCCCGGGGGGCAGGGGGGGGGGGGAATCCATTCCACTCCAGATCTGACAGCACCTGCCTGTACGTCTCCAGGGTGTCGGATGACCGAGTGTTTAAGGCAGGTGCCAGATGACATGAATTTCAAAGGACATTTCAATCAGGAATAGGCTTCCAAGCATCTGTCATATAGTAAGTCAATGTGATCAGAAGCTGGGAAGGCAAGAGAAATGCCTTGAGAATTCACAGAAAAACAACCTCAGGCTTACCAACGCCAGTGTGACAAAATGGCGGTGGTTGGAGACGGGCCAGGCTCAAGGGCATTAAGTCACGATAAAATCCACGGATGCAGTGATGACCATGTACCGAGCACTTTGACGCATGGAGCTGCAATCCTCAGGTCAACAATGGAAGGGGCAGGCATCATTTATTACTCCCTCTACATGGAGGAGAAGACTGTCTCAGCTATGACTCACCTGCCCGAGGACGAACACAGTGCAGCAACCCTTGGGGTGAGGACTTTGGCTCAGCGTGGAGACTCAGAGCCACGGAAATAGTAGCTCTAGGTGTCAGTCCACAGATAGTCCTTGGTCTTGGGGGAGCTGGCCTGTGACAGAATTTCTGGGCTGCAGGTGGACACACAGGTGCCACTGTCCTGCAGAGTAAAGGACAAATATGCTTTGCCTCGTGGAAATCTCAAGACAGAAGTGAAATGAAACAAAGTAGCACGTACACGTGACCTGGCTTCCACAGCTATCAACTGGTGGCTAATCTCAAAGGATGGAGTTTTTAACCAAGAGAAAAATCTGGATGCTCCCGCTATACAGCTTTACAGTGACCAGTGTTTTTAGGTGTAGATTTAAGGGCGAGAAACTGTTGATACAAGAGGGTAGCGCCTCCTGAAATGAGAGCTAAACTGACCATTTGTTAGCTTGTAATTTGTTAACAGGGGCAAGGACCCAGAACATTTCGTAACTATGCACATTCCTTTGCCGTAGTTGGATCCGAGGCCAAAAATTGGACATGTTTTCGGCAAAGAAAATGTCTTTCTGGTTATTTCTTCACTCAGGACTGCATGCATCCTCCTTGGCATCACAACTAGGACACGGGGCATCAGTGGATCTGTCATCTCATCAAGGATCTCAAGCTGCAGAGTCCAGGGCTGTCGGGCGAAGGGCACTGAGGATGTTCGGCGGCACAGGGGCACGTGGGGACCGCGGCGTGTCGGGAACGCGTGCTTGCCTGGCAGTGTTCCGATTCCAAGCGAAACCCAGTGTGCGGGCTGACCTTGCCCTATCTGTTGCCAGCCTGAAACCCTGCCTTACCTTTATTGTCTCATTTGTTGCTCACGGCTGTGCAGGGCATATGTTTGATCCTAGGTCACAGATGTCCCAACGGAAGCTCGGCCTCAAAGTGGGTAACACAAGTCTCGTTTCCTCCCCCTTCACGCCCGCCACCCCCAAGACTTCAGCCCAGGACTTGGGAGCAGCTGGCGTGGAATCACTCTGGGATCGCAATCTTCGTGGCTCCTGCCTCCTGCCCTCCCTCCGAGGATGCGTGTTCGCAGCCTCAGACCTTCGGGTCTCTGGTTATTGACTCATGACTCCGTTTACCTCCGAGGCACAGATCCAAGGGTGCCCAACTGTCTTTCCTCAGAGCCTGACTCACACCTTGTCAACTTTGTCCCATGCTGGGCATCTGTTGAACATCTGGCAGAGTGTCGTGTGACCGGGTGGTTTGGTGGCTGGAGTGATGCCATCCGTGGTCTCCGACCCCAGCAGATAAGCCAGTCCTGGTGGTCATCCACTCCTCTCTCCCTGGCCACTTCTGGTGGCATTTGAAGACCGGCTGAGGTTAAGTTCATCTTTCGCCCCCCATGCCAGCCCATGACTTTGTCTCTTATTTTCTAGAGGAAACAGGAAAGCTATTCTTCTTCTTGCTGTCCCTGGCACAAATACAATGCAACACACCACAATACGCCTGCCTTCCCTTTCCTCCAGCCCAGGGGCTCTCTCGGGCTCTCCGTCTGCCCGCACTCTGGGTCTACATGTCCCCTACCCTCTCAAGGACAGCCTTCTACCGAGGAGACCCTCATGCCCGATCTTCAACCCCTCCCTCAATTCCACTCTTTCCTTGTAAGTTCCGTTCCTGTTGTGTTTTGTGGGATTTTGATCAATAAATTCCTTTCTCTGTTCCGTGGTTCTTGCGTCTTGACCCATCTTTCTCAGACCCCTACCAAAGGACAGGCAGAACGGTGGCTCCTCAAAAATGTCTATGCCTTCATCCCCCAAACCTGATGAAACAGTAAATTATTTGTCTCGCTGCTGCTATCGAATGCCTGCATTTAACTATCACAATAGCCGGAGACTGCAATAATTAAATCACTGGCCCTGAGTCTCCTCTTTAGTCTCATCAGAGAGAGGACTTATGTAGCTTTAGGATTAAAGCCTTTTTATTTGATTTGTCACTGTGAGAGCCAGAAAAAGCGGCATCGTTCTTTGATTTATTTCTTGGATATATTTCTAATATAATGGTAGACTCTGTTTGTCGTGAGTCCTTTAAATCTGAACCCTGGGCTCATTTCTAGCCAGAACTTCACGAAGCCAAGCACAATCCTTACTTAGAAAAAAAAAAAAATGATGACTTTGAGATCCAGTGGAGCTCAAAGTAAGCATCTCACACTAAATACTGTTAAAAATAAAGTGAGGTGCGATTTCGCATATGTTAACTTTTATGGTTGTAGTTGTTAACAGACTATTTGCAGAGATCTTCCAGGTTCGCAGCAAACTCATGCACCAAGTGCAGCGATTTCCCATAAGCCTTCTGCCTCCTCCACCCCTCCCTGACCCCGGCTTTTCGGCATCAACATCCCCACCACATGGTGCATTTGTTACAGTCCATGAACCCACATTGACACGTCATCAGGGACGTCCGCGGTTTACATTAGGGGTCACTCTTGGTGGTGTATATCCTGTGGGTCTGGACACACGTATCAGGGTACTTACCCCCCATTCTAGTGTCCTACAGAACATTCCCACTGTCCCAGAAACCCTCTGTGCTCTGCCTACGCATCCCTCCCTATCAACCCTGATGACCCCTCAATTTCTACTGTCTCTATAGTTTTGCCTTTTCCGGAATGTCATAGGGCTGGAATCCTATAGTCTGTGCCCTTTTCAGATTGGCTTCTTTCCCTTGGTTCTGTGCATTTAAGGTTCCTCCGTGCCTTTTCATAGATTGATAGCTCATTTCTTTTTTAGCGGTGAACGTTATTCCAGCGCCTTGATGGACCACAGTTCCGTTCACCTACCGAAGGACGTTCTGGTTGCTCCCAAATGCAGACAGTTATGAAAAAGGCGGCTGTAAACATCGCGTGCAGAATTTCGCGTGGACACACATACGTTCCCTTTGGAAAAAAAATAGATGAAACCCTTTAGTTTCGTAAGACAGATTGCAGTTACATGATACAGTGTGGATAGGTAGGGAAGCAACGTGGGGGAACTTTTGCTTCAGTTATGACTCACTGGAATCAAGTTCATTGACTATATAAACACACGAAGATTTGGAACTATACGTAAAAGAAGAAATAGTAAAACAAACAGCAAAAAAACAAACAGAAACCTCGCGGGTCATGATTGAAGGGACTATCTTATTCAGAACTCCTGCCTTTCTGGTACCAGCGTATTTCAGGTAAGCAGAGAGTGGAAGTTGATGAGGGGCAGGTTTTCTATAGACGAATCCAGAGAAGAATGGTGGAGGAGATTGTAGGGGGGAGAGTCGCCAACTTGCATCCTCATCTGACAAGCCTCATTGAGGTGACGGTCACCTGACACTGACCAGGGCCTCCGATGACGCTGTGATGAAGAGACGCGGTGCCACCACTCCATCCACACGTGGTCCCTGACATCCCTTGAGAGAGGAGATGAGCCAGACGCCTCCCTGCCTCCACGCAGCCTGCATGCTCTACCCCACCCGGAAGGTGTTCTTGGCCAAAGTGCTGAATCTGGATGTAATAAAACCTCCAGGAAGCTTCCAGGGACAGGCTGCACAGGGGGCAGTGGAAAAACTTAAGTGATGGCTTGAGGAAAGAAGGCGCATCCAGCTCTCACGATATCCTCGAGAACCGTGGACCCAGGTTTTCAGCAAATCAACCTCATAAAATGAGGCAGGAGAAAGAAGCTCGGTTGAAGAATCAAGAGGTTAAACCAAAGGCAATGTGTGTGACTTCTTTTGGTTCACTTGTTGTCATTTTAGTCCACATTTGAAAAAAAAAGAGGGGCGCCTGGGTGGCTCAGTCAGTTGAGCGTCCCACTTCGGCTCAGGTCGTGGTCTCACAGTTTGTAAACTCAAGTCCCAGGTTGGGCTCGGAGCCTGGAGCCTGCTTCCGAGTCTGTGTCTCCCCCCCTCTCTGTCCTTCCCCCACTCACACTCTGTCTCTGTCTCAAAAATAAATAAAAAATAAATAAAAATTAAAAAAGGAAACATGTAGGAAGATAGTTTTGATATGAAGTCACCTGAGATACGTGTATATGGAGCTATTATTATAAGTTGCTCAGAAATTCATATTAATCTCATACGTTGTAAAGGCATTGATATTACGAGTTTTCAGAAAAATTTTTTTTTGCTTTTGAAATACAAGGTGAAGTCTGGCAGGGGTGAGATGACACGAGGTCTTGGTTTTGCTTTAAACTTCAACAATAAGAAATGAACAAAATAGGGGTAAATGAAGCAGGTGGTGCCATATCTTGATTGCCATTGGGTCTGGGGGTGTATGTGTGAAAGTTTTCACCATAACAACCATATACGGTGTGCAGGATGTAGAAAAGCTGGAAATACAATGAACCTGAAAACAACATACCTTAGTTCCCATTGAAAAAAATTGCCCTAAACATGCTCAGATGAGCTCCTGAATCCCCCGCCTCTGCCCTCAGGGAATGAGGCTGGGATCATGACCTGAGCCAAAATTAAGAGTCAGACGCTCAACCGACTGAGCCACCCAGGCACCCCCTTCCTTAAATGTTTGCTAAGGTTGCCCGTCAGACCATTTAGTCCTAGGCCTTTCTTCATTGTGAGATATTTGATTACTGATTCAGTTGTCTTACTAGTAATTGCTCTATTAAGATTTTCTATTTCTTCCTGATTCAGTCTTGGTAAGTTGTGTATTTCTAAGAATTTTTCCATTTCTTCTAGGTTTTCTAGTGGTTGGCGGAAAGTTGTTCATAGTGGCCTCTCGGTGTCTTTTGAGGTCATGCTGTACCAGTTGTAATGTCTACTAATTTTATTGAATTGAGTCCTTTCTCTTTTTTCCTTGGTTAGTATAGTTAAGGGCTTGTCAAGTTTGTTTATCTTTTCAAAGAACCAACTCTCAGGTCTTTGATGTTTTTCTACTGCCTTTCTCTTCCCTATGTTACTGATTCCCCTTCTAATCTTTATTATTTCCTTTCCTCTGCTAACTTTGGGCTTAGTTTTTCCTTTTTTTTTCTAGTTTGTTGAATAGAGAGATTCATTGCGTATTTGGTATATTTCTTGCTTCTTAATGGAGGCATTTATTGTTATGGACTTATTTCTCAGAACTGCCCTTCCTGCATTCTAATGTTCTGTATGTCGTGTTTCTATTTTTGTTGGTCTTAAGATACTTTCTTATTTCCCATTTAATTTATTCTTTGATCCATTAGTTTTTCAATACAGTCTATCTATCTATCTAATCTATTATCTATTTAATTTTTTTGTTTTTGTTGCATTTTCATGTGTTCAAGAATTTTCCAGTTTTCCTCTTGCTACTGACTTATACATTCCTGCCATTGTGGTCAGAGAAGATGCTTGGCATGATTTCAGTCTTCTTGAATTTGCTAAAACTTGTTTTGTAGCCCAACATATGGTCTCTGATAGAAAATGTTTCCTGTGTGCTTGAGAAGAATGTGTATTCTGTCAGTGCATAGAATGTTCTGAGTATGTCTATTAGGTCCATGTGGTCTGGGATGTAGTTCAAATCTGCTGTTTCCTTAATGATTCTCTGTCTGGATGCTGAGAGTGTTGTGTTAAAGTCCCCAGCTGTTATCACATTACTGTTTATTTCTCTTTTTAGCTCTGTTAGTTTTTGCTTTCTACATTACATGCTCCAATATTGGGCATGATAAATACTTAAAATTGTTATAATCTTTTTGGTGTATTGATCCCTTTATTATTATATAATGACCTTTCTTATCTCATTTTACCATTATTAGTTGAAAGTCTGTTTGTCTGATGTAAGTATATCTACCCACGCTGTTTTTTGGTTATCGTTTGTTTGAAATGTCTGTTTCCACCCCTTAACTCTCAGCTCGCATGTGTCTTTAAAGTAAGTCTCTGGTAGGCACTATATATCTATATATCTATATATCTATATATCTATATATATCTATATCTATATATCTATATATCTATATCTATATCTATATATCTATATCTATATATATAGATACATAGATATATATAGTTTTATTTTTTTTATTTTTTATTTTTTTAATTAATTAATTTATTTTTAGAGTATTTATTTATTTATTTAATTTTATTTTTTTAAATTTACATCCAAGTTAGTTAGCATATAGTGCAACAATGATTTCAGGAGTAGATTCCTTAGTGCCCCTTACCCATTTAGCCCATTCCCCCTTCCACAACCCCTCCAGTAACCCTCAGTTTGTTCTCCATATTTATGAGTCTCTTCTGTTTTGTCCCCCTCCCTGTTTTTATATTATTTTTGTTTCCCTTCCCTTCTGTTCATCTGTTTTGTCTCTTAAAGTCCTCATATGAGTGAAGTCATATGATTTTTGTCTTTCTCTGACTAATTTCACTTAGCATAATAGCCTCCAGTTCCATCCACGTAGTTGCAAATGGCAAGGTGACATTCTTTTTGATTGCCGAGTAATACTCCATTGTATATATACCACATCTTCTTTATCCATTCATCCATCGATGGGCTTTTGGGCTCTTTCCATACTTTGGCTACTGTTGATAGTGCTGCTATAAACATGGGGGTGCACGTGTCCCTTCGAAACAGCACACCTGTATCCCATGGATAAATGCCTAGTAGTGCAATTGCTGGGTCGAAGGGTAGTTCTAATTTTAGTTTTTTGAGGAACCTCCACACTGTTTCCCAGAGTGGCTGCACCAGTTTGCATTCCCAGCAACAGCGCAAGAGGGTTCCCGTTTCTCCACATTCTTGCCAGCATCTATAGTCTCCTGATTTGTTCATTTTAGCCATTCTGACAGGTGTGAGGTAGTATCTCATTGTGGGTTTGATTTGTATTTTCCCTGATGACGAGTGATATGGAGCATTTTTTCATGTGTCGGTTGGCCATCTGGATGTCTTCTTTGGAGAAGTGTCTATTCGTGACTTTTGCCCATGTCTTCACTGGATTATTTGTTTTTTGGGTGTTGAATTTGATAAGTTCTTTGTAGATTCTGGATACTAACCCTTTATCTGATATGTCCTTTGCAAATATCTTCACCCATTCTGTCGGGTGCCTTTTAGTGGTAGGCAGTATATTTAGATCTTTAAAAATCACTCAGCCATTCTATGTCTTTGTGTGTGTGTGTGTGTGTGTGTGTGTGTGTGTGTGTGTTGGTGTATAATGTTTATTTATTTTTGAGAGAGACAGAGCACAAGTGGGGGAGGGGCAGAGACAGAGGGAGACACAGAATCCGAAGCAGGCTCCAGGTTCCGAATGAGATCATGACCTGAGTGGGAGTCAGACACTTAACCGACTGAGCCACCCAGGTGCCCCTGTAATACTCTGTTTTAAACTGATAACAACTTCACTAGAATTTGTAAAATTTATAGGTTTCCTTCTCCTTCTGCTCACATTTTAGGTTATTGCTGTTACAATTTAGGGATTTATATTGTATAATCCACAACAAATTATTGTGGATTATATTTTCCCCACTGGAGGAACAAGAGGCTGAGGTGAGACCTCTTGGTGTGGTGCTGCGCTGGCCTGGGGAGGGACGATGTGGTCGTCAGTAGCCGCGGCTCTTGCCCTCCCAATGCCATCTGTCTTTGTCTCAGTGGCACAAAGGGTGCTTGACCATCAGCCCTGTATTCTAGAATTCCTTCGGTGCTGTCTTGTTCTTGAATAGTTGTTCATGGTTATTGTGAGGGGCAGTGGAGCCAGGGATAGTCTTTGTCACCATCTTGGCGATGTCCCAAAGTCCAGATTCAACCAGCTAGGGAGTAAGTATCAACGAGGAAAAGAGGAAGGCCAGGGACAGGTCCCTCAATTACTGAAACATGTAGAGATCGGGCACAGGAAGAGGACCCACTAAAGACGGGGCAGTGTTCTGTGGACAGGAGGAAATCCAGGAGGAACAAGAACGTCGTGAGGAAATCATTCTGAAGAGGACACGGCTAACTACGTCACATGAACCTGAGAGGCTTCTTAAGATGAGAACTGAGAAGTAGCCGTTCAATTAAGCTATTAAAGAATTTTATCCAATGCCACTCTTCTCCTAAACTTAATCTGCAACCTGCCTAGGAAATGTCACTTCCCCACAGCCCGCAGTTCTAGCTGCGTTCTGGTGAGCCCCGAGACCCTATCTCCAGGTTCAGCATCCCTTCCACACATCTGCCCAGACGTAGCATCAGATCTTCGAGCTTAGTGTGGCCAGAGCTGTAGCATCCTCTCTGTCTCTTCATTTTTATGCCCTCTAATTCTTGGTGTCTGTTAACAGTATGACCCCTTCCCTTCCAGATTAGAAACCCCGGCATCATCCTGCCTCCCTCCTTTGATCCCCCTCCCAAATATGGCAGTTATTTACCAGATCTTCTACGTCCTACACCCTGAAAAGAATTCAATGCTTGAGTTCCAACACTTATCTTCTCTTGCTTATATTCTTATAAGAGGCCCTTAAATGATTTCTCTATCACTATTCCCTTCTCACTCTGGTTTATCCGATGCATTGAGATCAGGGTTATACTGATTAAAGGGAGAAGAGCTCAAACCTGGTGGGCTTATAATTAAAATCTCTAGGATAAATCTTAATCCCTGAAAATTGTGTGCCTAACCAATTAAGTAACATTGTTAGAAGATGAATTTTGTAGAGGATAACAGTTTTAAATCGTTAGTTTGTTTATGTGAGGTGCCTTATGATCCAGACTGTCTTACCTCTAACATCATCTCCAGCCTCACTGTCTCTGTTCCTCCCCACATGTCTGTGACCCTGAACCAGTTATGGAAAGAAAAGAGGTGATCTTTACTGTACGTTTCTGTCTTAAAGTCCCTTATTCTCTCTCTAATTGCTTGATAACTTGCTTCTCCTCCTTATAAACTCAGCTGGAACAATAACTCACTTGCCTCCCCCAATGCCTCCGAGTAACTAATTACTCTGTCCTTGTTGTTACGACAATATGGTGACACCTTACTTTGACTACATTCACTTAAGAAGTTGCTCCTTAACACTTCTGCACACTTCATCCTGTCCTCAATGGATGGCAGTAGTTTCGTATTGTCCATCCTTGTTTCCCAGTGAAGGCCACATGTCCTCAATATTATTTACTCATTGAGTGTAATGTCCGTGAATGATATATCTTCTAATGAGTAATAACTATGACATGAGATTCTGAACTCAGCACGCACTAGTGATTAGTAGCCCTGAAGGCTAAGTGTAAGGTAGGGACTGGCCTTATACAAGCATTCAGTTCATCACTGCTCTTCAACAACAACCCACAAAAGCAGAAACAGCAACATAACCAACGCCGCCATACCACTCTGGTTCTCAGCAAATCCCAGGTCTGCCTGAGCATCAAAGGTCAGTACTTGCCTGGATGGTTGGATGCCTGTTTTCCTTTTAGATTCTTTCATGCCCCTTTAGGAAATCTTTCAAGGCAACGACAAAATTGTGCCAAGCTGTTACCAAACCGTTGTTAGACTTTGACTCTGAAGATAGAGACTGGCCATGAGAAGGTCACTCTTCCTTCCTACGAATTCTTATTCATGACTTTTATTGCAAACTATGTATTTTAATTCCATAGTAGGATCAAAGTCAATAGAAATGCAAGGTTGGTCCTTTCATGACAAGATCATTATCATTATGACTGATATATGCTAAACTAATTTTTGGCATATTATTAATTAGTGTTTTGTTAATTATTTCATTTAATCAAGTACCAACATGGCCTAATGGTCTAATATCGCATACACACACAAAGATAGGGAAACACACATGGGCATATACGTTGATGGCATTGGTTATGTTGACACCGGTCTATGTCTGAGGTGGGACATAGGATTCCAGCAAGAACCCCCTTCGGTAGGAAGAGTGGTCAGCCTCGGAGAGGAAAGCTCTACATTAGAACATAGAGGTTATATGAAACATGGAGAGGTTCCAAAAGATGCATAGTCATTGTGCAGATTTAATAAATCCAATGAAACAGATACATGGTTCCAGATGTGGCGCCCTAACACTTCTTGAAGTTCAGTAACCCTCTCGGCCCATCTCACAAAGCAAGCTTGGGAAGCCTGAAGCTGCGACTAATATATGCTTCATTTAACTCTTGGATATTATTCATTCCTTGGTTAATTCTTTCATTTAATCAAAAAGGAATCGTGTAACTGTTACAAACCAGGCACTGGGGAAACAGGAAGAACGTAACAGAGGCGTCTGTTCCTGCCTTCGTTGCTCCTCTGTTCTGGTAAGACGATCTAGATACAGCAACATGCAAATATATGATATATTAGAAAGTGGTAAGTGCTATACAGAACAATAAAAAACCAGCCTGCACAAGGCAGGATGGTGAATTCTCGGTGCTACTTGGCCCCGGTCTGGTCAGAGAGAAAATTCAGCAAGTTCTTGATAAAACCCGTGATCGGCACCATGATGGGGAGTTGGAGGGGGAGGTGGGCCCCCCACACAGGGACACTCTTCTGAGTGTCCATGGGGTTTACACAGGGGACAGTATTCAGTGGAGACCTGAGGATAAACACACATTAATTAAGAGAAGGGAAGAGCATTGTGGGAAGTCACAGCAGCAGGAAGGAGTCTGTGCATCCCGGCTGAGCCTGACCATGTTTGGGTATCTGGTGGGATAAAACAGGGAGGTTCCGGTCCACTTGAAAGTGCCTGCAAGAGATGGGCTCCAAGCCTGGCATGGAGCCATGTTTTGGGAGACAAGGGCATGGGCTAGATGGAGTGCTTCCCAGGGAAGGCATGATGTGTGAGAGGAGGCGAGGAACCAGCCAGCCCATGAGTCAGCCCAGCATGTGTGGACAGGAAGCAGTCTCGGCAGAGAAGTCTGATAAAGGGTCAGATAAAGGTCTGATAAAGTGGCGAAAAACAAACCAGGAGAGTGACTTTACAAGAATACTTCTAGAAGGAGGGAGGTCGGCATTGCCCCATGCTTCTTGGAAGTTAAGTAAGCAACAGAACAGGAAATACCCATGGCATTTACCCCAGCGGGGTCTTTGGTGACCTTGAGGAAAGAGCTGTCTGGGTTGACAAGCTCAGTGAAAGCCAGACAACCATTTTAGTGGAAGCTGGGCACTCAGAAATGGAGCAGACATCATGCTTCCAAGAAGCGAGGGATGAAGCAGAAGGACAGGGTGGGCAAAGAGGCCGGGGAGCACCAGGGACAGAACACGGGAGCACGGCCCGTAGGATCCCACTCCTCTCTGTGCCGTGCTAATGTAAACATACAACGTATTCTACCCGGGTTGACCAGTCGGATAAGTTCATGTTATCTCTATGCCACGCAATCTACCAAGAAGAAAATTCACTTCACATGATGGTTAGCTGTTGAATGTCTAACCTAAACGTAATTGTGAAAAACAAGTAATTGAAACAAATGCAAATCAAAGTTTATCCTAAGTTAAACCAAATAACGGATATTCGAGTATCTAAACCACTTTTATTGTTTTTATTTGTTTTAAGTTTATTTGTTGATTTTGAGAAAGAGAGTGAGTGGGGGAGGGGCCGAGAGCGAGGGAGAGAAAGAATCCCAAGGAGGCTCTGTGCTGTCAGGGAAGAGCCCAACTCAGGGCTCAATCTTATGAACCAAATGGTGAGATCATGACCTGAGCCGAAATCAAGAGTTGGGTGCTTAACCCACTGAGCCACCCAGGCACCCTTCTGCATTATTTTTAAATCAAATAACATGCTGAGACAAAATCAAATGACTTTTGCTACATTAAAAAATGTACTATAAAACCATGTCTCTCAAAAGTTTAAGTTTTTCTAACTATGTGTTTATAAATGTTGCTAATCTGCTCAGTAATGTGCTGATTCAAAACTACAGTTTAATTTTCCCTCTGCTAAAAAAACAAAAACAAACCCAAAAACCTCAAATTATTGGTCTACTTTTAGTAAACTATTAAACAAGGTTTTTTCTTCTTTAATGGACTCTGCCCAGGAAACAAACATTCTGTGTCTTATGAAAATATTTCCTGTCCTTCATGTTGTCCTTACCCGGTCTTGGATTACTTAGAAAAACTGAGTCATATCAATATAAAAAAAGCTGAAGCTTTTACAACTCTATTTGCCTTTGAGAACTTTCATTGTCACTTTAGTTGAATGGGTGACTAAACATTGTTTGCCAGGGACCTATGCTCCTGTTTGATCGAGTATTTGAAACCTTTGGACACTTTTCACAAACTTCTTAAAAATCAAATTTCGAATGAAGTCTTTTTGACGTTGAACTAAGTTTGGGAATTCCAGAAGGTCTCCAGAAGAGCTTAAAGGATTAACTTTCTCTTATAAAAAGAGAAATGTGTAGTTAGGCTTATTGGATGGGGTAAATGGCAGGGAAAACGTCAAATACAAATTAACGTTTAACCTTCTTAGATCATATTTATATGAAACATATATCATGAAAATAAGTAACTGGGAAATTATGAAATTCTTCAAAATCTGTCATGTCCTGGTCTAATGTTATCGGGCTTGATTCCCCGTGTTACCTTAAAATATTGTATGTCACGAAAATAACCAAATTGACTTGACAATTCCATCATTGTCTGTGGGTTTTACTCCAAGGCTTTTGATGCCTTTGCAAAAGTTTCCTGCAAAAACGCTCCCACTTCAAAGAGATTTATGGAGAAGACCCCGACAAGTGCCTCAGAACACGAGTTTCTGATAACCCTGGGATCGCAACACTGAACGGGATAAGAATTCCTAAACCTTTAATAGAATACTGATTGATTCAGAAAGCTGCCAACCCAAGAGGAAGGAAAACAAGAATTAATTGCAGGATATTGAATGAACTGACAAAGAATATTATAATTTCTGCAACGTCATTAAATACGTTGCTGGATCTTAATGTTTCCTCCCAAATTTAAAGAAACTTTTCTCTTTCAAGCAAACTACAAATTACAGCAATTTGGTAAAATGTATGTTTGCAAACAAGGCTGAAATGTTTATCTTTTTCTCCCTCTCTTTCCAAAATTCTGAAACTCTGATTCAATATTTTTATTTTTCATGATAATATACATATTTATGTAAGTTTAACAAGAATCTGTTTTCCTTGTAACGGGACATAATTGGACAAGTCTTTAGTCTGGGTTCTTAGCCTAAAGAGACTTTATAGGTCATGATTAGGCCTTATTACCAGGTAATTTTAAAGAACTCAGGTTGACTTTGTGGAACCAAGAAAGCCCCTGCATATGACCAAGCTTTGGCTTGAAATATCATATCTTAGAATATGCAAAACATCACCATTTTATTACACTTTTATTCATGACGAGGCCAAGTTTAACAAGGCTAGACTTATATTACAAGCAATATATATTACAAACAAGTATTTCACTGTAAATATCCTTGATAAAACTGGGATGTCTAGAAACAAGCTTTGTGTTTCAATAGAAACTATGGTGCATCCGTGATCGGATTCTAGTCCCGTAAATCCCTCTTGTAAACTTCAGAGAAATCACTGCACAGGCCATGCGTGGTCATCCGTTATGTCTGCTACTATGTGTGTTACTCAGGGAAGTTCAACGGGACACTGGAGGGGCATCTTCAAAGACAGCCAAAGTGCAAACCAGGATGTGCATCAGACGGACTGCTGCCCTCACCTCACCCTCTAGGCGCGCCTTGAACCCACCTCTCGAAATCTCAACGGGCTGCTCTCCAAACTCAGAAACTGAGTTTATAATTAGCTTCCACTATTGACCTTTGTTTTGCTTTTGTTTCCACAGGAATGTTTCTCATTAATTTACCTGATTGCTCACACCCTGCCGAGTCCTCCTGCCAGGCCCCATGCCTCCTGAGACGCAACATCCTCTCATTCCTCTTGTCCCGAGCGATCCTGAGGCTGTGTGATTGCTTCTCCATCATGTAAATAATTCAAAAAAAAAAAAAAATCTGAAACCCAATCACACGTTACCCTCCAAAACTGTAGATTGACTCAGAAAGGTAAAACTCCAAATCTGATTATAACCCATTTGATTTATTCGATTGGTTGAATCTTGGCTCCTGGGGATCTCTGCTCTTGGGAAGTTTTCAATCCTTACAGCCAGCATAGTAATCTCTCTCGCGTGTCGTGCACTCTCGAGGGTTTTACATGCCTGTTGGCAACCCCTCAGACATGGAATGGTAATCCATCAGAATCAGACACTGGGGGGAACGCGCCCATGAGGACTCCCCTGTCTGTGATGACCAGCCAACTGTCGGCCACAGCGACTCCGTGACGCTCCGTCCTGAGGACTCAACGTTGGTGACAGTGAATGTGTCCCCGCAACACAGTCCACGGGAACCGAGAGGAATGCCCTACCAGTCTGTCACCCTTGGTGGGCTGAAAGAGTGACCGATGGTGGGAGATTGTTAAGAATTAATAAAACGGAGATGGGACTTGAGAATTCCCCAAGCAGACAAAACCATTTAAACCTCAGAAGCAAAACCAAATCGAGTTTATTTCATGAACGTGAGTGAAACGTAACTTGGGTTATATTTTATAAGTGCCTCTGAAATCATAAGAGGGACTTAAGTCATTGTCTTAAAAATGATATGAGAGGGGGCGCCTGGGTGGCTCGGTTGGTTGACCGTCTGACTCTTGCTTTCAGCTCAGGTCACGATTCCAGGGTTATGGGATCGAGCCCCGAGTGGAGCTCCACACTGAGCGTGGAGTCTCCTTGAGATTCTCTCCCTCTCTCTGTCCCTCGCCCCACCCCTCCCTAAAAAAATTTTTTTAATGGCATGAGATCATAACCCTTAGCCAATTCCCTGCCACATGAAAACCCTTACTATGAAAAGCAGTCATTGTAAGCCTAAAACTCTCTTGTTTTTACTTAATAAACCACCCCGAAATGCCAGGCCCTTCTACTGCATATCACTTTTGAATTTGGAAGCTCCAAGTTCACAAACTATTTTTATACTCATCGTAAATGCCTATTGAACACTATTTATTGATTTGGTGGTTTTACTTCTGCTCTATCTGGATTCCTGACCGAGGGGGAATCCCCAGGCCTAGGTCTTGGACCAGCCTCTGGAACGGGCTCGTCCTTTGAATTCTGGCAATTCCGAGCTTCCCGTGCCCAGTTTTCCTAACTGGAAAACGAGGAGGGTTGATTAGCGGATCGCTCATGTTCCTTTTGGCCTCAAAATTCGGTGAAGATGTCATTGTGTTACAGCACCTTAGCAACACCAACACAGAACCACTCAGTCTTCTCAGAAAGATAAGTGAGAACCCATTGCTTGTACTTCAGAAGTGCTTTAAAAAATATGCTTCCAGAGAATTTGAGAGGAGGCAGAACTGGGTGTGTGCATGCGTCTTTGTGTGTGTGAGGGTGTGTGTGTTTTAGGAAGACTGGAATTGGGAAGAATAGAGAAAAGATCAAATTAAGATATCAAAAGACACCCATGGAAACATAATTTAGAATAAAATAAAGTAACAAAGGGGTGCCTGGGTGGCTCAGTTCGTTGAGTCCGTCCGACTCTTGGCTCAGGATACGATCTCGCCCGTTCCTGAGTTCGAGCCCTGTGTCGTGCTCTGCACGACCCTGTGGCGTCTGCTTGGGATTCTCTCTCTCTCCCTCTCTCTCTCTGCCCCTCTCCTGCTGGTTCCCTCTCTCTTTCTCTCAAAATAAATAAATAAGTTTAAAAAAATAAAGTAGCAAAATAAGCTATTGGGCAAATATTCCAATTTCTATAATTTGATTCACGTCTACGTATCTAAGGATATATCGGCGCTGAACGTGAAATATAATTACCAATGCACAGAAGTTCCTTAAAACATTGCATGAGTCTTTGCCACAGCAAAAACTTATATGTAATAATTTATCTTACTCTTCTAAGAAAAACAAAAAGCACAGTCTCTAAAATGCATCGATAAGATGATATTTCTCATCCAAACTTTATATTGCCTCAGCATTCCAAATGCTCAACATAGGTATTCAATAATTATTAAGCTTTGATCACTATAAGGTATTTGTAACATAGACAAAAAGCTATTAATATGGTCCAGAACTTCAGGATACAGAATTGTGTAGCCTAACCATGTTTTAACGGTTTTGGGTATTTTTTGTTATCAAAATGGCTGTGGCCACCGGGGTGGGGGGTGTCACTTAGAAGCATTATTATCTACTGACACGGAGTCCTAGCAAAAAGGCCAGGTCCATTCAGGAGTCCCTGGGGTTTGGGAAGCCTTGCCATCCAGCATGGCAGCAGTCCGTGTGGGGAGGAATTACTTCCACAGCCACGCAGACAGTTGAGAGACTGACTAGCGGTCCCAGATGTCTGAGACCCAGGGGACAATCCATAAGAAGAAGTGAGAACGGTCTGACCAGGTATTATAGCCATTTCTCAAGCTTCAGATATAAACCTAAATCTCGTGATGTGCAAGTGGAGAACAAGGTCTAACTCTGAGTTCCAGTGCAGGCTTTGGGGCAGGGACACAAGTTCATTGTCATTAGTTCCTCTTAAGTCTCTATAGTGTTCGTAGAACGTTTAATCAAGAGTTTACGCCAGGAGCACCTGGGTGGCTCAGTCGGCTGGGCGTCGCATTCAGCTCAGGTCATGATCTCATGGCTCGTGAGTTCAAGCCCCGTGTCGGGCTCTGTGCTGACAGCTCGGAGCCTGGAGCCTGCTTCGGATTCTGTGTCTCCTTCTCTCTCTGCCTCTCCCCCACACATTCTCTCCCTCCCCCCCCCTCAAAATAAGTAAAGACTCAAAATCATTTTTAAAAAAATACATAAATAAAACAGCCTGGCATCCACTAAGTCCTCAACAAATGTTAGCGCCTGTCGTGAGCAGGGCTTTGCGATGATTTCTTTTTTTGTTTCGTTTGTATGTTTGCTTTGCTCTGCTTGCTTTTTAGGGGCTCATGGTTGTTCTTTTTAAAAAAGATATTCATTAGTTGCAGACCCCTGTGTGGGCATGGTGTTCTGGAGATGGAAGAAACGCCCTTTTCTCCAAAGCATGCAGATATGTCTCTAACGTCGTGTAGCATTGGGTAAACGTCAATGCGATGGACTGTGAGGGCAACCTGTCTTTATCTCCACTTAAGGCATTCGTTCCATGATGGAAATATTTGCTTTTGGTAATCTTGAATTGCAGGAAGTTGACCAGGTTGCACTGCGGGATTACTCTTTGTGTTAGAGAAAAATTTGGTTCTACAAAGCCCGTGCGTCGAGGAAATTTTCTTGCTTTCATTTTTAAATACTTTTCTTGGGACACCTGGGTGGCTCGGTCAGTTGCGCATCTGACTCTTGATTTTGGCTCAGGTCGTGATCTCACGGTTCGTGGGTTCGAGCCCAGAGTTGGGTTCTGGGCTGACAGTGCAGAGCCTGCTTGAGATTCTCTCTCTCTCTCCCTCTCTCTCTGCCCCTTCCCTGCTCATTCCCTCTCTCTCTCAAAATAAATAAGTAAACTTAAAAATATAAAATAAACTTAAAACAAATAAAAATAAAACAATAAGTAAATACTTTTCTTCTCCCAGCCTGGTCCTCTGGTGCACGGACCTCTATTGCCCTGCCATTAGGCCCATTTCGGTGTTTGGGGATCTTCCATTTTGTTATCTTGTCAATGCTTTACTTTCTGTCTTTTTCCTTTTCTGCGTGTCGCTGATCCCGTTCCCAGGAATGTGCGGTTTGCCCTTTGCGATTTAAAAACATTTTTTTTTCAACATTTATTTATTTTTGGGACAGGGAGAGACAGAGCATGAACGGGGGAGGGGCAGAGAGAGAGGGAGACACAGAATCGGAAACAGGCTCCAGGCTCTGAGCCATCAGCCCAGAGCCCGACGCGGGGCTCGAACTCACGGACCGCGAGATCGTGACCTGGCTGAAGTTGGACGCTTAACCGACTGCGCCACCCAGGCGCCCCTGCCCTTTGTGATTTTAAATGCTGGTGGTCAGCGGGTCTCCGTAGCTCCCCGTGATCCTTGGAAGGTCATTCTGTAAATTGTTGCATGGCCCGCAAGCCCTCTCATTCACCGCATCTTTGCTCTCGTGAGACTGCTCTCCAGGGATCCAGTCTCCCCTTTGCTGTGTTCTCCTGTGTCTCCTGCCTGCCTCCGGGGCCGTGTAGTCAGGACGCGACTTTCTGGTCACAGCCAGGCGGGGCATCGGGCTGGTGACCGCTGACCTGGCGTCCTTCATGCTTTTCCCTCCGACTCCCAAGTTCCAGATGCTTTTCTGAGGCCCGAGAAAACAAGGGTGGGGTGAGGAGAGCATAATGGGGGATTTTTGTTCCTTTAATTTTGTTTCCTTCACTCTGCAGAAGCTTTGTGTCTTGATGGGGTCCCAATAGTTCATTTTTGCTTTTATTTCCCTGGCCTCAGGTAAGAAGTTGCTGCGGCTGAGGTCAAAGGGACCGCTGCCTCTTTTCTCCTGTAGGGTTCTGATGTCTCACATTTGAGGTCTTTCATCCATTTTGAGTTTCTTGTTGTGTCTGGGGTAAGAAAGTGGTCCAGGTTCATTCTTCTGCATGTTGCTGTCCGGTTCTCCCAGCCTCGTTTGCTAAAGAGACTGTCTTTTTTCCATTAAGTACCCTTTCCTGCTTTGTTGAAGATTAGTTGGCCATACATTTGCGGGTCCAGTTCTGGAGTCTCTATTTTATTCCATTGGTCTACGTGTCTGTTTTTGTGCCAATACCATGCGGTCTTGATGATGACAGCTTTGTAGTAGAGGCTAAAGTCCGGGATTGTGATGCCTCTAGCTTTGGTTTTCTTTTTCAACGTTGCTTTGGCTATTGGGGCCCTTTTGTGGTTCCATGCAAATTTTAGGATTGTTTGTTCTAGCTCTGCAAAGAATGTTGGTGCTACTTTGGTAGGGGCTGCGTTAAATGTGTTGATTGCTTTGGGTAGTATCGACATTTTAACGATATTTATTCTTCCAACCCATGAACACGGAATGTTCTTCCATTGTTTTGTGTCTTCTTCAGTTTCTTCCGTAAGCTTCCTATGCCCTGCGCGTCCGCCCAGTGGCGTCTCTAGAACACTCTTTCAACCATCTCTTAAATGTAACCAATGCTAAAGATGTCAGCGGTGTTCTTCTGTTACCGGTGCAGAGAAAGGTGGGCAGTTTCTGTTTCCTGAGAAGACTGAATGGTGGCAGGGAGGGCTGCGGCCGCTGTTGACGTCAGCAAAGAAGTTATTTAAAGCTCCTCACGTCCTTTTAAAAACATGTTGCTGTAACTTTTCAAACAGTTCCATTTCACGTAGCCGAACGAAGTGCTTTTGTCTTTCTACATACCTTTATTTATTTAAAAAAATTTTTTTTAACGTTTATTTTTGAGACAGAGACAGACAGAGCGTGAATAGGGGAGCGTCAGAGAGAGAGGGAGACACAGAATCTGAAACAGGCTCCAGGCTCTGAGCTGTCAACACAGAGCCCTGCGCGGGGCTTGAACCCAGGAACTGGGAGATCATGACCTGAGCCCAAGTCAGACGCTCAACCGACTGAGCCACCCAGGCGCCCTCCACATACCTTTATAGCTCTTGACTTCTAGGATTGAAGGGGCTGGAAGAGTTCTGGGGAAAAGCACTTTTCATTACTTAATGCGGGTTCTTGAGAGAAACCCTACCGGGCTCTCCGTTTTAACGGAGCACACGGAGCACACATCTTTCGCCTCAGAGCAAGAATCGGCCAGGGTTAGAACTGGGATGTTATTTACATCTAAAGAGAAAAACGCATAAAGCTTAAGCAAATGTCATTTTACAAGAGTAATTGTAAAATGTCCACACCGAGGGTCATCAGGGAGCTTTGGGGGAGGCGGGAGGAGGGGACGGAACAGTCAGGGCCCTGGAGAGCTCGCTTGTGGCCCCAGCACAGCGGGGGTGGGCTAAGAAACAGTGCAGCCCCTGAACCCCAGTGCTGTGCAGCGGGAGGAGGTGGGCTCAAGGCCACAGCTGCCCCCATGGGTGTCTTGTCCCCAGTCCCTGGGCCCGCTGGTGCCCAGCACGGGCAGCTCCCCCTGAGCGTTCTGTCCTGCTGGAGGATGGCCTCCGGCCCCCGGGACGGCGCTCCAGGAATGTCCGGGTGCGGTGGTCCCGTGTGTTCTCTGCTGTCCCCAGAGCCTGCTGGTGAGTAAGGGAGGGCCTCCCGCTCCCCTGCGGTGCCCTCTTGGGCTCCCGTCTCTAACGCAGTTGCTGCTGCTGGCTGCAAAGGCACAGATTTGTGCCCACAGGGTGGTTGGATGCGTGGACAGCAACTGAGCGCAAACTTGGCGGCTGCTCGTGGGCCACTTTGAAAAGCAGCAGGCGGGCACAGAAAACCGCCTCTCCGTCCGACGGCCGTGTGCGACGTAGCAGTGGGGAAGAAGCGGGGTCCCTCACGGCAGGGGGTTTTCCGCGGAGCTGGGAGGCCAGTGACGAGGTGGGCTTCATGTACCTCCTCTCCCGAGGAACCCAGAACCTGTGACCCAGGCCAAAGTGCGAGCCCTCTGGGGACGCAGCCCAACACTGCCACTTGCAGCAGGAAAGGCTGGGCTCTCGGTCAGCGGGAGCCTCAGCCAGCAGCTGTGGTCCTTGTCTGATGCTTTGATCCCCACGCGGGCTCCTGCGGGCCCGTGGCCTCCTGACAATGTGGGGTTGACCGCGGAACCCTTGGCAGGGCCCTGGCTCCGACAGCCCGCCTGACCCTGACGTCCCTGACCGGCGCCCTCCCTCCCTCCCTCGCCTCGCTGCCCAACCCCCCCACGCCCCCCAGCCTGATCTGCGTTTCCTCTCCGGTTTTTTCCTGGGAGCTTTCTCCTTCTTTCCTCCAGCTTCCCTTCGGCCTCCACCTTGTTCTCCTCCCCGGCACCCAGGGTGAAGAGGCCAGGCTGCCACGAGAAGACTGCGGGTCTTTTCCGAGGCCGGGCATCACAGTGACTGCAGTCTCGGTGTGTTTTCAGCCACGTAGCATTCAAAACCCGAGCTGCTATTTCCACTAGATTCGTATCTTTTTTTATGTCACAAAGCCCTTGGGCGTTGTGCCAGCGGCCCCATCTTTCCACTCGCTCCCCGGGCTTTCGGGAGTGATCGCGCAGAGGGTGGTGAATGTTAGCACAGTGCGTGTGGCAGGCCCTACCGCAGAACCGAGAGTGGACACGAACCCGTGCAGTAGCTAATAAGAAACGGCAAGGGCTATAAAACAATAATACTCTGGGGACTGCTTTTCACGTAAAGCATGGACCTTTAGGAATTGCCGAGGAAGCTACCGAGATGGAATTAGAACAGGTGTGAGAGCCTTGATATCATGAAGCACCATGCACACTGCGGACTCAAGCGGACACGAGATGCCTTCTTGACATTAAACCCGGAGGACGCTAGGGGTACAGGGACGGAGCTCTTCTCTGATGACACTCAGCTCAAGCGTCACACTTGCCACCCAGCCTTTAGGGAGGCAGACAAAGTTAATGCCAGTAAACAGCAAAAGAATACATTTGTTTTATCCACACCAATGTGTCTTTTAGCCTTTGAGCACAGTGCATTTATAAGTCCTCATTCCAAAATATAGGCTCAGCCCGGTCATCCCGCATTAATAGTTTTGCCCCCAAATGCTTACAAATATTGTTAAAGATCCCTGTCTGACATTCTGAATGAGCAGAGTTTTTTTTTAGAATGCTGCCTTAACATTTTTATCTTTTTCATTTTTTTCTGCCTTCCCATTTTTTTAATGTTTATTTATTTTTGAGAGACGGAGCATGAACGGGGGGAGGGTCAGAGAGAGGGAGACACAGAATCCGACGCGGGCTCCAGGCTCCGAGCTCTCAGCGCAGAGCCCGACGCGGGGCTCGAACTCAGGAACCGTGAAATCATGACCTGAGCCGAAGTGGGACGCTTAACCGACGGAGCCACCCAGGCGCCCCACTGCCTTCACATTTTTATTTTAGCAAGGTACGTGTCTCCAGATCACATATTTGTGTGCCCACGTACGCGTACGTTTATTTGCGAGCGTGTGTCTACTCACAAACGCACACACAAAACTGTGTGTCTTTTAGGATCTGAATCAGCTACGTAAAGAGAGTTTGCCGTCTCGTTTGCTGTCCTTGTAATTGCGTGGCTTGGCTTTTCTTCGTGAGGGGCTCTCTGAACACAGCAGGGCTGCGAAGGAAGGCCCCGGGGGGTCTAGCCCCACTGAAGCTCATCAGACTTTGCCCGTCACTCCAGAGAAATCATCCAGCGACGGCAACACGGCTGCTGTACGGACGGGGTGTCAGGACCGTCCCCCTGACTCCCACGGCCGCCTTGCTCATGAAGCCCTTCCTAGAGATTCCCGAGCCCTCGTGTGATGCTGCTATGGAGTCATAGTTGAAGAGTACTTCCTATTTTGCAGATTGTGCTCATGCACCGTGGCCTTCTGAATTCTGACGAGGCAGGTTGTTACCAACGCCAATTCACGGCTGAAAACGCTTAACCCTTGGATGACAAGCACGCATTTGCGGGCGGATCGTGAGCAGAAATCCGGATGGCCTCGTGGTCTTATGAGTTCTGTTCAATACGTAAGGGTGCCCAGTTCCCTCGTTTTAAGATGACCTCGGAATGCAAAGGTGGGAAGGATGGGCGTCGAAGGGGATCTTTCCCGGGGCCCCTTAGTAAAGGAAGCAGGCAAGCTGGCGGAAAACAGCTGTGAGCCACGACCCCTTGAGACATTACCTTTACCAGAATCACGTCAGTCTCCGAGTGACGGGAATGATGCTGATTTCTTCCACTTACAAATATACGGGGGTTGCCAGCCGCAAAAGAAAGAATTAACAGTGGCAGTGCCTCTATAGCCTTGACACTGGTGGTGTGGCCCGTGGGCACCTGCCGGCGAGGGCCGATTCCTTCCTATGGTACGACTAGCAGCAGCCTGAAGTGGGCCGCAGAGAAGTGCATCAGGAAAATCTAGGAATCTTACAGATCAGTGCTTTTTTCTTTTTCTTCCTTTCAGGAGAGATGGCTCCCCAGAGAAACCCCAGACCCGGGCGGCAGCCGGCTCTGTCCTGCAGACCCCACGCTTAGAGGTTGCAGCTCAGGCCTTCCTCCAGTTCTGTGGCCCCCACGGGCCAGGCATCGGTGGCCCAACAGCACGCGCCTCTCCCAGGTCCCGCTTCAGGGCACCCAGGGCCCGGGGCTTCTCAAGCCAAAGGTGCAAGCCCGCTTCCTGCAACCCCTGCGATCCCTCCCTGGCGTGGGTCCTTTGGAAGACTGAGGGGGTTCTTTTCCTTAAAATGGCACACTCTGTTAGAGCCGGGCATTTGAACTGGCATTAAATGATTTTCTGAGTTAAAAGGAAGAAAATGACCAAGGCTCAGTCGGTAGAGCGTGTGACTCTTGATCTTGGGGTCGTGAGTTCAAACCTCATGTTGGATGCAGAGATAAATAATAATAATAATAATAATAATAATAAATAATAATAATAAATAAATAATCTTTAAAAAACAATACACATACCTCTCTTGCATGATGTAAACAAAATTGAAACCAAAAAAAAAAAAAAAGGAAAAAAATCACTTACCAGAACGGTGGAAAAGAATATGATTCTATATTCACACAGGTACCCACACATATACGATATATAGATACAGAGATGCCACCCATAAAGATCATTATACTGAAAACCAGTGATAAGCCTGTTTCCTTATAACCTTATCGCATTGGGTGTATTTAATACACTGTCCAAGTGGAGTCAGGCACAGTATGTTACGTTCACCCAGAAGCATTTTCCCCCCTTGTGAATAGCGCGCCTCCATTAACAAGGAAATGGTGTGCACCTGGGGTGGGGCTGATACTCAGGGGGCTGGGCCACCCATTGGGAGGCCACCCTTTGCGTATCAATAATGACAAAGGACGAGACACCAGAGGCCTCCTTGCTGCCCCTACCTGGAGCCTGCCTCCCAAATTTTGGTTCTTCCAATTCCTAGAATGTCAAAATTTCCAGATATCCCTCCATGACTGCATCCGGATCTTGTTAGATTTCAGTGGCTTGCCTGCCCTGGGTGACCCTCTCCTTCTTCCCACACTTCTTTTAGGGCAGGAGCCACATAAAGTCTTGACACAGCACCCCTTCAAGTCAAGTCTGCCACTGCCAATCGGGGTTCCACTCACTTACGATGTATGTCCCTTCCAGAAGTTTCCGTATAATTAAAATGTAGAATGTGTGCGTGTATCACCACCAGTTTCTCACAATAAACAACTTAGGGACGTTTTCGTCTTCAAGGCACCTGGTGATTATATTTCTATTTGACACTCAGCCACATTCTCCTCCAAGGTGTCTCTTGTGAGCTTGTATGAACTTTTACTTGCTTTCGAGGTGGTCTCCTTGTTCCCCCAGCCAGACTGTGTCATGAGGTCAGCAAATTTGTATTACCTTTTTATAAATTTATCTATCTATCTATCTATCTATCATCTATCATCTATCTATTTTTAATTTGAGAGAGAGAGAGAGAAAGTGAACGAGGAGGGGAGAGGGGCAGAGGGAAAGAGATGAGAATCCCAAGGAGGATCCACACTCAGCTCAGAGCCGGATGTGGGACTCAATTCCACGACCCCAGGATCGTAATCTGGGCCAAAATCTAGAGTCTGACGCTCAACCGACTGAGCCATCCAGGTGTCCCCAAATTAGGTATATGAATAGAATGTGATTCTTTCTTATTTGTGAACTTTGACCAGTTAGTCTTTGCTTTTCAATTTTTTCTTTCCCAAAACTTGTTTGGATTTAGGCAGATATTTTAAATATAACCAACAGCTTTGCCTGGGCGTTTCTTCTAGCTGATAACTTTTTCCCTCCGGCCTTACTTCTGTCACTTTTGGGGGTTACGGCTTCTACTTGCTGGGCTTCCTTTTTCTCTTGCTTTTGTTCGATTTGTTTTCTCTCACTTTCATGACACGTACATTTTTAAATCCAAGTGACCCGGAGGTAAAGCATAAAAGGAAGGGCAGAGATTTACCAACAAATATTATGAATTCTTGAAATTCGCCAACCTCACCAGTTTGTCAAGTGCTTGGCCTCTTAACCGACTGAGCCACCCGGGTGCCCCCATCTTACTATACCTGTAGGGCTTAACCCTCTGCTGTGTGCGAGGTGGTTTTATTTGGGAAAAGAACATGTGATGGTAGGGGCCAGAATAAGCAACGAAGCTTTTCTGAATAAGTCAATGGTAGGTCCTCTGCAAATACGCCCCGACCGACCCAGCCGCTCCTGGGATCACAGCGTGCCCGTCAGAGTCATAAGTGAGTGGTTCGTCGAGGGCGGCTATATCGAGTCTGGACGTCATTTCAAAGCCCATGTAGACCTAGGCCCCTCGGAGATTTCACTGTAACCGAGGACTGGGGGAATGAGGAGGCTCCTTGGGTGCTCCTCCCTCTACTCAGGCTCCTCGTCATCAAGAACAACTAGCTGAGACCACCATGGATGTGTAGACCTGGGGGGATCTCAGGGATCGTTCAGCGTTTCCCGCATCGGCGAAAGGAAGCGGGTCCACACGCCGGTGCCTGGGACCCCGCCTGGAAATTCTGACGGAGGTGGCCTTCGGGTCGGGGCTCGGTGAGTTAGGTGAGTTTCGTTAGGTGAGTTTAAGACACGGGGATGGAGCCTCACCCCCAGTGCCACGGCAAGTGACGCCGTGGACACTGACATTAGCCCCTGGGGGAGAAGACCGCACGCCTCCTAGAACTCCTGGCTCTCAGGACTGCGTGACGAGGAAGGTGGCTCTGCCGTGCCAACGCTCGGCAAGCTTTGTTGTGTCACTGTAATTACAGGGTGAGCGCGGCTCCACCCCCTGGTGCAAAGAAAGGCGTCAGAGCCCTCTCTGAGACAATTGTTCCCCATTAGGGAAATGTTAGGTTTCTTCTAATGGAGAAAGGCACACCACAACGTGTAATTCCTGTAGCCGTGACACAACGTACCCAAGCCAGGAACGCCACTCTCCCGTCAGCCACGTCTTCAGATCCAAATGGTTCCTCTTTATCTTCCGCTCACATGCGCTCACAGTTCTTCTGCCCGGGGGGAAGCTGAACCACAACAGAACCTTCTGGCCTCACCTCCTTCCTAACGCTTAGCGACACTCACATGGGGGGATGGGGGGGGGGGGACACACCACGGGGTTACGCTTAGTTACATAGATAGAAAAAACTGTATTCTTTTCTGAACCGTTTTCACCGAAACCTTTAAGTGTTACGGAATATTCTAGCCCTCGAGGTTCTGTAGACGTGATCGGAAAATTTTCCATCTAAACCTTTTAGTTTGCGGGTAATTACAGTTCTGGGGCTCCAGTAGGAAGGTTCACCTACACACAGCACTTCTCTGCCTCTCTCTGCAATCTCTGTTTTGCTACACGCTCGCTTTCAGGGCATTATCCCCCCCCCCACCCCCCCACCCCCCCCCACCCCCCCCACCCCCCCCCCCACCCCCACCCCCCCACCGAAGATGCAGGCCTATTATCTTCACACAGATGCTTCCAAAAAATAACCAGTCGACGTGGTAAATGTTGTCAAAAGTTGAGAAATGAACGAAGTTAAAACCAGTGAGTCACCGCAGTACCAATTAGTAAAAGTTTATCAGGCACACGCCAAAAAGGCAGTTTGCCAACCGGGAGCCCTCAACCCCGAACGTGGCGTGAGCTCGGGGGTAGATTGTTATAAAGCAGCTCGTATGGCGAGAAGGCAGTGGCTGTGTGTTCTTCCCCGGGGATTGGTCCTAATGCTAGAATTTTCTGAAATACTATGGAATCGGTCAATGTAGGTACCTTGGGGAACAGTTGAAGTTTTGCTTGTGACTTCCAGAGGCACAAACAAAGGAATGACCCGGGTCAAGCGAGCCTTGCCGGAGAAGCTAAATTCGGCTTTATTTGCAGGACCAGATGAGTTCTGTCGGCTCAGGGAATTTTCAAAGCTTTGTCTTTTCTTTTAACAACGTGAAGATAAGTTACCGGCGACCTAAGGCAGCCTGAGTGTGGAGAGATGCAAAATTGTACGGTAGCATACAGCCTTGCTTTATGTTTATGTTCAAACGTGTCGTAATACATTAAGCGGGCCAGCAGGGAGAGCTGTAGATGGGGGAGGAAAGAGTAGGCTTAGCGCCCCCCCCCCCCCCCCCACGGGTCTCAGCCAGCTACCCGCTTTGGTCAGGTTTGTACCCAATCCTGGTTGCTGACTGATGTATCACGGGCTGGTGTGGGGGACTCACCTCCCACTGAAGCCGGTTTACCATTTCACGTTGTGCTGGTCTATGAGAATCGCGGCGGCCTCAGATTTGCAGAGAAAATTGTTTTGAAAGGCCTTACTATCCGAGAAATTGCTTTCAGAGAGGGTTGTCTCGTCATTTGCCTTGGTAAGTGCGGGTTGGAGGTTGTCATTTGGGGTACAGAAAGGGTATCTTTTGCTTAGATTGCTCTCCAACCCGAGCCCAGGTTGTTTCCAGTGCGATCAGTCCGATGAAGGAGTGATTGCGAACAAAAGGTCTTTTTATCAGACCCTTCTGAACACCGAGAGCCCAAAATTGGTGCGGGCAGCCATGCAGGGAGCTGCAGACAACCCCGGGCGCGGGGAGGTGGGGGCAGACGGATAGAAATGCTGATCTGGTGGCAAACATCAGGGAAATGATGGCCCTGGGGTCTTCACTGGTCACTGGCAGGTAACGACCAGTCTCTAAGGTATGCCCTTGGGATTTCCAGAGCTATCTAAGGGACAGTAAGGCTCCTTCAAGGAGGCTGGGAGGAAAGCCAGAGATATATTATTTCGACACACCAAACTGCTATGTCATGAAAACTGTTGGCCTATTTTTGAAAAACTTAGATTTTCCACGTTGCATTAAATACAAAACATTTTCTGCAGGAAATAAGAGTTATTTCAGAAATATTTACCAAGGGTCGTGTTGTGTGTATCCTGTCTGTTTTGGGTTTTAAAGATTATTGGGGCGCCTGGGTGGCTCAGTCGGTTAAGCGTCCGACTTCAGCTCAGGTCAATATCTCGCGGTCCGTGAGTTCGAGCCCCGCGTCAGGCTCTGGGCTGATGGTTCAGAGCCTGGAGCCTGCTTCTGATTCTGTCTCCCTCTCTCTCTGCCCCTCCCCCATTCATGCTCTGTCTCTCTCTGTCTCAAAAATAAATAAACTTAAAAAAATTTATAAAGATTACTATGTACTAACTTACCTGATTTTTATTCAGTTCTGTCTTAGAATTCTTCTGTAAATCTTTTTCCATGCTTATTTATTTTTGAGACAGAGAAAGAGCACGAGCAGGGGAGGGGCAGAGAGAGAGGGAGACACAGAATCGGAAGCAGGCTCCAGGCTCTGAGCCGTCAGCACAGAGCCCGACGCGGGGCTCGAACCTACGAGCTGTGAGATCATGACCCGAGCCAAAGTCAGACACTTAACCGACTGAGCCACCCAGGCCCCCCATCTTAGAATTCTTCTCCAATTACTTAAGATAACTTGCTACGTTTGCAAAACGTGTATTTTATCCACACAAGGCAGTAGCAACATCTTAAAAAAAAAAAGTAAAGCAAGGCAAAACAAAACGACACCTTCTATGAGCAGTGGACAGAGCACACATTTCAGAGACTCGAGGATTATTTACTGATGCTCGTCACCTCCTTGTGCCAAACACGCACACACACACACACACACACACACACACAACTTAGAAAGTCTTCCAGGAACTTTTCCCAAACATTGTGTGTGTGTCTGTGAGTCTTAGATTTTCGTTTTAAGTTATTTTCCTCTGATACTGTATTTCCTACAATGGAGTTGATCTGGTTGGATTCCAACCTCGGCGCGCTATCTGCTGTAGACTGTGTCTCCCCACCAAACTCCTGTGTTGAAACCTCACCCCAATGTGATGATATGAGGTGGGCGGGGCCGCCAGGAGGTGCGTAGGTCAGGAGGGGGGAGCCCTCCCCGATGGGATTAGGGCCCTTACATCAGACACCCCGGGAAGGTCTTGCCTCTTCCACCGCCTGAGGACCCGGGGAGAAGATGGCCTTCTGGGCACCAGGGGCCTCTCACCAAACACTAGCTGTGCCAGCACCTTGATCCTGGACTTCAGAGGAGGAGAGCTCTGTTCCTGGCCTGAGGCGCTGCTCTTTTTCCACCCTGCGTCTCGGGCTTGTCCTCTTCTGTGTCCCTGGATGAGTCTCTTCCTCCGGGTTCTGTCCACGTGGAACCACAGCGCCCGTGCCCAGGACCGACTCTGCCTATCATCTCCCAAAACGACCTCATTTATTCTCGTGGTTGGAAATGTCTTCTCCGTGCTGACAACTTTTAAATTCATGCGAGTTAGGTATGATTATAGGAATCCATGTAACAATGTAAAAAAAAAAATGACGTTTTGAGTGCTCTTTCGGGGGCGCTCCACTTACAAACATAGAATCTGTAGACAGACATTAATCAAATAAAGCTAAATCAGATGGAGAATTGCCAGAGTGAGAAGGCCTTTAATAAGAGGCCATGGTTCCCTGAAAACACGTAATTGGGGCATTTGATTCTGAAAAGTAGGCTGAAGGGGGAGAGGGCTTTCCTGAGGTTCTGATGATGCATTTGGAATCTGAAGGAGGAAACAGAATTGACTGGGAGGAGGTGCGCAAGCTCGGTGGATGGGACCGCGTTGGAAGGCCCCGCGGGGTGGGAGGGTGTGCTGTCGCACATGGCTGGAGGGGAACTTGAGGGCGGCCCTACACCGTCTGGCTGCCTGGTGCCATGTCACGTTTCCCCAACAGCAACATCAATAGGGAGCCATGGGTGTTTTGATGGGAATGGCAGGAGGGCGGGCAAACCGATAGGGTAGAGTTTGCATTTCAGAAAGTTCAGCGTGAAGGAGGCGAGACTTTGAGCGGCAGCCCATCCTGGTGGACCACTTGGGGGAGTGATGCTCGGTGACAGGAAGGCGTCTTGCCCGGGTCTGCCCTTCTGCGTGTTGTCTGCCCAGAGCCTGACGCGGGGCTCGAACTCACAAACCGTGAGATCCCAACCTGAACCGATATCAAGAGTCAGGTGCTTAACCCACTGAGCCCCCCAAGCGCCCCTTTGGTTTTGAATTTTTTACTCATAACGCTTAGGATGATGTAAGCTCCAACGTGTTTGTTGTTTCTCTTGGCTCATTTTTTTCCCCTCCTCCCCAGAAAATCCTCACTGTGGAGGCAAGAAGGCTATACTTTTTCAGGCACCACAGTATCGCTGAGCACAAGTGACATCTGGGACACGTGGACACTCGGTGGCATTTCTGTCGCGAATGAGCAGAGACAAGCACATTCCGGAGAGGGTAGGGAGGTTAGCTTGCCGAAGTCAGCCTGGGATTGGCCGCAGGGGCGGAGGAAGGCGCCGGGGGTCACCTCCAGGCTTCTCGTTTCCATCACGGCAGAAAGGAAGAGGAAAGATCATGGGGGGGGGGGATAAAAGGCAGTAAGTGTTCGGAATGAATGGATGAATAAAGGCCTGAAAAGTGAGTTGATATTTGTTCCTCATGGCAGAGCAAGGATTGATTAACGGCTGTGAGCCCTGCTCTGGGCCAACGGTTTTGGATGACGTTCCAGTTCCAGTGACTTGGCTGAGCAAGCGAGGCTCACATGTGCCATCTCGCCGCTGTGTCTGGCCCCGGTCTGGCCCGCGCGGCCCCCTGGAAATGACCCCGGCGAAGTCTATCTTTGTTCTCACCCGGCAAGGCCTCAGAAGCCCCGGATTCTGGAACATCTCATTCTTGCTGATTAAATTGTGCAACCTGCAGAACAGCGGGGTTGTCTCTAGCAAATGCTTCCTTGGAAATACAATAGGGAAGAAAAAGGCTCTGCTGTCCTGCGCCCTGAGGGAAAGGAAATACTGTTGAGTCACCGCTAAATGAAAAGAGAGAGTTGTTTGAATTTTCCCTCAGGGAGCGTTCAACAGATGCATTTGCCTAGTTTTTTGTTTTTTGGTTTTTTTTTTTTTTTTCTCTCCTAAACCTTCAGGCTACCTGGAGGGGACAAGCCTGGCTCCCTTCTGCCAGGATCTGCCTCCCTTTGGAAACGGCACTCTCTCCTCTGGACAGCAAAGATCGGCCTTGACGTTTGTCTGGAGACATTTGCTTTGTGGTCGCTAGAAACCGGACAGAAATACGAGACAATAAAAAAGTATCCAATGGAATACCGAAGGTCTGCTGGTCTAAAAGCAAGGTCTTTAAATTTCTATTCATTCAATTGCATGAGAAAGAGGAAAAGGGACCGATCAAAATGTGGTGAGAATGAGAAGCTTGGCCCCGCTGGTGGGGGTGGAAGTCGCTGGAAAGAGCACGACGGAACTTTCTGGAGGGATGTAGAGCTCTGCCTGTGGATGGGGGTTTGCATTATATAGGTGTATGCGTTTGTCGCAACATTAAAAGGTCCTCTTAAGATTTGTGATTTTTATTCTGCGTAACCTTTACTGCAAATAACACAGAACAGACAACAAATAGTGAACTCCGTGACGACAGAAGCCCCAAAGGATTTAGGGGCGAAGGGGAGTGAGGTCTGCAACTTGTTTGGAAATGCATCAAAAAAACGTGGTGTACCGGATGCCTGGGTGGCTCTGTGTCTGAAGTGTCTGACTTGGGCTCGGGTCATAATCTCACAGCTCGTGGGTTCGAGCCCCGCATCGGGCTCTGTGCTGACAGCTCAGAGCCTGGAGCCCGCTTCGGATTCTGTGTCTCCCTCTGTCTCTGCCCCTCTCCCGCTCTTTCTCTCTCTCTCTCTCTCTCTCTCTCAAAAATAAACATTTAAAAAAATTTTTTAAATAAAATAAAAATTAAAAAAAAAAAAAAGAAACGTGGTGTTCTGATGGCTGGACAGACAGACAGAAGCGTGGATGAACAGGGGCTCCCCAAAGCCAGTGTGGTAAACGCTAATGGTGGAGGCGGGGTGGAGGTTACATAAGCATTCGCTCTGCAATTCTTTTCACTTCTCTGTGTTCCACTATTTTCAAACTAAGGCGATGGGGGAAAATGCATGGTTTAAGACTGTGTCAAATGATCATTTCCTGCAAAAGGCTAAATCTCTCTTTTCTTTTCAGAAATGTAGGATTATGATCACAAAAAGTCTTCCTCCCTAGGGTGCTGCCTAGAAAATGTGCGCGTTACCGCAAACCCAGGGGCACGATGCCAAGGGCAGGGTCAGGACCTTACCGCGAAGGGATGTTATCGTCAGCCAGCCTCCAGCACCAGGTGTGCCCGCCAGCACCCCGGAGCTCACCGTTTCAGCCCCGTCCTGGTCCCCGACGGTGTGGTCACCCTCACCCACACACAAGGTCTTCAAGCACCGGTGTCCACGGCCGGACCCAAGGCTTTGTTTTCGTGAAGATACGTCCCAAAGAGTCGTGCACCTACCCGGCAGTTCCAAGACGTTCTTTTGGCCGTCTCCAATTTTCTAGATTCATTTACATAATTCGTTTAATCTCATTTCTAATTAAGTATAATGATACTTTTCAGTGACAGAGCATGCTTCATGAAGATGCATCGATACAATTACCCTGGAGACATTCACATGCATCAACACAATTCATGCTTATAATTTTATGTTTGCAACCCTGACTGGCCCAGAGTCGCCCTAAAACATCAACCTTTTCCCGCCCTCCTTCCTACCACGGCTATTCTCCCGGGCAAAGTTTCTCACCATCAGAAACGCAGGGTCTCACTGTACAGGGTTTTGGCCACAGTGTGTGCAAAGTGACCGCAGAGGCACAGCAATTAAAGCGAGCGGTGATGGAGAGAGTGTCTCTGCCGATGTCTGAGCCGAGGTGTTGGGTGGGATGAGAACAGGGTACCAGTCCGTCCCGCCGGCGTGAGGAAGCCGCACGTCCATCTGTTGGAAAGAAGGGGCTGGTGACACAGCTCTGGAATCAGCCCTTTCCCTGCAAGGAAGGAGCCACGCAGGTGTCCACATGGCGCCCCAGAGGGATGTTCAAATATTCCAGTGCCCAGCTGGCACCCTCCGAATACAACCGGTGGAGGCAGGGACAGCTTTCCCCAGCTTGCATTCGGCAGGCCACTCCTGGCAGGGCAGTCCCGAGGCTTTTGGGTTAAGGTGCCCCTGCCATTAGCCTCGTGTAATTCATAATTTTACTCTGCACTTGTATTTTTGTTTACTTTTTATTTTTTTAATGTTTACTTATTTTTGAGAGAGAGAGAGAGAGAGAGACAGAGAGACAGAGAGCAGGGGGTGGAGGGGCAGAGAGAGAAAATCCACAGCAGGCTCCAGGCTCTGAGCTGTCAGGACAGAGCCCGACGCGGGGCTCGAACCCACGAACGGCAAGATCATGACCTGAGCTAAAGTCGGACGCTTAACCGACTGAGCCACCCAGGCGTCCCTCCACTTGTGTTTTTTAAGTGAAATCTGGAGATGTGTGTGGGCAGAGGGTGGCTCCGCCTTGTTCTGCCGGAGGCAGTCCCAGCGTCCCAAGAGCCTGGGGCTGGGATCCTGGCTCGCTTTGTTGGTGGCGACTGAGACAGCGGCAGAGACCTTGAGAGAGGGAGGGGATCCTCACAGGGGGGCACGGGGACCCGGAACAGGCACTTCCCGGCTCAGGCTGTGGATTTTGCGGGGAAACCACTGCAGATCAGAAGTATACTCGTGGACAATTGTGCTAAAGCATTCAGGAGAGTTCCGGGGTTTCTTCCAAGAGTTTCGAATCCATAGTTTGAAGAAAGGCTATGACATTGCACAGCAAATACCCACAGGCTTAGCAGCGGACGTGAAGTGTAAACATCATCGCACCGAATGGAGTGCTCTTCATAAGAAGCTTCTGCCGGACCACTTACGATCAAGGACCACAATTAGAGAATTAAGTTTTCCTTACAACTGAAGACACACTGATAGAAGGCACAAACAGCCACTTGAACTATATACAAATCCGTGAGGCCAGACCTCCACCTGCCCCACAGACGGTCCGAGAACACAGTCAAAGGCCCCTGCATTCACATTCACCCGCAGCATCACACACACCCTTGGCGTGGGGGGTTCCTTACACCCGTTGGGAAAATAGGTTCCGCATCCGTCATTAGGTCTGGATGGAAGTAAAAATTTACCTTTCGAAATCTTTTATTGGAAATGTATCCCAGTGTTGCTTTGGCCTCTAAAGCGCTCTGGACAACCCCCAAACCGTTTCTGTAACAAAGATCCTCCTCAAACTTAAACAATCATGCAAAATTATTTTGCGTTTGCCAGTAGTGACTGTTCTCACCATCAACTCTGTCAATGGTCAGTCAGTTGCTAGCAGGATGCATTTTGATGACATCAGTAAATCGATTTCAGAAAACAAAAAGCCAGAAAACTCTTATGGCGAATCAACTCCCATTGATAAAATGATAGATTGTGTTATATTAAATTATGACACCGTTTCATCTATTCCTATACTCATTTATCTACCCATACATGTATATACAAGCACATGTATCATTAGGGGGTAAATTTGTAGGTAAGTTTTCGTTGTTATTTGGGCATCACCCCTGCCCTGTGGGGCTTAATTTTAATCATCAACTCGACTGGGGCCACGGGGTGCCCAGATATTTGGTTGAATGTGATTCGGGGCGTGTCTGTGATGTGTTTTGGGGTCCGGACATTTGGACGTGCACACTTAGTAAAGCAGATTGCCCTCCGCACTGTGGGCAGGGCTCAGCCAGTCCTCAGGGAAACACAAAGCCGAGGAAGAGAGAACCCCCTCCCCGCCCGTCTTCCAGCTGGTTTATCAGTCTGCTGCCTTCGGGCTCCGACTCAGGCCAGAACCCACAATGTCAGCTCCCCTCCCGGGTCACCAGGTCACAGATGGCAGGTTATGGGACATCTCGTAACACCATGGTTTTCTGAGAAGCCTCTCCTCGGGGACCTGTGACTTCTTGCCTCTCCTTAGCCCTCCCGACAGCTACACCCCACCCTGGCCTCCACCTCTTCTCTGCTAAGTCTCTTTTATTCCTCTTTGTCCAGTTACTTGCCGAGTTGGCCTGGGACCGTAGGCAGGGCTCGTGTACCCTGAGGCTGTGGAACCAGCCTGGGCAGAGGCCCCTGGTTTGGTTGAGAATCAGAGAAGACGACTGAAAACACTTAGAAGATGAGGATTAAATTCTGGACGATTCCGTGCTGCTGTGATGAAATATCGCCCTCCCCCTTGCCTCCCCCTGCCTCCAGTGGCTTCATCAAAAGCCTCCCTCCTCCCACCAAACGTGTCTCCTTCCATCTCAGCGGCCTCCAAATGCTCCCCCTGGTCTTGATAGGTCTGGGCGAGGAGCACAGAACCCAAGGAAGATTGTCCTACGACATCCGTGCCGAGCTAAGAGCTTTCTTCCTGGGACTGTGCGTAAAGTGCTCGACCTGTTGCAACGCCTACATTTCTTGGTTTCCAGTTTGAAGACAAAGTGTCCGTGAATGTTATTATTAAGGATTTCCTGGCCCGAGTCATCTTGACATAGGTGGGTTTTGTGGGCAAAACCTTCTGCCCCAAACAGCAGGTGCAGGGCTCAAATTTGTTTTCTTCCCTAAATGTCATCTGTCGCTTTGCACCCGGACAACTCTACCCTCATTATCCTCACCATCATTCCCTTCTGTTTTTCAAACTTACCAGCACCGTGGGGGAGTATTTCTCAGGCAGCACCCACTGTTCCAAAGCTATTTTGGGGTGCGGTGCTAGTCCCCGTCGTAGCCCGTGGTTACCAGAGGCTTCCCTGGGCAGGGCCCTAGCGACTGGCAGGTGGTTCACACTCATCCGTCTTCAAGGCCTGTGTTTCTCCATCCTGTGTCTGGACTGTGGCAGGCAGAAAGAGGCTCAGGGCGACGGCATCCACGGCGACCCTCGCTGCGACCTCTGGGGAAGCTTCCGGCTCTGCACTGTTTTCTTAGCCGAGCAACCACCTGTCACGGCCCGGCCACGTCCACGTGAGTGCCGCTGAGGGTGGCTGTGAGACAACTTGCTCTCTGCCTTGTACCTGGCTCTTCTCTGCTGCTGGGCCTCTGCCAGCCGACCAGCTGATATTAGGTCCGGCTGCTTCCCTGCAAAACGACCCTCGCCCCAGCACAGAGCTCAGGGTGTTCTGGGGTCCAGGGGACCCCACTGTGGACGGGCCTCAAAGCACATTATTTCACAGACAGCCTCTTGGCACCTTCCCCAATTGATCTTTTGTTTAGTCCCTTTTGTTCATTACTGTGAAGTCAGTGCCTGACCTGGCCTTGAAACCCGTTATGGCCCAGAAACCCCCTCTGCTGTTCCGCCTTTGATGTGTGCAAGGCCGGAGGGGGCTTTGCTGCCATACAAAGAACGGGCACATTGTAACGAAGGGAGACAGATGCTGGGTGGAAAGGCCATAAAGATAATGATGCCCCCAGGCCAGGAGCTGCTCAGATTCCAGAGCAACTTGGGAATTTCCTCAATCAGAGCTGATGTGTTTGTGCAGGGGAAGCAGCAGACGCTGTGGGTGACGCAGGGCTGGAGAGCAGGTGCACACGCCCGCCCGATCCCGGCTGTGTGTGTGGGGGGGGGGGAGCGGTTCAGTGGAATAAATAACCACGGCTTGGAGCACATGAATGAGATCAAAGATGTTGGTAGAAAAGCCACTTCTAGTGATAATTGAGAGGAATTTGAACGATTACAAATGGAAGACTAGAAAGGCCAGGGCAGGGCCCGCTGAGTCCTGGGGAGCACAGGAGCAGGCCCCCCGGGGGGAAGGGAAGCAGGCCGGCAGGTCCCTGATTGCCAACAACGTGTAAGTTATTGTCAGAGAGCGAGTTCCTGCGTCACTGCCTCAGCCCATCACCTCTGCCCGTTAGTGCTTCCCAATGGATCGGATCAGGGATGGTCACGATATTTAAAGCAAATGAGTGCCTTTTCCCTCTGGATGAAATCTTGCAGGGTTTTTACGTGTGAAGACACAAAGCTGCTTCTGCTTCTGGGGACAGAAAGGGGGTCGGTGGGGGCGAGGGGATGGAGTCTGCCTTGGACCCACATAGCAACCCCTAAGACAAAAGAGGTTTGTGTGCCTGTGTGATCGTGTGTGTCGTGTGTATGTGTGCGTGCATGCATGTGAGTGTGCGTACGTGTGTGGTGTGCGTGCGTGTACATGTGTGTATGTGTGTGCATGTGTGGGTGTGGTGTGTGTATGTGTGTGCATATGTGTGGGTAAGGTGTGCATGCGTGTGCACGTACGTACATGTGAGTGTGCATATGTGTGGGTGAGGGGTGTGTGTGTGTGCATGTGCGTACATGTGAGTGTGTGCATATGCGTGGGTGAAGTGTGCGTGCGTGTGTCCATGTGTGCGTGTGCGTACACGTGAGTGTGTGCATATGTGTGGGTGAGGTGTGTGTGCGTGTGTGCATGTGTGCATGTGCATACATGTGAGTGTGTGCATATGCGTGGGTGTGGTGTGTGTGTACACGTGAGTGTGTGCATATGCGTGGGTGTGGTGTGCGTGCGCGTGTCCGTGTGTGCGTGTACGTACACATGAGTGTGTGCATATGCGTGGGTGTGGTGTGCGTGCGCGTGTCCGCGTGTGCGTGTACGTACACATGAGTGTGTGCATACGCGTGGGTGTGGTGTGCGTGCGTGTGTGTACGTGTGTACACACGGGGGGAACTGGTTATCACTAGGTTTCCCATCGCTTTTCGGATTTGCGGTATCAAACGTTAGCACTAAGCCTCAGAGTTGTTTCCTGAAAGACCGTCATTTCGTGTGTGTTCCTTTTGTTATTTTCCTTGATGGTAACAATTTCTTCACTTTCCTTTCTGCCGTTCTTGCGCGTCTATGCACTTTTTGTTGCGTGTTGTGCATTTTTTAGGAGTGTATAGCGTTTAATAACATTTCCTGGAGATGAGGATTGTATAAGCTTCGTTTGTAACACTCACAGCCTTTCAAATACTCTTTGAGCTCAGAAGTACAACTGTGTGTGAACCCCCACGACTGCGGGTCATTCGCGACGGCATCCGCGGGTCCTCGGCCTTGCCCGCCGCCCCCGCTGACGCCACAGGAGGCAGAGAACGGTGGCCCCGCCCGGTTCCTGATCTGCGAATTAAGAGCAGCTACACTGCCTGTTGTTTTACACGATTGAGCTTCAGCCGCTTTGTTGTGCCGAGACGCAGAACTGGAAGACTGTAAGAGACCGTCAAGGAGCAGTGCATGCTGGGGTTTGGGGGGCCGCACTTCCTGGGGGGACGGGGACTGAAATGCAGAGGGCTCCGGCAGTGTGGGCATCAGCCTGAGCCCACGGCATAGAAGGCGCGGGCTGCTTCTTGGTGCTTCTGCAGAGGTGGGAAGGGGCACGTTCTCACACACGCCGAAGCGAACCGTGAGGAATCCAGGCAGCGAGTGCCGACAAAGCCCTGCGATCGGCCTTGGGGATGATGGTGTCCCCGGCCTTCCTTGGAGCCCCCTCAGCTCGGCAGGATCACCCACCCGTCCGCACCGGCTCTCAGTCTGGGGGAAAGCAACCTCAGGTTTGCCGGAGGTGAGGCACAGGCACCAGTTTTGCTCTTTTGTGATGATTCGGTAGCAAGATTCTGTGACAAGCAATTACCAGATGCACATTAAGATGCAAACAGGAGTCGGGGTGGGGGTGGCCCCTGGCGTTTCTTTTGCTAAGGAGCGTATGATTTGGGGATTGGTTACAAGAGAGATGGAGATTGCCTTTAGGGGTCCCGTACGGAGCACAGTGTCCCCAAACAACTTTAGGACCAGAGGTTCTTGCTGACAGAGCTCGGATCTACTCACAGACATCGTCCCCATACTGCGCCATCAGGACGAGACAAGTGTCCGGAGTCCGTGCAGCTCGGGGCGTGTGTTTGCGGGTGCAAATCGAGGGGGGATGTCCTCTTTCCCACACACCCGCCCCGGCCGGCGGCCTGACTTGTTAAGCCAAACATCACAGAGACAACTTGCTTACAGGAACCGCTGTGTTCGGGGCGGCGGCCCGGATCCTGCGAGCGGAGACTCGGCATGAATGGACTGTCCAGTCTCAAGACAGAAATGATGCCATTTGGCACCTTTCCTGACCACCGAGCTTCTGAACACAGAAGGGAGTTTGCACCAGCGGGTCACGGGGACGGGGGCAGAGACAGTCAGCCCACCGCGAGGACGCAGCCCAGAAGCTTACTTCCATCCAGCCCGCGGGAACAGGTATCACTGAGGATTCACCCAAAGCCTGGCGTGTCTTTTTAATTAAGAAATTCAGTGGGAAACAATGCACGGAATTGTCCGATGTGCTGTGGGGCACACTCCTACCTTTTGTGATTTTCATCTCTTATGGCACAATTGCCTTCCGGCCCATTAGTTACGCGGCAAAAATGGTTTCGGCAAAAATGCTTGTGGCAACTGTGTGTACGGAGAAACTACTCAGAACCATCGCCATTAGCTATGATGATGAGGATTCTTTTTTTTTTTAATTTTTTTTTTAACATGTATTTATTATTGAAAGACAGAGGGAGACAGAGCGTGAGCAGGGGAGGGGCAGAGAGAGAAAGGGAGACACAGAATCCCAAGCAGGCTCCAGGCTCTGAGCCATCAGCACAGAGCCGGATGGGGGGCTCGAAGTCACAAACCGCAAGATCACGACCTGAGCCGAAGTCGAACGCTCAACCGACTGAGCCACCCAGGCGCCCCATGATGATGATTCTTTTGATGACCACACAGGCTGTCAAAATTCGACTGTGCGCTTTCAACTTTTCCAGGGACAGCCTGCAAGGGCAGTGACCCCAGCTTTTCTGGAGACCCCGTGACTGTTCACTGCTGTGAACTATGGAGCAAAATCCTCGCCCCCCCCAAGAAGCCCTGCTTTCCTTCAAGGGAGGAGAGGGTTGGAGAAGGAAGCCCGGACTCACACAGGTGAGGGTCAGGGCAAGACATCTGGTGGCTGCCCCCGTTCTGTTTGGGCTACTGTCTTGTCACTGAGCTGGACACATTTTAGGGCACATTGATTTTCTAATTTTGCAGGATACAGCCTATTTGTCAGAGGATGAATGTTTTCATCTATGACTAAGACTGTCCTCTACTTGATTTCGGGCCAGTGGACTCTTGATTTCGGGTCATGATCCCAGGGTCGTGGGATCGAGCCCGACTTCTGACCCCGTGCCGAGCATGGAGCCTGTTTGGGATTCTCTCTCCCCCTCTCTCTCTCCCTCCCAAATGAAAAAATGTTCCAATAAAACAAATTTTTCAAGTTTAAGAAGAGACTCTCCTCTCCTGGTCCCTGGGATGGAACGGTGGCGCCCATTCCTCTCTGTTGAAGTGGGGGGGGGGAGGAGACACCCCCACACTCACGCACGCTAATCCATTTGCTCGTTCAACAACGTGTGACCCTCCCCTGCCGCGGCCCAGGTCCTGCTTTAGGCGGGGTGATACAGCAGCTGGTGAAGGAGTCGTGAGGTCACGAACCGCTAGAGTAATGGGGCCATCGTGAGGTTTTTGTACTCACTTTGTGTGAGGTGGGAAGACGGGGCTGGGCTTAAGCAGAGAAATGACCGTGGAGGCAGACTGCCGACGTCTGAGGTTTGCCGTACTTCAGAGTTAGCCAGTGGTCCTGACGCAGCGTTACCCGCGTGTGCTCGCCGAGACACTGTCACTCGCGGCTAAGCCAGCAGGTGCAAAGCGCCCTGGGCTGGCTCCGCCGGGCCCAGACCTTGGGACGGGCGGGGGGAGGGTTTCTAAATCTCTCCGGAGGGTCACACTAGGTGTAGAGTCAAAAGCTGTTTGCTATTCAAGCCTGCCCCCCGAGGCCTAAACTTTGCAGAAACAGCGGACACCCCGGGAGAACCGTTTCCAGCCGCGATGTGACGGGACTTGTGTCCTTGCCTTCCGGCTATTTGGGTTTCACTGCGGCCGGCCGTACTGAGCTATGATTGACAGACAAAAATTGTACCGCCGGGGGCATCCGTTGGGCTTTCAGACCCATTGGCTCCTGGAATCACCTAAGAAGTATTCACTTTCTGAGAAACAGTTATCGGTCTGTTGTTGGTCATTGGCAAGTCCTGAGCACAGGGCCCACGGCTCTAAAATAATCTAGAAAGTAAGACGACCTAAATCTATACAATAAGAGCCCACCCCCCTATTTTGATGTGTGTGCGGGCAGAAGCCTCACGTTGGTGAGTGAATCTCTCACCAGGAAGCAGTAAAAGCCTAGGAAGTGGTCTTTCCAGCAGCAGGAAAGACCCAGGCGAGGCAGGCAGGGTCTCAGGGTTCCTGATGCCTCCTCCCCGGCCTCTTGTCCAAGGAGATGGTGACCCCACTTGGTGCAGTGTGGGCTGGGACATAGACCACCGCCCCCCCCCCCAAGTCCTGTACACAGGCCTGCGTCACCGATGGCTCCCCCTATTAACTTCTGCCGGCCCACCTTGAGAGCCACCTGTCTGTGACGGAGCGTGGAAAGGAGCACCCTGCACGGTGGCACGGACAGCCCACCGGACAATGTGGCTCCGCTGTGTTTTCGGACCGTGCTGTCCGGGCCCTTCAAGACCACGTCTGTTTCCCGTTCACGTTTCCTGAACCCGTGGCATCGGATACCAGCCCGATCATGCTCCGTATCCACCGCCCGCAGCTGGGGGAATGTTTCCATAAACAACGAAATTCAGTGAGTGGTTTCTAAAAAAAAAGACAAAATAATCCCATCCCGGCTGCACATCTCCAGTGACCAGAGTGGGGACTTGACTCCACGGTTTACCGCAAAGGAACTTGTTGTTTGCGCCGTGTGCTTGACCAGACCGTCTGCCCCTTCTTCTGCTGTAGGCTCTCCATTCACGGTCGCTGACACCTTGGCCTCCGTGGGGGCCCCGCAACGGCCTTCCATCCCCTTCCAGGCCTTTCTAAGGACTCAGATACATAGGAGACCAAAGAGCCATGAAGACAACAAAATCTGAGAGTTTTCAGAAACCCACTTAAAAATCTTGTCAGCATTCAAAATGTGGTGCCGAGCAATTATCAAATATGATGCCTTTTTTTTCTAGTTAAGCAATATAAAAATGTTTTTCTAGGGGCGCCTGGGTGGCTCAGTCAGTGAAGCGTCCGACTTTGGCTCAGGTCATGATCTCCCGGTCCGTGAGTTCCAACCCCGCGTTGGGATCTCTTGCTGTCGGCACAGAGCCCACGTCGGGTCCTCTGTCTCCCTCTCCCTCCTCCCCTCCCCTGCTCGTTCTCTTTCTCTCTCTTAAATAAATTGAAAACTGAAAAAAATGTTTTTCTATAAAAATACTTTTGTCCCTCTTTCATACAACCCTTCCAGACAAGAACTCTAGATAAAAATAAGAGGTGAAGTTGGACACTTAAGAAAGTTCTGGTTGCTAAATAAGGACACGACAAACAGAGCTGACACCTAGGACGGCCTTGAGAAGGAGGAGACACTACCGATCTTTGTTTTGGTCGAAACTACTCCCGAAAGCTCTCCCCTCCTCCCTGCCGCCCGAGTCCCTGAGATGCAGGCTGAGGGCCGAGCTGTGGTCCAGCTGGCATCCTGCTGGTAACGTCGATGACGAGAAGGAGAGACGCCCAGCGCCTGCGCCCACCCCCCAAAATCACCTCTACCTGCTGGCTACACCCATCGGGTACAGCGACCGATGTCACCGACAGAACAGGTCGAAGCTGCCCGCCCCAGGGAGCACCTCTGAAACCACAGCCTGAATTATCCAAGCTGGACCAACAGGCCTGGAGGGGAGACCCCGTTGTCAACCTGCTACCAATTACTACGCGCCCTACCTAGGGGGCCCTGACATCACCAACTCTCCCCAAGACAGGACTCGCACGTGCCCTATGGGATTGGCTCCTCGTGTTCGGAGCTGTCAGGACATCACCCCTGCCTGGAGACATGCCGTCAGCCCTAAGCCCCTGCCCTGCACAGGCGGGGCCCGAATGAGTGCCTTGGGCCGAGTGGAAAAGGCTCACATAAACATTAAATTTTTTTTATGTATATTTATTTTTGAGAGAAAGACACAGAGACAGTGGGAGTAGGGGAGGGGCAGAGAGAGAGGGAGACACAGAATCCGAAGAAGGCTCCAGGCTCTGAGCTGCCAGCACGGAGCCCAACCTGGGGCTTAAACTCAGGAACGGTGAGATCATGACCTGAGCCAAAGTCGGACGTTTAACTGCCTGAGCGACCTAGGTGTTCCTCAAGCAAACATTTTTAAAAGCTGCCGAACTCTTGTAAAGTAGACCCAGAGAGACTAGGAGGCCTCTTTTCCCGACTTGGTAAGTGGGAGACTCATATCTGCCACAGACACTCAACCCTCCAGGTAGGCCTACTCCTCTCCTCAGTGGTTTTGACCAAAGCCATGATCCTTGTTGTCTCAAACTCATTTTTGGGTCTCGACACAGCCCTTCAAAGTCTAGCCCACTCAAGTCTGTGATAGAATAGTCTGTTTTTCACTTGGGTCCTAAGAAAATCAGGGAGTAGAGTGGAAGAGTCCTGCTCCAGGCCCAAATCCTGCATGTGGCTTCCCAGGCTTGATCGTGGCCACCACAGGGGCTTTACCTGGCAGGTGTCACAGGCACAGGGCGCATCAAGGGTGCTGCCATCTCTGAAGGGAGTTGTAGTCAAGGACTCAGGGCCACCCCTCCAATCAGACATGCTTTCACACATATCTACACCCCAGCTCAAGTGGATTCCTTTGGAGGCCATCTGTGGTGGCTTCCTGAAGGGTGCCTGCAAAGACCTCCTTGTGGGGCCACAGGGGAAACTTGAAGACACTCTTCTCCACTCTGACTTTTGACCCCCGGTACTTCCTGCTCTCCCTGCCCTTGGCCCTGGTTCATAACACTGTGGGAGCCTTTTGTGGGCAAGGAGATGGCTTCCATCTGTGCTGAACCTCTTGACCCTGATGGTGGTCCATTGCATGAGAGGAAGCCAAGTAGAGAGAGACACTGTCTCTATTTACAGATGACATGACTATCTACATAGACAATTCCAAGGCTTACACACCCACACACACACACACACACACACACACAAACTTGAGTTGCAAGATACAAAGTCAACACACAGACATCAATCATCTCTTTGTATACTAGCAATGGAGAGCTGGAAACAGAAATCAAAACACTATGCCATTTACAACTACTAAAAAATAAAGAAGGAAATAACTGAAGTCTAGATCTAACAAAACTGTTAGGGGCTGTAGAGTGAAAACTTGGAAACTGTTAACTGAGTAAATCAAGGAAGGTCTACATAAGTGGACAATTCTCCTCCAACTAATCCAGGTGGTGGCCTGTCATCTAACCTTACTCCTTTCTAATGCCGAATCCCATGGCATCGTGCAGACACATCACGTAGTGTTTAGCCACACAGCCGTTGACGGCCACTTGGGATGGGTCCGCCTTTGGGCCTTTGTGGATGTGCTGCTTGGAACATTTGTGGTTAAGAATCTGCCTGACAGCTGCTTTCAGATCTTTTGAGCATACACCTCACTGTGGAATTGCTGGGTCATATGGTCATCCTATGTCTAACTTTTTGAGGAACTGAACATCTTATCGGCAGTGACCGCATCATTTTACGTTCCAACCAACAGTGTGCAGGGTTCTAATTTCCTCAAAACTTTGTCAGGACTTATTTTACTTTTTTAATTTAATTTAATTTAATTTAATTTAATTTAATTTTATTTTATTTTATTATTTTATTTATTATAGTACTTTATTTTACTTTACTTTAAATTTACTTTACTTGAATTAGAGCCATCCTAGTAGATGTGTGGTTTTGATTTGCATCACCCTAATGACTACCCTTTTCATGTGCTCGTTGGCTATTTGTATACGTTCTTTGGGGAGACTTCCATGCAAGTTCTTTGTGCAGCTTTTAGCTGAATTATTTGCCTTTCTGTTGTTGAGTTGTAAAAGATTCTGTGTAGTCTGGTTATTAAACCCGTATCAGACATGGGCTTTGCAAACATCTTCCCCCATTCTGTGGCTTGTCTTTTCACTCTCTTGAGAGTACTCTTTGATGTCCACAAGCTTTTAATTTTAATGAAACGCAACTAATCTTTCTTTTCCTGCCTGTGATTTTAGTGTCCTCGTTAAGAAACTACTGTCCGATCCAAGGACATAAAGGTTTGCCTGGGTGTTTTCTTCTAAGTCTTTTCTACTTTGAGCCCTTAAACTTAGATCTTTCTTTTTCTTCTATTTTGAGCTACTTTTGTACGTGGTGTAAGGTAAAGGATCTTCGGGGATATTCAGTTTTCCCAGCACCATTTCTTGAAGACATTGTTCTTTCCCCCATTGAATTGTCTTAAAATCAGTTAAACTCTTTTCTGTGGTCAAGATACATAGGCTTTTGTCAATTTGGTTAATATTTTTCAAAGAGCCAATTTTGGTTTTGTCGATTTTCTGTTTTGTCTTTTTAATCCTGTATGTCATTTATTTCTGTTCTAATCTTTATTTTTCCCCCTTTCTTCTGTTAGCTTTGAGTTTACGTTGCTTTTATTTATTTACTTATTTACTTGTTTTCTTCCCTTAAGGTGGAGGGATAGGTTATTGGTTTGAGATCTTCCTTATTTTTAAAATATAACTGTTAACAGCGACACATTTCCCTCTAAGCCCTGCTTTAGCTACATGTCAAATTGTAGCATGCTGTGCTTTATTTTTGATTCATATCAAAATATTTTCTAATTTCCATTTTTATTTCCTCTTAACCCCTTTGGTTAGTGAGTACTGAGTGGTTAATGCCCGCAACCTTTGGGAGTATTTCCTAGTTCTTCTATCATTCATTTCTAGCTTTATTCCATTGCGACCAGAGAAGATGCTCTGTGTTACTTCAGTCTTTTAAATGTATTGAGGCTTATTTTATGGCTGAATATAGGGTCAGTCCTAGAGAACATTCCACGTGCATTTGAGGAAAATGTCTGTTCTCCTGTGGTTAGGTGGAGAATTCTGAAAATGTCTGTTAAGTGTAGTTGGTATGTAGTGTTGTTCAGGTCTGCTCTTTCCTTGTTGTTCTTCTGGCTAATCATTCTACCCATTGTTAATAACGTAGCACTGAGTTCTCCAAATCTTGTGAAATTGTCTATTTCTCCCTTCAATTCCACCAATTTTGACTTCATACATTTTGGGGCTCTGTTTTCAGATTCATATATGTTGGTACTTGATGCATCTTTCTGATGAACTTTTCCTTTGGTCGTTATAAAATGTCTTTCTTTAGCTCGAGTAATGCTTTTTGTTTTAGGTGATTTTGTCTGATACGTGTAGCCACGCCAGCTTTCTTATGATTAATATTTTTATTTGCTTGCTTTTCCCCCTCGATCCACTTTTTTATTTTCATCATATATGTATCTTTGAATGTAATCTCTTTCTTGTAGACCAAATATAATTGGATCGTGTGGTTTTTTAATGGAATCTATTTAGACTTAATGGAATTACTTTTAAAGTATGTTTTGCACCTGCCATTTTAGAATTTGTTTTCTACATGTTTTATATCTATTTTTGTTCCTTTATACTCGGCTATTGTCTTGTTTCTTGTTAAATAGGTATTTTCTAGTTACCATTTAATTCTATTGATATTTCTTTTACTATATATATATATATTTATAATTTTTTAATGTTTATTTTTGAGAGAGAGAGAAAGAGACAGAGACAGAGCACAAGTGGGGGAGGAGTAGAGAGAAAGAGGGAGACTCAGAATCCAAGGCAGGCTCCAGGCTCGGAGCTGTCAGCACAGAGCCTGATGTGGGGTTCGAACCCAGGAACCATGAGATCATGACCTGAGTCGAAGTCAGATGCTTAACCGACTGAGTCACCCAGCACCCCTCTTTAACTGTATATGTTGTTCAATTTATATTCTTATTGGTTGCTTTGAGGATTACAATGAGCATCTTAATTTATAACAATCTCCTTTTCAATAATGTCAACATACTATAAGTACATACTAGCTTTGCTCCTATATATACTTTCTCTTCCCTTTCTTTGTGCTATTATTATACAAATGAGCTCTTTGTACATTGTAAGTTTATCAACACAGTTTTATAACGTTGCTTCCTTCAATTGTCTTTTAAATTAAGTAGGAGAAAAAAGTTACAAACCGAATGTATCTATACAATACTGCCCTTTGTATTTACCTGTGTAGTTATCGTTACCAGTCTTCTTAATTTCTTCATATGGATTTGAGTTACTGGCTAGTGCCCTTGCATTTGAGCATGAAAGACTTCCTTTACTATTTTTTATAAAGCACATTGTCTATGTTGAATATCCTCAGTATTTCTTTGTCTGAGAATGTCTGGAATTCTTTACTTTTTAAAGGGCAGTTTTGGTGAAAACAGAATTCTTGGTTGACTTCGTCTTTCAGCACTTTGCACATGCCTTCCATCACTTTCTGGCCCCCGTAGTTTCCGGTGAATAATCGCCGATGAACTTTATTGAGGCTCCTTCTGTGTGGTGGGTCACTTCTCTTCTGCTGCTTTCAAGATCCTCTCTTTTCTTTGTCTTTAAACAGTTGGCTTATGCTGTGTCTTTGTGCCAGGCTCTTCGTTTATCCTACTTAGAGCTCACTGAGCTTCTGGGATGTGTAGATGAACGTTTTCCATCAGATTTTCAGTCATTATTTTTTTAGCTATTCCTCCCATCCTTTCCCCCCTCTCTTTTCATTTCGAGACTCCTATTATGTGAATGTTGGTAAGTTTGAGAGTATCCCACTGGTCTCTGAGGCTCTTTGTATTTTTCTTTGTTGTTTTCTTTTTATCTCTAGAACATATATTTGACTGAAAGTACCCTATCTTTGTGTTTGCTTATTCTTTCTTCTGTCAACTTAAAGCTGCTAAGTGAGCCTCTCTAGAATTTTTGTTTTTTTTTTTAATTTCACTTTACTGATATTCTCTGTCTGTTGAGATTATTCACTTTTTTTAAGTTTATTTATTTATTTTGAGAGGGAGAGCAAGTGTGAGTGGGGGAGGGGCAGAGAGAGAGGGAGAGAGAATTCCAGGCAGGTTCGATGCTGTTAGTGCAGAGCTTGATGTGGCGATCCATCCCACAAACTGTGAGATCATGACCTGAGCGGAAATTAAGAGTTGAATGCTTAACCGACTGAGCCCCCCAGGCTCCCCTGGTGAGATGATTCTTCTTCTTCTTTTTAATCTTTTTTTTTTTTTATTTTTTTTTTCAACGTTTATTTATTTTTGGGACAGAGAGAGACAGAGCATGAACGGGGGAGGGGCAGAGAGAGAGGGAGACACAGAATCGGAAACAGGCTCCAGGCTCCGAGCCATCAGCCCAGAGCCTGATGCGAGGCTCGAACTCACGGACCGTGAGATCGTGACCTGGCTGAAGTCGGACGCTTACCCGACTGCGCCACCCAGGCGCCCCTTCTTTTTAATCTTTTTAATGTTTATTTATTTATTTACTTATACTCAACTTTTAAAAAATGTTTATTTATTTTTGAGAGAGACAGAGACAGAGCATGAGTGGGGGAGGGGCAGAAACAGAGGGAGACAGAATCCAAAACAGGCTCCAGGCTCCGAGCTGTCAGCACAGAGCCCAATGTGGGCTTGAACTCACAAACCGTGAGATCATGACCTGAGCCAAAGTCGGATGCTTGACTGACTGAAGCACCCAGGCGGCCCAATGTTTATTTTTGAGAGAGAGAGAGAGAGAGAGAGAGAGCACAAGCAAGGAAGTGGCAAAGAGAGAGAAGGAGACACAGAATCCAAAGCAGGCTCCAGGCCCTGAGCTGTCAGCACAGAGCCCGACGTGGGGCTCAAACTCACAAACCACAAGATCATGACCAGAACTGACTGAGCCACTCAGGCTCCCCAAAATGGGGAGTGTTTTTGAGTTGGTGGAACAGTTGCAGTCATCATGAATCTATATATGCTATAGTATTTCACATGCTGTTCTCCCCAACAAATAGTGCCTGTAAAAACTAGTGAAATGTGAATATGATCTGTATTGGATTTCATTGTATTTCACTAATACCAACTTATTTTAATGATATGCTACGTTACAGATATATTATCATTAGGAGAAGCTGGGAGCATGTTGGTGGGAAGTTGAGCTGTTGGCTTGGCTCTAATCTCTCTTTTTTTTAAATTTAGGGAGGCAGAGCCGACTTTTTAAAAAAGAATTTTTTTAATGTTTATTAATTTTTGAGAGAGAGAGAGAAAGAACAAGAAGGGGAGGGGCAGAGAGCGAGGGAGACACAGAATCCGAAGCAGGCTTCAGGCTCCAAGCCATCAGCACAGAGCCCAATGCGGGGCTCGAACTCATGAACTGTGAGATCATGACCTGAGCTGAAATCAGACACTCAACTGACTGAGCCACCCAGGCGCCCCCAGAGCAGACTTAAAGTAGCCCCTGGCTGGGCCTCTGCCCTGAGCCCCTCCTTGGCGGCCGAATGAAGGGGGATTCCTTGGCAGGTGCCCACTCACGGCTCACATCACGCATCTGTGTGCCCACGGCCGGGCCAGTGGACGTGCCCTCAGAGATTCTTCAGGCTCATTCCAGCAATGCCAGCTCATGCTTGGCATCACAAGGATTTAATCAGCTCCAAATGGTTTCTTCCAATTTGTCCCAAAATGTTATTGTAGCAGATGCAGTGTGCTTTGAAGTTGGTATGCGGTTATAGTCATCTCCTAGTCAAAATAGAGGAAGCTGTCTTCTCCAAAATTCATTTAAAGAGATTTGTAATTCCGTATTTGTGTTCATATCTTTTCTGGAAAGTCTGAAGCCAATTCTTTATCCCTGGCTATCATGACAATCTTGATTGTCGCCTATGCTCGGTGAATGGATTTTCCAGTAGTGTTACTATGTATCTATTCTGGGATTATTTGTAACCGTCAGGCTTAAATGGGGGTGGATTGTCTATTGTCCTATGGTTAATGGAGAAATCTGTAACTTTGCGAGTTTCTGCGTGGGCAAGAGAGTCTCCCAAGTGGCTTAAACAGACGTCTGAGTGGATCCAGTCTGGGCCGGAGATGGAATGCGTGTGCTCCTACAGGCAAAGCTAGGGAAGGCTCAGAAAGGTTCTGGAAGAAGAGAGGCACTGGGGCAAGGGCAGGGCAGGCAGGAGCGGAGAGAAGAGGCTAATGCCAGGGGAAGGAGAGTCACAGAAAGGGCCTGGGAACCCGGAGGGGTGATGGAGAGGGAAAGAATCTAAGGTCATGGAGGGCTGGTGTGAGATCAAAGCATGGGGGAAGGGTGGGAGGAAGGGGACGAAGGACAGAGACAAGAGACAGGAACAAGGGATTTAGTGAGGGAGCAAGGGGTGGACAGAGGCAATTTGGGCTGCTGGAATGCTGGAACATTCTCTCCAAACACACCTCACTCTACAAGGAGCTTCTCACCTTTTCAGGGCACACCGAGCCCCCGTTATAACTTCGCGTCGATACTTGGTCAGTAAACGATCTGACCCCAAAGCGTCTTACGCCAGGAGCAGCGAAGCGTACAAACAGTAATGAGTAAGTTGGATGAAGCAAAACAAAACAAAACACAAATCAATTGTGGTCTTAAATTTTAAAAATAATTTATCTTTTATTCCTAAGGAATATTTAAGTGTCGCCTACCTATTATTATAAAGTAGTATTTTAGCCAGTTTTTCTAAAATGTTCCTAAGAAAGCGAAGTCCTCGGGCAGCTCAGCCACCCATCAGGAAGGTCACGTCCCGGTACAGAACAGAATCAGCTAGAGGTGGAAGATTCTAGAGCCAGTCCTCTTGGGCACCTGCATGTTTCCTCTCCCTCTGTGCCCCCCGAGCTGCAGGACCCAGGAGGGGGCTCCAGGAGAGTGGCCGGGAGAAGCCCGAAGTCGGCCCCCCTGAGCTCGGTTCCATCCAGATGCAAGCTTCCTCAAACGGAGTGGGCAATAGGCGGGTGGCTGATCAGGGTGGTCAGCTCCATCAGGGCCAGGGTGCTCCCCACCCGGGTCTTAACCGGTCAAAACTGTGCAGAGGAGGCTGGGTCACCTTACCGAGTCTGACTATGGGCAGCAGGTAGGGGCTGCTTCGAGCTCTGTTGAGAAGTTTAAGGCCAAGTCAGGGCCCAAAGAGTGCGGCCATCAGTCCATGACGTGAGTTATGGGCTGTATGTTATTAGTCTCAAGACACATGCTTCACCGTCTTAACTTTGTGAAACGCTTCCATTTAGAGTAGCTTAACGAAAATAAAATACATCGGGGCTGAGATGAATAGTGAGAAAGAGAAAAATGATTTGAAACTTGAACGTAAGACAAAAATATAAAGGCTGGGCCTCTTGATCCCATTTGGAGCCAATTTTAACAGGCCCAGCCAGGCATTTCATGAGGAGGGGGCTTTGGTCACGGCTAGCTAAGGGTCACAGACTTCGCGAGATCACTGTTCACTTGTACATATCTGACCTCTAGAGATGCCCATGGTCTGTCTACTAGAGAAAACGACCCCCAAGAGTATAGTTTACTGACCAGTAAAGTGTTAGCGAGTCTCATATCTAACTCCACATCTCAGACTAACTGCCTTTGCCAAATGGCCTTTGAAAAGCCTGCTCTTCAAAGAGAAAGCTAGGTCTTTGAACCAGCTTTGCAATCTTATCAGGTCCCTCATTAACCGGTAGGTTGAATAAAATCTTTGACATGCACGCATTTTATGTTTGCGGGCCGGGCAGCCACGATTTTTCTTTTGAAAGTTATTCTTTAACATGAACAGGATTTCGAACTGTGCCTGGATGTTTGTGATTCTCTGCGTCTCCCTTAAAACTCCACTTCAGAAAGCTTTTACAAACGCTTCGATGACTGTTAATTATTTTAGTAATTTAATCTTTCAGCTGAAGCATAATCAGTGACTTAACGTTTCCTTTCTTTGATTGCTCCTAGGAGAAGTCGGGCTGTTGACCGGGCGGGTTATAAATGTACACCTAAGAGAGAATAAGTTGTAGATTTTTAATAGATGGCCTTATAAACTTTACAAGAAAAGGAAAAACATCCAGTGGGTGGGATGACTAGGAGACAAACTAAAAAGTTAAAAGCATATGCTTTTTAAAGAAAACGTAAATACATTAGTTGCAGAAATGTGCCTGTCTTGCTTCTGGAGGCTGACAAGCTATCTTGTCATTGTTGCTTGATGGTAATAGGTGTTGAAAGTGTCCCTGAACCCACAGCTGTACTCTGTGTGCGGGTCTCGGGGTTTTGAGACATTGGAATCATGGGAAGAGCTTTTGAAATGCTGATGCCTGGGTCCGATCTCCTGAAATTCTTTTTTTTTTTTAAGTGTATTTATTTATTCAGAGAGAGAAAGAGAGAGCATGGAAAGGGCAGAAAGAGAGGGAGAGAGAGAATCCCAAGCAGGCTCCACACTGTCAGTGCAGAGCCCGATGCAGGGCTCGAACCCACGAACCCGGAGGTCATGACCTGGGCAGATATCAAGTGTTGGAGCCACCCAGGCACCCCCATTTCCTGAAATTGTAATTTCACTGGTTTGGAGTGTGGCCTGACCGTCGGTCTCTTTAAGTGCTACCCGGTAAACACCAACTTTGAGAACCCTGTTGACCTTGGCAATCATGCGGACCTCATTCAAAACAAAAATTCTTGGTTCCTGCCACTCAGAGGTTCTGATTCAGATGGTCTGAAGTGGGGACCAACAGCCCCAAGTGTTGACGTCGATCAGGTCTGGCAACCACCAGCTGAAATCATTTATTTTGGTAATTATTGGTAATACAATCACATCTACTGGAAACTCTAACCATTGTCCTGAGCTGGCTTTGCTCATTCACATGTTTGTAACTTAGTATTTAATATTTAGTATTTAGTAGGGAAATCTTGTTTTGAGAAAGAACAAGGTTTAGCTTTGAAGAAAGTCAAGGCACTTTCACAAGGGGAAATGCAAATAATTCTATGACTAAAGCCTGAAAGCTAGATCTTATTAAACTTCTGTCATTTTCACGGACACATATTTGTCGATTAGGGACACATTTAATCGCGAGCGGGTAAAAATCGTTTCTCAGTGTTCTAACTCGAAATCTGCCCAAAATACCAAAGCTTGATAAAACCTTGGCCCCAATACACTATCACGATGCAGCCTGGGGCTGCGCTGGAAAATTATAAATATCTCCCTGAAATGCCCATAAAACTTTCCACAAAGGAACCTGCTGGTGCTCTAAATCGGGCAGGAAGAACACTCCAGCTGGCAAGAGGTGAGCCCCCTCCGCCTCTCTCCCCACCTGCACCACCGCTGACCCCCAAGAGGGTGAACATCAAAGGGTGCCTTTAGGGGCAATGAACACTGATTGAACGTACTCCCCTTTTTAATTGTACACTCCTGAAAAAAAATGGAAAGAACCTTGTAGCTGCGCATTCTGACAGAGATGTTGGTTAGGAAAATCCACTTTACTGCTAAAATCCAGACAGAAGAGAGAATTGTCAAACTGAAAGGTACTTGTCTTTCATTAGCTCTGGAACATTTTCTGATATTATTGCTAGAAATATTGCTCTTTCTCGACCGGAGCTACATTGCCCCTTTTCTTCTATCCCCTATGCCTCCTGACTTTTATTATTTATAATTCGTCTCTGACGAAACAAGGCAGTTTTCACAGATCTATTTCTTGCTCCGTGAATTCCTCCTTCGGACACGTAAGCTGCTATTTAGAGTATCCATTTTCTTTTTAAGTGTCATTTTATTTTTCTGGGCAGAAGTGACCACTGGACTCTTGCTTTTTCTCCCACTGGCCTCATCTAGTGCGACAGGGCCATGGGGCTACAGGCAGGGGACCCTGGAAGGGCCTCCCTGCACCAGAGCCAGTGAGGGAGGGGACCCCTGGAGCCCTGTGATCTTCTAGCACTAGCCGAGGCCAGTGACAGACCATCAGGAAAATAAAATAAGCAGAAAAAAGTAGAATACTTAACACAGATGAACGCCAAAAATAAGGAAATAGTAGAGAAAATGCAGAGAGTTTTATTTAAAAATATAAAGTTTAGGGGCGGGCCTGGGCGGCTCCGTTGGTTGAGCATCTGACTCTTGATTTCGGCTCAGGTCATGATCGCATGGTTTACGGGATCGAGCCCCACGTCAGGCTCTGTGCTCCCAGCGTGGAGCCTGCTTGGGATTCTCTCTCTCCCTCTCTGTCTCTCGAAATAAAATACATAAACTTAAAACAATGAAAGCACACACTTCATTTGTTTGAAATGATTAAGTACAAAGAGGAAACGGTCGACGATCCGTTTAAAAAGAAAAGAAAAAAACTTCAGAAATAATAAAGGTCATTCTTTATGGCGCAGTCAAATTGTAAGACAATGAGTGTTTTGATAATTGTAGGACCAAGTTTGCGAATCTATGTGAAATAGATGTTTTCCCACAAAGCATGCTGTCCAAGTTAACCCAAAGGTAGAAAGGGCGAATAACTAATAGCCACACGGGATGATACAGTTTATGTGAATACAAACTGACCAATGTGGTTAAAGTCCACGATGTCATCAAAAGAAGAAAGGACGGTTGTTGGGGAGGGGTCCCCCGTGGAGAGAGAGGAGCCAGGAATGGGGTCGGTTAAGAGATGTCACCAGCAGTAACTGTACCGTCTTTAAGAGAAAGCAAGGAGGGAAGCGGGACAAAGCGTTGGCTGTTCTTGCTGGGGGAGAACTGGGGTCACCGACGTCCGCGTTACGGTTCCCTGTGAGGGATTACTCAGCCCCAACTCCACGCGGGGTTAAAAAGAAGCCTTGTTAAGTTTCTGTAAGGATGTGAAAACCATTTGGTAAAATGCAGCATCCCTTTATGACAAGCACTTCTTAAATGGGGGATAGAAAGAGATCTCTTAAGGAAGCACGCAGACAACTTTGTCTTAACAGGCAGATGATAGAAACATTCCCGGCAAAAGAAGAAACACGATGTCCAACATCGCCACTTCAATTTTGGCTTTTACTTATTTCCCAAAGACGGCCAACGGCACCGCACATTTGGAAGAATCTGCTCCAACTCTCCTTAAGATGATCTTACCGAATCTACGTAAACCCAAGAACGGAGCCCACGTTGATGTGCGAGACGGTGCGGTTCTCTCCCTCCTCCCGCTCGCTTTTCTCTTCGTCGTTGTGGATTCCTCCATCATCCAGCCCCGTAACACGGTGAAGCTGGGGGCCAAGAAAAATGCGTGTAATAAGTCTGACTTATTAATAGCAACTGTAAATCAGAGATAAAAATACTACTCAGAACAATGAGAGTTTCCGCATGACGATAATGATTACAATAGCTCTGCACTGATGGGTTAGTTGTCATTGTTATGACTCCAGTAATTAAGATTTAGGGACTCATTTTATGTAGGCAGACTGGTGAATGAGGAAAGTCCGTGAAGATCTGGGGGTGCACGTCTAGAGATTTGTCAAGGATAAGGCTTTCTGCAAAAAAGGATTTCACAGCAAAAAAAAAAAAAAAAATCCACAAAAGCCAAAAAACAAAAAAAACCAGAGCAGCAAGAAATACAAGCATTGTTTACTGTGTACCATGTATTAGGCAGATAACGTGACAGTTCTACTTTTCATTCTCGCAAAAGACATATGAAAAAATTCTTCGATGATTCCCATTCTCCAGAGGAAGCTGTTGAGGCACAGTGAGATTAAATACTTTGCCCAAGGTCTCACAGGTAATAAATAAGCCGCAAATCGCGGGCTCAACTCCAGGGATGCAAGTCCCCTGAGAAACCAGTGTGACATTTGTATACCTCAAGTGTCCCGAAACAAGTACTATTTCAATGCATGTGACACTGTGGACGCAGGATAGCAGTCCAGGAGACGACCGTGAAAATCAGGGCGCAGGCTCACTTGCAGAAACGGAGGGTCTGGTCAGCTAAAGAAGCAAAGCTCTGATTTCCCGTAACATGTTCCCGCATGCCCACCGTCCGTGTGTCAGCGAGGTGCTAAAGAGAAGTGTCTGAAAAGGCATTTCTTTGATCTCCAGCCAGGGTTATGTCTGCTTTGCCGTGAACTTGACGAAGGCCAGCTAATCATGCACCTGGCATCCCACGGAACTAAACGTGTGCGCACGAGGACCCGTATCTGCGCAATTAGCCATGACACTTTGTGATCAGCTGGGACACAAAATGGAAATTCCGGGTCTGTCGCGTGTCAGAATAGAACATTCCTCTTCCCATTTCAGGTCCCAAAATAACTCTTCAGGTGATCGTTTTTGCTGAAGAGGAACCCTATAGAATTCCAAACCGTACAGACAAATATCATTGCAAGTAGTTTGGAGACAGTGTCTTCCTGTCCTATGGCAATCAAGATGTTTGAAAAATTCTCTGACATGTGTTGGGGTTCCTCCCTCACTCCTCCCCTCAGATTCTGACAAGTGAACAAACATGTGCAAATGTCAAGGATTAAAATATCTGCTCCGCAGCTGGTGGAGTGAAGCTGGAGAACTCACTTTGGATCCAACGCAAAAATGAGATCCTTTCTATTTCCCACGCGCGTTGGACTCACAGGGCAGAGATGTCCTCCCAGGTGAGCTGGCCGCAGTCTGCACCAGCAGCCCAGAGAACACCCCCCGGGACAGGGCCGGAACGCCAGGGACGGTGCCCCGGTTAGCGCACGGCCACCCACGCGGGAAGTGACGATCTGCAGAGAGAATGGCAGATGCCGGTTCCCCTACACTAGTGGGTGGGTGCGAATCCGATTTCGTGGGAGGAGAAGCTTCTCTAGAATGTGAAAATCCGGTTCTACAGCAAACAGATGCGCTGGCATTGGAAAGCATGACATGGTGTCTCTCCACCTACTTGCCGGGTCGCTCTCCCCCTACAAAGGTGTGGCCTCTGGCTCCTCATCGTGGGCACCGTGCAGGACTGAAAACATGACCCTTCTTTGGAGACCTTTCTCTCTAAGAGAGGGAGATGTTGGTGCACACACACATTGGACTCAACACGATCAGCCATACCGCAACCCACCAGCTGCTCTCAAGAAGCAGAGAAGATTCCATCGCATCCGACTAGGGGGCAGGTGAGGACGTGAGGAGGGGCGGTGGGGCTGGCAGAGAGCAGGGGGTGGGATGGGTGTTTGAGGGAGTCTTTGTGGATAAATGAGAGCAAAATGTTTTAAAGTCACGGGGGGGGGGGGGGGCGCTGTTGAGCCAGAGCTTCCTGAGTTGGGAGAGAGAGCTAACTGAGGGACTGAGAGAGAAGAGCCCACGCAGGAGGTGACGAAATCGTGAACCACAGCAGGGGAAACAGGAATAGAACCCACGGGGTAGAGCTGAGAAGCCTCACACAGGTGGCTTCCACAAGCTTCCATTCCCTTCAGAGGCTGATGCACACGGAGATGGTGAACGACACAGGAAAAACGTCCCAAGGGACCTACGGGCACAGCCTCTCTGTCCCAGAGCGAACGTGACATGGGAGCCTCCAAGGTCAAGGCCACACTCGGTGCTGCCCATATTGGTTGGAACCCGGTGTGCGTTCTGATGACTCAGTTCATCTGGGACAAGTTAACCTGACCTGAGTGACGGCAGTCTATCCGTGCAGTGAGTGGCCCTCAGAAAAGGGCACAGCACGGGGCGTGCCTCACACGGAAAGGGGGTTTGTGTTTATGGAGTAAGGACGGCATGCAAAGGCGGTGAGTGATCTCAACCTCAGAGGGTTCCAGGGACAAATCTTGGCTTTCGTCCCTCCTCACCAGGTCACCACGAATAGGCAAATGCAGTTTCTGTGAGTTTGTGAAATGGTGCAAACAACCCTTTCTCTGGGTTGTTTCGAAAACCAAATACTGTGATGCAAAGTGCCCGGAATAAAGCGTCGCTCGACTGTCACCCATCGAATGATGGTTCACTTCTGAAAGGCTCTTCCACAGGTTCCACGAGTTGATGCCACTTTTGGTCTAGGTGACCTTGCCGGTCTCGTCTGTAAAAATCTCTTCATGTCCGAGCACGCCAGCTCGGTTTAGATGCCCACACGCTTACTGAACTCACACGGTAGGGCAGGGGTAGTGGGGGGGGGGGTGCGTCCAGCACACGGAGTAGAGTGCAGCCCGGCCCGTGCTTTCCCGGAGGTGAAATCCAGTCGTGGCGACAGGCGTGGAAACAGGCAGCGGAGTAGCGCTGACCGTGCCAGGCAGGTGTGTAGACAGAGTTACACAACAGCACAGATCCGGGGAGTCTCCTCACCGGTGTCTAATGAGCCCGAGCGGCGGAGCGATGGGTGCAGTTTCCGGAGAGGGAGCAAGCGGGGGAAAAATTGCTCGAGAGAAGAGGGTGATGGTGACGCATGTTCCAGATACGTAAACCTGGAGAAGTGGCATTCGCTGACCTCCGCCACCGTCATATCCTGTACGAGGGGCCCTCAAAACATAATCTCAGGGCCAAATGTAAAAGCGAGGGGTATCGGTATTGATCACTGGGTCAGGCGCTGTTTGGGATGCTTTACGCATGTTCGTATTTCACCTAAAGAATGGGAAACTGATTCAGAGAGGTGAGGTGAGTTAGCCAATGTTATATAAATAGAAAACGATACAACAAGTGTTTTTGCTCATGTTACGAGTCCGAGGCCAGAATTCTTCCCACGGTGTTCTAGCTTATGCAGTAGGAGGTTCCAATGAGGACGTTTCTGTAAGCAGGCCTGGAAAGCTGTAACGTATCTTAGTTTTGTTTGTAATATGTGGATCTTATGTTGTCGTATTTTAAAAATTTGAACAGTGTTCATACCGTTCTGTGTTCTTTTGTGTGAGGGTGGCTCAAAGGCAGCCATGAGAGGAGATTCAGGAGACACTCCGGAAAACACAGTTCGTTATACTCCCAGGTCCTAAGGACAGCAGGCAAATGGCGAGGCACCGGAATCGTTCGGGACGCGGAGGGGGCAGGACCGAGGCGAGAGCCCGGGCCATGGCTTTTGTGGAGTTGCCATGGGAAAGGCAAGGCGGGGCAGGGTGAACTGTTTAGGACTAGCTAGTCTGAATAGCATCGGTGGGATCAAAGCCACAGGGGTGTCCCTAGCTGCCGGGCACCTGCCCTGGCACGAAGAAGACAGAAGAGCGTTGCCTCCAGGGGCACTGAGTGCTGGGCCCTTCGGTGCCTTTAAGTGTTGGGTAGTCCGGGGAGGGGCAATCTCTCCGTAGCCAAAAAGTTGTGTTTTTTTAAAAGACATCAAACATCATAACCCATAAAAAATAAAAAATATATAAACAAGACACATGCCCAACAATCCACCCACTCTATGTGTTCACCTTAAAGGTCTTCGTTACTTTGGGTTGTCCAAACATCAACAACACAACCCAGTCTTAGACAGGTAAGTGTCTAAAATGCTCCGCACGTCCCTTTTGGTCAGTCTTTGCTCCCATCCCCAACCCAAGTAACCACTGGTCTGCTTTCTGTGTCTATAAGTTTGCTTTTTACAGATATTGCATAAAAATGGAACCATGCAGTATGTGAATCTTTCCACTGAGGCTTGCTGAGCGTCCTGTGTGTGCAGATTAATGCATATTCATCAAAACTGAGAAGCGGTCAGTCATTGTTTCTTCATATACTTTTTTTCTTTTTACCTTTTCTCTCCTTTCCCTCTGGGATTCTCAGTACACTGAGAATTGAGTTGACAATCTCCTATAGGTCATTGAGACAATGCTCATTTTTCTTTCCATCTTTTTTTCCCCCTCTCTGATCTTCCTATGGAATAATTTTGACCAACCTGGCCCTAGCTTTACTCATTATTTCTTCCACTACCTCACGTCTTCTGTTGAGCCCCTCTAAGTACATTTTTCATTTCAGGTTATTTACTTCTCAACTCCAGAATTTCCATTTGGTTCTTTGTAATAATTCCTACAGCTTTATGAAATCTGTGTTTCTTGATTCATTGTTGTTCCACTTTCCTTAAGTTCTATAAAGTTGATTTCCATTACTTCTGTTGGTATAATTATAAGAGCTACTCCGAAGTCTTTTGTTTACTGGCTCCAACAATGGGTTGTTGTTCAGAGAAGGTTCTGTTGACCGTTCACCTCTACCACCACCAACGTCGCCGTTGTCACCTTGGTTAAACGTCTCCATTTCATTGCGTGTCTTGTAACTTTCTGTTGAAAGGTAGACATTTTAGATAACACGCTGTACCGGCTCTGAATCTTCTTGAAGGTCATTTCTGATGCTGTTTGTTTGTTTAGTAACTCTCCTGGGTCAAGATAATCTGCACCTGCTGCAGCGTGCAGCTGCTGTGAGTATAGACAAGGGGCACGTTCAAAGTTCAAGTCGACCAGGGCTTCACTTTCCATGGGGTCCTGTGGAATCTCCCACGTGCAAGTGTGTAGCCCCAGGCTCAGCCAGGAGTGCGTGAATACCTCGGGGCCTCTGGTCTCCATGGCAGAAATATGCGGTCCGAACCAGGAATATGTGTTTCCCAACCATGTCCTCGACCTCAGGCTCAGAGAGAGAACAGCGGGCCGCCCTCTACTCATCCACCTCTGAAAGGTTACTCCCGACCCGATGCCGTTACCTGTGGGCGTCACCCACCGCTCCACTCTGAGGGACCGTCCTCCGGCATGGCAGAGAGGCTGAGGACCCTTCTGAACAACCTGCCTTAGCAGAACCTCCACGATCTGGATTCGAGGGATCAGAGCATCCCAGGCCAGAATGCCACCGATTACCACCATCCTTACTCAAAACTGAGCACCTTGTCAATTTCCAGGGCACCGAAATGGTGGTTTCTCAAGATCTTTTTCCCTTAACACTTACATCTGCTTTTGAAAGGGAGTATTTGCTGGTCACCACACTGGGCCGTGACCACTCTCCAACCATCTTCACAACGGATCTGTCAGTCTAAAATGATCTCAAAATAAAAATTAATTAATTATAACATTCTTTCCTGCTTTCGGTCGGGCGGAAGGGGGATCACAAAATCCTAGAACCGAGAGCCACCTGGTTGGCTGACTCTATGAAATTATCCTCTACACGTGTGAACCGTGTCTGATTTTAATACACACATTAATATAGGAATAATATTACTCATGTATTGTTCTAATAAAGGTCTTATGTTGGAGGTTTCAAGGGTAGGTATAAGGAGGGTTGTCAGTCTCAGGGACACATTGGCACCCCCCTCAGGGACACATTGGCACCAGAGAAGGTTCTGAAGCATACAAAGCGTTGGTGAAACCGCACAGAACCACTTCCTGTCTCCTAGGAGATGGGTCCCTTTCTAGCCTGTAATGAGATGCAAATGAGGAGGGCTGCTGAATAACGAAGAGACATTAACATGAGGCAGATTCTGATGATGGGAACAGGCCAACAAAGACAGCGGAGAGACAAAGGGTAGCAGACGAGGAGAATGTGTCAGAGAGCCCATCCCTTCCTGTGCACGAGCTCCGGCATCTAGCTGCCTGGGTTTGAATCTTAGCTTTGGGTTTTTTTTTACAGGCTACGTGATTCTGAGAAAGTTCCTTATGCTCTTGGTGTACGTTTTGGCATCCTGCAAATGGGAACAAAAATGGTATCTTTCTCCTGGGTTGTTCTGCTGATTAATAACTTAATACACGTCACGCCCTTAGTGTTAGCGCCTATCACCTGGGAAGTGTTCAGTAATGTTGGCCGTTGTTACCGGGAGCCACCCCCTCCTTGTGGTGCCCGCACCCTCGGTCAGAACTCACATTCGAGTCATGGAGGGAGTCAGCAGACACACCTGTGACATAACCTAGTGGTCCATGCTGTGACTTAGTTTCCTGGAGCTGCCAAAACAGAGCACCACAGACTCCGTGGTTCAAAAGAGAAGAAAGTCAGCCTCCACTTCTGAAGGCTAAACGTCTAAACTCAAGGTGTCGACAGTGTCATGCTCCCCCTGGAAGGGGATCCTTCCTTGTGTAGGGGAACCCTTCCCTGTCACTTCCCAGCCACCAATCATTCGTGGGCCATCTCTGGCGTTCCTTGTGCATCCCATAACTCCGATCTCTACGCCATTACCGTGTGGCACTCTCCCGTGGGTCTCTGTCTTCACATGGCCATTTTCTTCTGAAGACTCTACTTACGTTGGGTTTGGGGTCCACTCTATTCCAACATGACCTCATCTTACCTGATTACACCTGCAACGACTCTGTTTCCAAATAAAGTCCCACTCAGACTTCTCAGCGTATCTTCTGCCGGCGTGTGTGTGCGAGGATGGGGCCCATAACGAAACCCGAAACATGCGCTTGAGGGGACCGGCCGTCTTGACAGCCGATGAGGGAAGAAGGCTTATCTGAACTTCCCTACTGAAGTCCTGAACCTTCCCATTTTTGCTAAGCTGGGACATTACCCTTCGCTGCTTGGAGGGCCACTTCTTGTGTGAGCTCCCACGCTTGTGCGAATCAACTTTGTAACTTCAGCTGTTAGACCATCTCTCGTCAGCTCATCCGTATGTTCCTGATCATCAGGCATAAGGTGGCCGAGGAGAAGTTTTCCTCCCCACGCTGGGAAGAAAACCAAAGCAGAGTAAGGACAGGGTGACGATGAAAGGTTAGCTGTATATAACGATATGTACTCACTCGATGCTCTGAACTTGGTGCCCAAACGTGTTACCAAGCAGGCTGCCTCATGCAGGGCTCAGTCTCGCGACCGTGAGATTATGATGTGAGCTGAAGTCGAGAGTCAAACGCTTGACGGACAGAGCCCCCCGGCCCCCCCAAATTGGCTGGGCTTTCTGATGTGTCTGGAGGTGAGCTGTCGGTGGGCTGGGGCTCTTGACTCTCTCTTTTCCCATCCTCTGGCCGACTGGCCAGGCTTGTTCCTATGGGTTCCGAGAGAAGGAACCAGTGTGCAAGGCCTCTTGAATTAATTATAGGCTCAGAACTGGGAAAAAAAAAAATTGCAGCTGCCTTAGAAATGATTCCACACCAACATTTACTGCTTGAAATGTGCATCAGGGGTTGACAAGAGTGTCCCGTAGAGGCCCAGATAGTGAATATTGGAGGTTTGTGGATCACGCACGTTGTCTGCCATTCCTTCCCCCCCTTCCCCCCCGCCGCCCAACAATTCTATATGTTACGCTGTGCTCACCACAAGCCTAGCTACCGTCTGTCACCATACAACCTGATGACAATGCCACTAACAACCTTTTATCCCCAGGGCTCATTCCATACCTGGGAGCCTGTATCTCCCACTCCCTCTCATCCATTTTGCCCAGCCCCCAGCCCCCTCTGGCAGCCATCAGTTTGTTGTCTGTACTTATAGGTCTGTTTCTGCCTCTTGAGTTTTGTTCACTTGTTTGGTTTTTGAGATTCCACGTATAAGTGAAACCGTATGGCCCTTGTCTTCCTGTGCCTGATTTATTTCCCTTAGCAGAACACCCTCCAGGTCCATCCGTGTTCTTCCGGGTGGCAAGATCTAAGTCTTGCCTTCGTGAATCATATTCCATGGTGTGTGAACACATCTTGATCCATTCATCTCCCGATGGACCCTTGGGATCCTTCCATGCCTTGACTGTGTCCTGTGTTCAACGGCCGTACAGGTACAGGCTGCAGGCCAAGTCCGGCCCTACGGACCTTAGTCACCTCTTGCGGATGGTCAACAAGGCAGCTGGCAAGAGAAAGGTTCGTTCTTTGCATGTTTGATCATTGTGTGGAGATGCTGGTACACACTAAGGCAAGGATATTCTGTTATTTTTTCCTTAAATATGTGATTATATTCAGCTGAGGGGAAAGTGGTTGTATGGATAAATACATACCGGACAATTTCAGTATAGAACATGCTTATTTATAAACCTTCGATTGAGGCATGGTTGCCTAGATAACACCTGAAGAAGGCCGCTGGAAGTTCTTTGTTCGGAAACAACTTTGTGCCATTTAAGAAGGCGTTTTGACTTCCGTAGCCTTTTTCGCAAGTTTTCGAAAGAGTCTTTTTCTCTTTGCAAGATTGTATTGGCTGCTCAGGGTCCTTTGAATTTCCAGATGAATTTTAGGATTATCCTATCAATTTTTGTGGAGCCCAGCTTAGATTTTGTTAGGAAGTTTGTCAAACGTGTGTATCTGTTTGAAAAGTACTATCTTCTCGGCAACATAGTCTTCTAATCCATGAACGTAGAATGTCTTTCCATTTATTTAGACGTTCTTTAATTTTCTTAAATAATATTTTATAATTTCCAGCATCGTCCTGGTTTCCTGCACGTCTGGGGTTAGTTTTGTTTTTAAATATTATATTCTTTTAGATGCTGCTGTAAATGGAATTGTTCTCTTAATTTTCAGAGGGTCTGCGGCTCATAGATAGCAATAAAATTGATTTTTGCATATCAATATTTTAACTACGACCTTGATTCAGCTTGTTTACTGTTTCTAATAACTTTTCAGTGAGTTCTCCAGGATTTTGTATATATAATTGTCATCTATAAGGAGTGATAGCTGCTTCTTTTTCTCTCTGGCTTTATTTAATTTTCTTGCCTGATTACTCTGGCTAGAACATTCACTACAATATTGAATAGAATAGGCAAGAGTGGACGCCCATGCCTTGTCCTGACCGTAGGGCAAATTATTTAGTCTTTCACGATTGAGTATAACGTTAGTGGTAGGTTTTCTGTCGACACCTTTCTGAGGGTGAGAATGTTCTCGTCCGCTCCTGCTTGCTGAGTGTCTTTATCATGATAGGGATGTTTGGATATTCTAAAGTGCAGTTTCTATGTCCACTAAGATAATTATGTAGCTTTCGTCTTTTATTCAATTAATCTGATGTAGTAGATTGACTTTTAAATGTCAAATTGATCTTGCAATTCTGAGATGAGTCCCACACAGCCATGGTGCATGCTGTTTGATTCTGTTTGCTAGTACATGTATTTTGTTTTAGATTTTGGGGATGTTTTTTTGTGTGTGCATCTGTGAAAATATATTGGTCTGTAACTTTTTCTGTAATTGTCTGGGTTTTGTTGTTTTGTTTTGTTTTGTTTTGTTTTGTTTTTTAATCTGGGTAGTACTAGCCTTATAGAATGAATTAGAACATAATCTCACCTCATTTTTTGGAAGCATTTATAAAGAATAGGTTATTATCTCTTTTTAAAAAAAAAAGGCTTCAATATTTTCGAGCTGTTTTGGGTTCACAGCAAAAAACTGACAGAAAGTTACAGATTTTTTTTTTTAACCTCCTGTTCCCTTTCTTCAAAGCTATGCATAGCCTCCCCCATGCTCAGCATCCCCAAACAGAGTGGTACATTTGTTATAATTGTTGAGCGTTGTATTGACACAAAATCAATAGCTTACATTAGGGTTCCCTCTTTTTTAAAAAATTTTTTCATGTTTATTTATTTTTGAGAGAAAGAGATAGAGTACAAGCGGGGGAAGGGCAGAGAGAGAAGGAGACACAGAATCCAGAGCAGGCTCCAGGCTCTGAGCTGTCAGCACAGAGCCCAACGCCGGGCTCGAAAGCACGAACCGTGAGATCATGACCTGAGCCGAAGTCAGACACTCAACCGACCGAGCCACCCCGGTGCCCCATTAGGGTTCCCTCTTGATGTTGTACATTCTATGGGTTTGGACAAATGTATAGGAACATGTCTCTATTACTATAGTATCATATAGAATAGTTTTACTACCCTAAAAATTCTCTGCATTTTGCCTATGTGTTCCTCCTCTCCAACCCTTGGCAAACAGTGGCTTCTTTTTTTTCTGACCTCATAGGTAACACCATTTCCAGAATATCAGATACTTGTACTCATACAGTATGTAGCATTTTTAGATCGGGTTTGTTCACTTAGTGATTTGCATTTAAGATTCCTCCTCGTCCTTCAATTCCTTTTCAGTGCCGAATGGTATTTCATAGCCAGGCTGTGCCACAGTTTCTCTGTCTATTCGGCTACCGAATAACATCGGCTTGCTCCAAGTTTGGGCAATCACGCGTCCAGCAGCAAACACGTCTGTGTGCCTGCTTTCGTGTGGATATACGTTTCCAGCTCCTTTGGGTAAATGCCAGGGAGCATGACTCCTGAGTTGTAGGATAAGAGGACGTTCAATTTTGTAAGAAACTGAGAAACTAGCTGCACGGTCTTGCACTCCCACTATCAGCGAACGGGAGTTTCAATTGCTCCTTATCCTTGCCAACATTTGGCATCGTCAGCGCTCCAAATGTTGGCCCCAGCTGTGCGGCGGTTTCCAAACTGCTGTTTCAATTCGCATTCCCCAGAGGACGAGTACTGTTGAGTATCTTTTCGGGTGGGGCTGCGTGTAGGACGGAAGCCTTGAGCTCGCAGCCACGCTTGCCTGGAATTTAGCGTCCACGACGCCGAGCTGAAGGGAATGGGAAATGCAGTTGGCCTGCAAGGCGCTGCAGCCCTTGACCGGGAATGAGTAGGAGCCGGGCCCCCACCCTCCGGGCCACCCCTGCTCAGAGAGGAGCTTCTCTCACGTCCAACCAGGGGTGAAGGGGGAGGGAAGAGCCATCACGAAAGCCTCACAGACCTTGCCGTGCCTACTGAGATCTAGGAGATTCTCTTGGATAAATGTGGGGTTTTTGCATTTGGCGTTGACCTGAGGACAGTTTCCAGAGACCCGGAATCATTTTTAAAACACGTTTCCCACCAGTGTCCGTTGATGCTGTTGAGAGAAGGTCCGTGGCGTCCTTTGCACCATCATTCTGGCAGCTTGTCCTCGGGAAATAAGCATTTCTTCCAAACTCTTAGGGAAGAGTTTGCTTCGAGACCCAGTTGTCTCGGCTCTAGATGCAACGAGGAAACTCTCTCCGCTGACGCTTTGCCCAGTAAGGACTTGCTGAACGAGCCGCTGCCTCTTAGACGACACAGCCTTGCGTGCGTGTAGGGGGAGAGTGACAGGTGAACTCTGGGAGCAGCTGGATTGAATTCTTGAGCTGGAATTTGCATGCGCGGTAAAAACCGGAGGTTGGCCGGGAAGCAGCCTTTAAAGAAATCTAGGACTAGGAATTCCAGGAGGGCCCGCGAACTTCTTGAGGACCTTGTGAAAGTGAAACCATGCTGCACAGTCACATTTTAATGACGTCAGCTCTTGGGTCCCTTCCTGTTTTATATCCACTGGCCTATTTATCGTTAATGTTCCCATTGCTTATTCACGCTCGGCTGCTCTTTGATCTGGAGTGTTTCTTTAGAAACATCTTAATACAGATGAAAGTACAGAGACCATTATAATAACCATCCTCCTGTCTCCCATCCAGAATTGTTTGTCTTAGGTGGTTTTTAATTGAATTGAATTGCACTGAACTGAATTGAATTGAATTGAATGTAATTCATTTGCCTTAGATTGTGACTTGATTAAAGGAATGTGTTACAACAGATACGCTTTAAAATGCCTGTGTCTTTGCCTGCCATCCAATTTCTCTCCCTAGGGGGGAAAATCAGCATCATAAATGTGATATGTGTGGATATCTGCATATACGAACCCACGTACACACACGTACACACACAGGTGTGTATAGATTTACCTGTTCACAGTGTCTTTGTCTCTTCTCGAATGAGTGAAATGTCAAAGACCATTCCCGGAAACTGGCGCGTGTGACAGACGGCAGTGCCAGTATCATAGGTGGAAAGCAGGGTGAGGAGACACCGTCTTTTTTTTAAATTTTTTAATGTTTTATTTATTTTTGACAGAGAGAGAGAGAGAGAGAGCACGAATGGGGTAGGTCAGAGAGAGAGGCAGACACAGAATCCGAAGCAGGCTCCAGGCTCTGAGCTGTCAGCCCAGACCCCAACATGGGGCTCGAACCCATGAACCATGAGATCGTGACCTCAGCCGAATCTGGATGCTTAACTGGCTGAGACACCCAGGTGCCCCCTTATCTTTTAGTTTTTAATGCCTCTACAGTTTCAGCAGGTAATGATCTATGTACACATACACCTTCTAAGTCTGGGAAAAGAGGTTTGTCTCAGGAGGCTCAATGTTGGAGAGAAAAGAATGAATGATTATGAAAATAGTGACTGAAGGAACCCAGAGATGGAAATTCCCTAAATCTCAAAAAGCAGTTGTACCAGATGCCTACAGCAAATAAAGTGTGAACAGGAAAGGATTAAAAGTATTTCTAATAAAAAGGAATGTAATGGGGGGGGGGGTGCCCTGGTGGCTCAGTGGGTTAAGGGTCCAAATCTTGATTTCGGCTCAAGTCATGATCTCCCAGCACAGAGCCTGCTTTGGATCCTGTCTCCCTCTCTCTCTGCCCCTCTTCTGTTCACATGCTCTCTCTCTCAAACGTAAAAAAAAAAGCTACGTGAAAAAAGAAATGCACGTATATTTATTTAAGAAAATATTTTCAAAGAAAACAACAAGGCAAATAAAAACACTAAAATGTAATTATAATTTAAAAATACAATTGGGGCCCCTGGGTGGCTGAGTCAGTTACGTGTCCGATTTCGACTCAGGTCGCCATCTCACGGTTCGTGGGTTCGAGCCCCGCGTCAGGCTCTGTGCTGATGGCTCCAAGCCTGGAGCCTGCTTTGGATTCTGTGTCTCCTTCTTTCTCTTCCCCTCCCGTGTTCATGCTCTGCCTCACTCTGTCTCTGAAAAATGAATAAATGTTAAAAAAAATTTTTAAATAGATATATGATTTACAAATAGCTATTGATTCCGGACACATACATCACTGTAATGGGGTGTCTACAAACACATACAAAATAGAATACAAAAATTAGTGTATGATTTAATTGACATTGAGATCAGTGAGGGAGGTACATGGACAATTTAATAAATGATGTTCGAGTCGCTAAACGTACGACTGCCTGGAAAAATTACAACTGCATCCCTACCTTTAATAATGCATACATATACTTAAAAAATCTTCTGAAGTCTTTACAAATAATACAAAATCTCAACAGAAATACAGATAAAATGTGTGGATAGATCATTTGTAGAAAGAATACAAAATGTCAAATAAATATACCCAAAGATAACTTATATCCAAATACATTTTTTTAAAGTTTTTTTTTTCAACGTTTATTTATTTTTGGGACAGAGAGAGACAGAGCGTGAACAGGGGAGGGGCAGAGAGAGAGGGAGACACAGAATCAGAAACAGGCTCCAGGCTCTGAGCCATCAGCCCAGAGCCTGACGCGGGGCTCGAACTCACGGACCGCGAGATCGTGACCTGGCTGAAGTCGGACGCTTAACCGACTGCGCCACCCAGGTGCCCCCCAAATACATTTTAAAACACAAATTAGTTAATTTTGGCCTATTGGAATAGCAAGAAATTATACTATTTTTCAAAATTGGCATATATATGTTTATGTATATACAGTATATGATAAATGAATATTTACAAATGCATATTTTGTGTTTTATTTATAAATTAATTAATTTATATTAATTATTATATCATTATATAATTCTTTCTATATTATATATTATTTTATATGTTATTGACTTATATGTTAAATATTATTCTATTAATTTATATATCGAACATTTTATGTATTTAGTAAATGTGATATATGTACATATATATAAACTTTAGACCTAAGAACTCTACTTTTGGAAATATATCTTGAAGAAATTCACGCATGTATATGGATACATTTGAACAAGGGAACCATCTCATGTTTTAATGAGTGTGGGTCCAGACTCAGTGTGTGAGCAAAAGTATATAGAGAAAAACTTACTTCTTAAAACTATTAAATTGCAGATAAGCAGTGACTGTTGCTGTATCTAAATCATTAAAAGGTAGCCCTAAATACAGAGTCCCGTGTCCTTCTGAGCCCACAAGAAGCGGTGTCCTTCACTTGGGGCTATGCCATCATGGTGCACGAACTGTCTTTAAGCACCAGGGAGAAACAGGACCGCAGGTTCCTCCTCTACCCCTGGCAGAGGGCGGGCTCCCCAGGCCACAGGTCAGTCTCTTATGTGTAATTTCTCAGTGAGGTTTCAGACCAGCAAGGCGCCTCTCCGGCCAGAGGCCCCCACACGACATCTTGGCGAACAGGTAGCAATACAGAGGGGGCGTCACTTCTGCAGCCCCTTCTAAGGTGTGACCAGCTGTGCCCACATGCCACTCTGTGACATTATGAGAACTGGAGGTATTGGGCCAAGTTTTTCTCCAAACATTACATTTTATGTTTGCCTTGCATATCGTGAGCGCGGCAGGTGTGCAGGCTTCCCTTTCAACATCAGTGCAGCGAGATGAGACGACCCAGATGTGGGACACACCCACAGACGCTGGCACAAAGGAAGGACTCCCTGTCTGCATTAAGGGCAGACATCTAGCCAGTGGCCGGGTGGTCAGGAGTTCCCAAAGCTCTTCCTTCCCGCCCCTCCTTTCCCTGAGGGTACCGAGATACAATAAGATGGGTTGAATGAACGTTTATGATAAAGCTCCACCATGCACGTATGCTTACAAGAGCCCAATCTGTAATTTAAAAATTTTGAAACCCTCTAAATATCTATTGATAGAATATTTCAAATCCTATTAAATACATCGATGAAGTATTTATGCGGTCATGAAAGTGGCAGCCGGGATATGATGCAATACTGTGTCTTAGACACGGTGTGATGTAAAAAAAAAAAAAAAAGTATATCATGGAAAAAGCATGTAGTAGCCCCCATCCGTGTTTAGACATGTTAAGTGTACCTCTATATTATGTACCTACGTACACAAGGAACAGAGCAGAGTATCATTAGCTGTGAGCAGTGGGGCCGGTGAGAAACTGTGGTTAGCTGCATTTCCCTGCATCGTTTAATCAGAATAGACTCAAGCATTCACGGCATAAACATTTGCATAAATAAGTGGACACTAAGCAGAACCCTTAAGCACACGGGCTAAGAGCAAGTCTCAAAGGAGACAAAAATACGTAGAACTGTTTGAAAATGAAAATGCAACATATAAAAAGTACACGGCACGTGTGGAAAGCACTGTTAGGGGGAAAGTTACAGCAATAGTGCTCATGTTTGGAAAAAATTAAATTAATCATCTTAGTTCCTACCTCAATAAACTAAAAAGAGAACAAAATAAACCCAAGATAGCAGAAGGAAAGATATAGTGATGGTAAAAGCAGAAATTGGGGCGCCTGGGTGGCGCAGTCGGTTAAGCGTCTGACTTCAGCCAGGTCACGGTCTCGCGGTCCGTGAGTTCGAGCCCCGCGTCGGGCTCTGGGCTGATGGCTCGGAGCCTGGAGCCTGTTTCCGATTCTGTGTCTCCCTCTCTCTCTGCCCCTCTCCCGTTCATGTTCTGTCTCTCTCTGTCCCAAAAAAATAAATAAACGTTGAAAAAAAAATTTAAAAAAAAAGCAGAAATTAACGAAATTGAAAATACAATATAGAAAAAAATCAATGAAACAAAAAACTGCTTTAAAAAAGTCCATAAAAGTGGTGAACCTTTTGTCAAGACTGACAAAAACCAAAGAGAAGAAATACATCATCAGTGTCAGGAATGAAATAGGGAATATCACCACAGATTCTGCCTTTGAAAAGGTAAGAACAGAATGATATGAGCAAACCTACACTCACATTGTGCAATTTAAAAGAAATAGACCAATTCCTTGAAATACCACAAATTCCAAAATCCAACCAAGATGAAATATGTCACCTAAATAGTCCTATAACTATATACGACATTGAAATTATAGAATAAAACTCCCCCCAAAGAAATCTTTAGACCCTGGGGACTTCATTAAAAATTCTACTAAATATCTAAAGAATTAACACCAGTTCTATTCCACAAAATGGGAGAGACTGCACTTCTCAACTGATGTTGTGAAGCCAGAATTACCATTACTAAAATCAGAGAGAGGGAGAGAGAGAGAGAGAGAGAGAGAGAGATTATATACCATGACCCAGTGAGATTTATTCTACATATACAAGGCTGGTTCCACATTTGAAAACCAATCACTATAATCTACCACATTAACAGACTAAAGAAGAAAAATTGTATAATCATTTACATCGACAAAGCAAAATCATTTGACAAAATCCAACACTCGTTCATGATGAAAGCTCCCAGCAGGTTACCAATGGAGGAAATTAATCTCATTCTATCAAAATTCCAGCGAGGTTCCTGAGAGACATGGATAAGCTCATTCTTTTTATTTTTTTTTTCTTTTTTAATGTTTGTTTATTTTTGAGAGAGCGATGGAGAGTGAGCAGGGGAGGGGCAGAGAGAGGGAGACAGAGAATCCGAAGCAGGCTCCAGGCTCCGAGCTGTCAGCCCAGAGCCCGACTCGGGGCTCGAACCCATAGACTGTGAGACCGTGACCCGAGCCCCAAGTCGGACACTCAACCAGGCGCCCCGTGGACAAGCTCATTCTATAATTGATACGGGAAGGGACAGGCCCTAAAATAACTAAAGCGATCTTTAAAGTAAAGAATTATGTGGGAATGATAGCTCCACTGGTCCAAAGGCTGACTATGTGACTATGGTCATGAAGACCGTGTGGTGTTGATAGAAAGACAGACAGTATCAGCGAAGCAGAGCATAGAATCTGGGCATCGATTTCAGTGAATAGGCTCAACCGGTTTTTGACAGAGGGACAAAAGCTTTTCAATGTTAGAAATACAGTCTTTTCAATAAATGGAACCAGAGCAACTCGATGTCCGTTGGCAAAAGAACAATTCACGGCATGAACTATCCACAACGTGCGGAAAGGAGCTGAGATGAGTCACGCGCTTACACGTAAACCATGAAAATGTAAGTGTTTTGTTAAAAAAATGCTAGAAAACCTTTGGGATTTGGGATAAACAACGAGTTCCTAGACTTGAGACACACAGAACCCACTAACAGAAAAGTTAACACATCGAACCTGCCCCGGTGTAAAGGTCTCGTGCTCCGTGAAAGCCCAGGTGAGAGGAGTAACAAGATAAGTTACAGACTTGGAGAAACCAAAGCGCATATTGCAAACCCTGTATCTGACAAAGGACTGGTAACCACAAAATAGAACTCTCAAAACTCAACAGGAAAAAAAAATCCAATTCATCTAACAGAGCCGGTACAAAAGAGTCAGACATTTCACTAAAGAGGACACACGGAAGGCGCGTAAGCACATTAAAAGATGTTCATCATCATTAGCCACACGGAAATGCAAGTTAAAGCCACAATGAGATATCACTGCACAGTTATCAGAATGGTTAAACCAAATAATTTTAACAACATCAAATGTTGGCTACGAGGCAGAGGAACTGAATCATTCACAGGTGTCGGTGGGGATGTAAAATGGAACAGCCACACTGGAAATAGTTGGCGGTTTCTTATAAAATTAAATATGTGTTTGTCGTACAACCCAGCGATTGCATTCTTGGGTCTTTATCCCAGAGAAAGGGAAAGGTACGTTCACAAAAGAATCTATACATGAATGCTCATAGCCCTTGTACTTATAACAGCCCGATCCTATAAACAGCCAGAACGTTCTTTATCAGGTGAATGGTTATCAGATTCTCGTGTATCCATACCCAGGAATACTACTCAATAATAAGAAGGAGCAGACCTACCGATCCACGCGACAACCTGGATGGCTCTCCTGGGAATTAACAGTGAGTGAAAAATCCACCCCACAAAGGTTTCTTACTGTATGATTTCATTTATGTAACCATTTTGAAACAAAATTATTTCTTGTGTGAGTTGATGGGATTATAAAGAAGCAACACCAAAGATGGCCGCCATGACAGAATAGCTCTGTATGTTGAGTATTATGGTGGCTACACAACCATACTTTTATAATATGAGGAAAGCATAATCATGCTTAACCAACCCTCATATAAGCATATGTTCATTCTACTTTGTCCCCTTCTAACAAATCAAAACCCTTGGGTCTCCCTGCTCTTGGATCGCGAGTTTTTCAGATCATAGAGAGGAAATGCAGAGCACATAACGTACATTGATTATCACCCCCAGGGAAGTCTGGCCCAGCCCCAGAAATAACACACACCGGTATTCCTGCACAAAATGTGTACAGACATTCTCACCAAGGGCAATAGATAAACCATAAGCAGTTTCATGTAAGCTCATTGTGCTTTTTCTGCCCGGAATTCTGGTTTTCACAGCGTTGAGATTTCAAAATACAGCAATCCGTGACGGACTTGTGTTCCTACTTTCCACCCGCGTGATGGGAGTGAGGACGTTTGGAAAGCCAGGGAGGAGGCAGGCCTCGCAGCGGAGAACACTCGTCCTGTTCCACACGACAAATGGAACCAGAGGAGAAGAGAAACACGGCACGAGGGAGGGTCCCAAAGATGTGTTTATTCCTGAGTTGCCCCCGAGGTTTTTCCGTTGGACGGCCTCAGGCCATTTGAACAAAGAAGGATGAATTCGCATGAAAAGCTCCCGGCCATCACACAACCGTGCGTTCTTTCAGAGCGAGGCAACATCATCACGCAATGCCAAGTCCAGGAAACCGCTCCCTCATCTTGACTGCTTCCAGGGTACAGGTTTAAGAAATCGTCCTCACGGGGTAGTGTTCTGGCCCAGCAGTGGTGGGATTTTAGCACCGGGAAACAGAGGCCCGCACAGCTCGAAGGGCCGGGCAGCTCTGGTCCTGGACCACGTGGCCACTCCTCACCCGGAGCGCCGACCAGAAGCTCGCGCGGAGGGGCCTGCCGCCGCCTCACATCTGTCATCTGCCTGCTGTGACTCTGCACGTCTTCTTCCTTGCTCTCCATTCATCCTTTCGTTGCTTGCGTCTAACCCGGGGCCAGGCTAGGGAGAGGATTCTGGAAAACGTAGGGCCTAGGTCTGTCCTATCTGCTCGATGTCACCGAGTCAGAGTCTCCTTTCTCTAACAAAGTTGCAAACATGTATGAATCTTCACTGCGCACGGAGCACTGACCAGTGGTCTGCGACCTCCTTCTCCTCCGACCCCCGATGCCGCGTGTTTTATAACGGGCATGACCGTGGGCACAGAGTGGCCCACGCACGCTGTGCTGAACTCTGCTGGGGCCACGTGCCTGCCCACGAAAGAGGTGTTGTCACAGACAGATGCCCAAACCCCTCCTCACCCCTGTGGGCGACCCTGCCTACCGCCCCCAAGCCACCTGTTTCAAGCGACCGCAACTCAAACTAGCCCGGGGACGTTTACAGAAACTGGACTTTTCCTGACACACCAACCATGGTGCAATTCATATTCGAGAACCAGAATAATGTCCCTATTCCCAGCGGGATGTCACAATATTTGCTCTATCGCTGTCCTGCTTAGGCTTTCCAACTCACCATCAGTCAGCATTACTTTAGAGCATGATATTATTTTTATAGCATGCACTGATATTAGGTACTTGCTGGAAATTCTATTTCGTGGTGCTCTCTAGGTTATTAAGATTCTCTCTGGGTCATCATCCTCAGACCGCTTGTATTGTTTCTGAATTCTCAATTGTTTTCCCTGGAAGTATCTGGGAAACCACGTACGCAGATAAACGAAAGAAGCGTACGGGAAATCATTATTGTGTTAAAGTGATGAAATTGGAGCGTCACCTCCCAAATTTCTCTCTGTTTCCCTATGGTGTATCCATTCTAGATTTTAAATGAAGAATAAAGAAACTTGTATTATATTTGCATCATGCAAGAAAGTGAAAGAAACGCAATGCTTCAAAAACAAGCCACGTTCTCCGTCAGCAACCTTTCTAATCATGTGTTCTTTGTTTTTCCTGAGAGAATCGCTGATTGGAAAAAGAATCCCCCCCATACTGTTCACCAACAAGCGCAATCTTCCTCTTAAGAATCTGTAATACACCAGTGTGTATTGTCTCAGAGCTGCAAGTTCTCTCCAATTTATCAACCGTCTTGGACAGAGAATGGATTGAAAAGGGAGGATGGTAACGAATAATTATCTTTCCCTTCTGAGTTTGGAAACGGTTGAAGTATAGAACATAAGAGAGAGACACCTTGAGACCAAAAGCTCATTATTACCAACGAGCCTACTGTTAAAAGGAGAGCTTGCCTTTAAGTCTTCAAACAACTGTGCTCAAGCGAATGCACTCGACCCCAGGCACAGATGGAGAATCCCAACTCTGGTCCCCCTGGAGGGAAGGGAGAGATTAGCGGGCTCTGAGAGGCAGGGAGCCCAAGGAGGTCCTGAACCATGACCTGCACCGATGAGGTGGATGGGGGATAGAATTGGCTGCTTGATTAGGTTTAAACCCCTTGAGAATTAGAGTAAAGGAAATAAAAAAGGGGATACAAGTAGTAATCGAAATGCCCTAAATAATTGTTCAAGAACCGAGAGAACAAAGGGAAAGTAAAAGGCTGATAATGGATAAAGATTTAAATTTGACCTTGAATAACAGAATTCGCCTTGTTAATTTTAATATCTAGTATACATTGGAGATGGATGAAGCCATCTGTGAATCACACTGTTCTGTGAATCAGGCTGTGTTCAGAAAACACTAGTGTCATTCCTTTTTGTTACAGTGGCTGAAAGTATGTGTTAGTAATGAGCCAGTTGAGGAAATGTGATCAACATTGGAAGAGGTAGCGATAACCATTGCTCTAGCCACGATCTTTCTGCTTTCTCTCATATTCTCATGAATGATCAGCTCCAGGAGTTAACTAACCATCATTTTTCTTTTTCAGAGGAATGGGCTTTTAGTTATGATGGTTTCCTTTTCATTCTCAGGGAAAACGGTGATGTCCTTTGTCTACATGGCAGAGTTGATAAAAAACACCACTCCCCGTCTCACTAGTTGGAGGAGCATTGCTGCTCACAGCCCCTCTGTCTTTTCTTTTTTTAATCTTTATTTTTGAGAGAGAGCAAGAGTGCAAGTGGGGAAGGAACAGAGAGAGAGAGAGAGACACAGAATCAGAAGCAGGCTCCAGGCTCCGAGCTGTCAGCACAGAGCCCGACGCGGGGCTCGAACTCATGAACCGGGAGATCATGACCTGAGCCAGAGTCGGACGCTCAACCGACTGAGCCCCCCAGGCGTCCCTATCCCTCTGCCTTACAGCTGTACAGTCCTAGACTTAACACGACAGCAAGCATAAGCAGGCTCTGCAAGGTGCAAAGAAGAAGGTGGAAGCCTGGAGAAATCTGGACTTGAAGAAGAACCCAGCAGTGAGTTCCCTCAGTTCCTGTGTTGCCTCCGGTGTGTCCCAGGCAGGGTCCTGGGGAACCTACTAACTTGGAACTGCCAACAGGTGTAGGCAAAATCTCCAAGAAAGCTCCGTTCTTCCCGTTGTGATCTAGAGGATGCGGTATAGAATGGTCTAGCGACAGAAAACTTGTCTACGGGACCCGGCACAACACCTCTGCCTCCAGCTGAACTCCAACAGAAAAGCCACCTTTAGGCCCACGGTTTCACAGAATTGATCTTTCAGAAAGGTGATTACCCCCTACCCCTTTGGGGGTGGGGGGGTCTCATGGAAGCAGGTCGTGTGTTGATGCCTTTGCCAGGTGGCCAGTGGCGTCCAAAGATGGAGCAGGGAGCTGTTCGTCCGTCCCCATGCGGTGGAGACAGGTGGTGTCAGCAGGGTCCGGACATAAGCCGCACCCCACCAGCAGTGCCATCTATCAAGGCAACGTGAGGCAGGACTGCCCCCCACTAGGATTCATATCTCACCCCCATACCCCTATGCTCTGGTGACATTAGGGACCAGTTGAGAGCCTCCCCTCCTCTCTCCTACTAAAGAGACTGATGAGGTCATCCAAGGAGGGGCTGGTAAGTACTCCGCTCTCTTCTACTGCCGGTGTGAACAGGGCCCAGTGGCAGCAGAACCTCCCTGCACACCGGGCAGGGACAAGACAGAACGGGAACCTGTGGAACAAAACCGGTTTGCCCCTCAGCTCTCCCTCATCAGCTGTCAGTGGGCCCTAGTGGCAGGCTGAGCTTCTGCTCCAACCCTGAGCCAAAGAGACAGGACAGGAGGTGCTAGGCAGGCGGGCAGATGACATCCCTCCCCTGCTTGCCTCCGGCATCAGTGAGCCCAGTGAGAGAGACTCAACTCCCCCAGCAGCTGAACCGAGGCAGTGGAACTCAGTGCCCATCTCTCCCGGGTTGCTTTCCACAAGGCCCCGCCAGAAGCTGGCCATTAGCAGGGGCTAATATAAAAGAAATATAAAATATATTTTATATAAAATATATATATTTTAATAAAATATAAAATAATATTACTTTTAAAATAAAAAAATATCACTTTTAATAAAAATATAAAAGAAATATAAAAGAAAGTCCTTCTCATGAGTTTCTTCAACCGTATTGATGGCTGAAGCAAAATTTGTATCATTTGATGTGGTGCTCAGTGAACGACGTACTTCAGATGATTATATTTAAAAACTTTGGAGAGTAAAGGGCCTTGAATGGAAATAAGGTTTCTGCACTTCACTCAAAGTAATAAAATATTGACTCCAGTGTGTGTGTGTGTGTGTGTGTGTGTGTGTGTGTGTAGATACAGATATACAGTTATATTTAGAGTGACCTCTACAAAAACCATCCAAAGAAATACATGCAAAAACATTATAAATGAATGAAGGCAGGCCACTGTAAAATGTTTAGGGAACCCACAGAAAGTCAAGAAGAGAGAACCAGAGGCAGAGGTCACAAACAGGAAACAAATAATAAAATGGCAGACTGAAGTCATGACATATCAGTTATTCCTCTGAATGACCAGGATAAATATATCAATTAAGGACCAAGTGAGTGTATAAAAAGGATCCACAGTATGCTGTCTACAAAAACAAAACCAAACAAAATCAAAATAAACAAACAGCAAGCAAACAAAAAACCTCACACAACTCACTTTAAGTATAAAGCCATTGTTAGATTAAAAGTAAAAGGATGGAAAAATATATGCCATGGATACATTAAACAAAAAACAAGTTAAAATGGTTAGGTTAATATCAATTGAGTTAGATTTCGGAACGAATAAAAATACCAGTGCTAAGTAGGTGCACTGCATAATAAATGTATAGGTAGATAGATATAGATAGAGGATAAATCCATGAGGATCCTGACTATATAGGCAACAAATAACAAAGTCTCAAAATAAAAAAGGAAACACTGATGGAGCAGAAAAGAGAAGCAAACACATCCACAATCATGAGTGGAGATTCATTCCATCCACTCAAAACAATTAATTGAAATATGGAGCAGTGAGGATACAGGAAAATCGAACAACGCCCTCAGCCAAAGGACCTGGTGAACACATACAGAACCCTCCACCCACTAACAGCTCTGTGTGTGTATTTTTTTTCAAGTGCCCAACACTTACCAGGATGGCTCATACCCTGGGAAAGAAAAAAAAAAAAGAAAGAAACGCACAATAAATTTAAAAGTATTGATATCATACATATCATACATTGTACAGAATATATCGTCCAATAATATTTGGATCAAATCAGAAATCAACAACAAAAAAATCCACAAAAACTCAAAAACTTGGAAAGTAAAGAACATCCATGTAAATAATACACGAGTCAAAGAGGAAGTCTCAAAGGAAATTTTAAAAATGGATCTTGAAAGAAAACAAAATACAATATTTGAAATACGTGAGGGCAGTAAAGCAGAGGGAGAGGAACGGGTACAGCACAGCATGTTTCCCTTGGAAAAAAACAATATCAGCCAATCATCTAAGTTCCTGACACATAAAAGAAAGTACAAAATACAGTAAAACCTTGGTTTGGGAGCATAATTCATTCTGGAGACATGCGCGTAATCCAAAGCACTCACGTATCAAAGAGAATTTCAAGAACCGTTGGTTCAGCTGTGATCATGTGACGTTTGGCATCACGAACTACTCCTATCGCAAGACATCGCTCATCGATCAAGTTAAAATTTGTTAGAAACGTTTACTCATCTCGTGGGACACTCGCAAAACAAATTTCTCACAATTCGAGGTTTTCCTGCAATTCCGAAGCACGTAGAAGGAAGGGAATAGTAAAGATAAAAGAAGAAAGCAACGAAATTGAAAATAGGGAACAAGAATAAATTCATGAAATAAAAAGCCGTTTCTTTAAAAATACCAACGAAATAGGCAAACCTGCAGAAACTAACAGAAAAAGAGAGAAGACACAAATTACTGATTTCAGGGGAGATCCGTCCAGGGAGACAGCAAAGGGAAGAGGGCTACTCCTCAAGCCCAATGCACCTAAATTCGACAACTATGAAGACATGGAATGACTCCTGGCAAAGGACAAATTGCCACCATGACTCACCAAATCTGAAAGGGATCATTTGAATCTGCCAAAAACTAATGAGGAAATGAAATTTGTAATTAAAACCCCTTAAAAAGAGTTCTTAAGCCCGGTTAGTTTCACTGAAGAATTCTACTGAAAATGAAAAACGTTTAACGTGAATTTTACACGCTATGCTCCAGAAGATAGAAGAAGAAAGAACACTTGCCAACTCATTTTAGGATGTCAGTGTTGCCTCCTAACAAAAAGAAGACCTAAAAGGACCAGACAAGGCAAATAGACCAAGATTTCTCAGGAATTCAGATACAGATACAGAACAGTTGCTGAATTGAGCACTGTGTATATAAAACAATTCTACATCATAACAAAGTGGTATTTGTTCCAGCTCTGCAAGGCTGGCTCAACATTCAAACATCAATCAGTATAATCCACCAGCCCAACAATCACACGACTATATCAACTAACACACCCACACAATATTTGAAAAAATCCAATACTCATTGTGATAACAACTCAAGAGTCACTTAGGAACAAAGGTAGAATTATCTCAAATTGATAGAGGACGTCTACAACAAGCCCTGCAGTAGCATCATAATTATTGGCAAAAGATTGAAGCTTACCTCCTACGATCAGAAACAAGGGATACATTTTCACTCTTCCTGCTGTTATTAAAGATCGCACTACAGGGGCGCCTGGGTGGCTCAGTCGGTTAAGCGTCTGACTTCAGCTCAGGTCACGATCTCACGGTCTGTGAGTTCAAGCCCCACATCGGGCTCTGGGCTGATGGCTCAGAGCCTGGAGCCTGCTTCCGATTCTGTGTCTCCCTCTCTCTCTGCCCCTCCCCCGTTCATGCTCTGTCTCTGTCTCAAAAATAAAATAAACGTTAAAAAAAATATTAAAAAAAAAAGATCGCACTACAAATTCTAGAAAGCATAACAAGGCAAGAAAAGAAATAAAAAGAATACAAATTCGAAAAAAAAATCTGCTCTTTGTAGGTGACATAATTGTCTGTGTAGAAAATTCCAAAGAATCTACAAATTTTTTAAAAAGGCTCGTAATACTTATATGCAAATTTAGCAAAGTCACTAGATACCAGAGCAGTATGTAAAAATCAGCTGCATTTATGTAGATTAACAATGAACCTGTGAATACCGAATTGAAAACACAACACCATTTACGATTACTTCAAAGCTAATGAAATAAGCTTTGTAGTAACAAAAAAGTAGATCTGTATGCTGAATGTGGCAAAATGCTAATGGAAGGAATCAAAAGGCATCTAAATAAACGGAGAGACATACCATATCAATGGATTGGAAGACTCAACATAGTAAAAATGTAAATTTTACTCAAGTCAATTCAGTGTCGATCCCATCCTATCAAACTCCCAGCAAGGATCTTTGTAGACACAGACAAACTTATTTTAACATCTATGTAGAGAAGCAGAGGTCCTAGAATAGCGAAAACAATCTTGAAAATGAAGGATGAAGTGGGAGTATATCCTCTAAAGAGGATACACAGATGGCAAATAGCATATAAAAAGATGTTTCACATCATTAACCATAAGGGACATGCTAATTTAAATCACAATGAGATGTTATCACACATCTGAAAGAATGGCTAAAACAAAAAACTGTGAAATGCCCATGTCTGGCAAGGATGCAAAGAAACGTGTCCACTCTTAAGTTACTGGTGGTAAAGTGAAACCATACAGCCACTGTAGGAAATAGTTTGCCATTTTCTTATAAAACTAAACATGAAATTACCATATGGCCGTATAATTGCACTCTTGGGCATTTATCTTGGCAAAACGAAGCCTTGGATTCACATAAAAATCTGTATACAAATATTTATCGTGGCTCCATGCATAATACTCAGCAACTGGAAACAGCTCCGATGTCCTTTAATGGTTAAACAAACATCTTCGATTTTTACCATGAAACACAACTCATCATTAAAGATGAATGAATTGTTCATACGTATAACAATTTGGATGAATCTCCAAGAAAATATGCTGGGGGATAAAAAAAGCGCCATTTCGAAAGGTTACATAGCACGTGGTTCTACCGATATAAAATTTTTGAAATGACAAAATTTAGAAGTGGGGTGTGGGTTAGTGGTTGCCAGGATGGTATCAGGCACGGGCTGGGGGTAACTGGTCTTAAAAGGGTAACGAGAAATTCTTCCGGAGATGCAAATATTGCGAACATCTGTATCAATGCCGTCTTGGTTGTGATATTTTACCGCCGTCTTTCAAAATGTTTTCATTTATGTAAACTGGGTGAACAGTACATGGGACCACTTTGTATTAGTGCTTTACAGCTGCATGTGAATCTACATTTATCTAAAACTAGAAAGTTTAATGAAAAACATGGGAAAGACACAGAACAAAGATCAACCTCTTTCATGGGGATGTTGTTTCTCTTGATCAGCAGGGGTGTTTTCCCCAGAACCTTCCTTCAGTTCCAGGGCCCTGCCCACACTCATCCTGGTATCCTCTCCAGCCTTTTCTGGAGGATTTGGTCTCCGCTGGGACAGGTGACGGGGCCACACTGACGGATACGGCAGCCAAGGAGAGGCTCAGAACTGAAATCCCGTTCGGGAACTTTAAACCAATGCTCCTATCTCTAAGTCACATATAGCCCACTTTAATATCTGTGCTTTCGTTCTTTTCCCTAGTGTCCATATTCTTGTTTTGATAAGACATCGAAGGACCTGGAAAACTACCCCTTCCTCTCTATGTATCTTTTGTCCTACCCGTGTTTACCATCTGTGCTAATGTCTGACCTTATTCTCTCTGACACTTGACTTGGGCATCTTACTAGAAAAATACCCCTTCTCCTTCCCACTGCCTTTCTTTCATCAGTTGGGAGGATGCTTTTTTTCGCCTTCTGCATCTGTCTGTTTTCTCGGTGCTCTGGGACTGTAACTCTTAGACACCCAGCACAATACGTTGTAAATTAAGAGACACATAGAATACGTATTTGTGGGATAATTGGATTTTCATCAGAAGAGCATCTATTCTGTTCCGCTTTCGTGTTCTTTACTACGTTTCTGGTTGCTTTTCTAATTTTTCAAATTAAATGAATGCTGCTGTCTCCTATGCTCCTGTGTATCCCTGACTTTGAAGTCATCTACGAGGCAGTGAGGTCTGTGTTCTTGTTGATGATCTGGGTCACCAGTGAGAAGGAACCGGGATCAACCCCTAACTGACTGCGATGAATTCCTGGGGGTCACTGTGATCCAACCTCCTCCTTGGATCGTCTAGGATGCACTAGTTTCAACCTGGAAGTTTCTTTCTATGAGCATTATTTTAAGAAAAGAGGAAGGCATGTTTCCTGGGTATATACAGGGAGGTGAGTTAAGGATTCTTTGTATGGAAATGTTTTAGGTAAAGACTGCTTAGCTACAAGTTCTAACTCTGAAGGACGATAAAAAAGGGCATCACAAGATACTAAAACAGGACAATTAATTTTATATCTCTGGTATAATATGTTAGCACCTCCATAAAGCAATCTTACTTTTTACTTCGGAAATAATGTAGAAGAGATTCTTGGGTTTCTGGTGACAAACACAGTTACAGATGAAGTATAAAGATAAATGCATTATTATTTTTTTTTAAGTCAGTCTGGCAGATGGAAAGAAGAAGGTGGGATTTCTCATTTTCTCACTTCCCTCCTTTGCCGTCACTCCTACGTCTCATATATAGATACGCGAATATACAGACGTTTAGCAGAAAACCAACACACGCCCAAGGCTTTCTTCCTAACTCAAGGAATGCCATCTGTACAAGACATTAAAGATGCAGGTGTCTTCAAAATGAAGTTTATTCCTATGTCATGGGCCAGGAAACAAGCTCTCTGTGGCTGATTCCTACAATAAGACTTCATCTGTTGAAAGCAAAGATGTGGACACGTGAATTCAAAGCGGCAAACTTTTCTTGTCCCCTTTCTAAGCAATCTCTCTCCCCACGACCTATTGCTGTCCACAACGGTTCTGTTTTCTGTCCCTAGAATTTTGTCTTTTTAAAAAACGTCCCAGAAATGGAATCCTATATTACAGAGCCATCTAATGAGTTTGAGATTCATCTGTGAATTGTGCGTATCCGTAGTTCTCTTTAATGCTCAGTCACGTCACTTTGCATGGATAAATAACACAGCAGTTCATTTGCTTTTGCTAAAAGAGGTTTCTAATGCCCCCAGCTTTTGGCAGGCTGAACACAGCTGCTGTAAACATTTGCACGTGGGTTTTGATAAACATAAGTTTTCGTTTCTCTTCGGAAAGTACCTAAGAATGGAATTGCGGGGTCATAGGGGAAGGGTGTGTTCAACGTTATAAGAAACGGCCAAACTGTTCTCCAAAGCGGCCACACCGTTTTGCATTCCTGCCAGCCATGCAGAGTGAGATCCAGTCGCTCCGCCTCCTTTTTTCAACATACGCATTTGGTAGGTCCTTTTTTTTTTTCTTTTTGCCGTTCGAAAAATGTGTATAAGAGCATTTTATTGTTTTTAGTTTGCAAAGCCTTTTTGTGTGTTTACCTGACATCCCTGTACCTTCTTACGTGAAGTGTTCAAATCTTTTGTCTCTTTAATTATTGGATTGTTTTCACATTAAGTTTGAGTTAGTTGTTTATGCATTCTAGACCTATATTTTGGAAATGTTTTTGCTCAGTTTGCGACATATTTTTTATACTCTTAACCAGGTCTTGTATTTTTTTTTTAATTTTTTTTTTTTTAGTGTTTATTTTTGAGACAGAGAGAGACAGAGCATGAGCGGGGGTGGGACAGACAGAGAGGGAGACCCAGAATCTGAAGCAGGCTCCAGGATCTGAGGTGTCAGCACAGAGCTCCACGGGGGGCTTGAACTCATGAACCTGCGAGATCATGACCTGAACCAAAGTCGGACGCTGAACCAACTGAGCCACCCAGGTGCCCCTTAACCATGTCCTTTATAAAAAGGTTTACTATTTACCTTTTTGTTTTCTAAGTCATGCTTTCGATGTGTGTCTCACCCAACCCAGGATCACAAATATTTCCTCATTTGTTTCCTCTTGAGGTCTTAGAGATGTAAATTTCTATTTAGATCTAGGATCCACTTGGAGTTAATTTTTTATGCAGCCGTGCAAAGCATGGTTCAAGTTTCTTTTTTTTAAATAGCTCGATCCAAATTTTCCATCACGATTTTTTGAAAAGTTTTTTTTTTCCATTACATTCCCTCTACCGGTTGTGAAATATCAACTGGCCACTTATGTTCAGGTCATACTCTATTCAATCCATTCAATCAGACTCTATTCAATCTATTGATATGTTTGCCACCCTTTCACAAATGCCACACGGTGTGATCACTACATCTTGATAATACATTTCAAGTTTATGTGTGTGAGTTCTCCAATCCTGTTTCTGTAAAAAAAAAAAAAAAATGTTTAGGCTATTCTGATCCTTTGCCTTTTTCGATGAATTTTAGAAGAATCTAATTGAGTTCTGTAAATTCCTACCGGAATCGTGTCCTAGGGTTTTGTTAAATCTATAGCTCAATTGGAGATAACTGACATCTTAATAATATTAAGCCTTTCAATCTACGAGCCTGGCATCTTTCCCGATTTGTAGGTATTCTCTGATTTCTTTCATCACTGGTTTGCAGTTTTCACAGGAGTGTGGAGAGCAGGCATTCCTTCCCATTTTAAGCAAAAGCTTCCAGGTTTATACCATTAATTATAATATTGTCTGTAAGGTCAGACAATAAGGTCTGTGTGGATACCCTTATCAGGTTAAGTAAATTTTCTGAATTCCAAGTTTGCTGAGTGCTTTTAGCATGGGTAGATGTTAGGGTTAGTCATATGCAGTTTCTATATGTTTTCAGATGATTATATGTTTTCCTTCTTCAGTCTGTAGAGGTCATCGCTCACAGCGAATTTTTTGATTGTCGAATAAACTCTGCATTCCAGGGATGAATTTTCTCATAATGTATTACCATTTTTACATATTGTTGGGTTTGATTGGCTAATATCATTGTGGGTTTTTTCATCTATGTTCATGAGAGCTAATGGTCTGCAGTGTTCTTATAATTTGTCTGTCAGGTTTTGATGTCAACGTAATATTGGTTTCCTCAAATGATTTGAGATGTATTCTTGCCACTTTTTTACTCAGAGTATATGCAGGGTTGTTAATATTTATTTCTTAAAGCTTTTCTATAATTTTCCAGTGAAGTCATTCGGTCCTGAAATTTTCTTTGTTGGAAGGTTTGTAACTATGAATTCTATTTTTTTTTTTTTTATAGAGACTATCTATCCAGACTATCTATTTCTTCTTGAATAAGCTTTGGCAGTAGGTGACCTTGAATGCAATGATTTCTTTCAATTTGAATTTGGAAGTTGAATTTGGAAGTATAAAAGCGTGGCAAAAGAAAGTGGACTCTGCTTGATTAGTGTTTTCTAAAGAGAACAGAATGAGGAAATAAATATGTATATTCATTTGTTCAAAGAAAAAATGTAATTTTCTCAGATAAAGGAAGAGGCCACAATGGTTTAGGATGATGAGTGTTAAGTCATCTCCACATGGATTCATTGAATGGAAAGAAAGAAGAAGAAATACTCAATACAAGAATGCTTTGTTTCTCTTGACTACCGGGGGACAAGAGCTGATCTCAAACTTTTCTGCAGAAAAATAGCTGAAAAGAGAATGGGAATGTCTGTAAAGAGCAGAGGGGAAGAACACAGGATGTGAGAATGTTCTTCAGATGCCTCACTGGATTGGGCTGGAATATTCTTCTCAATCCCCACGGCCTGGTTCTGCTGTTCCCGGGGGAAGGGCAGAAGAGCATGTCAGCCCCTAGTGGTCTGGGGGGCTCAGGAAGAATCAGTGAAACAGAGAAGACAGAGCTCCTTCAGAACAACCTCGGCATCAGTACAGAAAGGTGGGTGTGGGGTAGGACACAGGCCATTTGCACAGACATAGCGTGCCTTCGGGGTTCTCCCAGGAGGACCCAGGCTTCCCCTTGGAAACAAATGGCGTCCTTCTGGACACCCTGCCTGGTGAAACGCAGTGTTCCGCATCTTCTCCTTAGTTGGTCTGTTCCAGGAAACCAAAACGTGGTAAGCCCCCTCCAAATGGCCCGTGCATGAGTGATGATGGGGAGGAAGCAGAGAAGGAGGCGGTGGACTTTGGGTATTGGTCAAAATTAAATTTCGGTATTTTGTCTCACGGAAGCAGAAAAGATTGATCTGTTTCCATGAATAAGGGCCTGTTGGCCACTATTATCCTGAGAATGTATCAGGGGAGTGGAGGAGTTGGGTGGGTTGGAGGTGGAGGGGGACAGAGAAGATTGAAGGAGATAGCAGAGAAATAAAAGGCTAAAAGAGAGGCAGGAGGTCAAGACATTGGATAGCAATGGAGGAGAGGTCAGGACAGAACGGGGTGGGGGTGGGCTGGTAACCAGTTCAGTGATCGGCAAAGACGAGAGTGAGTGTCTGCGGATAGGATAAGTCATGATTCTTCGGCTAACTGGGCTAGAGATCCTCTGAAATACTCGGGTGTTGGGTTCAGGCTCACGGGAGGCTGGGCTGAGAGAGTGGGCTGAAAACGAATACATTGACTGGAAGCCATACAGTAGAAAGGGCATCTGTCTGAACACCCCCTCATTACCCCCCCCCCCAGGAGGAGGCTACACAGGCCTGGACGCAGGTGTCTAAGGAATGAGTCGGGGTCGGGGATGCGAGGTCCAGTGACTTCCAAGGCAGACCTGTATTTGACTCCCTGTCTTCAGCCCTGCCTCCACCACTCCCGGGCGACCCATCCCCACCCTTCTCCTTCTTTCTTCAGAGAATATGCCCTGCATCTTCTGCCCAGCCCCAACAACGCTGTTGGTGTGGATATGGCCACCAGGCAGATGTCTGAGCACTCCCCAAAGAAATGCTTGGCTCTCCTTCCGATGAGTCTAGAGTGAATTCTAAAAGTTGAGGAAATTTTCTGTGTAGTCTTCTAAGGCATTACTATTAAATATATAAGATTACTTAGGACAGACTTGTGTCTTGGGTCTCGTTCCTGAGAAAGCAGCTAGAGATCTAAATGCAGAGAGTTTATTGGAAAGGGTCCCTGGGGCAGACAACTGTGGAAGGGAGAGGAGGGGGCGAGGGGGAGGGGAGGGAGCCCAGCACAGAGAGAAGTAAGACACGTGACCACAGAGCACTCAGAACACTCAGCTGATCCCACAAGGGGCTCTGGAGCCAGGAGGATCGTCTAGAGTGTTCCAAACAAAGGCAGGGGGGCCAGACCTACCCCTCCACCCGGCAGTCATTGGAGGCCAGCCTCCCCCGAGAGGAAACATCCGCTTGGGTAACTCAGCTGCCTTCGGCTGGGGGCAGTCCTCAGATAGAGTCTTCACCATAAACAATCAGCCATCAGTAGGGAAACAGGTGCCTCAGTCTGGGAAACGCACCAGACCTTCCACTGTCAACAAGATACAACAAGATCAACGGTGAGACTTAAATGAACAACAACCAACCCTAGTCTATAAGCAGCGCAGACAATAGAGGAAACAGCAGAAGACTTTTCTAGGCCAAGAACAACTAAATTCTGCCTTCTTCCATCTTTGGACTGCTACCAAAACATTGGTAGCGTTGGTCGGCTTCTCCACACCCTGCTGGTCGTTTATCCAGGGTGCACCGGCTCTGGTCCTACCTCCAGCTGCAGAGAATTCTTTCTATTTGGGAACCTGGATCCTGACCTACAGAACCATTCTAGTCTTCGGGGGAGAATTTCCTGCCCAGGCTCCACTCTGTCAAGTGGGTCAGTAGTCCCCATAAATGTGTATTCTATTTCCCTTTAGCTTAAAGATTTCCGCAGCATGCCATTCCTTGTTTTTTTTTTTTTAATGTTTACTTATTTATTTTGAGAGAGAGAGAGAGAGAGAGAGAGAGAGAGCCCACGATCAGGAGAAGGGCAGAGAGAGAGAGAGAGGGAGAGAGTAAGAATCTCAAGCAGGTTCCATGCCCACAACAGAGCCCGATGTGGATCCTGATCTCAGGAATCGTGAGATCATGACCTGAGCTGAAACCAAGAGTCGGACGCTTAACCGACTGAACCACCCGGGTGCCTCTCTTTCTTTTTGCTTCCTATTAAGGCCATTAATTACATAAATTCTTCCAAGCCACTAATAAATTTACAGGGTGACATCTGTTGCTGATGTCCCAGTGATAGGATCTTGGTTCTGTTGGGTTCCTGTAGGATAGCATCACACTGACATGCGTGGGGGCTCTAATACATAGCTACAGGGTTAGACTTTTTCTCTGAGCAGTCAAACTTTAAAGGAACTTAAAATAATCCTCCTACTGGAACAGGCTGATGATCGGTATCCGTTTACACACAGATTATTTGATTTTGAATCTTGAAATTAACAAACGCTGCTCTGTTACTATAGAAGTTTGTTTAGGTATATCTTTAGAAAAATAAAACTCGAGTACTTATGTAGTACTGACCATATCCTGGGAAGGTTCAAAAAGCCTTCTATAGATGAGTTCACTTAATCCTTGAATGAACCAGACGTAGAGTGACCATTACTATTACCCTCGCGTTTGGGATGGTGACACGGAGCCACAGGGAGGTAAACAAGTTACCCGAGGTTGAGACAGCTGCAGAGTGTGGAGCTGGGGTCCAGACTGGAGACTGTGATCCAAAGCCTTCCCCCGCCACTCCGTTACCCCGCCCCTCATGGCCACACTAGCCGCAAATGCCCACGGCCTCATTCCACACGGTTCTCCGGAACAGTTACTTCCCATAGATGAGACCCCACTCAGCGGGTACTTAAAATGAGGTGAGCATTTTTTTCCCCATCTGCACATGCACATTTTGACATGTGTTCCTAAATTTCTTGGCCTGTTCTTAACCCTCAGTCTGGGGTAGTATGGATAGCTTCAGGCCACGGGACCGGGACCTTGGGGACCCAAAATTGCTGTGTCCAGTCCCATTATTCTTCTGAAGGACTAAACACACGGTTGATGTCTCTTGACCTCAGAGGCATCCATGATAACGGCAACGAGACGAATGTTTCAGAAAGCTGCACCGAAGCCCATCTTAATTCCCGGACCTAATCAAGGACTGAAAAGCTCTGTGACCTCCAGCCTCCTGCGTAAACAGGAGAAAAGGGCCCACGTCTGACTTCTGGGGCAGTTGGAACACGACACCCCCAGGGACTTTGTGGCGGTGCCAGGCCACCACCCTCCAGTCTTAGAGCAAAGCCAGCGACTGCTGACATAAAGCGACGTGCACACTCTCCATCATAGTGGCCTCGAATGGAACAATCCCAAGCGGGAAGAGGAAGATATTTTCCCTGATCAAGGTTCTGGACAGCAACCAGCCAGACACGAAGCACACGGGCAAGTGGTCGTCACTGAAGCTGTGAAAGCAGCTCTCCGTCGACAACCACCCGGGGCTCCAGGGTGCGCTTCACACGCGCTCTGTCATGGCCACCGCTGGCGGCCTCCTGACCGTTTCTGCCGTCTCTATGTGACCTCAGGCGAGTCAAATCAGTCAACCTCACCTAGAGACCACCCTTCGTTGACACGGTTCTCGAGATAGCCACAACTTCTCACCGTCTCTGTGACCCTCTACTGTGCCAGGCGGGGCGCTTTGAGACTTTGTCCCGTCTCTACTGGTAAGAGGCTGAAGAAAGGGTGTCTTCGGAAATCTAAGGCTCTCGCTGGGGTTCAGCAGAAAGGAGAAAGACGAGATTATGTTGTGATTTAAAACGAACATCACTGATGCTTGTATTCATAGAAAAGCCAAGTCAAATCCAATGACCCCACATGTTTTCTGCCTTTAGATTGTATCTGTCTGCCTACGTCTCCTGGCTCTTCTGTCCCCTCCACCACCAGCACCTTCCTCCCGGCCTCTCCGAACAGCCCTTTGATTTTCCTTGGGGAGGATCACTGCCTCCCACTCTCAGTCCCTGAGGTCGTAGTGGGGATCACAGGCTCCCAGCCTCCAATTCAGACACGTGGCCCCACCCTCGTCAGAGGGAGTGGTCTGGGGGAGGATCGTGGCCCGAGCCTGCCCACCTTCTGTACCCATGCCCCTGACCATAGTGACCCCGGCCATCCCGTGAGACTGACCCCAGGCTGTTGACTGGGGCCGGCGGCAAAGAGGGGTCTCGTTTCTCTGGACGGCAGAGGGCACAGGCCTGGAGCTGGTGTTGGCTCCCCTGCCGTGACGCTCTGAGTCCCTGACTCAACACAGAGACAAGCTGGACAAACAACAGCAGAGGGGGGCTAAGCCAGGACTTGATTGTGACCACATGCTGCAGACCACTCGGTCCAATGCCTGCTGAAGCCCCCCGCCCCGCCTCCTAACCTTTCAATAGGTGAGCTAATCTTTTTTTCTTAATTCAGCTTGATTTGGGTTTTCTTTGGATCACTTAAAACTGAATATTAATTAGGGGCACCTGGGTGGCTCCGTCGGTTAAGCCTCTGACTCTTGGTTTCGGCTCAGGTCACGATCTCGTGGTCCTTGAGTTCGAGCCCCGCATGGGGCTCTGTGCTGACGGCTTGGGATTCTCTCTTTCCTTCTCTCTGCTCCTCCCCTGCTTGTGTGCTCTGAAAATAAATGAATAAACTTTAAAAAAAGAATAATTCCCACCTTCCCGAATCACGCTGCCGGGAGGTGCTCTCTGGCCATGGGTTTGCACTCGCCCTCTCTAAAGACAGGCTGGAAAAGCAGGGAATGGCAATGGCCTACCGGTGGGTGTCCGCAGGTGGGTGCATGCCGTCCCAGACTCTGCGGCAATCCTGAGGTTGGCTCCAAAGCGTCCTTTGAGGGTCCTCAGAGGGGCAGAGCCCCAGCTACCCGCAAGAGCAGCCAGCTCATCTTTGCACCCTCCCTTTCTGTCCTCGGTGTCACTTCCCCACCGGCTCACTGTGCTTCTTATGATCACTTTCAAGCAAACCACTCACACCCAAAGCTCTTCCCCGAGGGGAGTCCAGTCGAAGACAAAAGCGTTTACCTAATGGAGCTGTGAAAATTAACAAAATGACGTGTGCGAAGGAACAAGCCTGGTGCCCATCCAAAATGAGCAGCCAATGAATAGTAATGGTAGTCACTGTCACAAATATTGTACAATCGATGTCACGTTAGAATTTCTAATGTGAATAATTACATGAAATACGCGTCTATTCTAACACGAATTTTAATGTATTTACTGACAATGTGAAAGGCAAAATAATTCAAATTCCCAAGTGGCTGGAGCTGAGATGAAATATCGACACGTTTCGTCTTCACGTTATCTTAAATTCTTAGGGGCCGGATTTTACAACCACAAAACCGGTTTCTGTATCTCAAACTTCAATTTCAAGCTACTGACTTTGGACATAAAATTCCTGAGGCGAAGAGATGTTCCTGACCTGTCTTAGGTCCCACTCTGCACCAGGTTTTCCGTCTTTAGGCTCTTGGTCCAGTGCTCTTGGCCTCATGCTTCCCACCGAAGCTTTACTACAAGATAACCAAGAATGGGACGCCTGGATGGCTCAGCCGGTTGAGCGTCCGACTTCAGTTCAGCTCACGATCCCACAGTTCGTGGGTTCGAGCCCCGCGTGGGGCTCCGTGCTGACAGCTCAGGGCCTGGAACCTGCTTCGGATTCTGCGTCTCCCTCTGTCTCTGCGCCTCCCCCACTCGCACTCTGTGTGTGTGTCTCTCTCTCTCTGTCTGGAAAACAAACATTTTAAAAAAGAACAAGAAGATAATCAAGAAAGATAAAGACATCAAATAACCAGAAAGTGCTGATCCTGATGCGGACCAGGAGAGAGCCTAAGCTGTCGACGACTGTCAATTCCAGACAGTAGCTAATGGTTTGCCCTGTTGCTTGGGGACGTTGAAGTAGCAAGATCAGAATATTTGCACCAGGGAAGTCTGGGGAACAAAGGTGTGGACGGGCTCTTGGAAGGGACAGGGATGCGCAGATGTCCGTGTCAGGGGAGGCCTTAGATACGAGGAGGTGCCAGGTAGAGAAAACGTCCTCTTGCCAGTATCAGTCCAGTCTGCTGCTCCCCTTAGCCAGTCGGTGGCTTGTCCAATAAGGCCTTTGACAGCAGGAATGGAGGCTGTTCATGAAAACAGCACGAACCCCCTCCCAAGGGCCACCGCTGCTGGTCTGGCCCACACTACTCTTGAGCGCCTCCTGCCAAGGGCAGAAGTCAATGCTGAGCCCCTTTCATGGTACTGACTCTAAGGGTGCCAGCTAACCAGTGGCCGGCAGCTTGGTTATATTATACAGGGTTCACTCTACCAAGGAAGGAGCAGCGATCTGTCCTCATTAGAGAAACTACACGCATAATGTCAGGTCCCCGCAGTTAGAGTGTTGTGCAAAGTAGTTTCGCCGCCATAAAAAAAATCCCTTGTGATTTACCTATTCAATCTTCCCACCCCCACCGTTCGTCCCTGACCCTCTAGCAGCCAATGATGAGTTTACCGTAAGTATATAGTTTACCGTTTTCCAAAGGTCCTATAATTGGACTCCTATACGTGTACATCCTTTTCAGACGAGCTTGTTTTCCTTGTCATCATGCCTTTAAGATTCATCTGTGTCTTTACGTAGCTTGAGACAGCTTGTCTTTCCATGGCTGAGAGATCCTCCGATATATGGACACACAACAATGTGTTTAGCCTTTCATCCACTGAAGGACTTCTAGTTGCTTCCAGTTTTTGGCACTTGTGGCTAGAACCTCTATAAACATTTGCGTGCGTGGTTTTGTGTGGACATGTTTTTAACTGGGTGAATGCCAAGAAAGGTGACTGTTGGAATGTGTGGTAAAACTATGCATAGCTTTGTAAGAAACTGCCTAATACCTTCCAAACTGGCTGTGCTGTTGTGGCATCTTGTTTCCCATCAAGACCAAACGAGTTCCTGTTGTTTCTACATCTTTTTTTTTTTTTAATTTTGATTTATTTTGAGAGAGAGACAGAGTGCGAGCAGGGGAGGAGCTGAGGGGAAGGAGACAGAATCTGAAGCAGGCTCCAGGCTCCAAGCTGTCAGCACAGAGCCTGACGCGGGGCTCGAACCCACGAGCCATGAGATCGTGACCTGGGCCGAAGGCGGACGCTCAACTGACTGAGCCCCCCCCAGGCGCCCCATGTTGCTCTATATCTTGATCAGCCGCTGTCCTTGCCAGGGTTTAGGGGTTTAGTCATCATGATAGGGGAGTGGGCCAGCCAGGCTTCGTCAATTTTATGGATCTTTGCAAAAACCCACTTGTAGTTACGTTGATTTTCTCTGGTTTCCTGTTTTTGATTCCCTGGATTGCTGTGATAATTTATGATTTCTTTTGCTCCTTTTTTAGGCTTAAATTAAGATTGTTTCTCTTACATCTTAAGATAAAAGCCTAGATCATTGTGTTTAGACCTGTATTGGTTTCTAGCGCGTGTACTCTGCTTTCCCGGAAACACCAACATTTCGATAAATTGTAAATTTATTTTCATTTAGTTCAAAGTATTTTCTTATTTATCTTCGAACTCCTTCTTTCACATAGGTGTCGTCAGGATATTTTTAAATTTCCAAATATTCGTGACCTCTCCAGCTACCTTCTGTTGTGTATTTTTACCTTAATTCTATTGTAGTTTGAGAACATGCCTTATATGCTTTTCGTTATTTTATATTTGCTATGATGCATTTTATGGCCCAGAATGTCGCTTGTCATGATGAACGTTCCACGTGAGCTTAAGATGAATGTGTCCTGCTGTGGTTGGACAACATCTTCTATAAATGTCAATTTGATCAAGTTAATTGATAGTGCTGTGCGGGTCCATTACATGCTAAGCGATTTTCTATTTGCTCGATTTCTCAGTTACTGAAACAGACATGCTGGAGTCTCCAATCATAACAGCACATTTGTCTGTTTCTATTTCGGTTCTACCAGTTTTTGCCTTATGTATTTTGATGCTCTTTGTTAGGTCATACATGCTTAGGATTATTATATACTTTTGGAAAATTCACCCTTTTGTCAGTATGCAATATTTCTCTCCACCTTGGGTAATTTTCCTTGTTCTGGAGTCATCTCTGTCTGACATGAACAAAGCTACCCCAGCTTTCTTTTGATGAGTTTTAGCATGGCAAAATTCTCTCTGTCCCCTTTCTTTTAACCCATCAGAATTTTTATATGTGATGTGAGTTTCTTATAGACGAGACAACTTTGTTTTTTACCCACTACGACGATTTCTTTTGTATTGCTATTTATTAATATGATAGGATTAATGTCTACAAAGCCAATTAATTGATTTTTTTGCAGCTGTTCTCTATTCATTACATTTGTTCTTTGTTTACTTTCTACTCTTTCTAATTGAACACTTTTTTAACATTTTACTTCCGGTATAGTTAACATACAGCATTACATTAGTTTCAGGTGTACAATATAGTGCTTCAATAATTCTGTACTTTCCTCAACACTCATCATGATAAGTGTGCTACTTTCTTCTTTTTTTTTTCCCCGCCTTCTCTGGGTTTAACCGGATTTTTCTTATGATACCATTTTATCTTATATCTCATAATATCCATTATGTTTCTTTAAGACACTAGTGGTTTCCCTAGAGGTGCAATATTCAATTTTAACTAATGTAAGCCCACCCTAAAATAACACAGTTCTGCCTAAAATGTGGAGCAGGTACCCTGAAACGGTTTTCGCACCTGCTTCTTCCTCTCCTTTATGACATTGCTATCAGTCACTTATCTCGTGTAGAAATAACCCAAAACATTGTTACTGTTATCACTTAAGCTGTTATCTGTTAGATTAATATGAATGACACAAATGAAAGATTTACTTGCCTTCATTTATTATTTCATTGATGTTCTTCTTTCTTTACATAGCTAAGAATTGCTGAACAATATAACTTTCATTTTTTTCTTGAAGAATTTTTATCGTGATTATGAGTACTTTTCTACATTCAGTGAATTCCCAGAGTGTTTGCTTAATCTAAGAAAGTCTTTGTTTCTCATTCACTTTTGAAGGATAATGTTTCTGGGTATAGAATTGTAGGTTGGGATTTTTCTCTTCCATTTTAAATATTCACTCCACTTTCCTTGTTTGCAGAGTTTCTGTGTGTGTGTGTGTGTGTGTGTGTGTTTAATTTATACATTTATTTTGACAGAGAGAGAGAGAGAGAGAGAGAGACAGCACAAGCCAAGGAGGGGAAGAAGGAGAGGAAGAGAGAGAATCTCAAGCAGGCTCTGCACTAATAGCATGGGATTACAATGAACTAATACAACACAGGGCTTGATCGCATGAACCATGAGATCATGACCTGACCTGAAATCCGGAGTCCGTTGGCTAAGCCACCCAGGCGCCCCATTTGCAGAGTTTCTGATGAAGGGTCTGCTGTCATACTTACCTGTTCCTCTGTAAGCAATGTGCTTTATTTCTCTGTGTTTCTTTCAAAACTTTCCTTATCTTTCTTTTTTTGTGAAGATCGAGTAAGATATACCTAGGCATAAATTTTTTGGTATTTATTCTGCTTGGTGTTCTCTGAACTTCCTGAATCTGAATTTCATTATCTGCTGTTAATTTTCAAAAATTTCTAGCTACTTTTACTTCAAATATTTTTTCTCCTTCATTCTCTTTTTTTTCTCTCATTCTGCTACCTGGATATGTATGCATTTTGTCCCTTTAAATTGTCTGAAATTCTTGGATCTTTTGGATTTTTTTTAATACTCTTTTCTCTTTACATTTCAGTTTGGGATTTTCTATTGATATATCTTCAAGCTCACCGATCTCTCCTTGACTGTTTCCAGTATGCTAAGGAGCACATCAACGCATTCTCTACTTCTGGTACAGTGATTTCTATTTATAGGATGCCCTTTTGATTTTTCAAATATATTTTTATTCTTTCTGCTTACATTAGCCATCTCTGCATGGTGTTTATTTTTTCCATTAAGGTCTTTAATATATTAATCATAGTTCTTTCTTCTTAAAAAAATTTTTTATATGTTTATTTATTTTGGACACAGAGAGACAGAGCACGAGCAAGGGAGAGACAGAGAGAGAGGCAGACACAGAATCCGAAGCAGGCGTCAGGCTGTCAGCACAGAGCCCGACGCGGGGCTCCAACCCACAAACTGTGAGATTGTGACCTCAGTCGAAGCTGGATGCTTAAGTGACTGAGCCACCCAGATGCCCCAATCATAGTTATTTCTAATTCCGGTCTGATAATCCCAACATCTGTATCATATCTGAGTCTGTCTCATGCTTTTGCTTTTTCTCTTCAGAATGCTTTTCTTGCCTCTTCACATGCGTTGTAATATTTTGTTGAAATCTTGACATGATATATTAGGTAATAAGAACTGTGGTAAATAGGCATTTGGTATGAGTGTTTATGTTGCTCTGACGAGGGGGTGGGGTGTGTTCAACAGTCGCCATAGTTGTCGGTGTCAGACCTTCCAAATTCCTTCTGTCTCCTTGCCGTTGTCTCTCCCGTAAGCTTCAGGAGTCTCCACTACTGTCCCTTAGGGAGTCTCTTTTTGCTGATCTGTCCACTGGACCTACTGGTGGTGGACCCGTGAGGTGAGTGTGTTTTGGGGGGTGGGTGGGGGCTTTAATCTTATGATTAAGTCTCACTATTCAGTGGGCCCGGGTTTCTGGTCTGTGACCCTCCCAATTGTTTCTTAGCAACTTTTTTCCTCCGTCAGGTGACACACAATAGCTGTAGGGTCTGTAATCAATGTCTTTCCCTTAGAGGGGATAATTCTCTGGCTGTCTTTCCTTTGTTCTGGAGCAAGCTCACAGCACATTTCACAAACGTGACTCTTCTCCTCCCCTAAGAGTCTAGAAAGAAGCGTTCTTTGCTCTTTTCTATGTTGGAGAATTTTTTGCTACACCTTATGCAGTATTTCTAGGTGTTCTGTAAAAAGAGGTTTTCAGATCATCAAGTCCATGGTCATGCTGGAAGTGGTAGTCCTTTAATCTGAAATTCAGCAAGTAGGGGTTGAGCATACACTATGTGCCAGCATCGTGTTAAGCCAGAAGGACAAAATTGTAAATAATTTACATCTAGATTTTGCTTTTCCCAAGTTTCCAATGTGGTGGACAAGATAGTTACGCACAAAGAATTATAATAATATGATTTCAGTATAGGTGGAGCCCAAGAAAAAAAAAAACACAGGTGTTTATTAGAGAGACGCCCCCTCTGCACCTTCTTCGAACAGCCTTTTCATTCTTTCGTGGAATTCTCTACGTACTCAGAGTCCTTGATTTCCTTGTCCATACAAGGGTCATCTCCACTCTGCCCTATGAACTCAGAAATTTCCAAGTTTCCTTCCAGTTCTTGATGTCTTCAGGCTTCCTCCACCTTCCACATTCTACTTACTACTCATCCCAGCCTTAGTCTCTTTCCTACATATATTTAAGATGTTCGTTTAATTAAAAAATCAGCATCATGGGAAAAATGGATATCTACACGAAAGAAATGATGTTGGGCCCTTTAACTTGAATGAATTAAAAACCTAAACGTAACATCTGGGGCACCTGGGTGGCTCAGTCTGTTAAGCATCCAACTTCAGCTCGGGTCATGATCTCACGGTTTGTGGGTTCGAGCCCCGTGTCAGGCTCCGTGCTGACAGCTCAGAGCCTGGAGCCTACTTCGGATTCTGTGTCTCCTTCTCTCTCTCTCTGCCCCTTCCCTGCTCATACTCTGTCTCTGTCTCTCTCTCTCTCAAAAATAAGTAACATATTTTTAAAAATTAAAAAAAGGAAACAAATGATATAAATGCTGCAAAATCAGTAAATCTTGAAGGACACTATGCTAAGTGAAGTAAGTAAATCACAAACAGACAAGGACTATGATTCCACTTCTGTGAGATATCTGAGGTATTCAAATTCTTAGAAACAAAGTCAAATATTGGTTGTAAGGGTCTGGAAGGGGGAGGAGAAAAAAGAGAGTGGTTTTGCAATGAATATGGAGCTTCTGTTTTAAAAGGTGAAAAAGTTCTAGAGATTCGTTGCGTACCAATGTGCATATAGTTAATAATATTGTACTCTACACTTAAAATGGTTAAGTTGGTAAAAAAAAAATACATGTGGTAAACTTCATTTAATTCTTTCAGATTTTTCAGCTTTTATACCCATAAATTCATGATCTTCTCCTTTTTAGAATCTTGGCAGACACATGTATTTGTTTCTATTACAACGTAAGTTTAAAAATGAAGTGCATACTTTTATATAAATGATAATCTCTCCACCAGTAAGAAACTATAAATGTTTATGCCACAAATATATTCTAAAATACTTTCTTTGCAACTATCTCAACAAATCTCTTGATGACCTAAGCTGATTTAAACACCAAAGAGATTTTACTTTTACAATTAAGTTCAGATATATCCACACAAAGAGAATTAAGAATTAAGAGCTTATCTTTTTTATCCAAAAAAAAAAAAAAAAAGACTCCATTTTTCAGCCTCCGTTTAATTATGGGGAATTATGTTCTTTCTGTTTTCTGAGTTTTACTAAATTAAGTGTGCAAGGTGCTAAAGAGAAGGCAACTTAAAGCTTTGGTTCCAGTTCACAAATTTCATTTTAATTACAAATGGTTAATCAAAATAAGGCCCTGGAGGAAAGGTTCAAACAACTGGGATTGCTTAGATGAGAAAATAGAAGCTGCTGGAAGGTATGCAAACAGAAGGTGATGATGAGAAATATTACAGAGCTTACCAGGAGGAAAAACGAATTGGGGCCAGAGCATCAGGGATTTTAAGTTAGATTCAGAAATGGTTTCTTAGGAGTTCTTCTGGAGTAATAAAATGGACGCATTGGTCATGAGTTCACTTTAATTTATGATTGTCCATCTTCACACGAATTCTGTACAGTGAATGTTTTTATCTCATAAAGGCCAAGAGAAGCTGAGACACTTTCCTGAGATGACTAAGCTGCCCCATAACTGGGCCAAGACTTCGCCCAGATTGCCTGATTCCGAGGCCTAAGATGAGTGGGTTTTGCCAACCTCTCTCAGGCCTGGAGAAGGCTCTGACCACCCCTATCTTCTGCCCAACGGCCAGAAAATTGACTGATGGCCTTCCCCAATGGACTAGACCGTGTTCATTGATGTGAGTCCACCTTACTATCCCAGGAACCTCAACACAGCCCACACGGTTAGAGAATTGATGGGGGCGGTGGGGACGTACATCAATCTCCTGTCTTTGTAAAATCTCCTTTCGATTTTTGTTCAGTCTGTAGTTATTAAGGTGGGACCCTGAGACCTGAATGGGCATATGATTTATTTGTGATAAAATAATATGGTTTTTGCTCAATGTGCTAAAAGTGCTCCATGTGAAAAATAAAGATATAGGCTGGTGGGGAAGGATACCCTGCGTCACAAAGCATTTGGAAACAGCCTAGTTGGCCGACCTGCTGCCACCTGTAAGGGGCGCTGTGCGGACGGCCTGTACCTCCCTCCGACCTGAGAGACTCACTTCCGGTTCCTGGCACACCCCTCCGGAAACGGAAACGACACCATTGAAGAAAGCCACCACGCCCACGGGCCGAGGCCCCTCCAGCGACTACTGCGGGCGTGAGGGTCCAGTCTCTGTCACAGGTTGTGGTAGTTCTGCAAGTCCTCCCAGCTTTGGTGCTCCCCAAGGGGACTTTGAGGCCTGTGTTGCCTGCCCAGTTCTGCCCAATCCCGCCTTTCCCTTGTCCAGATCACGCCCAGGAAGCTCCCCACACTCAGGGGTCTGGGACAGGGTCTCCGTGCTGGGAGCCACTCTGCGGCACGTGTCCTCAGCCGACCTTTCTGCACCCCTGAGGGGATGTCTCCAACAGCCCGCAGACGTTTGCAGAGAGTGGGTTTTCATCTCTGAGCTGATGTCTGGGGAGGCCTGTTGGAGAGCAGAACTGCCCCATCCATCTGGCAGCCCTTCCCCACCAGAGTGGTGTCAGAGGGGACGAGGCTGACTAGGATTTCCATCCTCTACCGGGTGATAATGAGACACCCTTCTCCAAGCGGTGGTATCATTAGAGGCCAACTGGAGCCTCTCTTCCAGAAAACATAAGAGAATAAAGTACTTCCCACTTAATTCTATGAAGTCAGTATTACCCTGTAACAAAAACAGACAAAGATATTGCAGACGAGAAAACTATAGACAGGTATTTCTCATGAACACAGACACAAAAATTCTTTAAAAACAACAACAACAACAACAAATCCAGTTAGGCAATATACAAAACAAACTGTACACCAAGATCAAGGTGGTTTATTCCAGGGATACAAGCTGTTTCCATACTCAGTCAATAAATGTAATTCATCATATTTCTGAAAATCACATGAACATGTCAATTGATGCGGAAAAAAACATTTGATAACGTTCAGCCACTCATGATAAACTAGCTCAGCAAAAGTAGATAAAGAGAAAATTCCTCAGCTTGGTAAAGAATATCAAAATAAGACATACAGGGTCACCTGAATGGCTCAGTTGGTTAAGCCCCTTGATTTGGGCTTAGGATCTTGTGGTTTGTGAGATCAAGCCCTGTGTCAGGCTCTATGCTGACAGTGCAGAACCTGCCTGGGATTCTGTGTCACTCTCTCTCTCTCTCTGCCCCTTCTCCACTCAGGCATGTGTGGTCTTTCTCACTCTCAAAATAAAATAAAATAAACAAAATAAAATAGAATAAAACCTACAACGAGCATAATATTTTATGGTGAAGACTGCTTTCCTTGTAAAATCAGGAGCAAGGCAAGGGTGCCCATTCTAAACCCTACAATTAAATCTAGCACTGGAAATTCAGGCCAGTTCAACAAAGCAAAAAAGGAAAGTAAAATGCAGGCACATCAGGAAGAAAAATAGAAAACGATCACTATTTGCAGAAGACATTATGGCCTACATAGTAAATCCCAAGGAATCTACAAACTCCTAGAATTAATATGTGAGTTCATCAAAGTCATGGAATTTAAGAGCACGATACAAAAAAAAACCATGATTCTACATCCTAACAAAGTACACGTGGAAACCAAATTAAAATCACAATATTTATAAGCGCTCAATAATGTGAATTACTTACGTATAACCGTGTCTGTTGAAAACTACAGAAAACAAACATCATCTAAGTAAATGGAAAGACGTTCCCTGTTCATAGATTGGAAGAACCCAACATAGTATAAATAGCAGTTCTCCTCCAATTAATATATAGGATTCATGCAATTCCTCTCCAAACACAGCAAAAAAATTTGCAGACTTGAATAAGCCTCTTCTCACAGGTATATGAAAAGGCAGAAGAACTGGAACAGGTGAAACGATTTTGAGCAAGAAAAATGGAGGAACGACTCCTGGCAGATACAACACTTACTATAGCTACAGTCATCATGTCTGTACGGGGGTTGGTGGAGGTGCAGGGCACAGATAAAGCAACTGAGAGAGCTGAGCAACGGGCCCATCAGGTGCGGCCGAGTGATTTTTGATGAAGATGAAAAAGTCATGCATTGGCATGCATCTTTACAGCAAATGCTGTACAGAAAAAAATCGTCTTACAGCAAATGCTACCAAAGTACCTGAATCTCTGTTGTTTTAAAGAAAGTGAGTCTCAATCTAAACTTCACGATATAAGTCAGAATAGGTCATGTTTTCAATGTACAACATAAAATTATGAAACTTTTAGAAGAATATGTAGAAACAAAATCTTCAGGGCCTGTGGCTAGGTGAAGAGTTCTTAGATGTGACACCAAAAGTAAAATCTATAAAAGGAAAACAAATTGGTGTGTTGAATTTCATCAGATGAAAACATTTCGATGTGCAAAATGTCTTGTTAAGAGGATGCAAAGAAAATTTACAGGTTAGAGAATGTTATTGCAAGCAGCACACCTAATAAAGGATTCAAATGTCGAGTATATTTAAAAATTCTCAAAATATATTGGGGCGCTTGGGTGGTTCAGTTGGTTAAGCGTCTGACTTTGGCTCAGGTCATGATCTCCCAGTCCATGAGTTGGAGCCCTGCATCTGGCTCTGTGCTGTCAGCTCAGAGCCTGAAGCCTGCTTCAGATTCGGTGTCTCTGTCTCTCTCTGCCTCTCCCCCATCCCCCCCCCCCCGCCAAAAAATAAATTAACATTTAAAAAATTTGTTTTAAATTCTCAAAATACAACAGAAAAAGAAATGTAAAATTGGCCACAGACATGAACAGATATTTTGCCAAAGATGGATGCCCAATACATGAATGAAAAGGTATTTGAAAACATTGATCACTAAGAAATGCAAATTGAAACCCCAACGAGATATCAATACGTATCTATGAGAATGGTTAAAATAAAACACAGAGACGCCACCAAATGTTGGCAAGGGTGCAAAGAAACTGGCTCCTTCGTCATGTACCAATCTGGAAGACAGTTAGCGCCTTCAAGAAACCAAACATAGATTTACCATATGATAGCGATCACACTTCTGGGCATTTATCTCAGAGAGATGAAAACTTATGTCCACACAGGAAACTGTATACAAATGTTCATAGCAATTTTATACTTAATAGCCAAAAACTGGAGAAAAATGCAAATGTCCTGTGACGGGTGAAGGAGCAAACAAACGGAGGTCCAGAGTGAGGTGGAATGCTACTCGGCTGTGCAAAGAAACACTCTACTGATACAGTCACCGAATGATAGAGACAGAGAGTGGTGAGCGGTGCCAGGGGTTAGGGGTAGCACACGGGAACTCTTTGTGATTATCCAGAAGTTCTTCATCTCGAACATGGCGGTGGTTACACAAATCTACACGTGCAATAAAGTGGTGCAATAAGGTGGTAGAGAACCACACACACACCGCGTGCATGCACACACACACACACACACACACATGCACATTTGACCATGTAAAATCTGCATGATGTCCTTGCATCCTACCAATGTCAATTTCTGAGTCTGATGTTACACCCGAGGTACGAAAGGGATTACCCCGGAGGGACCTGGGCAAATGTTCGGGAATGACACTACCATTTTTGCAACATCCTGTGATTGATGATCGTGTCAACATTAAAATCGTTTAAAAGGCCATGGAAGGCACTCAACTTTTTCTCTGAAGGAAACACAGCACGGTGTGTTTCCACGCACCTGCCTTTATTAAGAGCTACAGGTGGAACATACCCACACAAGGTGATCAAAGCGTATGTTTGCTGCGAGCATACCAGATAGCTTCCTCTTGGCCTTGAGGGGGTTTCGGGAACGGGGGTGAGAAGTAGCGATGCTCATAGTGCTGCTGTAGGAACCCATGGTCATGGGACTCACGGGAATCCAAGACCTGGGGCATCCCTGGGGAAAGCACTGAAGGTAAATAATGAAGGCTGCAGGCGGTGGTGTGGATAAGAAAGGTGAATGTGTCCCGTAAGGGCACATCCCTAGGGCTGGAAGAGCACCCAGAATGTGGAGGCCCAGGCACTGACTGTGGTAGACAGATGCCATTGAAGAAGCTGGTTGCTGTCACTGCTTCTTACCGGAAAAAATCCTTCCGTGTAATAAGAGAAAAAGAAAAAAGTCTTACCCAGAACTTGACTAGTTTGCGGAGAGCCAGAAATAACCGAAGCCATATGCTAGCGGGAAGAAAACAGTTACATTTCAATCATTGTTCTTAGAAAACAAAGCAGGTTTTAAAAATGGATGAGCAAAGACAACCCAGAGAATGGGAGGCATATTTGCACATCGTATTGCTGGTAAGGGCCTAGCGTCCAGAATATATAAAGAGCTCTTACAATTTAACAAAAGAAAAGCCACGTGGCCCAACTAAAAACAGCACTTAAATAAATGCTTTGCATTTAAATAAACACTTCTCTAGAGGAAATATGGAGTGAGAAACAAGCCATGAAAAGATGCTCAAAGTCATTAGTCACCAGGGAGATGCAAATCAAAACACAATAAGACGTCGCCTCACATCCACCAAGACAAGCATAATAGCGAAAAAAGAAAACAAAATTGCGGGGCCTCGGTGAGGATGTTGACAAAAAGGAGATTCTCATACATTGGTGGCGAGAATGTAAAGTGGCAGAGTCACTGTGGAAAACAGTTTGGCAGTTCGTCAAAAGTTAAATAAATATGTGATTACCATATGATCCAGCAACTCGACTCCTCGTTACATGCCCAAGAAATCTGAAAACATATATCCACGCAAAACTTTGCAGGGGAATATTCATAGCAATGTTCATGTAACAGCCATAAAATAAACACCATCAAGATGTCCAGCGGTGGACGAATGAATAAATGAAAAACAAAAACAAAAACACTGGTATACGTCCATCTGAAGAAATGGAACCCATCCGTAAAAACAAGTGAAATATTGCTACAAGCTGAAGCTTGGCTAGGACATATGTGAACTTGAAACGACACACGAATCAAGACAAACAAGCCACCTGTTTTAGATTTCCAGGTATATGAACTGTCCACAAGAGTCGGATCCACAGAGACGGAAAGCAGGTGGGTGGTCACCAGAGGTTGGAGAGTTTGGGCATCTCTTGGGGGTGATCAAATGACCCGAAATCGGTAAATCGTGCCGAGTGTATCGGGAGAACCCTGGGCACACTGAAAGGTACGTGTCAAGTGGGTGAAAGGGTATTCTGTGACTTCCGTCTCAGTAAAGGACACAGAGGGTATCCTTCGTTGCCCTCATGTGGGCACTGACATTAACAAAGTGAAGGCATGTTAGTAAAGAGCTGAGTTGGGCGCGGGCGGCCTTGTCTTTCTGAGAAGTGAGCGAGAAAAAAAAAAGAGACAATTAAAAATTCATGTATCTTTTGCTTCACTTTTTTTTTAAGTCAAGCGGTGCGTTTCTAAAGAATGTGGGCGTTCTTAATTATTTCGTGGGTTTTCCACTCCGGGGATTTTAAAAAGCCCTTCATTTCTCTTCCTGCAGTGTCCTAGTCACAAAGGAATTGGGAAAATCATCATTTTCAGACCATGAAAATCAAATAAACGAATTTGGCTTTTAACTGTTGTTGTAAAAAGTTCAGTAACAGGAGCTTAAGTTGGCTTCGTGTTTGGATAAATTTGGACTTGGCCACTCTTACAAGCTTATGCCATTGTCATGAAAGATAAATAATTATATTTGCCATCTAGAGGCTTGTCTAGTGGCAGGTTACGGCCATGAACTCCCCAGCCTCAGAGACCATGAAATGAAACACTGATCCCCTCCTAAAAGTGCCCAGGCACACGCTTTTCTTCTCCCCCTTCGATGGGAGGACTTCCAGACTAAGGGGTCAGCATGTCAACTCTCAGAGAAGCCCGTAGCAAGTTACTAAACACGATCGATGGAAGCATATTTTTCAAACCTTCACAATGGCACTCAAAGAAGGGAAACTAAGAATCGTTTGCCACAACCTGGGGATAATTTCTGCAAACTGTATTTTATTTGCAAAAAATAAAAGGGGTTGATGAATGGCACCGTGGGCCACGCATATTCCCCTGGAAGCTGAAGCAAGTTTTGTAAGCTGGCATTGTAAGCACACAGACACAGCAGCCCCACTCGGGGAAGGCATCGCACTCCCAAATTTCAACTTTTATGGAAGACATATTCTGATGAGAATGTATATATCCTGCCAATGCTTTCCTGTCAGTGGATTTTGTTCAGGAGGAATAGGGTGGTGAGAAACTGAAGTTAGGGAATAAAACATAGCTGAATTTGGGACATACTATGAAAAAAAAGAAAAAGGACCACCTGAAAAGCAGTAAGATGACAGTTGAACACGGGAGCGTATGAGTTTATCTCGCCCTCTGAGTCTCATGGAAAAGGCAGAAAATATCGAAGGTAGGGAATACGCTCATAATAACAACTAGGAAAATGTCTTCAGAATTCGCAGCAGCATTTTGAGGCATTTTAAAAACATGGGCAGAATGGAAACCAGAGAAAATAAAAACATTCATGAAAACGGGCAAGTGAAACCTCCACAGCTGTCGGTTTTACCAGCAAAGCCCACGAAAATCTCCAGGATCAAAGTTACCAACATCATAGAGAGATGATTCTATTTTCCACAAGTGACGTTGGGACAATTGGGCATACGCATGCAAAAATATGCATTTACATCTTCGTTTCATGTAAAAATGAACTAAAAATAGGTGATGGATCTAAATGTAAAAGAGAAAGCTTTAAAACTGTTTTGGAAGAAAACAGAGTGGAAATCTTTGTGTCTGTATGACAAGCAAATATTTTTCAGATGGGACACCAAAAAACAATCCGTGAGAGAAAAAACTAGGATCCATTTCACTTTGTTAAAATTAATAACATTTGCATTTAAAGACACTGTTAAAAGATTCAAAAACAAGCCACAGACTGGACGGAGGTATTTGCAAATCACATATCTGATTAAAGATTCATAGCTGCAGTATATGAAGAGCTCTTTAAACTCCACAATAAGAAAACAGACACCCAATTTTAAAAGATCTGAACACACACTTTACCAGGAGAGACAGATGCGTGGAAACTGAGCACAGGAAAATGCTCAGCGTCATCCATCATTAGGGAAACACAAATTAATACCTCAGTGGGATACCACTATGCATTTTTTAGAAAGCTTAACATCCAACAGAGCAACGCATAATACTGAATGCGGGAAAGTCACGCAGAACAATAGGACCTCTCCTTCCTTGCTCAGGAGAATACAAATGATTCAGTCACTTTGGAAATAGTTTGGAAATTTTGTTATAAAGTTAAACAAACTTCCAGCAGAACTCAACAGTCGGACCCCTAGGTGTTTACTCAAGCAAACTGAAGCTTAAATTAGTACACAACTCTGTATCCCAGTGTTTACAGCACAGTGGCTTTATTTGTAAGTGTGAATGACTAGGAGGGGCATACAGAACAGGATGTCTCTCAACAGGAAAGGGCCGAAGCACAGTGTGGTACGCGTGGTTGCGAAGATCAAGGAATTGGAGGCACCTGGATGGCTCGGTCGGTTGAGCATCCAACTTTGGCCTCAGGTCATGATCTCATGGTTCATGGGTTCAAGCCCCGCATCGGGCTCTGTGCTGACCGCTCGGAGCCTGGAACCTGCTTCAGATTCTGTGTCTCCCTCTCTCTCTGCCCCTCCCCTGCTTGCACTCTGTCTCAAAAATAAAACAAAACGTTAAAAAAATTTTTATTTAAATAAATAAATAAAATTAAAAGTGAAAACAAAATGAAACACCAGCTGGATACTATGGGCTATCAGAATGGAAATCAGACCATGACAGATGAAGGGAGCTATATTAAAAATATACACACAACTTGCTCTAAAGGAGGAGTGGGGAAAAGTCTTCTGGAAAGTAGTGTTCTGATTAGACAGTGTATGTCTAAAGACAAAAAGAACCGTACGTAAGCAATATACTCTAGTTGGTAAATATTATTTTTTTAGAAATGTAAAGGACCCAGACCGGCTAAAACAATCTTGAAAAAGAACAAATCTGGAGAACTCATGTTTCCTAATGTTAGGTTACCACAAAGCCCTAAAAATCAGAGTGTGGTATTGACTTAAGGACACGTATATAGAAGTAATTAGAATTAAGAACCTAGAAATAAACCCAATATAGAACAAGTCATTAGAATTAAGAATCCAGAAATAAACCCATACCTCTGTGACCAATGGATTTTTACAAAGGTGTTGAGACCCTTAATGGAAAGCAGCGTCTTTTCAGCATATGCAAAAGGGTGAAATTAGACCTTACCTCACACCATATATAAACCCAAAATGGATTAAAACCTAAATGTAAGAGGCAAAAGTATGCAACTCTTAGAAATAAACATAGGTGTAATTCTTTGTGAAGTTGTGTTAGGAAAGACTTCTTATTTATAATACCAAAAGCCCACACATAAATAAAATTAATTGCATTTCTTCAGAATTATTTTTTCAAAAGACACCATAAAGAAAACGAAAAGATACAGAGCACCTATATTTCCAAATGGAGCCCGTCTATCACCCACAGAGGGGTACATCCGGCTCAGGCCTTCATGGGACCTGAGCTATTTTCTTAAATTCCCCTTCTGGGTATTGCTAAGCAAATTAGGCCGAGTCTCTCAATGCTTGTTTCCTAAAACCTAAGAAATGTTTTAGATAGGCTAAATACCCAAGAGAGCCAACCTCAGCCAATGCAAGAAGACAATTCAGGTGAGATCCGGTGAGTGAAGGTGGGCATACATTGCTTAATCCCTCTGGGCCTGTGTTGTCCTTTGCCAACCAGCAATAACAAATGCCAGTGGCTTGGTTGGATTCGTGTGTGAGCCAAATGGGTTTGAACGAAATAACGTGTGAAAGGATGTACATCTCAAAGGATCACGAGATAGGGCTTTGTCCAATTGAAATCCCAGCGTATGTTAGGAACACCGCAGAGCTCGCTTTGACATCTACAAGTTCTTTGCTGCTTCTCTTTTTTCGAGGCCACGTCTAATTCTCATCCCTTAAATCTGGGCAGGTTCTCTGACTGCTTTGGCCAACGGAATACAGTGGAAAGGACAATCTGGCAGATTCCGGGCTGAGGCCTTAAAGGGACGGACAGCTGCGACTTTCTGTCTCCTGAAACATGTGTGTTTGGACCACAGCTACCATGTCGTGAGGAAGCCCAAGCAGTCACCCGAAAAGAACCGAGGTCCCTGGCTGATGGCCACGGAGGAGCTCCTAGATGAGGACCGGCACCAACTCCACCAGCCAAGTGGATAGACCCTCCTGAAAGTGGATCCGAAAGCCGCCTTAGAGCTGTGCCTCCTGGAGCCTGCAAAGAGCAGGGAGGAGCAGAGATAAGAATACCTCACCTCAAAAGCTCAAGTGTTTTATAATTGTTGGCAAATATTAAAAATGTCGATTAAAAAAACTTAAGAAGGGGGCGCCTGGCTGGCTCAGTTGGTTGAGCGTCTGACTCCTGATTCCAGCTCAGGTCATGATCCCAAGGTCGTGGAAATGAGCCCCGCGTGGGAATCTGCACTGAGCATGGAACCCACTTGGGATTCTCTCTCTCCCTCTGCCCCTCTCCCCTGCTCGCGACCTCTTTCTCTTGTGAAAATATATTTAATTTTTTTTAATTTAAGAAATGCTTAAAAATTAAAATATCAATTGAACAAACTCTGGATAACAGAAGATTAAAAGGATCTGTTTTTGTTTTCTTTTTTATAACCGGTTCTGTGTCTGCTGGCATTTCAGTGACACCCACCAATTGTCTCGCTGAGTGAACGTGGCCTCGCACTTCACTTTCTGGGCTTTGGATTCTTCATCTATGCGTTTCCCTAAGGTTAGAAACAAAATGATTTTTTTGCGATTATAAAGGAAATGGAGAAAGGATGGAGGAAACTAAAGCAAGTCAGGTTCCATGGGCTCTTAGTAAATAAATAAACCTCATAGAAGCACATTTGAATCGGGCTACAAATGCTAGGGTCTATCAATTCTTGAATTTATTTGCGGGTGCGCCCTTCCTTAGGTCTTTATATGTAACTTTATGCTTGCAATGCATGTGAATCATTGGTCAGTGACAAACTCCAGCTGCGACTTCCTGGGATAATGGAAACTGTCATTTGTTGATGGAGGCTGAAAAAGAGATTAAGCAGGGATTTTCCAGGGTCATTCTATTCTTTTTCTGTCGAGGTTGAATCCAATTCTAATGCAACCCTTGCCCGGGTTTAAATGTGGCGATGGATTACACAGAGTAACATCAGATTGTCGCATCTCCATCAGGGCTCTTGCGCTGAGTGTTCCGGCACCTTCTGTGGAAACCACCTCTGGATCAGCACATCTCCACAGGGCATGCCTGTTGTATGCATATTATGACTCCACCTTTGGAGATGACCCTGAGTTTTTTCATGACAGAGTCAGAAAAACAAAAGGGGCCTGTGACAAATCTGAAGAGGCAAGTGGCCAGCGCCCTGCTGACACTCAGGTTTTGTCAGGTCCAGATGGTGTGCTGATTTTTTTTTTAATGTTTATTTATTTTTGAGAGACAGAGACAGAGCGTGAGCGGGGAAGGGGCAGAGAGAGAGAGGGAAACACCGAATCCGAAGCAGGCTCCAGGCTCCGCACGGTCAGCACAGAGCCCGATGCGGGCTCGAACCCACAAACCGTGAGAGCGAGCGTGACCCGAACCGAAGTCAGACACTTAACCAACTGAGCCACCCAGGCGCCCCGGTGTGCTGATTTTTTACCTGGCCCTGCTTGTTTCTGGGTGATTGGAGCACGGAGCCCAGCACCGACACTGGCCACCTGCTTCCTGACCTCAGACACAGAGGCTCCTGATGCTGAGTTTGATGGGGCAGACTGAGCCCCGTGTCGCCAAAGAGGGCAGTCTTCCGCTTTAGACAGACTTTCTGGGCTCCTGCTGCATTCAGACAATTCACTGCTACGTCAGAATGTCCATACCTGGTCCCCCCGTAGCCAGGCGTTCAGAGTCTTCCCTTTAGGGGAAGAAAAAGTGCGAAGATATGTAAAGGTGCAGAGGTGAGGGGCCAAGTCAAGGCCCGGATGGTCCACAGGGCGCTCCTCAAGGGTGGCTGTGGACGGCTGGCTTTCTGGAAAGCCAGCTGCGTCCAGTCTTTTTTGCGTCTTCTCGATCACGGTTTCTTTACCTTTAATTTAGAGCCGCCTAAATTAAAACAATGTAATTTGCATGCCGCCTTCCACTTTCTCGGTTCCCACAGGCCTCATTAGCTTCTGATCACCGTGGATGTCTTCAGCCAGAGGCTGTCAGGAATGTTCCCCACATTCCGGCAAGCACGTAGTTTCTACCTCCTGATGGCCGGTGAGGACTTTGATCTGGAATGCCTGGCGGGCGTGCGGAGCTCTGCACTGTGTCCTGACCCCAGCTATCCGATTGTATGTGCTTGGAAAGAAGAAACAGTGTTGTTACCCAGATGATAAGGGCATCACATTGCGTTATCGCTAGAAAGATCGTTAACACCCAGATCGGTTACACAACTTGCTCAAGTGTGCATTAGACACAAAACTGCTAAAACGGATTATGTTTCCTTAAAAATCTGTGGCTGGCTCATGTTTAATGCTCATGTTCAGCTACGCCATGATAGATCCCTCCATTAATAGTTGGGCAAGCCTGCTAGTTGAACAACCAGGATCTTTCCTTCTTTTAGAACTAGTAAAACAGAAACGCGCATGCCATCCATTTGTTAACAAAGCCTCTATTGTTCCGGCAGCAAGACAATATGCTTTGGGAATTTCTTTGTGTGGCAGGTGGGTCCCATGGCCAATCTGCAGTCTGACCGATAAGTGGTCAAACGAAAACAAAAAAAGCAAAAACAAAACAAAACCAAACAAAACCTGCAGTATTTTGAGTGGTTATCTCTTTTATTTCTCCTACCGCATGACACTATGCTATGAGATTCACGTTCTGTGTGTATATTTTGGCCCGTGTTATTTCAGCATATAAGGCAGGCGGGTGGGATGTCTGCGCCTATCTCAGTGTGAGAGAACGGGGATCGTGGTGGTGTTTCCTTGTGGTCACCAATCATTCCGCGAGTCCAGAGGGTGGCTGTCCTATGCCCCCCCCTCTTGAGTTTCCCGTGGTGATTGTGATACTGAAGAGCGTGAACGACGGCCAAACAACATATCGGGAGTCGTGTTAGAACCACTACAATAAGACAATAAGGAATTTACATCTGAAATCACCGTGTCCACGTATTTTAAATAACTAGCTCAGCTCCCAAAGACATGGGAATATGTGAAGTTTGAGAACAGTCACTCACAGTCACTGTCCCTGTGTGTGGTTGAAGTCATGTGGAAAAAGCTGGTGAGACAATGACGGGGTGGGGGGCTGTGTCTTGTCTGGGGGCTGGAGCAGCTTGGAGGGGGACCGGGTGGAGAGCTCAGGAGAACAAAGCAGAGGAAGGAGACACAGCTGACCAGCAGATCGAGTGGAAACTTAGGAATATTTTGAATCCCACCTGCAGGTGTATAAACGAAACAGAGTTAGTTGGTCTTTCGATAAATTAGGGACCAAAAAAAAAAAAAGAGAGAGAGAGAGAGAGAGAGAGAGAGAGATGGAAAAGGAAGAGAATGTGTTAGAAACTTCCTGGCTCCCCAAGGCACCAGCCAAGGTTGAGGGCAGCTGAGAGTCAACACCTGTGTGGGGCCAGCAGAGAGACTGACTCCTTCTCAGAGAGTTTCTCAGCCGTTTCCGAGAAAAGAATGATGATTCAAGAGTGTGATGGACAGTCTGCTGATCAGTCGCTCGCCAATCAGCCAGCCTGGCTGGGAAAACGGCGATGCCCCAGAATTTAAATCTGTCTTTGGTCATTTAATGATGAAACTGACAGGCGGAGCCAAAGGTCATGAGGCGTTATTACTCGGGGTACCTTTAAAACTTACCTCTGTGCTTCCAGTGTTAATTTCTGCTGGATTAGTTGTGGTTTGGGATTAAAATACGAGGCGTTTAAATCACACAGAAAGAATAAGAGGGCTTGCACTCAGGCTCAGGAAGACAGTGGCTGATCACCAGATTGTATGTGGAGTGGAGACCTTGGAGGAGACAGAACTGAGCACAAGGATTTCTTTTTAAACAGGAATAGATCCCCCAAGTGGTGAGAACAGACTGAACTCCGGAAACAAGAACCATGAAACTCCAAAAGGAAACATTCAAAGAATAAAAATTAACTTTTACCAACCTGGAAGTTTAACAAGAACATCTAAATGAATGGTTGCAAGCTGAAGTTAAAGGAATTTGCAAGGAGTCGGGGCTGGAAAATATGAGACAGGTAATATACACGACCATCCTTCTGAAGAGTCCAAGTAATTAGGCAACGTTTCATACAATTAAAATAACACAAAGCAAAAAACAGAAACAAAAACAAAAACAGAAAAACAAAAGTTATGGAAAACTGTTCATAATAGCAGCATATGAGTTTTGAGATGTTTCTAGGCTTTATTTTTTTATTGTTTATTTATTTATGAGAGAGAGAGACAGAGACAGAGACAGAGAGAGAACAGAAGCGAGGGAGGGGCAGAGTGAGAGAGAGAGAATCCCAAGCAGGGTCCTTATCCGGCTTGGACCCTGACTCAGGGCTCGATGTCACGGCTGTGAGATTGTGACCTGAGTTGAAGTCAAGAGTCAGATGCTTAACCTACTGTCCCACCCAGACACCCCTAAATATTTCTAGAGTTTAAAGTACTGCTAACAAATGCAGAACAAAGAGTTCAAACAATACAAATTCCCTACTGTAAACATTTTTGAATATTAACAATAATGACTAAGTCCCACACTCTTCCAGAGAGAAGGAGAAAAGATGATCACGTAGGTATGTTTTGAGAATCTGAATGGCACAGGGCTTCTCAACAGCAACTCAGAAAGCCATAGTTCCCTAACCCTTAAGCTGCTCATTACCCTGCTTGGTGGTTGATGACATTGACTTTGGGCTGTAAGCCTGATCATTTACCCACCAACAAAAGGTAGAAAAGGCTATTAACCAAATGCCCTCAACATCAGCTGAATGATTCACCATCTTGTTTGTTGCTTTGACTTCTTTAAAAAAAATGTTTATTTATTTTGAGGGAGAGAGGGATAGAGAGTGGGCAGGGAAGGGGCAGAGAGAGAGAAGGAGAGAGAATCCCAAGTAGGTTCCTGAACTGCCAGCACAGAACCCCAGGCGGGGCTCGAACTCATGAACCATGAGATCGTGACCTGAGCCAAAATCAGGAGCTGAACACCTCACCTACTGAGCCCCCCAGGAGGCTTGTTCTTTTGACTTCTAAAAGATAAATCAAAGGTCATGAAACAGTTTGTCTGAACCCCCTGTCGCCGTGCGGGTTGGGAGTATCAGTCAGTTTGTCAATGCAAAGCAACGTTAGCATCCTTGGAGATGAAGGACTATTTTTGTCTTCTGAACCACCGACCGTCCATCTCTTCAGCCTCAGAACAAGATAAAAGTGTCTCTCAAAAGTGCCAGTGTGGCTTTTGCATAATGTTGACGCTCCTGGAATACATAAACCAGCCAAGGCAGTCTCTCCCGGGCTGGACAAAAATCTAACAGGGAAGAAAGGACGTCATGAACGGTAACAGCGGAATCCAGAACCATGCGGCCAAAGATGACACGGTCCATGTGCTCTGTGTATTTTGGAAGGAACTGGTAGGAAACAGTGATTCAACAGAGAAATGGGAATGTTCAATCTGGTCGAATTTATGGCCCCAATGCTAATTACTCTCTTGCCTCCAGACAGGTGGGTTCACGTTGTCCCAGACAGGTTTCATAGAGTCCCATAGGTGTAGACAGTGGACCTGCGGTCACCAGGCCGCGTGCCCAGCTGCCACGGGTCAGACCCACGCATCCACGGCAGTGGCTCCAATGGGCTCTGCCTGCCTCCCCTCTGCACTGTGAACACAGTGGGCTCCCCCCTGCGCCGGATGTGGTATAATTCTGGGGGGGGGGGGACTTTGGCTTTGAGGCTCTGTGAGTGATTGTGGTTCTATCCCTTTCTCAGAGTAACGTGTATTAGTTGTGCCTTCTTATTTCTTGTATTTTGGCGCTCTGATGTCTGGAGCCTTTCTGCCCTGGATCAAACCCCCTTCCCAGGGCCAGATAATTCCCGGAGATGGGAACAGACTTCTTTTACAAGCAAACCAACCGAAGGGGAGCCCACACCCACACCCCTTCCTCGGTGGGGCTCCTCCTCTCCAGGCCACTGTCCCCCTGCCCTAAACACCCCACGGTCTGCACCCGAAGCGTAGACGGGCCCCCTGCTCCGGCCCTGCCGGAATTACGCACGCTAGCCACCTGCCCGCTGCTTCCTGCAGAAACCACAAGAAGGACTCCGGTCCCCGTCTCCCGCCTCTGCTCCCCCTAACTTGCTCCAGCGCTGCCCCTGGGGAACCCTGAGCATGGTGTCCCCTCCCCTGGGCACTGTGGGGACCACTCATCGATGCCGGTTGTCCTCATCCGTTAGCTTTACGATATTGAACAATAATAAAACCTGCATTTAAAACGGTAAATCTGGTCCGCTCCGTCGGGGATGCATAAGGTGGCCGCAGACATGCTGAAGACGAACACTAACTAAAGGGCGGATTCTACCTCCTCCGGGGAGCCTGGGAGGATCAGTGACGGCGGCACGGCCACCAACTGGCACTGGGAGAACTTTGTGCCACACATTCTGTTGGTGTTTGACCCGCATCGTTTCCCGCGATGTTCAAAACAAAAATACCATCGTGTCTGCTTGATTATCTCCACCAGACAGAAATTAAGGACCTGCCAAAGCCACACAATCAGTAAGGGGCAGAGCCTGGGTTTTCACTGACGCCACGTGTAGTCCTGTGACCGTATGACCGTATGGGGCCTCTGGAGACCGTGGGCCTAGGGAACCCATTTCACAGAACTCACCACTCATCCACATTCCCACTGGAGGTCTGCAGTTCCATCACATTCAGGACGTTGGGATACAAGGAACATCAGAGTGAAAGGGGGTTAGAGAACTACAGGTCAGCGGAGAAAAGGCACCTGACCCACGTGGGTGCTTTGAGCTCCACGCGTCAGTCAAGGTCAACAGGGAGAGGGGAACCAGCAGGATATGCACATATATACACTCACAGGTATGTTATGAAACACAACGGAACTTATTATAGAAGGAATTGGCCTTAGAGCCTCACATGAAGGGGCAGGGTCGCAGGAGCGGGGGGCGGGGGGGGGGTCACTGGCAGTCTGGACCCCTTGGGCACAAGCGACACTGGTCCACAGGCAGCATTCTGGAAGGATGTCCAGAGGGGGGATAGGACTGCACACCCAGCTACCGTTCTGAGTTTCTAGATCAGGGGATCGAAACTCTCCTCCACATACGTTCCGGCTGATTAGGTCGGGCCCACCAAAGATAAGCTCACTTTGGATTACTTCACGGTCAAGTGATGAGGGGTTTTCGTCACATTGCCCTTTAGGGCAGCGCCTTGATTACTGTTTGATGCAGAAGATCAGGCTACGAAATGCCACCCCTTTCCAGTCCTCTGTCACACAGAGTACCCTGGACTGCCCTGACGAGAACCACACCAGTGGGGTAAGCGCCTCGGAGCTGCGTTTCCCACGGCACGCACGTGATTTCACGTTATCCTTGTAATTGCCCGAGAAGTAGACAGATTATTCCAGGAATGGATCAGAGCAGCAAATTCTCTGCTGGATGAGCATCGACGTCCCAAGTCCCACCCGGATCGACCACTGGTCTCTGCCCTCTCCTTGTCGGATTCCTTTCGGGGCTGGACACGGTAATTATCTGGTCTACACATTCAGACCCGTGCTGATGAAGCAGGATCCACGGGCTTCGTAAAATAAAGATTTCTAGGATTTACAGAGGGGGAAATGTTCAGATACTCATATGGGAGTTTAAATTACTGTCATCTAACTTCTTAAGGGAGCAGGACCGAAGAAAACCGTTTTCACCCATCTTCATCCATTAGTACCATTTTCTTTGTTCCAACCCCCTCCCGCTTTTTTCTTCTACCTGGACGTGCTTTTGTTTCCAGTAAACGCTGTGTGTGGGAGTGAGGACTTGGCAGAGAGGCATGCTTTCTAGATGTAATCCCAAGCCTGTTCTCTGCCTGAGCTTCGTTTATAGTCTTTATCTATCGTGGCCAATTTTGCTCTGGGTGTAACTTCTAATGAGCCATGAATCACACGGCCCGTTCGTCATCCGGACTGTCAGCCAACTGTCAGAACACTACTATACTTTTTATTTTTTATGAGCCACCAGGTTGCCTTTTATAATTCCTGGTGTGTATCTTTCAAAATCCCATAGATGGCCAGAGCCTGCGGCAGCACACCTCTGCATGGGCTGTATTTCACGTCGAACAAACGTCCCGAGGGAGAAACATCGGTGGGCTGGCCTGCATCTCCCAGCTCCCTGTCCTGGGGCTGTGCCCCCTCCAGACTCGGTGTATTTATTTATTGATGGCGGGAAGGGTTTTGATTTACCAGCAAAGCACAGACGCGGGAGTGAAGGGCTTCCCGGTGGCCACTCCCTCTGTTCCACCCCGTGCTGCACGGAGCTCCATTCGGTGTTGACTGCACGGACCTTGCCGTGCGTGACCCAGAGTGGTCCCTGCGCTGGCAGGAGAAAACCACACCGGAAGCGTCCTCCCCCGGGAGGGACCTCGGCATTTTCACGAGTGGCTCCGAAGGCCCTTCCCCCCGCCTGCACGTCTGTGATTCTGTGATGCAGTGCTCAGCCCGGGCAACCTGGTTGTGGGTTGTCGGCAGCTGTTTTGGGTCACGAGGAGACTGCTGGAGAGAAGGATGAGGCGGGCAGCTGAACACGGGAGTGGAAAGGCAGGGCCCGGGAGGGGCGGGGGCAGACCGTTGGGAGGTACACAGCAGCCCCAACTGTCCGGGGCCTTTGGGCTCAGAAAAAACCCTGATGCCATCTAGGTGTTCGTGTTGGAACTGCGAGTCGCCAGGCAGAGACAGAGACAGAGACACCGCCGCCAGAAGTATGAATTTGTTTCCAAATTCTCTGCTTTCTCTGCTTCTTCATTTCTTGGTGAACAGTGCGGAGTGCCCACTGAGCGCCAGGCACAGTGAGAAACCGAAGGCAGATGAGGGAACAGCATCTGCGTTCCCTGCACTGGCTCATGGCCCTTACCGCCACTTGTGGGAGCAGATTTTCAGGCAAAGAGGTAAACTCGTTACCGCTTGTGAAGGGGTGGCCCCGTAGACGCTGATGGTGCAGGTGGGGTGGCGGGGTTGGCCTCCCCGACCACACGATGCCCCACGGTCTGCGAGGGCGCTGGCTCACCGGAAGCTGGGACGCGGTGCCCTTGCAGAAGGAAAGACAGACACAGACTTCCCTGGGGGACACAGAGAGGCTTCAGAAGCGGCTTTGTTCAGGCGGCCTGGCTGCGTGAATTTGGTGGGGGGGGGGGTGCGGATGGTGACCCGGTGGGGGCACAGCTGTGGGGACACAGGCTATGGGAGGGTCAGGAACAAGGGTTCTGCTCAACCAGACGCGTGTGCAGGAATCTTCATTCTGCGGCACCCCGAGGTACAGAGCCGGCTGAGGGTGCCATTGGCCATCCACAGGGCAGCGTGGACCACGGCCCTGGTGGCTGGGGACCAGGGGGGCCTGGGAGAGTGGCTGCATGCGGGATGCCACCGGTATCGAGGCTCCAGTGACCGGAAGGTGGGGAGGGTCCAGGACGGCAGGACGGCCGCGTTTGGGCAGGAGGTGACAAAGGGGGGTGGCCCGAGTCTGTGCTCTCTGAAGGTGAAGCAGGGCAGTGGGGAAACATAAGCCTCACCCCCATTTCCTGTCCCAGATGCAGGAGAGGTGGGGGGCCCCAGGTCAGCCTCCACTGATCAGGCTGCCTGGGAGAGTCAGGGCCCATGAAGGCCAGGAGGGGGACCCTGTGAGAAGGAGTTGGGAGCATAGGAGAATGGTAAGGACTGGAGTTCCAAGGTCAAGTACAACAATTGGGGAGAAACTAAAAAGCAAGTATGTTGTCGGGTCTGACTCAGAGAGGCTTGCCACCTTCTGCTCCAGCCCGGGCAAGGGTGACGGAAGCTACCAAGACCCTGTGAGAGTCATTCCCACAGCGACAGCAAGGACAGCGTCCAGGCGTGTCCTCACCCTGGGGCCGGGGTCCTCCCCGCGGAGGTGAAAGCCGCGTCTGAGGACTGTAGGCGGGGCTACAAGGATCCCTGTCCCGGCCCTGGTTCCTGGAGGCCAGGACGCAGGTGGAAAAAGCACACTGCTTCTCCTTCGACACGCTCGCTCGTCGGTGAATTGTTCACGACACAACTCGCACGCAAACAGAAGACGGTCAGGTATAAGAGCTTTATGGACTCACTTGGAAGAGACCCAGAAGGGAAGACAAAAAGAGCTCCTTGCAAGACCATCTGAGAAACGAGAACACTCTGTCGGGGCAGGAGAGTTCCAAGTAAGGGCGCTCGGTCGCTTACGAGGCTGGGCGCCTATTGCGGGACGCTGAGCCCGCAGCACCTTTGGGATAACTTGTCTACCAGGCTGTGGACGCGTTGAGCCTCACCCCCCTGAGGGTCCACCTCTACCCTGACAGGCGGGAATCCAGCTGTGTGTCACTGTCAAGGGTTAGTCAAACGCGTTCCTACTTCAACTGTGTCTCCCCGGGAATCCTGCCTCGGAGGGAGAAGGCCATCAATGAAAAAAAAAAAAGAGTTCCTTTATTTTTGCCGGGGAAAATTAACAATGCATCCTAAACCATTACAAAGAGAAGACATGTATATACACGAAACATATAGAAACAGAAGCAGAGAGAAAGCCCATCCTGATCGAGGGCCTTAGGCTCAGGGCTGGAATGACACGGTTTCTCGTGCTCCCCCCAGGAAGAAGGCGTGCTCTGCCCAGGAAATCATCCTTTGGAGGGTACCTTCTTCCTTCTGTGCCGTTCCTTACGAACTTCCCATCTTCGTGCAGTGTGTGATCGTCTGACCCTCCGACTGCTCTTAAAAATGAAGTTATAGCCAAGAAAAATGCCTTCAGTGCCAGGCAATCTATGCAACACAGACCCAAAGTCCAAGAAGACCCTACTCTTCCCCGCCCCGGGCTGTCATGGCAGAACCGAACACGCGTGTTCATGCAGACGTGACGAGGGAAGGGTCAGCCTGGTCCTGCAGGAGGGGTTCCGACCGGCAAGTGCCGCCTCCCGTTAACCGGTAAGTCTGTCCTTGCCTGAAACTGTGATGCCAAAATCCGCTTTGGGTGGAGTATTCCTTTGGTGTGATTTGAATGCAAATGACATTATATTCTGCCCGCCCAAGCGCCATCCAGAAAGAGATTTAATTTTTCAAGAGCTGTGATGCTAAAACGTGTTTAAATAACTTCGTCCTTATTTGAAGGAATTCCGACAACCCAGAGACACCCCCCAGGCGTGTTCAGTGGGGGTCAAGCAGGCGGACAGAAAACGCTCTAGCAGGCTATCAAAATGGCAGATAATCAACCCTTTGCCACCCCTCACGTCAGAGCCAGGCGTTATTCAGTCGTTTGAGATCCCACCTAACGTTGAAGACTCGTTTCCACCACCTCCCGCGGACTCTGTCCTTCCCTCTACTGGAGACGGTGGCACAGGATGGAGGCAGACATCTGGAAGAACCAGGACGTGCGACACAGGGGAGTTCCAAGTTGCAAGGCTGCTCCCAGGTGGGCTGGAGGTTTTGTCCACGGGGACGATGCTCACCCGACCGAGGGCCTTCCAGAAGGAGTCCAACTGAAGGCCGGGTTTTGAAGGGCTTTTCAGGGCTGGAGGACAACAGCCTCAGCTAGAACTTGACAAGTCAACCTTTCTTCTTGACGCCCTTCTTCTTGGTCTCTGGAGCTGACCAACAGCTGCGCCATTACTCAGAAGATGCCGAAGAAGACCCAGACAGGAAGAAAGTAAGAGAAGCTTCCTGACTGGTAGATCAGCAGAGCTACAGTCTGGGAGGGAAAGGGGTAGAGGAGGGGCGGTTGTGAGCAATGCCCGAAATCAGGAATCTCAGAACAACCTGGCCTTCAGCATCTCAGTGTTTTTGTCGCTCTTGCGGGGGCACACGGAGACGGATGGCCCTGTCTTGCCTCCGCCCAGCCTGAAGTCCGCCTCCGCCTTCAGTCTTGCTGACTCTTTCCGGGTATCAGATGCTGATTGATTACTCATACCACAACCCTGGTTAGTACCCTCTGCAAAAGCCATCTGCTAAAATTGGTAAGGCCCTGGAAAAAAAAAAATCAATCCAATTAAAAACATTTTTTCCCTCCTATCCCTTGAAAACCTATAAAAAAGTAATGTCACACAAATGCTCAATTTCTGATTTTCTCAATTGCCGATACAAGGGCTTATCTGTTACCACGGCAACTAAGAGCTTTATACATTGTCTTCCCCGACCCGGTATTTTCTAGAACATATCTGCATTTCAGGGCTTGTTTAGTAATTTTGACCTAACACTGGTAATGTAATTCTGTTGGAGTGGGTATGTGCTTGCTGTGTGCATGTGTTGGGAAGGGATAATTGATGCCTCTGTTTTTCGAGAGGGGACGTTTGTGACAAATCCTTATATTTAACGTAGATATTAAGGGTACGGTTCACTCCGCTCAACACGGAGTTAAACCACTGCCTCGTTCCTCATCATCTTCCCCTCCAAACTGAGAAATAATCCCTAAAGCAATTGTTCCTCCAGGCACTCGTGTGACCAAGCTGGGCGTATCAAAGTCGCAGCGTTAAAATTTACAGAATCACTGAAAGAAGAGCTTTAAGTGACATTTATAGTCTCATAAATTCACATGAAGGAGTAGTAAAACTAAAGATAATGGACAAAAGGTCCAAATTAAGTCGTTAGCAATGACAAATAAAATAAATCCCAAGAAAACAAAACAGGAGGTGATAAGGATGGAAATGAAAAGATTAGACAGAAGAGGAGTGAAGTGAAAAGTTGCTTCTTGAAAATACGCACAAAACTCGGGTAATCGGAAAGCCGGCCTCCGCGGGACAGTCTCAGTCTCCCTCTTGTCCAGTGTCACCTTCCATTTGGCTTCTACCTTGGAGTATTTGTGGTTAATGAAATATAATTATTAATCATTGAATTCTGTGAAGGCAGGATGGAGTCGGTCACCTCTGCTTTGTCTTTCTAGCCTTTTCCATGGTCTCAACTACCAGAGTGCACTGGAACAGAATTCTCACTTTAAGAAGTCTTTCACTCTGAACAGTGACCTGTGAGAACTTGCTTTTGCATTTACAGCCTTTCCCAGATCGGGGGTGACCGGTGCCTCCCTTGAGGGGACAGTGCACCGTGTCTTTTGATACCCTGGAGTGCCGGGACACAAGCAGTAAGGAGCAGCTAACCTTTTCTGATGGTACAAGAGATACCTCACCCTATGGTCCTGCCACCCATTTGCTACACCAGCTAGTTGTGGCACAGCCACCCGGCTCCCTGTCAGTGGGGACAATGACTGGACATGTGGAGTCACAGTTCAGGTGTACGTGACATACGTATGAGAAACGGAGGTAGGGGCGCCTGGGTGGCGCAGTCGGTTAAGCGGCCGACTTCAGCCAGGTCACGATCTCGAGGTCCGTGAGTTCGAGCCCCGCGTCGGGCTCTGGGCTGATGGCTCAGAGCCTGGAGCCTGTTTCCGATTCTGTGTCTCCCTCTCTCTCTGCCCTTCCCCCGTTCATGCTCTGTCTCTCTCTGTCCCAAAAATAAATAAACTTAAAAAAAAAAGAAAATCAACAGCTCAGCGATCCCGACTGATTTCCACTGTTCAATGGATACTTGTTGAGCCATAACACACACACACACACACACACACACACACACACACAAAAGAGAAACGGAGGTAGCCCACTCCTTCCATGAGAGCACACATCGTGTGGACACTCTGCTTACGACTTTCTCCTCACTCATCATGTACCGTAAATTCACAACTCCTTGTACTGTTTAGCAACACTTTAATTTCATCATTAAGTACTTTGTTTTGCAGTTATCTGATGGCCATGAGCTAACATTAAAAGCTCATGTTCGATTGAAAATGATACACAGCAATTGTATTTCTCAAGAAGATTGATGGTGAGTAGTTATCTTGCACAAGCTCTTGGGATATTGATCATCCACCAAGGAGATCATAGTGACCCCAGGGAAATGATCAGTGGTGATGTGGAGATTGGAAGGGTAGGAGGTATTATGAGAAGACCATGCTTGAAAGATATGGCTGAACACATCCTCAGAAAATGAGTGTACCTCGCATGCTGTGAAGGAAGACTTCGTTAGATCAAATAACTATCTTCACTTTGAATTTCTACTGTTTTTGCCATCTATAAGAAGTGAGGCTAGGGCCCCTGGGTGGCTCAGTCGGTTAAGCATCCAACTTCGGCTCAGGTCACGACCTTGCAGTTGGTAAGTTTGAGCCCCGCATCTGGCTCTGTGCTGACAGTTCCGAGCCTGGAGCCTGCTTTGGATTCCGTGTCTCTCTCTATCTCTCTCTCTCTTTCAAAAATAAGCAAATAAATATTAAAAAAAAAAAAAAGAAGAAGTGAGGCTAAAGCTAGTTTGGCAAAAGTTTGGTTTCAGTTAGCCGAGGAAGGTAGCTGATAATAATTAAGTGAAAACAAATCTTTTTTTTTTTTCCAGTGTACCGGATGCTGTAAGCAGAAAATTACTTAATTCCAATACTGATGTAATCTTTTCATCTAAGCCACATAATCAAAGTAGGGAATTGGAAGTTGAGTGCGTTGGAAGTGAGGCATTTGATATTACGTGAAAGTTCCAGGGTCTGAGTTTAAAATGTCAACCATGAGAATAAAAGCGTTTGTATTTGTGATAATACTAGGGAAAAAATTGGTGACAAGTTTCGTGGTAAAAATAATGTGTCTCAAGTTAAAAAACCAGCGAGTGGACATATACTAGAATTTGACTGTGGGGCACGTGTAAATCACAATTTCGAAATAAAAATACAGTTCACAAAATTAACAAATATTTTACACATACACAGCCAAGTAACTCAGCTACAAAATTCTGTGAAGAGTTTGTTTAAGTTTGTAAAATTGTACAACGGAGTATTTTTCATTCCTCCTCCTCCAACTCAGATCACGTTTTAGATGTTGGAACTCCTGAAGGAAAAGCCTGTGATAAGTAACCCGGGTGACCAACAATGATGTCGACGTTTTAGGAGTCCTTCAATTTAGCTTTGCATTTTATTCTAAGTAAATGCCAAGTCTTAGAAAGGTGGGACTATTTAAAAAAATGCTAAAAAAAGAAAGGGGATCGCAATTTTGCAGCATCTAAATTTAGCAAAGCATTCTCCAAGTTATAGAGACGTTATTTGACAAGTTCCGCCTAGTTAAAATATAACAACAACATGTATTCTGAATGAAGGAAAAAGGCGGTACCTGTGAAAATATTTTGGCTAAAATATTTACGATTTCTATACAAAAAAATTAATATTAAAAACAGTGTCCATGAAGCTTGGCACTTTCCAGGTTCTTCAGATCTGTAGGAGTATTCTCGCAATAAAAAATATCATGGTGTAAAGATTTACTAATTTATTTGTTATCATTTATATAAATTTATTAGTCATGCAAATTTGGGGGTGCCTGAGTGGCTCAGTCGGTTAAGCGTCCGACTCTTGATTTCGGCTCAGGTCATGAGGTCGAGCCCCAAGTCCGGCTCTGTGCTGACAGCATGGCAGAGTCGGCTTGGGATTCTCTCTCTCTCCCCCTCTCTCTCTGCCCCTCCCCTGCTCTGGCTCTCTAGCTTTCTTAAAATAAACTTAAAAAAATGCAACTTTGAAGAAGACTGGGAAATTTTAAATTGATAATGACAAGATCATATATTTAAAGATAAGTTATTCCAAAAATGTTATTAGAAAAATTTACAGTTAAGAAGCTGAAGTATGTAGGGGCACCTGGGTGGCTCAGTCGTTGAGTGTCCGACTTCGGCTCAGGTCATGATCTCACAGTTTGTGAGTTCGAGCCCCGCATCGGGCTCTGTGCTGACAGGTCGGAGCCTGGAGCCTGCTTCAGAGTCTGTGTCTCCCTCTCTCTATCCCTCCCCCGCTCATGCTCTGTCTCTCTCTCTCTCAAAAATAAATAAACATTAAAAAAAGTTTAAAAAAAGAAGCTGAAGTATGTAATATTCTTGGTAAATATTTACCAAGAATAATTATTCTTGCAATTTTAATGTTGGATATTTATTTCTAAGAAGTATCTTTATTCCTAAACTTGCTATAGCATTTGTGTAATTTTTTTCAGAAAAAAAAATCTTTGAAGAGAGTTTTTAACCAATTATCCTGCTAAAAAACAGGATAATTAATTTTTAAATGTTTTGCTTGTCATATCTATAATGTCAATGATTTATTATACATTTTTTTTATCTCTTTATAATTGGCTTTTGAGTGTAAATTAAGCATTCCAACCTCTGTGATAATTTATAGTCACAGATGCTCTGGGGGATTAATGCAATATCACACTGTGCACCAAGTTCCTCGGGGAAAAAAAAATCTATGAAGAAATCATCGGGTATTATTAATGGATAAATTTTGCAACTGGATCTAGAGCACTGTTAGTATATCAATACATAATAAAAAATAACCATAAAAATAAACTAGTACATCACAGTTCTGTTTGCAAGCATGTTTGAAGGTAATACGTAATCGATGAGTCTGTGAGCCTGGAGCTCATCTGAATGGGACTAGCGCCCTTACAAGACTCACCAGAGAGACTGCTTGCTCTCTCTGCTGTCCACCATGGGTGGGAGAATACAATAAACCATGTGCCCAGTGCGGTCTGGAAGGGGCCCTCCCCAGATCTCAACCTCGCTGGCCCCCTGATCTCAAACTTCCAGCCTCCATGACTCTGAGAGATAGGGTTTCGTCGTTTATAAGACACTCGGTCTACGATATGTTTGTTATTGCAGTCGGAGAAGGCTAAGACCTACATGCGCCAACATTACAAGGGTAAAGAAATGTCTGTTTGTCTATATGTGTATTAACAGGGAACTTTATATTTTCATTTGCTTTCATGTTGCCTACTAGCTTTTTTTTCATTTCAATTGGAATGCCTCTCTGTAGCATTTCTTGTAAGCCAAGTTTAGTAGTGATGAACTCACCCAGCTTTTATTTGGGGAAAATGTTTATTTCTCCTTTACTTTTGAAGAATATTTTTATCAAATACAATATTGTGGATTGGCAGGTTGTGTTTTTGTTTTTTTGTTTTTTGTCAACACTGAACTATATTGACCTAGTCCCTTCTGGCCGATAAAGTTTCTGCTGAGAAATTTACTCACGATCTTATTGTATTTGATGAACTGCTTTTCACTTGCTGTGAAGAGATTTTCTCTTTGTCTGTGACTTTTGACAGTTTTGTTGTAAAGTGTCTGGGCGTGGGTCTCTGAGTTCTCCTAGATGGAGTACATTAAATGTGTGCATCCATTTCACTCCATAAATTTCAAAAATGTATGGTCATTATTTCTTCAAATAGGTTCTCTGACCCTTTCTTTCTCTCTTCTCCCTCTAGGATTTCCATAAAGCATTTTTGATCTTTGTAATGGTGTCCCAGAAATCCATTAGGCTTTCTTCACTTTTTTTTTTTCCTTTCTTTTTTTGGCTTCTCAGATTTGGTTATTTCAGATGACCTGTCTTCAGGTTTTCTGATTGTTTCTTCCGATTGATCAGGTCTGTTGATGAATCTCTCTACTGAGTTTTTCAGTTCGATTATTGTTCTCTTTAGTTCTTGATTTTTTGTTTTGTTCTTTCTTATAATTTCTATCTTTTTGTTGATATTCTCATGTTGTTTGTACACTGTTTTCATGATTTCATTTAGTTACCTATCTCTATTCTTTTTTTTTTTTTTTATGGTCATTGATCAGCTTGAAGACTGATATTTAAATTCTTTGTTAGATAATTAATTTGTAAATCTCCATTTATTTAAAGTCAGTTTTTGGAGATTTATTTTCTTCCTTTATTTTAGTCTTTTTGTTTGTTTGTTTGGATGCCTTAGAGATTTGGGCATTTGAAAAAATAGGCACCTCTCCCTATCCTTACAGACTGGCTTCATACAGGGGAAGACCTCCACCAATCAGCACGGCTAGAGATTCTGGAGACTTCTTTAGCCTTTTCTGGGGAAGTATCTTCTCTTTTTGTTAGTGCATGTAAATGTCAGCTAAAGAGGTTTTCCCTAGTCTCAAGATCCTATAATCTCTTACTCCACCTGGTGTCTGTCTTTGGTACTGCAGTTTCTTTGGCTTCGCTGGGGGCTACCTTGATTCTCAGAAGACCCCAACGTGGCATCTGAATGGTACACTTCTGTTCTCTTTAGCTCTGCAAGTCAAGTGAGACAGAAACCAGTTCCTGTACCAGGGTCCAAATATCCCAAACATTGGTTCACATTCTACTCCTCTCTCTCTCTCGCTCCCCACGTTGAAGCTGGGGGTTGGGAGTTTTCTCCAGATTCACCAAGGTGGGTAGATAGAATAAACTTTCTTACTCCAATGGGACTCTTCTTGCCTTGTGCTTGCCTGGGGTGCTGCAACATCTTCTCAGGTGTCTGAAGCTCTCACAAAGGAAATTTAGTCCATGCATGTTTTTTAAGTTGGTGTCTCCAATAGAAAAGGGCTTCATAGTCCAGCATCTTTCTGATGTCAGACTGCACTACTGAATCTGGTTAATGTCTTTATATTTATTTTTAATATACACTTTAAACTAATATTTAATATTTACTTTAAAGTAAATATACTTAATATTTATCATACTTATCTATACTGGGACATTTTGCCATCTTACTTTATTAGTTTTTTTATGTCTATGTCTTCTCTTTCCTATTTGGCACTAGATATATCCGTTGTCCTCCACTTATGAAAACTATACATTCTAGTTTTGTTTTTCTGATACTCATATGGACTTACTTTTTTCTAATTACTTCAAATGCTTATCAAGATCTATAGTTTCACTTTAGATGAAATGACTACTTCATTATGGCCATATCTCTTTTCTGTCATCTGTCACCACCAGACTATTTTTCAAAATTTTAGCTGTAGATTGCTATAGATATATTTTTGAGTTTAGGATGACCTTGCCATTTTAGAACAATCAGAAACTTGTTTGATCATAAATGCCTATCGATGTAAAAAACATATTCACTGATTTATAAATGTAGGCCACTGCTTTTAATATCATAAAATGGAACATAATAATGTATTCACACCAAAAGCAGAACTAAAAAATGGGATTATAATTATGAATTAAATGTTTTTCTTTCTAAATTCTATGGCTTCTTCTGTGTCACCCAACATGAATTGAGACCACTTTAGAAAGCACAGTAAACTTCCTTAGGTTATTTATGTATCTTTATTCTTAATTATACTGTTCATATTTCTTATCTTTGAAAACGTATTTATCTTCTTCCTGAAATATTTCTCCCAAGGATGTTTTCCATGACAGTCTATTTTCCCTTGGTATGCCATATCACTGTTGACAATTCTGATGTCAATCTGAATCTTTCTTTTTATTCTTTTTCTTTATCCCAGGAAGCTTCCTGGATCCTATTCATATTTCTACTTTAAGATTTTTCTGTGTGTGTATTATTTTTTCTTATTCACCTTATTTTGTTTGTCTTAACAAGCACAGGTCTTACAAAAAGCTGAAAAGCTACAGCGGGAACAAAATACCAATTTTCTGCTGGAAAGATGGATAAAAACTATCAATTCACAATTCTCAGAAAACTGGAAGCAAATGTCTAAAACAGTTGAAAATATCTGACTCCTCTGTCATTAGCAAAATGCAAATTAAAACTAGATCAACTTTCTTGCTCATCATAATGGCAATCATCTTAAAAGAAGAAAACTTCAAGCTGTTGGCTGATGCGGTGGAAGTTTTGCCCTCATGCTTATGTCCCGTGAGGATGAATTGTTAAAATTACACTGAGAGATTACTTAGCAGTGTATCTCAAAATGAGAAAAAAATCCACATGACCTTTGAGCCAGTAATCCTCCTTTCAGGAATCCAGCCCAAAGAAACACCAAATTACGCTAATTACACTTAAAAAACTATATACATATTCTCAAACTAACTCCAACGGACCATAGACCTACAGCTACAAAACTCATAGAAAAAAGTACAAGAGTGAATCTCCACAACCTTAGGCTAGGTAAAGCTTCTTAGATATGACACCAAAGGCACAAACAAGAAAATAAAATATAAATTGGACTTCATCATACTTATTAAACATTTAGTTCTGTAAAGGTTACCATAAAGAAAGTGAAAAGGCAACCAAGAAAATGAAGAAAATATTTCAAAGTCATTTATCTGCTAAGTGTTTCAGGATTTTTTGTGTCTGGCATTTATAAATAATCCTTACAATTCCATGATATAAAGACATGTAGCCTAGATAAAAGTAGGCAAAGAATCTGAAAAGATGTTTCTCTGAAGAAAAGACACAAATGGCCAATAAGCCTGTGAAAAGATGTTTAACAACCTTCTAGGATGGCTATAGAATGGAAAGGAAAGGAAAGGAAAGGAAAGGAAAGGAAAGGAAAGGGGAAGGGGAAGGGGAAGGGAAAGGAAAGGAAAGGAAAGGGGAGGGAAAGGGGAGGGGAAGGGAGGGGAGGGGAGGGGAGGGAAAGGAAGGGCAGGGAAGGGAAGGGAAGGGAAGAGAAGGGCAGGGCAGGGCAGGACAGGGCCAGTGTTGATGAGAATATTGAAAAATGAGAATTCTCATGCATTGGTGGTGGGAATACAAGAATATTCACAGAGGCATTGGGAAGAAAAGGGAAGAAACTACAAAGGTCAATCAGAGCACCTAGGTTACACAGCATCCTTCTCATGGCATATTACGTGATCTCCCAATAGCATTTGGTAGAGATCTCTGTGTATTAAAGATAAGGAGCAAACTCCAAAACACAACAGTTACGTGAAAATTCAATTTTATATAGACACGTCCCATACCATACTCCAAAGTTAAATTTAAAGCGTATATATGTTTTCATTGTTGACGGAAGAGTACTAAGCAAATTAAAGACCTATCAAGCTGCCGACCTTGTTTTTGGAGAACACATGAATGAAAGCTTTAGTTCATGGATCTGGCTTTGCTGGAGTCTTTTAGAAAGAGAATGTCTTTCTGGATTATTGGGTAATGAACAACAGATAAATAGGTAAACATATGGTTAAGCTGAAGCCCTAAGTGCATGAGAATGAAGAATTTTAAGAAAAGATCTGTCTCTGTTCAGTGCCCTCTTAGCTGACTAAGCCAGAGCCTCTGCTGTCTGGACGGTGGCTCCCACAGAAGACTTGACCGACCTCAGTTGAAAACATGGCTCCCAGGCAGATTTTTCACTTTAAGAAAGGGGAAAAAAAGAGGGGGGGTTCCAAGTCGTTTTATCCTTTCTCTTTACAGTCTATTCAATTATTTTCCTCTTCTCTTTCCTTCTTCTTCTTCTTTTGTTTTTTTGTAATTCATTTCTTTTTACCATTTTAACAACAATTTGTTCCCGTTTTTGTAATTCATTTCTCTTTTTAACTACTGATACCTATTGGTAAAGATAACATACCAGCGTGTGTCGATCAGGTCCCAAGGTAGGACTGGGGAGAGTTTGTGAAGAGACTCCGCTTGGTAATATACAAGACGCTTGTAGGGTCATCATGGGGTTGGCACAGCATGGGCACCGTTACCACCCTTAGGAAGACCAGGCCAGTAGAAAGCAATGATGCTGAGAACAGTGATGTCCCATGGAGGAACCTAGCCCTCCCAAGGTTGCCTCCCCTTGTGAATACCAGTGAAGAAACGCCCTCCCTCTGATCTCCTGCCATAGCTTCCCACTGGAAAACCCACCGGGAAGCCCCCGGATACGGGAGCCCAGTGGGTAGCCTCTTAGGGCAGAGAGCCAAGGCAGAACATGGAATTTGGAGTTTGGAAAATGGAGTCAAGAGCTGGAGAGAACAATTTTGACCCTATTTATTGTATAAGGTGTTAAACTGTCGAGGGAACGTAACGCTTTCTCACAGTTCTTCTGGTTTTTTACCTGCTCTGATTGACATTTTGTCATAATTTTTTTTCTGATTTGCTGCTATTAAGATATCAAAAATAGCCTTAACATGCATTAAGCACAGTTGCTAAACAACAGAGTTCAGTGTTGAGTTAACCCAAGGCCCATCGTGACCACAATTTGTGCCTCACTTTCTTGTCCAAAATTGCTTTTGAGAGAACCCTCGCAGGTTCCATTTAACCTTTATCTCCACAGCTTTAGAAATAAAGCCCTGCCCACAATTCGTTTTTAATTGCTTTCTAAAAAGCAATACTTGAAAATCTTCCCACAGCAAGAAACAAGTTCCTTTTTTCTTTTTTCCCCACGGAAGAAAATGGGGCAACAGAAGAGATCTGGGGACTGGGGGTATTGGGTTTTGCTACACGATCTTGAGCATTTGGGGACATGGTGCAGTGGCCCTGCTTTTCCGAGACAAGCATGCTCTTTCTGGTCGGTGAACAGGGGTTGCCCTTTATCCCACACAGAAGAGAAACCTTGTCCTTGCTGCCTGGCACACGAGCTCTGACAGCTGTGGACGATCCCTGCTGATGCCACTGTAAGAAACACGTGCAGCTCTACCAGAACGAGAGTAACCCCAGTCTTGTTCAGATTTGGAAAACCACTCTAGTTATGCCCGTTCACCAATGCCAACCACACCTCAGTGATGGGTACAAAGTTACCTCACCCCAGAACCAATCAGGGGAAAATGCTGTTCTCTTTCGGAACCAGCACCTTGTTCTTCTGATCCAGACAAGGCTTGGCTGAGATTCGAATTCTGTGGGTCACACACGACGCGTTCACGGTGTCGTGAACATTTAAATACACTTCTGGGTCCCTTAAGACAGTTTTCTTCCAAATGCAGAGTGAATGTCAGAGCCATGCAAGAACCGCATTTGTTCTCGGAAGATTGAATCAAATTGAATCCAGAATCTGTCTTTTTTTTTTAATTTAATAGACTTTATTATTTTTTATATGAAATTTATTGTCAAATTGGTTTCCATACAACACCCAGTGCTCATCCCAACAGGTGCCCTCCTCAATACCCATCACGCACCCACCCCTCCCTCCCACCCCCCATAAACCCTCAGTTTGTTCTGAGTTTCTAGGAGTCTCTTAGGTTTTGGCTCCCTCCCTCTCTAACCATTTTTTTCCTTCCCCTCCCCCATGGTCTTCTGTTAAGTTTCTCAGGATCCACATAGGAGTGAAACATATGGGATCTGTCCTTCTTTGTATGACTTATTTCACTTAGCCTAACACCCTCCAGTTCCATCCACGTTGCTACAAAAGGCCATATTTCATTCTTTCTCATTGCCACGTACTATTCCATTGTGTATATAAACCACAATTTCTTTATCCATTCGTCAGTTGATGGACATTTGGGCTCAGAATCTGTGTTTCTAAAGAGTTCCTCTTTTGATTCCAGTACCCAGCCATGTCTGGAACCCTGCAGCACAAAATAATTTTTCTCTGTGTAGAAGTTTTATATTTTCTAAGTGGATGTGTAGCAAGGAAGTAAGCTAGGGTGTGCATGTACACTTGCCTACATAGATTATGTTGGGGCAAGAGTTTGAGGGGCTTCTGTTGGGAAAACTTTTGAGGGTAATTTTCTAAATTTTTTGGTGTTTCCTCACATCATGGTGGTATCTTTTGTTATAGGATTGACTGTAATGCCAGGAAACTAAAGAAAATGTGTGGATCCCATGTTAGTCATTCAAAGTTCTCTCTGGGAGCTACTTTTCAAAACTTCCAATTGACCTGAAAGCAAGTTCCAACTTCCCCCCAGGATGGAGAGGACAGTGCCCAGAGAACATAAAACTGGAAAGACAAGATGGCAGGTGACCCCAAGGTGTCACTAATTTCATTGGTTTTAAAGAGGATAAACCCATTACATGAAAATGGGATACTCCAGGTAACACTCCAGGTAAAAGATTGTTAGTCTGGATGAAAAGTACCTAATTACGTACAGCTTATGGGACGTATGAGGACGCCACACCGATACAATTAAGGACCATCTCAGCACTTGCAATAACATGATGAAAATGGGACAACTGGGTGGCTCAGTCAGTTAAGCATCTGACCCTTGATTTAGGCTCAGGTCACAAGCTCACGGTTTGTGGGTTTGAGCCCTGCGTTGGGCTCTGCACTGACAGCATGGAGCCTGCTTGGGATTCTCTCTCTCTCTCTTTCTCTCTCTCAATAAATAAATAAATAAATAAACCTAAATTTAAAAAATAAAACGATGAGGGGCACCTGGGTGGCTCAGTCGGTTGGGTGTCCGACTTTGGCTCAGGTCATGATCTCGTGGTTCATGGGTTCGAGCCCCATGTTGGCCTCTGTGCTGACAGCTCAGAGCCTGGAGTCTGCTTTGTAAATTCTGTCTCCCTCTCTCTCTATGCCCCTGCCCAGCTCATATTCTGTGTCTCTCTCTCAAAAATAAATAAAACATTACAAAAATTAAAATATTAAAATTAAAATTAAAAAATGATGAAAATCAACATGCATTAGTGATAAGGACTCTGAACCAAATGGACGTTGGAGGAAACTTTCCTAGCCCAGTAAAGGAGATCTGAAACACACACAAAATGCAAAGCAAGCATCATATGCAAGGGTTTAATGAAAACTTTTTTTCTGAGATCACAAACAAGATGAGATTTCCGTGGTGTCTTCCGTGGAGATTCCACTCGGCACAAGAAGACGTGGGGCGGGTGGGGGTGGGCGAAAGAAAATAAAAGTTAAAGTGGAAGAGATAGAATAGTTACTCTTCTGTATGTGGATGACTCTATGTCTATTACGATCAATAAGCACATTTGTCACCGTAATTGATTGTAGTATCAATATATAGGAACCAATTGTATTTCTGCATGTTAGCAAACACAACAACAAAAAGAAACAAAATTAATGAAAAGGGAGCATTCATACAAGCATCAAAACCTTCAAATGTGGGCGTGAGTCTAAAGGAGACTGTGAGAGTGAACTCAACTTTGGCAGTAGAGCTTTGTGCTTCTAACCCCTGGTCTGCACTGCCTCCAGAAACGGACAGCCCCACTCAGCTGGCCACCATACCACTTCTGTGGTGGCTTCCTCGCTAGAACAGATTACTATGGCCACTGGCACTTGGAACAGAGCCATCACCCTGGTGAACCCATCTTCTACCTGACTGCCATGCCTAAAACACCAGAGCCGATCAACTTCCGCCAAGCCAGGACAGCTGCTTGCCCTTCCCACGTCATCCTGTAGATGGATAGATGTACGGCAAGTAGGTCCTCACCAGCTCTGTGTGACCTTGACTGCGTCATCATCCCGCTCTCCCATGTTGATTGAGTCATCATCCAGGTGGGCCATATTGATTGCGTCATCATCCGGGTCGGCCATATTGATACACCATGCTGACAGGCCCCAGGGCAGGATGTTGCTGGGTTCTTAAGACAGGGGGGCACCTGCCAGGAAAAGAGGTAGTGAGGTTGACCGGAGTCCTGTCGACTTAAACGGGCATCCCGTGCCCAGGGAAGAATCCCACGGGTCCCTTACGGCTAATGCCAGGGAGACTGCTTTGAATCTTGCAGACGGTGCTTACCACGTCTGCGTATTTTGCTCTGACCTGAAAGGCTGATGAATTTGAGTGTGGCCTTGAGGAAGAAGCAGTTTCCCGGCTCAGCTGCGAGACCGCTCAGCCCTGTCATGTGGCCCAGGCAGAACCTCCGGAGAAATAGTTCCAGCAGAATGGAACTCTGTGTGTCACCTGGGCGAGCCCAGACAGGAAAATCACAGTGGGGCCCCCAGAATGCCTAAACAAAACCTGTTCAGTTTTGACTATTTCCCTTTTGAGAAACAGTTCCTGGCATATCAATCTAATGGAGACTGAGCGCTTAGCTATGAGACGCCAAGTGACCAAGGGACCCAGCGGGCCCTGCACCCACGGCTTTCCATGTGACTCAGCCACGGTGACGTGAGCGTGTCCGGGGACCTTCCACCATGAGTTGGGGTGTGGGACATGAGACCTGTCTCGTGTGGGCCCTAAAGTGCTAGCAAGACACCCCGCCAGCTGCCCCTCACACCCCCACACAGATGTCACCAGGACTCCTCCATGGCTCCTCGGCGGAGAAGCATCAGCTTCGAGTCCCTTTTCCAGATGGCCCTGGTCACCATCCTGGGTGGGCTGCAGGGCACGCTGGCTCTCTGTCCCCATGGAAACCCAGAAGCACCTTCTCAGAGAGAACTTCATCTCTCAACCCTCTACCCCTCTCTGCGCCACATCACAGCAGTCCTCTGTCATTAGACGACTTACCAGTAGAGAAAATTGTCTTGCTTGTAAATTTTCCTTCGTCTCGGTCCGGTTCTCTTGTTTGGAGCATAAGATAACTAGGTGCAGGGAACTTATTTGTCCCAGGATGTAGAGAAGTACTTGGACCCTCGCATCCAACCAAAATATAACAGTAGCCAGATATGTAATTTTAAAGTTTCGACTAAACACATTACAAAAGTAAAAAAAAAAAAAAAAAAAAGCAGATGAAATTCATTTTAAAGATGCACTTTATCTAACTCAATATATTTAAGTACTTTCATTTAATGTGTAATCAACATTACATTGCATTTGCATTTCCCGCCCGCAGCGCATCTCAGTTTGGATGTGTCATGTGTGGTTGTAGCTGCCGTAACGTGTAACCCAGGACCGACACATTGTGCAGGATCAATAAATACTTGCTGAATAAATGAATGTGTAAAGCCTTCAGTACTGCAGCCCCAATCAGAAGTCTTTAAAGACAGAAAACCGATGCCCTAGATATTATTCCTTCCGAATGATTTATACTAATGATGTTATATTTTGTTTTTGTCTCCTTTTTCCTTCTTTTCTGTATGTCTCCTGGTTTCATCATATTTCTCTTCCCTCCTCCTTTACATTTTGTGTCTGACTCTGCTTTTCAGTTCTAAACACGTTTCTGTTTCCTTTCTTAACAGTCAATTTCTTTATCACCATGTGAAAAGTAAGTAACTTCTAGGCCCTCACTAAGATGATGGGTTACTCATTTCTTTCCCCACCAAAAAGCAGTATTTTGAACCCTGTTATATTTTCAACTCTTACCCACACAGAAGAAACCTATGACAACTCCCTCCTCCCACCGCACATAATCTTGAGATTGACTGGAGAGATCTTTGCTGTCACGCTATTATGAAAATTACCTTACAATGTACAACTGACCCTTGAACAATACAGGGGTTAGGGGTGTTGATCCCCCTGAACATTCAAATCTGCATAGAACTTTTGACTCCCCCCAGTTTAACTGCTAATAGCCTACTAATCAACATAAACAGTTGATTAGCATATATTTTGCATATTACATGTATTATATACTGTATTCTTACAATAAAGTAAGCTAGAGAAATAAAATATTATGTAAAAAATTATAAGGAAGACAAAATATATTTAGAGTATGTCCTGTATTTATTAAAAAATCTGCATATAATTGGGCCTACAGGGTTCAAACTCATATTGTTCAAGAGTGACCTGAAGTATGCCTTTGTTTTCAAAAAGCGGTCGTGAAATTCCACACCCTTATTCCAGACTCATCATCACCATCTGCTCGCTGTCTACTGCACCAGTCTTAGCCCACTGCTCCTCCTAATCATCTACCACGGTTTCGACATATTTTTTCTGCTCTAGTTACCACTCAGGCAAAGATCCTCAAATGGCCTCCTCAGACAAGAATCGTGGGCTGAATTCTCTCTGAATCCCTGCTTCAATAAAAATGCTTTCTCTGATCCAGAATTTTGAGAAGTTCTACTTTTATTTTCACTTGGCTCAAAATATCTTTTTAAGTTTCTTTTGACATTGCTTTGACTGATGCGTTATCTAAAACCATATTGTTTCATCTCCAAATATTTGGGGACTTTCAGCTTTCTGTTAGCTTCGAGTTTAATGTTGTGATCCGAAAGAGTACTTTGTGTGATCTCTATTCTTTTCAACTTGTCATGATACGTTTTGTAGCTCAGAGCGTGGTCTATCCTGGTGAAAAGAATGAGTTGGAAAAGAACGTGTATTCTTCTGTTGTTCGAGGAAGTATTCCATAAATGTCAGTCATATGCCGTGGATTGAAGGTCCGGGTAAGTTTAGATACACTCACATGTTTGGGTCTTTTTTTTAATCTGTTTTGCGACACTCTGTTTTCAGTGGTGTATTTAGACCCATCACACTAAAGTGACGGTCGATGTAGTTGGGCTTATGTACATCACGCTCTTCACTGTTTTTGTTCCGTTTTTCTTTTCTTGTCTCCCCAGCCAACCCGTCCCCCCCCCCCTGCTTTTTTTGACTGCCCTGGTTTGGATTCTATTTTCTCTCCTCTTGTAGCATATCAACTTTTCTTGTTTTTTAAGTGTTTATCCTGGAGTTTGCAATATATATCTGCAGCGAATCCAAGTCTAGCCTCAAGTCATGTTTGCGAGTGCCTGTTTCCCGGGTGGTCTTGGGGACCTGCTCGGACTGCTCCCCACCTCTCCCTCCCGTCCCTCACCGCACTCTGGTCTCTCTCCGCACCTACACCTCAGTTCTGATCCCCCGACGCACTGTTGCCATTATGGTACTGAACAGACATTGTCTATTAGGTCAGCTAAGAATGAGAAAATACGAGGGGTGCCAGAGTGGCTCAGTCAGTTAAGCGTCCACCTTCGACTCAGGTCGTGATTTCACGGTTCATGAGTTCAAATCTCTCGTTGGGATCTGTGCTGATAGCCTGGAGCCTACTTCAGATTATGGGTCTCCCTCTCTCTCTTTTCCTCCCCTGCTCGTGCTCTCTCTCTCTCTCTCTCTCTCTCAAAAATAAATGAAGATTAAAAAAAATTTTTTAAATAGAAAACACAGAATTTTATTTTATGTCCTTTATTCCTTTCTAACAATCTTCCTTTCCTTATGTAGATCTGAGTTCTGAGGCATATCACCTGTCTTCTCTCCAAAGAACTTATTGTAGTATTTTTTGCAAGACAGGTCCACGGGTAACATATCCCTTCAGTTTTGTTTGCTTGTCTATCACAGTCTTTACTTCGCCTTCACCCTTTAAAATTTCCCCTTCATTTTTGAAAGACGATTTTGCCAGATAAGAATTCTCAGCGGGCTGCTTCTTCCCGCCGACATTTTAAACATCGCCTTCCACCCTTCGGGCTCTCGCGTGGTTCCTGAAGAGAAGTCTGACAGACCCCTTGTCCCCGTCCCTCCACAGGTGGGGCTCTTTCTTTCCCCTCTGGCTTTTTTTCAAGGGTTTTCCCGTGTGGGTGGGTTTTGTGCACATGGAATACTCTGACACGTGGGTTTGGGGGGATGCATCGTACTCGGTGTTCTTAGAACGTCCTAGATCCGTGTTTTGGGATCTGCTACTGATTTTGGAAAGCTCCCAGACATCATCACTTCAAAACTTCAAGAAACTTCTAGAAACACGTCCTAGATCCGTGTTTCGGGATCTGCTACTGATTTTGGAAAGCTCCCAGACATCATCACTTCAAAACTTCGAGAAACTTCTAGAAACACGTCCTAGATCCGTGTTTCGGGACCTGCTACTGATTTTGGAAAGCTCCCAGACATCACCACTTCAAAACTTCCAGAAACTTCTAGAAACACGTCCTAGATCCGTGTTTCGGGATCTGTTACTGATTTTGGAAAGCTCCCAGACATCATCACTTCAAAACTTCCAGAAACTTCTAGAAACACGTCCTAGATCCGTGTTTCGGGACCTGCTACTGATTTTGGAAAGCTCCCAGACATCACCACTTCAAAACTTCCAGAAACTTCTAGAAACACGTCCTAGATCCGTGTTTCGGGACCTGCTACTGGTTTTGGAAAGCTCCCAGACGTCACCACTTCAAAACTTCCAGAAACTTCTAGAAACACGTCCTAGATCCGTGTTTCGGGACCTGCTACTGGTTTTGGAAAGCTCCCAGACATCACCACTTCAAAACTTCCAGAAACTTCTAGAAACACGTCCTAGATCCGTGTTTCGGGACCTGCTACTTATTTTGGAAAGCTCCCAGACATCATCACTTCAAAACTTCTTCCTCTCCCTTCTCCCCTCTACGTCCGGTGCTCCCACTGCGTACGTCCACATTCTGTAATTGCCCCCACGGTGCCTGGACATTCAGGTGTGGGTTTTTTCCTTCATTTTTCTGCCTTTTGCGTGTCGGTGTGGGAGGTTTCTATGTGCCTTATCTTCAAGCTGACTCTTTCTTTGGCCTTTCTGACTGTAGTAACGAATCCGCCAAAGGCATTCTCCATTTCTCTTTCCGTAATTGTGATTCCTCGTATTGCCTTTTGATTTCCTCTTAACGTGCCCATCTGGCGGCCTCCGTTACCCACCTGTTCTTGCCTGGTGCCTCCGTTCTCCCACTAGACCTCTCAGCATATCACTCATGGTCGTCTTGTAGCCCTGATCTTATCATTTCACAAAAGCTGCCATGTTGGAGTTTGCTTTGATGCTTTCTTTGTATCTTTACTCCCGTTCCTCCCGTCTCTTCTCGTGCCTTACAACTTTTTGTTGAAAGCTCTAGATGGGGTGCACGGTAACGGGCTGAGGCACGCAGGCCATCAGCGTGAGGTTTTTATATAGGAAGGAGTGTTAGGCTTTGCTTTATGTTTGCTGTAGCTGCAGGTGTGAGAGGTTTCCTATTTCCTTTGGGTTTGTTGCCTTGGCCTCCCCCGTTGTCTTTGGGTTTCCCTAGAAATCCCACCTTACGTAGAGTCTGTGTCTCGCAGCTCTGTCTGTTGAAAGCCACAGTTACGATGTGGGGCTTCTGCTGCCGTGGCAGTAAGATGTTAGAGAGGAGAAGGAGCCTTCTAAGACCTTATCAGTAAATCTCTTGTTTTCTTAGCCAGCTTGAGTCCCTCCGCTGTGTCTTTTGGAGAGTTTCTTAGCCTTTCGTTTCCGCCCTTATGCAAGCTAGGAAGGCGTGAGGGGCCTTGAGCCAGCCAGATGCCCAGGGCAGACAGGGTTTCAGCAGAGTGTTTCCTCCTGAGGACAAGCTCCTGCCATGGGGATCAGAATGCTCTGGCCAGAGTTCACAGCGGCTACTTTTCTGCTTCTCCTTCCAGGAGCATGAGGGGGTTCCTGTGCCCTCTTTGCCACCGGGACTTGGCCACGCTTGTGAAAGTTGGGGGCCTCCGGGAATTTTTAACTTCCAAGCCATTTCCCACTCAGCCTCCCCTAACTTGTCAATTGCCATTTAGGTGGTCCTGTCAGTCTGTCTCCAGTGGCAGCGTTCAGTTTTGCAACGCGGTTTGTCACTGGTTGATCGAAGAGGAGTCATTGTTTGTCAATCGTTGATCATATTTCTTCTTGCGAAAGTAACAGTGAAGATTCCAAGCTCATGTTGGGGCTGGAAGAGGATGGCGATTCTAGACAATTGTACTTCCTGAGGCACTAACGTAAATCTATGACAAAACTAGAAACACGTTGATTACGCATAGAAGTAAATTTCAAATAACAGTTTTTTAAAGAAATATCTACTCTAAGTGTTTCTTCTCTTGCACGTGCTGTGTTGAATAAAGCACATTGGTGTTTAACCTTCATTGTACTCTCTTTCTATGATTCCTTTCATTACTGCAGAGGACGGAACGCCAAAAATGCCATGTTCCAGGCTTCCTTACAGCTAAGGTGTTGCGTGTGATTTAGATTCCACCAATAAGATGCGTTTCTTTCAGGTCTGGGAGCGGAAAGTGAGGCCACAGATCTGCAGATTTCGCTGTTTCTGCTATAAGTTTGGGCGTGGAAACATCTGGCTTGTGTGTGCGTGTGCACACGCGTGTTATCTGTTGTTAAGAATAAATGAGTTCCAGGGGCTCCTGGGTGGCTCAGTCGGTTAAGCGTCCGACTTCGGCTCAGGTCATGATCTCGCGGTTCTTGCGTTCAGACCCGCATGGAACTCTGTGCTGACAGCTCAGAGCCTGGAACTTGCTTCGGATTCTGTGTCTCCCTCTCTCTCTGCCCCTCCCCGCCCACTCTCTCTCTCTCTCTCAAAATAAATAAACATTAAAAAAATAAAAAAATAAAAATAAAATACGAGTTCCAGTATCATTTACTTTTGCAGGTGATGTCAGAGGCTGGGAACTGCTTGGCGCTGATCACCGTGGAACCAGCAGCTTCCGGGTTACGGAGAAGGCGTGGTCGTTCCTGGGGGATCCGGTAATGGGGTTCTCAGAATCCTGGATGCTCGGGCTGCAGCAGTGGTACCCAGCCTGGCTGCGTGTGTTAGCCACCTACCTGGAGGGGCTGTAAAACTATGACCGCCTCACCCCAGGGAGTTATTTTGTCACCTCAAGGACATCTCGGGACATGGAGTTGTGGAAACCGCCCCCCCAGCCCCCCGCCCCGCCGTGTGTTTCCCTTGCAGAGACAGGGTGGAGAACTTCTCATCTGGAGTGTCTCCCTCCAGCCCTCCCAGCACAGATTCAAACCATTTACTTCTCTGTAGTAAGTATTTCCTTGCTGACACTGGCTGGGGCAGAGGTCACCTGAACCGGGACGGATGCATGTTGTTTCTGTGTTTGGCAGCCTCCCAGTTTGAGTCGCGAAGGACGGACTCCACTTAATAGAATGTTATGCCTCGGCCAGCCAACGGAGGAAACCGTTTTGGGTGATTTGGGGCGAAGAGAATAAACACTTCTGATTCCCGCCCAGAGTGTGTTGTGACAGGAGCTGCTTTACTCCGGTGAATGAGAAATTGTCATCATCTGACACTAGTGGTCCTTAGAACAACAAGCATCAGTGACCCTTGTGACAGGCCTGGGGAGCTTCGGATATGTGACCGCGTTTTCCAAAACTGTGTACAGGGGATGGGACTCCTTTGCGTGGTGTATCATTCGTGGCACCAAGGAACCTAGCCACCTGTCACTTGACTACATTGCCCGTATCAGTTCTTGGCCGTATCTGACTCCAGGCGTGACGAGAACGATAATGACTTACAACTGCCCTTTTACCCCTTTGTATCTCCGCGCACCGTACCAAGGATCATACCCTTTGCTGGACTTTTCCCTGCGTGGCCGCCCGGGACATTCTACATGGTTCAAGTTCCAGCTCAAGTGTTACCAACATGGCGTCGCTGCAGAACTTGTATCTATAGTAATGGCGGCTCTAAGTTGGGAGGTTGGGGGTGGGGGTGCTGAATACCCATACGGGGGGGAAACGGGGACACGGTTGGTGGAGATGCCAGGTGGCCTGTGTCACCCAGGAGCCTTCTCACAGTCCTCCAGGCGAAAGTCACTCTGTCCTTAGAGCCAACAGAATTCTTTATTCCTGTGCGATTACAGTAAAAAAAAAAAAAAATGCATTATTTTTATGATTTGTTTGTAGAAACACCTCCCATGCTAAGAAGGGAATCTTATGCTCCCTGGAGTCTGTTTGTGTCATTTTTGTAGCCCTGCCACAGTTTCTAATACAGATTTTTAAAAATATTTTATTTATTTTTGCGAGAGAGAGAGAGCGCACACGAATGAGCACCAGCAGGGGAGGGGCAGAGAGAGAGGGAGACACAGAATAGGAAGCAGGCTCCAGACTCTGAGATGTCAGCATAGAGCCTGATGCAGATGTTCGAGCCCACGAACAGGGAGGTCATGACCTGAGCTGAAGTCGGATGCTTAAGCGACTGAGTCCCCCAGGGGCCCCTAAAACAGATTTGGTTCTCAGGACTTCCTGAATGAGTGGAGCACTCTAGAATGTCACCATGGGCGTCACGTTGCACCCTTTGCACTGCTAAGGGGGAGGGCAGGAGATGCGTGTGCCGGAGGGAGAAGCAGGTGCACTCTAAGGGCGAGCAGCTCCCACCGATGAGGCCTCACCGGAGGCCAGAGGGGCGAGTCATCAGTCATGAATCTGGGAGAACTGCTGGTGTTTTGATGCTGTGATTAAAAGGGGCGGGGAAGCCAGAACAAGATGGGCTTTCCTGCAATCAGATTTCGATAACTGGAGGGCCATTCCAGAGTGTGGTGCTGTTGGTGAACTGGATTCAGGCTCCGGGGAACTGCCCATGCTCTGACCCACTGTGCCCGGCCCGGAGGCCCAGCGTCCCAGCACCAGCCGGTCCTGCCCGGGCTGGTTTACCTGGAGGCTTCCGACTGGTCCTGGAAGAGCCTTCAAAGAACTAATCAATGGCACGTACAACTCACAGGGTTCCCGCCAGCTGCCCAGGAGAGCCGAACTTCACCCATTACCAGCAGGACTTTCTAAGTAAAAACTAATGATTTAGCGACAGCAGCCTGCACTCTACTCCACTCAGCAGGTGCCAAGGGAGCTGTGGCCCTTTTGCTCTTGTCTTTCAGCCCATTATGGTGTAGCCGACGGGGTCCCTGGGATTTGCAAATCGGTCTCACTCCCTGGGGTGCAAAACTTACTCCAATAAGGTAATGTGGTTGGGACAGCTGTGTCTTTCAAACTGAATGCGTTTTCGTGCGTTTTTAGTGTCAGCATCGACCGGTCCCTTCCCCGCGATGATACAGGAAAACGGGCAAAGGCGTGGGTGGGGCACAGATTCCCCACACGTTGCAGAAAATATCTCACCAACAGGGCGAGGGACTGTCCCGGGAGAGTCTCAGTGAGATGTCTTCCTTCCCTTGGCATTCAGACTCCCCCGTGTTGGGTGCGTCCCCCTGGGAGGCAGACCCAAGATGAGCAAGAAAACAGACGGTGCACCAGTGGCCCAGAAAGTGTAGGGGTGGGGGTGGGCAGGAGAGCTCCTGCCATCAGGCCCATCTGATGCCTGCGCAAAAGCAGAGGGAAGGAGGGCCGGGCCAGGAACCTCAGGGTACCGTGCGTCTCGGGAAGTCTCGACTAGCTCATTGGTGAGCTTGGATGCAAAGACATAAGCAGACCCAAAGACACAAGCCACGCTGTCACCAACGGGCCCCGCCTGGCACGTATGTCCTCAGCTCACACATTGCAGCTCAGTGCACCCCCAACAGCTGAACAACAGGTCGTTTTTTGACAGGGGATCCAAATGGCGTGGGCCCGTGGTTGCCACGCAAGCCTCCCGTGGAACGGGTTCTGGGACATTCTGCTCCCTTTCTTGCTTCCCTTTGTCCTCGTGGAACTTACGTTGTTTTCTTTCAGTTCTGCAGACTGACACTGGTCCTCAAGTGCAGCCATGGAAACAACTTGTCTCCCGAATCCAGAACGCCGTGTGGTGGTATTATTTATCCGCCAGTGGTCCGAGAACCGCTCTCGGGCAGTTGTAGTCCCCGGCACAATCCCGTCTTGCCTCCGGCTTGGTCCTCTAGGTTCAAAGCATCGCAAGTTTCCAGATTTCTGGAGCTGCCGAATCCACGTGACTATGGCCTCACCGAGACAGTTGCCTGTGGACGTGGTGTTTCCAGCGAGGGACAGATGAAATACATACTTCATTTTGAGCTGAGACTCGGTTCCAAAAGCTTGTCTCCGAACCCTATCTGAACAGTTTTTTTCCCCTAAGCATATATGACTGTGTCCTGAAACTTCATAACAAAATGAACCTAATGAGTGATTCAGGGTCAATTAGTTGTAGAGACTAGCCTACCTGGGATTCGGCAAGGCTAACGCGACCATATTTCAGCCAGTATAAGCATTTCTGAGGGCCACCTGGGTGGCTCGGTCGGTCAAGTGTCTGACTCTTCAGTCTGGTTCAAGTCACGATCTCACAGTCGTGACAATGAGCCCCGCGTCAGGCTTTGTGCTGACAGCGGGGACCCTGCTTGGGATTCTCTCTCTCTCTCTCTCTCTCTCTCAACTATCATAATATATGAATTATTGCCATGTTCCATGAGCAGCAACCTGGCACCAGAGATTATATTTACATGCACTGAGAAGAAATAGCTTGTTTTCCCCTAGAGCCTTTTAATGAAACTCTTCAGGTTCACGGTGCACATCTCATTTCCTGTCACGTCACTCAAATGTTGATCTCCTCCAGCTTCCCACGTACTTACATCACTTCCCATCTTTGAGAGGCCTTCTGTTTCTCTGATGACCAGCCTAGCACGTGACATTTGCTCCCCTCAGACATCGGTCAGACTCACAGTAAAACAGGATCGGCAGTAAAAACCCGAGTGTCTGCATGCGCCATGATTTCGCACGTGCATCAAAAGCCGTAGAAAACCAAAATATCGGAATTATCTACGGTAACCCCAAATGGAAAACAACTCAAGGGCCCACCAACCAATTTAAGACGCCATTTTGTGAGGAAGTGATTACAACTAGTTCCCGAGTGAGACCTGAACTGGTTTTGGACGACCTCTCTTGCCTTGTATCACGATGCTTCTGCTGGAGCGACGGCCTGCTTTGTCCGCTCGCTTGAGCGCCGGGTGGGGTACTGAACAAGGGCGGTGGGACGTGGCCTTCTGGTACCCTGTCAGTTGAGTCCAAAAGCGATGATGAGAATGGAAGACGGTGCTCACCCCTCGATACCCAAGCGTCACGGGGCTTTGGGGGAAGGGGAGGGAACAAGGGTCAAATTTATCAAGTGTCCTGGAAAACAGTGGCTGAACAAAAACAGGAAGGAAAGCCAGTTTATTTATTTATTTTTTTTTAATTTTTTTTTTCAACGTTTATTTTATTTTTGGGACAGAGAGAGACAGAGCATGAACGGGGGAGGGGCAGAGAGAGAGGGAGACACAGAATCGGAAACAGGCTCCAGGCTCCGAGCCGTCAGCCCAGAGCCCGACGCAGGCCTCGAACTCCCGGACCGCGAGATCGTGACCTGGCTGAAGTCGGACACTCAACCGACTGCGCCACCCAGGCGCCCCAAAGCCAGTTTGAATTTGAGTGGAAGGACCAGAAGGACCAGAAGCCCTGTGCCCGCGGACAGGTGGACCAGCTTGGCGGGGTTTCTCATTTCAGTCCTTTCATGTTTCAGCCTGTGGATCTATGGGTGGGTTTTTCCTGCCCAAGACTCCTGGCTCTGGTGACAGTCCAGAATATCGGGAACCGTGTCCAGCTACGCAGGGCGGCACGAGCAAGGGCTGTCCGGGTTCCTCCGGGAGTGTCACGAACGTGACAGAATGACCCTGGACCTCATAACGTGCCATCCTCCGCCAACCCCCGTCCGGACTAACTTGTCTTCCCCGCCAGCCCATGCCAGGCTTCTGTCCCCTGGGGCGGATCGAGCCGTCCGCCGCGACACCGCTCTGCGGCTTCCCGCTCCTCTTCCTAAAGCTTCTCCCCGGTCCTCCTCTTGGTCCTCCCGCCTCTCCTCGATCTCTGGTCTCCTTGGTCATCTCTGCCTCTGTGCCACGTGTCAGAGAAACTCCCCACCTTCCCTGTGCAGTTCAGACAGCCCTTCATCACCCTTGGCCCTGGAAAGCAGCTCTCTCTTAGTGACCCTCGGCACCTCTGAGATCGTTTGCTTGTTTGTGGTCCTTCTGAGCAGACCGAACGTCGGACTCCTGAGGGCTTCGGTCACGTCGTGTGGTCACGTTAGTGCCCTATCCGGAGCTCTGTCTGGCACAGAGGTGATAGCTAATAAATATTTATGGGATGGATACTGGCCAGGGTATGCAAAAGAGATTCCTTCTTTTAGCGATAGTATAGCCATACCCTTGGCTTTTCCAAGGAGGGGACCTTCCCCCTGGGGACTCCCGGCCACTCCCTTCATTCACAGCTGATTTCTGCAGCCCCTAAGAGACCCCGTTCTTTATAGCATGACTTCATAATCCCTCTGTTCTCCGGGAGAGTTTCTTCTCCCACTTTCCTTCACATCTCTCCGCCCCCAGAGAAATCCTAAAATATCAGAAGAGTTACATGTCGCTTCCTTTTAAACTTAAACACATGTCATCCGTGACAGCGTGGTAAGTTCACACTTGGATGGGTGCCCCCGCATTGCCAGCGACCGGCCCGGAAAGGCTTGGAATGCTCTCCTCTGCTTCACATCCCTGCAAAGAAACAAGCATAAGCAAACACAAGAATCAGAACTTTTCTCTTTCTAGATGTTTTGGAACTATGTTTTGTTCTTTCTGGATTCAAGATAGCGACGGCTTTTTTTCAATTTTTTTTTAACGTTTAGTTATTTTTGAGAAAGAGACAGAGAGAGACAGAGCATGGGTGGGGGAGGGGCAGAGAGAGAGGGAGACGCAGAATCTGAAGCGGGCTCCAGGCTCTGAGCTGTCAGCACAGAAGCCGATACGGGGCTGGAACCCACGAACCGCGAGATCATGACCTGAGCTGAAGTCAGACGCTTAACCGACTGAGCCCCCCAGGCGCCCCAAGCAATTGCTTTTTTCTTTTTTTTTTTTTAATTTTTTTTTCAACGTTTATTTATTTTTGGGACAGAGAGAGACAGAGCATGAACGGGGGAGGGGCAGAGAGAGAGGGAGACACAGAATCGGAAACAGGCTCCAGGCTCCGAGCCATCAGCCCAGAGCCTGACGCGGGTCTTGAACTCCCGGACCGCGAGATCGTGACCTGGCTGAAGTCGGACGCTTAACCAACTGCGCCACCAAGGCGCCCCTTCTTTTTTCAAAACACTATTTATGAATCTGTAGTTCAAGCCTTTCTGTTCCTGCATGTGGTTCTCAGGACAAGACAATGGTGTGATGTATTATCTATTTTTGGCAGGAAGGAAACTGTAGCTCACAGAAATGAAAGAATTACCCCAAATCAGGAAACAGATGACAGAGGATTTGACATTGAGCCCAACCGACTCTCTGCCAGACCAACCCTGGACTGCACGCTCGAATCACATGGATCCCGTGTTCCTGCCTCCGGTACTCTGGGGTTTTTGTGTACAGCTCCCGGTAATGGGTATTCACACGGACAACATTTAACAAATCCAAGTGTATGGGTCGCCTCCCCTATCTCTACATGTAAAGCCAAAAGGAGTTTTTTGCTTTCACTCTCTTCATCTATTGTTTTCCTGTTTTTAAGTTCATTGATAGCCAATCTAACCTTAAAAATTGATTTTTGGGGTGCCTGTGGGGCTCAGTCGGTTAAGCCTCCAACTCTCGATTTCGACTCAGGTCATGATCTCCTGGTTGGTGAGTTCCAGCCCCGCACCCGTGCAGACCCTGCTGGGGATTCTCTCTCCCTCTCTCTCTCTCTCTCTCAAAAAAATAAATAAACCTTTAAAAAATGGATTTTTCTCCTCCTTGCTTTGACTGAAATTGCTCTTTTTTCTGTAGTTTAAGATGACATCTCAGGTTACGGATTTCACGACTTTCTCCTTTCCTAATGCTTGTGACCCCGCTGTATGCTGCCCTTTGAAAGCTGTCTTCGTGGCCCCCGCACATTTTGATAAATTCCATTTTTATTTTCGTCGGGTTCAAAACATGTTTCAATGTCTTTAGAGACTTTTTTGACCCACCTTTCATTTACAAGTATGGTTTTAACCTCCAGTTACTTGAGCTGGTTTCTGATTTTAATTCCAGTTTAATTCCCCTGTGGTCCAAGAACATAATCTCTATGCTTTTAAGTATGTCGAGGTGGGTCTTACGGCAGACGGTGGTCCACAGCTTGGTGCATGTTCCACGTGAACCTGAGAAGAATGCGTATCCTACCGTGGTTGGGGGAGTGTTTGGTCAACCAGATCGCGTAGTGACAGCGTCCGTTCTGGTCACGTGTGTCCTCACCCACACTCTGCCAGGTTCATCCATTAGGGGGTACTTACGTCCTCAACTCTGAGAGTGGATTTGTCTATGTCTCCACCAATTCTGTCTGGGTTTGCCTCAGGCATGTTCTTCGTTTCTCCCTTTATCTGCCTTTCCTGATCCTAACACAGATTTCACAGGATCCCACCCTGTCCCCCTTCCCCGGCCCGCCCCTGCTTAGTGGACCGATTATACTTCTTTTGTAAAAATAAAAGTTAATGGTTTTGCCCCAGAGCCTAGGAAATATGCATTTGTAAGTAACTTAAACCCACCTTCAAATGACACCACACCGCTACCCACGTGTGAGGTCCCTCGTGACAGAGTGGGACCCGCCCACTCCTCGTCCCCAGTGGTCTATGCCACTCGTTTAACTCACCCCCGTGCTATCAACACTTTAACACGTTGCTACTTTGGGGACTTTAACCAAACAACTTTCTTTTTGGATCGATTAATCAAGGTAAGTGAAACATCTCATCTGGGCTTCATTTATTCATGCTCTGATGGCTTCCTTTACGTGGAGCCGGGTTTCCGAACCATAGTATTTTCCTTCTCTCTGAGCAAAGTCTTTTAACATTTCTGGAAAAAAAGGGGTAAGGTTCATTGAAATCCCTACATTTTTGTTCGTCTGAGAACGTCTTTATTTCTCCTTCACGTTTGAAGGGAAATTGGGGAGGGCATAGAATTGTAGGTTGGTGACATTTTACGACTCTCATTTGCATGGTTTTTTTTTTTTTAATTTTTTTTTTCAACGTTTATTTCTTTTTGGGACAGAGAGAGACAGAGCATGAACGGGGGAGGGGCAGAGAGAGAGGGAGACACAGAATCGGAAACAGGCTCCAGGCTCTGAGCCATCAGCCCAAAGCCCGACGCGGGGCTCGAACTCGCGGACCGCGAGATCGTGACCTGGCTGAAGTCGGACGCCCAACCGACCGCGCCCCCCAGGCGCCCCTCATTTGCATGGTTTCTGATGAAAAGCTTGATGTAATTACTTCCCTGTTGCCTCTACAAGTGAAGCTCTCTTTTCCCTCCTGGCTTTCTTCAACTCTTGCTGTTTGTATTTGATTCTCTGCAGTTTGAATGGGATGTGACCCGGCAAAAAACTTTAAATAAATATTTAACATATATATTTCCGTAAATATGTATTTGCTTATTTGTATAAATGTATTTTTATTTACCTACTCTGCTCAGTGGTCTCGGGACTTGCTGGGTCTGTGTTGTGATGCCTGTCGTTAATTTGGGGATGTTCCTCTCCATATTACTTCAAATATGTTTATTTTTTCCTTCCTCCTCTATTCTCTCCTTATTTCTGGAATTGAAATTATATTATGCCTTTAGAATTTTCGTATAGTGTTTGGAAGTCTTAAACATAAACTGGCCTCTCCATTATTACTGAAGGACCATTTGGCTGTTGATACAGTAGAGCCAGATTTTAACCTTTCTCGTCCTCAAATGCTTTCCTGAAGGTCCTAACTGGTCCACAGCCCGGTCCTCTGCTCCCACTCGCTCACCAAGCTCTCAGAAGACACGTGTGCCCAGAGCACCACTGGCCCTTCCCCGATGCTCACTCCCCTGCCCCCTCCCATGCCGCCCGTTCTCACCACACAACTGGCATTCCTCTCCTTCGGTTAGGAGCGACACCCATGTTGCCGAGCACAGGGGACCCTGCCCCATTCTCATTTTGACTCTCAATGACATATGTCATATTGACTAATTATTCCCTCTTTTTTTTTCTTTTTTTTTTTTTTTTTGGAGCTATCCTACTATCTCAACGTGCCACCTTGCAAAGGTATTTGGTTTTCTCTTTCCTTACTATATAAAACTATGTCAGTAGAAGTATGTGTGAGAAATCAAAACATTTCTCTGTGCTTCTTTTTAAAATTTTTTTAATGTGTATTTATTTTGAAAGAGAGAGAGAGTGGGGCGCCTGGGTGGCGCAGTCGGGTAAGTGTCCGACTTCAGCCAGGTCACGATCTCGCAGTCCGGGAGTTCGAGCCCCGTGTCGGGCTCTGGGCTGATGGCTCAGAGCCTGGAGGCTGTTTCCGATTCTGGGTCTCCCTCTCTCTCAGCCCCTCCCCCGTTCATGCTCTGTCTCTCTCTGTCCCAAAAATAAATAAAAACGTTGAAAAGAAAAAAGAAAAAAGAAAGAAAAGAAAGAGAGAGAGAGAGAGCAAGTGGGGGACAGAGAGAGGAGGAGAGAGAGCATCTCAAGCAGGCTCCACACTGTCAGCCCAGAGCCCAACTTGGGGCTCGATTTCACAAACCATGAGATCACGATATGAGCCTAAATCAACAGTTAGATGCTTCACCCACTGAGCCACCAGGTGCCCCTCCATGCTTTTGAAAGGAGATTTTTCTTTCCTTTTTAATTATTACTATGTTGGCTGTGTCACTCAGTTGACATGTCTTTGGTTGTGAACATGTGGTTCTTGGCCTTCTTACGGAAAATCCCTTGCACATCCATCCACAGAGACAGGACTCCCATCTGGGGTCAGGTCCTGTCTCCTCCCCTTCCTGGCTGTACAACCTTGGCCTTGCATCCCTTTTTTCTGACATGAAAAGTGATAAAAATAATAGGATCTAACTCCTAAGATGATCTGAGAAATAAATGAATTCTTACATGTAAGAAAGGTAACGCGTATGACCAAATGCAAGCTTGATTGTTATTCTGTTTTTCTAGGCAATTTTATCACGGTAACTGATTTGTGCCAAGGTCTCTTCACTTCACTGAACCGTCAACTGGCGATTATATGAGGCTGCACAATCATGGTCGTCTCTATCGAAACCTGATTCTTACAATCTAGAAAACTAACAGGAGGCCAACTTGAGTTTCCTTGGTTGGGTGACACGATAAATCAAAGAAGAGTGAAGTGGTCTTCAGTGTTAATGAAGGGCTATCGAAAATCATCTTTGTTTACACACATTTATTGCCAGACAGCGTCGAGTTCCAGGAATTTAACAAGCTTCCCAGATGAACCAGCACAGGCATTACGACCATCGAGGACTCTTTTCCATTCAGGAAATGAAACTGAGTTGATATATGATTATATCGGGCCCCGGGTGTATGGCTACATTCAAGGGAAAATCTAATAGCTGCAGATATAAGGTCTTAACGTATTTAGTGCCATTTGATGATAACTAACCAATAAAATAATAAATGTTGCCTACATAAATAATCTGGATATGCATTAGCTGATAGAAATCCAGTGCAGGTAAAGCATAGAATACACGACCATGGTTTGTCTACAGGCGGATCAAGTTAAGAATTCTGAGGGTGTCTCAGAAGACACGTGCCTTAAGAGCTCACTGTCCTTCTTCTGGTGGGAAGTCTGACTCTTAACTTCCCATATAGACACAGAGGCCTGATCTCCCCCAACCCTACTCTTCACTGTCTCACTGTGTTCTGCTTGTCAGCGTGATCCTGTCAAGCAAATGAAGCCATGGGAAACACACAGGGCACGATTTCATGGTTGACCTTGAGAAAACAATCTCCCTTATGATTAGAGAATAAGGGTTTAATTGTGAATTAAGCGAGAAGAAGAATAATGCATGGGTCAGAAAACCCGAAATGTTATGCATAAATTTAAAGAACCCAGATTTGGGGGGGGGGGGCTGGGTGGCTCAGTTGGTTAAGCATCCAGCTCTTGATCTCAGGTCATGATCTCATGGTTTGTGGGGTTGCGTCCCGAATCAGTCTCCGCACCATCAGTCCAGAGCCCGCTTGGGATCGTCTCTCTCTCCCTGGCCCTCCGCTCCTCCTCTGCTCCCCGTCTCTATTTCTCCCTCAAAACAATAAACTTAAAAAAAAAAACTAAAGATAGCCAGATTTAAGATGCAAACTAGTTCAAATCACAATTTAAAAATGAGTATTAAATATCCATCTTAAATGAGAGGAAGAATTTTGTTTCAGACCCTCAGAAGTCATGTGTGTCAGTGACTGTGACCTGAATGTCCAAAATAGCAGCAATATAGATGGCAATGTGACAAATGGCCATACACTTCCTGTGTGATATCCTTTGAGGAATTTAAGTAAACATGCATTTATTTTTTAAATTTTTTTTAATGTTTATTCATTTTTGAGACAGAGCATGAACGGGGGAGGGTCAGAGAGAGAGGGAGACACAGAATCGGAAGCAGGCTCTAGGCTCTCAGCTGTCAGCACAGAGCCTGACGTGGGGCTGGAACTCACGGACTGTGAGATCATGACCTGAGCTGAAGTCGGACGCTGAACCGACTGAGCCACCCAGGCGCCCCAGTAAACATGCATTTAAATGCCGGTGAATAAATACACAAAATACTAACAAGTAGAAACTACAGCCCTTGAGATGTCATTTTGAGAAGTGCCTCCTGGGAGAAGTAAAGGCATCCTTGGTCCTCACATTATGTAGAGAGAGATTATAAATATAGAAGACCAGCAGGTTTTTAGAGAAAAATACATGCTGAAAATACAAGCTGAGTATGTTTTAAAATTTGGTGATCATGATTATAAAGTTAAAAATGGGATATCAAATGTATTTTTATGTTAAGTGTATTTGTATTTTTAAAAATGCAAGTATAACTCAGAAAACCTAATTCAATAAAATCCAGTAAAGGAAAAAAAAAAAAAACCACAAGAAAGCATGACAAACAGAAAGAATAAAATAAGGGAAGAGTGGTAAGTCCATGTTTAGCTTTACTCAAGATAAATATAGAGGGTGAATAACATCTCCCCAAAGACAGATATTGCATAATTACATTTCTTCAAATAGCTATTTTGTTTACAAGAGACTAGACTACAGCAAACAATAAGGGGAAATAAAAGAAAGGGATGGAAAAGCATTTAAAAGGATAGAGAGATATTTTATGTTGATAAAAAACTACAATATACCAGTACCTACAGGAGCTTTGAACTTCTCTGCAACTTTAGAATACATAAAAGCTGGCAGAAATTCAGATTGCAAATGAAAAATTGACAATCCTACTCGGTGATATAACTCCTTTGGTCTGAAATGAACAGATAAGATACGTGGAATAATAAGCAAATGCAGAGATGATGTCAACAACACAATTAAAATACTTGAACATAAATATTGCTCTTATAAACTACAAGCATATTTATAGTCAGCCCTAAACTGGAATACATTCTTCTCAAGCACAAGAATCTATGTGTATGTTAGAGGAGAAATTTTGAAAACCCGAATCATATAATGTCATAAATGTGCTGTGAAAGTGATACTCGCATCAGTGTGGATTAGATGATTAGTGACTTCTGTCAATGTCCTACTCGTGTGAGGGGAAAAACACTATCCCTACATTACACCCAACGCAAAATTAAAACCCATGAAGATGCTAAGAAGCAAAATGTAAAAAAAAAAAAAAAGTATTAGAAGAAGCTGTGGGAGCAATTGGGTTGATGGTCTTGATGCAAAGAAAGATCTAGGAGGTGTCTGGGGCTCTGGGTCACAGTCATACTTCCAGCAGTGCACATGGAAGGCACTTGGTGTGTCCTAAGTAACTAACAAATGCATGAGTGAATAATTTCCTTCATACTGTTGGGGGTTTAGGAAACGGAGTTGGTTCAGGAAGAAGTCTAAGACAGAACATTCGAGTTCGTGCACTGGGACTCTCAGTGTGTGCGGTGGCCACAGTATCTTCAGCGGAAAGACATGACAGAGACAAGGGTGTGGACGACAGGGCCAACTTCTGTATACTGGTCCTGGGCACGGCCAGGACCGCAGAAGATGCAGAAGAGAACTGAACACATCAGAAGGGTTCACATCAGACGACAGACCAAAATCAGACAAAAGACAGATCTCGGGTGTGTCACAACCCTAACTGACAGGGATGTTTACGGGGATAGAGAAACGGGTTGAACTCTAGGCAACAGCTAAATAGCTAAAGCTTGAGAAGACCACAGAGAGACAAAATGATAATCCGTGAAGTTAGGAAGGAGAGCACGGACCCACGCTGATTCACACGTAGAATATAAATTGTGATCTGATTTACGTGTGGACGGTACTCTCACTGAAACACACACAAAGGCGGCCCCTCTCCAGGACAGAGCCACTCTGATTGGAGCACTCAAGACTACCTTTTTTTTTTTTAATTTTTAATGTTTATTTATTTTTGAGAGAGAGAAACAGACAGAGTGTGAGTGGGGGAGGGTAGACAGAGAGGGAGACACAGAATCAAAAGCAGGCTCAAGGCTCTGAGCTGCCAGCCCGATGTGGGGCTCGAACTCACAAACTGTGAGATCATGACCTGAGCTGAAGTCGGACGTTTCACTGACTGAGCCACCCGGGTGCCCCAAGACTACCTTGAATAAACTACCCAAAGCACTAAAAACCTAGAGGAATATGTATTGCATACAAAATATAAGAGAGTATAATACTATGAGAAATAAGCTAGTCAGAGAAAGACAAATGCCATATGATCTCATTCGTATGTGGAATTCAAGAAACAAGTGGGCAATGAAAAATAAAAAACAGGGCAAGACAAACCAAGAAAGAGCTCTCAACTATCGAGGTCAAACTCATGGTCCCCAGAGGGCGGTGGGTGGAAGATGCGGGAAATACGGGATGGGGATTAACGAGTAACGCTGGTCATGATGAAAAAAAAAAAGATAAAATGAAAAAAAACATACAAGTTAAAAGGATAGGTGGGAAGCAATCATATGCCAACCAACACAAACTAGGATAAATCCCTACTTTGAGATTCTTAAAAGCCTGGACCTGACAGAGCTCAGAATCTAGTGAGGATAATGAGAAAGCTGTTAGCTAGGAAAATGACAGGCTCCTACTGCACTTGAATAATGGAAACATCTGTCACAGGGACAAGCAGCCTCATGAGACAGAGTAACAGGCCACACAGAGGGATACGAGCCGCAGATACGGGCCACACACCAAACAGCCTCCAAAATGCAAACAGAGGAGGTAAAGGAAGAGACTCTGTGACCAAAGGGAAACAAAAAATGGCCAGGCTAGTGATTATGAAAAGCTGAGAATTTTTTAATCATTTTTAATTTTTTTATTTTCAGGTTCATTTATTTATTTTGAGAGAGAGAGAGAGAACGCGAGCAGGGGAGTGGCGGGGAGAGAGGGAGAGAGAGAATCCCAAGCAGACTCTACACTGTCAGCACAGAGCCTGATGCAGGACTCAAACTCACAAACCGTGAGATCATGACGTGAGCCAAAATCAAGAGTCAGATGCTTAACCCACTGAGCCACCCTGGTGCCCTGAAAAACCGAGACTTTTGATGGGCAGAGACAATAGGTACTCCTGATAGACTGAAGGAGATAGGCAAATCAACCCATTTAAAAATAATAATAAACAATATGCAGAAAAGTCAGAAAAATTTTAGCCGTAATTGTTCTTATAAATACTATTCAGTGGTCTAACAACTTGGCCCTCGAACTTAATCCGTCACAAATATCTCAAACTAAAGAGACTTAGAGGAGACGATCATGTATTGCCATTACAAACTTTGAACAACCATTTTAATTTATGATGTCCCAATCTTATTGTAAACTGAGTGTAAAGAAAAAGAGACAATGAAATGTAATGCAGCTGGATGTTTAACGGAATGAGCCACTATCTTGACGACAGAGGGCACGACGTGGACAAGTTGGGGATCAAGCTGTCCTGACGTAGCAGGACACTGAGCTGACAGTAGACGGTAGACCCAACAGAAACGATGACACCGTTTAACCTCACAAGGATATAGAAGGACCACTAAAGCAACATCACTGAAGGACACCCCAGACCATTTGGAAGGCAGAAGAAATAAAAGAGTAAACATAACAAAGAACATCTAAATCTTCGTAGTCGTTGGTCACGGTCTTATCAAACATGGTCTTAGCAAGAGACACTGGAATCAATTAAAACCGAGATACAACGTATAAAGTTAATGTCTTCTTCAGGGTTGGAGAATGTATTAGGCATGTTTGAGAATCTTGCTAGGAATTGAGCCCTTGGACATGTTAAAACATTCGATACTTTAAGAGTATGTGATGGAGATCCTAAGGATTTGGGTCTAGGTAAGACACGGCGTACTGGGGTGGCATCGAAACAGGGACGGATTTGAGAGTGTGTGAATGCTGGGGTGCCTGAGTGGCGCGGTCGGTTAAGCATCTGACTCTTGATCTCGGCTCAGGTTTTGTGAGTTCGAGCCCTGCATCAGGCTCTGCGCTGGTGGTTCAGAGCCTGCTTGGGATTCTGTCTCTCCTTCTCTCTGCCCCTCCCCCGCTTGTGCACGCTCTCTCTCTCTCTGTCTCTCTCTCTCTCTCTCTGTCTCTCTCTCTCTCTCTCTCTCTCTCTCTGTCTCTCTCTCAAAAATAAATAAATAAGCATAAGAAATTTTTGAAGTGTATGAATGCCGTAATCATGAGTCTAAGTCCCGACAGCATGGTAGGCACGATACTTTCTCTGCAGCGACACGTGGGAGGTGCCTAATTTTGTCTCTGTAACGTCTACAGCTAGTTGAGTGAGGGAAGCAGAGCGAGTATCTCTCCCCTGATCCTACCAACACCATGGCCTTACCGGGCTTCATATTGCCACTCCAGAGAGAGACAGCCAAAAGCAACATGCCTGGGGAGCCCATCCCAGCGCGAGCGTTCAGCCAGTAGCTTATGAGAATCCAAGCTTCCATAACTCAGAACTGCCTGCCCAACCTCAAGGGTGAACATAGCCCTTCTGCTTCCCTTCTACCTGAAGGTTGAATCTATGGCCGGAAGCTGCCTACGTGTCGCCCTGATGAGTTGCCTTATATAGAATCAGACCCAGAGTGAAGCCGAGGCAGACCACCAGGAGAGAAGAGACCAGTCAGCGATAATACTCAAGGATTAGAAATTAAGGTACTGTGGTCCACAGAAATATGTGTGTGTGGTATGGATTCGTCGTCCCTACTCAAACTCTCTTTTTTCCTTTTGGCTCATTTTGGATTTACGTATGGTTACTTCAGAGAGCGAAGGTACTGGTGAAGGGCTGATCGATTATTATTCACAGCCCTGCTTCAGCGCCCACTGCTCTGCATTTCGTGGCTCATCTCGTGGAAGCTGCTGTGGGCCCCCGTTCTAACGTTTTTTATTTATTTTTGGGACAGAGAGAGACAGAGCATGAACGGGGGAGGGGCCGAGACAGAGGGAGACACAGAATCGGAAACAGGCTCCAGGCTCCGAGCCGTCAGCCCAGAGCCCGACGCGGGGCTCGAACTCACGCGAGATCACTCGAGATCTCGCGAGATCGTGAACTCACGGACCGCGAGATCGTGACCTGGCGGAAGTCGGACGCTCAACCGACTGCGCCACCCAGGCGCCCCCGGGCCCCCGTTCTAAAATGAAGTAAACCTCACACGGTTTCCTACAGAAACAGGAAGCTTATGAAAGTCTTGGCAGAGTGGGGGTTAAATCTGAAAAGAAATTATTGAAAAGTAGAAAATTAGCCAGGCCCCCAAAAATCCATTTGTCCTTAACTGTGCTCTTCTAGAATGTTTTTCAGGATTGGCTCTAACATTTCTGAAACATTTAATAAATAGGGAGGTCGTCTGGCAAGCCACTTGATCACCGATTGCCTTATATTTACAGAAGAGCAGGATTCCTAAGTGGAGGAAAATGAAGCTTTAATTTCTATTCACATTTCATCAGTCTGCTGCCAGTAGGAATTACTTTTTGTGCCAGAAATATCTTGTTAATAGAGGTTACAGGCTACAGAGAAAGTGAAGGCATGGACATGAATCAAAGGAAGAGCGTTAGGGGAAAAATGCTTCGTCAAAAGCCCGAACATCACTTTGAAAGATGAAAGAAATGGAAAATATATAGACCACAGCCAGGAAAGAAAGATAAGCAAGAAAATCAAGAAAGAGGTCTAGCCTCTTGCATGATTTACTGACTGCCCCAAAGGGAAAACGATCTGGGTCAGATTAGTGAGAAACGACAGGCAGTCACAAGGGAAGCTTGGAAGTCAAAAGGCAGCGTGTGCAGTTAGGTTATATGACGTCACGGGACCCTTTCACGCAGGAGGATGCACCAGGGACGATGGGTTATACTTGGAAGGAGGACAGAAACAACGTTTGCATGAAGGCTCTCCCGATCACAGCTTTATCTGTGTCTTCTAGTCCTCGCCATGACCTATACCACTAACCCGGGCCATTCTTACGCTGCTCGAGGGCCATTTCTGTAACAGTAGGTGCAGATTCCAGGCTGACTCTGGTACCAACTGTAATTCTAATGCAGGAAGAAATGAGAAATACGCAATAAAGTCTGGTGGCCAACGACTGAACTCCCAGTATTTTTAATACCTCAACGTTACGAACGCTTCTTGTTTTGTTTTGTTTTGTTTCTCCCACCGGACAACGCACTATACTGGGCGAATCCATTTCCTCCAGGGGTGTGATCATGGAAACAGCCCAGTAGCCGTCCTTACCTGTGTGTGGCATGAGCCTCACGCCTGCCTCTCACTCTTCCCATAAGAATAGCAGTGATGGATGGGGCGCCTGGGTGGCGCAGTCGGTTAAGCGTCCGACTTCAGCCAGGTCACGATCTCGCGGTCCGTGAGTTCGAGCCCCGCGTCGGGCTCTGGGCTGATGGCTTGGAGCCTGGAGCCTGTTTCTGATTCTGTGTCTCCCTCTCTCTCTGCCCCTCCCCCGTTCATGCTCTGTCTCTCTCTGTCCCAAAAATAAATAAAAAACATTGAAAAAAAAATTAAAAAAAAAAAAAAAAAAAAAGAATAGCAGTGATGGCCAGCGCATGCGTGTGTGCTTCCAAACAGACGGAGTCCTTAAATTCCAAGAGTCTTTGATTTGTCCCGGGCAAGCCTTCTCAGACCCACTCGTGGAGTCACGCTTACTGTTTTTGTGAAATATTTGAAACCTGCTTCCTTAAGATTTACGGTACACGAGAAGAATGGGGCCTGAAGATACTCCTCGGTACTGTTCAGATCTTCTTCAACATGAGACATACGTACAAGATAGAAATTTCCTTCACTTCTCAACTACTGTGTGCGAGAAAAAGATTGTCATCGCAGAGAGTAGGCGGCTCAACAGGACTTTCTGCCAAATACTATTCTGTCGTGAGTCCCGCTTCAAGTTCCCCTCTCCCCATTAATAAATCCTGTTTCTGGGCCGGATTTTCATCTGTAAACAAAGCATGACCCATATCCCCACTGGCCAAGAAACCAGATTCTTTTCTTTGCTCTAAAAACTTCTCTTTCTTTCTACCCTCAAAAGTGGGCTTAAAGAGAAGGGACTGTATTCCAAATATACAGTACTAGTTCCAATCCCCTTCTGTCGGAAATGCACTTTTTGTTTAAATTCCCCCTGTAGTATTCGACAGATATCAGAGATCCCCTTACATTTGACTCACTTGTTTGAGTTAGTGTGTTGCTTCCATTTTATTACCACACACTTTGCACTGGCACATAGAGACCTCGAACTGAAATTGGTATGTTTGGTCCACATTCCTGTGATTTTGCATTCTTTTATTTTTAAAGTTTATTTATTTGTTTTTAAAGGCGGGCGGGAGAGCGTCAGAGAGAGAGAGAGAGGGAGAGAGAGAATCCCAAGCAGGCTCTTGGGAGAGCATCGGCACAGAGACTCAATCTCATGAATCATGAGATCACGACCTTAGTGGAAATCAAGAGTCAGATGTTTCACCAACTCTCTACGCAGGCACCCCTCCTGTGATTTTTCTATTGATGGTTACTAGCAACCTAAATGAGAAAAGAAAGAAAGAGTTGGTGGCTTCGAGCGAGAAAGTTTCTTTTTTTATTGACTTGTCACAAATGTCCCTGGTAAAGTCCCCCAAATGAGAGTTATCAATCTCATGGCGCCATGTTCTTTCTGGTTTTTGTGATACATCGTGCTCCCTCCAAGAACCCATCGCTCTGGGATGGGAACGTGTAAAACAGAAAACGGCATCCACACTATACAATCTTGGCAGACGGGCAGTCACTTCCTACAACCTCCTTTCAATAACCCAAGCACAAGACTTCATATCTTAAAAGTGATTTTAAGAATGGCAACTGTTCAGGTTCTGATGAGTTTTTGAAATCTCTGGAAATATACTTTGTATTTTTAGCACTGCGCGTATTCCCGGAGAAATCCTCACAAATGTGTAGTGACGACTTTGTCCCTGTTTAGCGAGGGGAATTTGGAGACTTTTGCTGGAAAATTCTGGAGGAACATAACAGAGCCTCTGGTGGTTCTAATCAAGAAATGATTATAGGGGCGCCTGGGTGGCACAGTCGGTTAAGCGTCCGACTTCAGCCAGGTCACGATCTCGCGGTCCGTGAGTTCGAGCCCCGCGTCGGGCTCTGGGCTGATGGCTCGGAGCCTGGAGCCTGTTTCCGATTCTGTGTCTCCCTCTCTCTCTGCCCCTTGCCTGTTCATGCTCTGTCTCTCTCTCTGTCCCCAAAAAAAATAAACGTTGAAAAAAAAAAATTAAAAAAAAAAAAAAAAGAAATGATTATAGAACAAGAGGCGGAGAAATTTATCGAGGCTGAGAGAGTGAAAGGGGTCACCCTGGATCCAAGAACCAAGGGTGGGGCCTCCAATTATGTTTTAGAAGTTTTAGACACTTACTATAATTTAAATGCGTGTTTTCTTATGGCAGCCCATAAATGTGCTCTATTTAAATTTACTAGGAGGATGTCATCTGCACAAGAGGCTCGGGAAACGGGATAAATTCATTCAAAATATCTGGTGGGAGGACAAAACAAGTAAAACTTAGGAAGTGTGGTGTTCAAATGGAAACATGAATGTGAACTCACGTCCTTTTAAACATATGTCATTTCTAGCTTTGCCTCTATAATGACTGAGGGGGGATGTCAGTCACTACCTGCGGGCGGGTAAAGTACTCTGATGTTTGTTTCCACTAAAAAAAAAAAAAAAAAAATTACAGTGTTCTGGAAAGGACTTTTGGCATTTCGATAGGCAGAAAGCGTCAAGTTGAGGCTAGACCTCTTTTTATTGCCAGGATTAAGAGTGGCTTGAAAGACATCTGGTATAATCCTGGAACGGGCCAAAGACCTACTTAGTCCTCCTCCAAGGTCAAATCATTTAGGCAATACAAAGAAAACACTAATGCCGGGAAAATCACGAGCTTGGGATGGGATAGTAAAAGATCAACAATGACCAGATACCCTGAAGAGCTGGTCCTCAGGATTTCTGATCTGTAGAAATGCTGCCTCTTGGTCCAGCCAAGCCACGAGCACACCGCATTAAGGTTTTGGTGAACGCCTGGACCCATCAAGGCAAATCTAGTTGAACGCCGTTCCGAGCGTGCGCGTTAGTTAGAGCAGACTACTCGGCCGTGAGAGGTAATCCCCCAGGTTCCGGGGGGTTCAACTAAACTACAAAAAGTGTCTTTCTTTCTCACGTATCAGTCACAGCGGGTTTCAGGTGGACGAGGCAGCTCTGTCCCCACGGTCACGCGAGGGGCCGGGCTGACGCTGTTTTGTCAGCTTCCGTGTGACATTCCCTTGGTGCTGGATACAAACACATCCATTCCGCTCGCATCCAGGTGGGAGGCGCTCACGTGGCCACACCAGCCGGCCACCTGGCTGCAAGAGAATGAAGCAATGTGGGTGTCCTGTAATGATGAGCTGGCCAGCCACCGCCACGGTGAGGAGGGGCATCATCTTAGTCAAGAAACCGCGTTAAGGAAGGGGTTATGGGGGCGCCTGGGTGGCTCCGTCGGTTGGGCGTCCGACTTCGGCTCAGGTCACGATCTCGCGGTCCGTGAGCCTGAGCCCCACTTCGGGCTCTGCGCCGACAGCTCGGAGCCTGGAGCCTGTTTCCGATTCTGTGTCTCCCTCTCTCTCCGAGTTCTCTCTCTCTCTCAAAAATAAATAAAAACATTTTTTTTAAAAAAAGAAAGAGGTTATGATAAGATGTTTGTAAGTGCTTTCAGAAAAAAAAAGGGGAAAGAATGGAAGAAGATAGTGTGTGATGTTGGAAGAAAATACGTTCGGTCTGAGACATCCCGTCGTACGTGAGAGCTAAATCCCGCAAAAGCCAGTTTAGGGTAAATAGTCCTGGACTTTTTTTTTTTCTTTTTTTTTTCTTACAAGTCTCAGGCGCTGAACCTCAGTCCACCGCCTGTGTTGTCCCAGTGGCTCCGGGGGCCTCTCCCTCCTTGGTTGGGGCGAGGGTCCCCTGATCGCGTGGATGAAGACTAGAGGTGGCAGCCCCATCCTGCGGTGGGACGCGACCTACAGGAGTGGCAGCATCTCGGGGACCAGGGCTCTCTTCCGTGCTGGCTCTGCCTTTAAGGTGTTCAAAGCGGTCTGTCGTATTTATAAGGGTGATTTCTTAGCCAGTAGCCGTAATTACAAATTTCCTCGGGCCAGAGTTTTCCCCAGACGTGAAAAACTCCCGTTGGGATAGAGTCCGAGACCCGTCCCAAAGATTCACCCGCTCCGGAATGTTGTCTCCAGTGAGCAGGATCCTCCACGGCAGGCGCCCACTGTGAAAACACACAGCCCGTGAGAAGGATGGCAAATGCTCTGATCCCAGAGAGGGTTCTAGAAGTATCTGTGATGCGCCAGAGGACAGGGTCATGACCCGAAGGAAGGAAGCAGAGCAGATCGGTCAGTCTCCCACGTGTTTTGCCCCAGGGCCATCCCTACTGGTGGACACAGGGGAGGCACGGACCCCGAGACCTGGCTAGAGAAGCCCGGGGGAGGCAGAGCATCTTCCCTGTCTTAATGCCCAGAGACCTTGAACCCAAAGCAGGGATCCTCCATTTGCATAGTGAGGATCGCACGCAGTCACTCGCTCTGGGCCCTGATCCTCCTGCTCTCCCCGAGCACCGGAGCGTGGCTTCCGGGCACCCAGGCGTCTTGTGGCCGAGAGCAGGTGGAGAGAGCCCCAGCTGGAGACGCGGAGGGCTTGCCCGCTTCGTGACTCCCCAAGGCCTCGCTCGGCCCTGATCTCCGAGGACGGTGGTGTCCTTGGTTGTACCTGCGGGTGATGTTTGTTTGCCCTCACCTCCCAGAATAATTTGCTGCTAATGCACCCCCAACATAGTGGGGCACAATACCGGGTGTCACCTTGCCATTTAATTGTTAAACCTGTGGCACCCCGACCGGCTCATACTTGGCCTTATGAAATTAGCGGCATATACCAAACCCGTGGACACAGGGGAAAATGGCGCGTGGCTAATTCCCTTCCCCACCATTTTTATTCTAACATTGACCCCAGGACAGCATTTTTTTTTAGGTTTATGTAGTGTGTGTGTGTGTGTGAGAGAGAGAGAGAGAGAGAGAGAGAGAAAGACAGAGAGAGAGCACATGTGTGAGAAGGGAGGTGCAGAAAGACAGAGGGAGAGAGAGGAGCCCAAGCAGGCTCTAAGCTGTCAGCACAGAGCCTGACACGGGGCGTGAACTCACAAACCACGAGATTGTGACCTGAGCGGAAATCGAGGGTCAGACACGTAACTGACTGAGCCAGGCCCGAGGACAGCTTTAAGCGCTTCCCGGTTCTGTTCCCGTGTCAGCTTCTTGTGGGGCCTTCGCTCCTGTTTGGTTTCACCACCTTCTACCAACAAAATTGCCACGTAAGTGTGTGGCAACCGAGGCCGGAAGGGACTCAGGGGAGGGTGGCAGGTAACTACCTAAACGAGGCCCTGGCTCGCAGCTCCTGACGCAGGGCGTCCAACTCTCCTCTAAAACACGCGTGAGGGCACAAAAGAAGTGAAAGTCGACCACGCTGAAAAATGATCCGGGCGGGGAGGGCTTTGCCCGAATCTGGCAAGCCTTTCCAGTCACTGAGATGTCAGCTTTCTCGGCTCGGAGGTAGACTGGAGCCTCGAGGGGCGATCTCATGCCGGGGTCTCTCGGAAGCGGTTCTGATCCGCAGCCGGTGAGGCGCCCAGCCCAGGCGGGTGGCCGCAGGCTGGGGAATGCAAACAGCAGGCCGTGCTTGACGTGCAAATGAAAACACAGCACGTCACCGCCACAAAGCGAGACCACGGCAGCGCTCCTCGCAGGGAAGCCCGGCCCGCGGTGCGGGAGTGTGAGTTGCACACCTCGCAAACACCTCCCCCCTCCGGAAGCCACACTGCTGCTCTCCCAAAGCTCCGGTCCAACCATTTCCAACCAAGCGCTTTTTCTGGTCATGGAATCCGGGCCACGCAGAACAGAAGCGTCTGGCGGTAGGTTGTGCCCTAGGAGCTACGGACGCTGCCATGAAGCTCCCTACGCACAGAGCCGGGAGCAGAAGAGGCTTGATAGATGGACAAAGAATATTTCGCCCAATCCTGCCCGCGGGCATCCGGAGCAGCCCAGGGAGTAGCAAACTTCCTATTTTGTTTTTCCAGAAACACATCTGTAAATAAACACCTGGCAGACACCAGAGGGTGGGCGGGAAGGTCCGCCTGGCCCAAGGCATGTGGCGGAGGTGACCGGAAGCAGGGGGGCTCTGCCAGGTGACGAAAGTCCTGTCTGAAACGACCGTGTCTCTACTGAAAAGAGAAACAGAGGGTCTGCGGCGTGGGAAGAAATGGTGCGAATTAAAACGTGGAGAATTATTAGCTCTAACCATGGGAAGACACCTTTAGAAATACAAGCAGTGTAGTCAGGAAAGCGGTGTCTAAAAAGCTGGACCCCAAAACCCTGAGTTGGAACGGACTGATCTAACGTGGGGCGCAGGAGAGATAAGCAACAGCACAGGACAGTGAAAGGCGCAGAAGTCCAATGAAAAACGTGCACTGAGCAATCACAGGCCGAGTTGGCATTGTGAGGGATTTAGGGCAATCAGAATAAGCTTGCCCAGAATGGAGAGCGCGCCTTCACACGCAAACCAACCGGGCCCTTGCTGCTGCCATCGTCTGTCATCACGCGGTTCTGCCCGATGGTCACAGAACAGCTCCAGACTCTCCTTCCAAGCTCACACGGGAAGGAGCAAGCATCGGTCCTCGAAGTAGTTTAATGTCCTGTGACCACGTGGAGAAGACAGCATCTTTCAGCCTTTTGGGGGACGTTGGCCACGTGTTTTGTTTTACGCAGCCGGAACTGGGTTCTTTCCGCTTGGCCCCACAGCCTCTCCAAAACTCTCAGGCAGGGTCCTGGGGGCTCGACGGGAAAGAAAATCCTCCTGGACGTAAATTCCTTGCTGTAACCAGCGTCTCGCCTCCTCCGGCCACCTAAGGTCCGAACAGAACTGAGCCCGTAGCTCTTTCCACAAGCTGGTTTTCTTCTCCGAGAAAAGCATCTGTCCTTCAAGCAAACGAGTTTGGGGAAGGCCAGCCTCGCTGAGTCCCAGTCTATGGTAGACAAGCCTGGAGGTGTCATTTCCTAAGCAACTGTAAGTTGTTTCCGTTGTGGTTGTTGTAACTTGAAAAAAAAAAAAAAATCTTTTCTCCTAACTGAATGGGGCCTGTGACATATATATCAAAGAGTGAGATGTTCAAAATATTGTTAAAAATCAAAGGGTGCTTCTGGGAATGTGGAATACCTGTTTGCCCTCTGTTCCTCCCATTAAACACAGATACAAAATCTGGAGATTAAATGTGAAATGCACAGAAGCACTCTCTGAAAGTGCGTCAGTACAGGGAGACCAGTTAGGGGCGGAGGGGTCCCTGAAAACACAAGGGCGAATTCCCCGGCCTTTCTGTTTGCCTCCTTGTCTTAGGCCGGGTAATGTAAACCCAAGAGCCCGGAAGCAGGAACAGGTGCAGTGAGAAAAACCCCCGACAGAAGCCTGCTCTCTCCAGCCAGAGGAACATGCAAAGGACCCCTGACAAAAGAGAACACTTTGAGACAATGATCAGTCTGCTCCAAAGACACCAGGCAGCGCAAAACAGAAAAAGGCACACGCATCTAGAAGAATAAAACTGTCCTTATTTGCAATGACCCGATTGTCTCCAGGAAAATCCTAGGGAATAACTCCCATGGACTACGAGATCGTGAAGATCTCAGGATTCAAGATAAAAATCAAACGATTTCTATGTGCTGGCAGCGAACATGTAGGCGCTGAAGTTAGAAACACAATACTTTGGGGCGTCTGGGCGGTTCGGTCAGTTGAGCGTCCCACTCTTGATTTCAGCGCAGGTCATGACCCCAGGTGGTGGGATCGAGTCCCTTGTCTGGCTCTGCACTGAATGTGGGGCCTGCTTGAGATTCTCTTTCTTTAACCCTCACCCCTCTCCCCAGCCCTCTCTCTCTCTCTCTCTCCCGCTCTTTTTACAATAAAATTAAAAAAAATTTTTTTTTTAATTTTTTTTTCAACGTTTATTTATTTTTGGGACAGAGAGAGACAGAGCATGAACGGGGGAGGGGCAGAGAGAGAGGGAGACACAGAATCGGAAACAGGCTCCAGGCTCTGAGCCATCAGCCCAGAGCCCGACGCGGGGCTCGATCTCACGGACCGCGAGATCGTGACCTGGCTGAAGTCGGCCGCGTAACCGACTGCGCCACCCAGGCGCCCCTAAAAAAGTTTTAAAAAGAAACACAAACTAATTGCCAGCATTAAACAATAAAAGTACTCAGTTATAAAGCTAAAAACTTTTTTAAACAAAAAAAAATCTAAACAAGAAAACACACTGCTGATTACAGAAATCAAGAAGATCTAGATAAAGGGGGACACAGAACATGCTTCTATTTTGCAACATACGACACAGTAAAGGTGCTAATTCTCCCCCAAATTGATACACGAGTTTCATGCAATGCTTCTTAAAATCTCAGCAAGGCTTCTTTGCAGACACAGGCAATACTATTCTAAAATTTGTACGGAGACTAGAATAGCTAAAGGAATGTTGTTAATGGTTAAAGGAACTAAAATAGCTAAAAGAATTTTGAAAAAGAAGGATACAAGAATTCTTCTGCATAGACTGGGATGAATCAGTCTATGCAGTTTCAAGATGTGTAACGTTGCTATAGGCATCGAGGTGGTGTGGTGTGGGTGAACAAAGACACAGAGTTCAGTAGAATGTCGTAGAGAGTCTGTAAATGCACTCACACAAATATGCCCCTGTGATTTTTGTTTTGTGTTTGTTTGTTTTTTAATTTTCATGTATTTTTGAGAGAGAGTAAACAGGGGAGGGGCAGAGAGAGAGAGAGAGAGACAGAGGATCTGAAGCCAGCTCTACACTGACAGCATTGGCCCCGAGGCGAGGCTCAAACCCATGAATCGAGGGATCGTGACCTGAGCCAAAGTCAGACGCTTAAATGACCGAGCCACCCGGGTGCCCCGCTACGTGAGTTTTGAAAACGGTGCAAAAACAATTTGGGGGAAAGAACCTTTCAGCAAATGGTGCTGCAGTACTTAGACATCGTATAGGCAAAAAAAAAAAAAAAAAAAAGAAAGAAAGAAAGAAAGAAAAAAGAAACTCAACTTTATTCTCACATTTTATACAAAAACAAAACAAAACAAAACAAAACAAGACCACAAAATAACAAAAAACAAAAACCCTGCAAATGGACCACGGATTGAAATATAAAATATGAAGCTATAAAATTTTAGAGAAAATATGGAGGAAAACCTTCAGGATCTAGAACAAGTCAAAGAGTGCCTGAGATCCAACGCCAAAGGCGCGATCCGTGAAAGGAATGCCTGATGTCAGACTTGCCCCCAATGCGTGACTTTTTCACTGAGAAATATCCTGTTCAGAAAGCTTCCCGAGACACGGAAAAAGAAAAAAGAAAATGAAAATTCAGGTTGACATCAAACTTCTCAGCAGCAATATGACACGCAAAAAGCAAACAGAGTCCATTTCTTTCCAAATAAAAGAACCTGAAACACATAGTTTATTATCTAGTGAAGCTACCGGCTAAATTTGGACGTGGAATAAAACATTTTCAGTCATGCAGACTAAAAGGTGTGGGAACCTACAGTTGAAACTGTCATTGAAAACCTTCTTAAGGGGCGCCTGGGTGGCGCAGTCGGTTAAGCGTCCGACTTCAGCCAGGTCACGATCTCGCGGTCCGCAAGTTCGAGCCCCGCGTCGGGCTCTGGGCTGATGGCTCAGAGCCTGGAGCCTGTTTCCGATTCTGTGTCTCCCTCTCTCTCGGCCCCTCCCCCGTTCATGCTCTGTCTCTCTCTGTCCCAAAAATAAATAAACGTTGAAAACCTTCTTAAAAGGGGCGCCTGGGGGGCTCAGTCAGGTAAGGGTCCAAATTCGGCTGAGGTCCTGATCTCAGGGTTCGTGGGTTCGAGCCCAGCCATTGGGCTCTGTGCTGACAGCTCAGTGCCTGGAGCCTGCTTCGGATTCTGTGTCTCCCTCTCTCTCTGCCCCAACCCTACTTGTGCTCACTCGCTTTCAAAAATAAATAAATAAATAAACATTTTTTAAAAACCAAATATTCCAGGAAACTGATGAATACATTTTCAAAGAAGCAATGAGATATGAATCATATAATTAAGAAAGTGATCCAAGAATAACCTGGGGGAGTTTGCTGAACTTTCCAAAATGGACCCTGTACATCTTGGGGTGGCAGGAAAGAAACCATTGAATTAAAAAAAATGTTTAATGTTTATGTATTTTTTTTTGGGGGGGGGAGGGCCCGAGAAAGAGGGAGACACAGAATCCAAAACAGGCTCCAGGCTCTGAGCTGTCAGCACAGAGCCCGATGCGGGGCTCGAACTCACGAACCGCAAGATCATGACCTGAGCCGAAGTCAGTTGCTTAACCGACTGAGCCACCCAGGCGGCCCGAGAAACCACCGAATTTAGAAACAAAAACATTTCATCATCTATAGCTATAACCTGATTTTTATTTCTACTCTTTTGTGAACGGTTTATTTCCAGGTATTGTATGTATAAGAAGCATTAGTATATATTTTATAAATTAATGACTGTGAGTTTTTAATTGATAGGTGTTTATAATCAAACAAGTTTGTAGATGACTTCTAAACAGGATGGTCACCTTAAAATAAAAAATACACCCAGAACTAAAATTTTAAAAAAATAGCATAATAGTCGTCTGGTGAGTAGTAGGGAGAAGAAAGAGGTGTGAGCATAATGAAGTAATCTTTTCATTCAGGGTGAAACTCTAGATATTTATAAGCTTTTGAAGTTATTGGGGGGAAATGCATCTAAGTCAGAGACACTATCAGAAAAATACAAATAGAACATATAGCTTTCCTAAGCATAGAAAATGAAATCTATGCAGTGCAATTTAAAAAAGAAAAAACCAACCTGTCAGAATTTATAAAATAAGATAGCAAAACTAAGTCTCATCGTGAGTGATCAGAATAAATACAAAGTGATACAAACGTTCAAAAAATACAACGGTGTAGGTTGACGTCTTCAAGATGGCAGAACACCAAGTCCCAGGCCCTCGTTGTCCTGTTAGGATAGTAACTCGAAACCAACGTAGGGACGACATGATGCTTGTGAGAGCTTCAGACGCCGCACAAGCGGTGAAAGCGCTCCAGGTGAACACATAGCAAAGAAGTAAGTGAGAGCGTCCGTTCCTTTGCCCACCCCGGTCTCTTCTACTTTCCAGAATAACGAAGCGCAAGTTGGGAGAAAGCTCTAAACACCCGGCTTTCTCTCAGGATGAAAATACAATGGAATACCCATCCGTGTTTGGGATATTTGGGCCCTGACACAGGAGCTGGTTGCCACCTCGCTGGTCTTGCTGTGCTGAAGGGAACAGAGGTATCATTGAGATGCCAGGTTGGGGTCCTTGGAGAATGAAGGTAGCCCCGAGCTGAACCAGAGAAACTGCAGTACCAAAGATAGACACCAGGTGGAGTAAGAGATTATAGGATTTTGAGAACAGGGAATTATCTATGCATATATAATTCGGATTCTGTCTCCCTCTCTCTCTGCCCCACCCTGCTCACGCTCTTTCTCTCTCTCAAAAATAAATAAACATTATAAAAAAAACTATAGGATCATCTCAACTGATGCGGGAAAAAGCACTGGAAAAAATCTCAACATTCTTTCATCAAAAAAAAAAAAACACTCAAAGCTAGGATAGAAAAAAACAATCACGACGTTAAAATAAAAAAGCCATATATGAAAGGCTCACAGCTAACATCTTGCTCTAGTGGTGAAAGCCTGAGAGCTTTTCCTCTAAGATCGGGTATAAGTCAAGGATACTCCCTCTTACCACTTCTATTCAAGACAGTATTGGAAGTCCTAGCCACAGCAATTAGTCAAGAAAAAGAAATAAAAAGCATCCAGATTGAAAATTAAAAAGCCAAATTAGCTCTGTTCAGCGATGACACTGTCTCATCTATGGAGAACTCTGAAGTTTACTAAAAATATCTGTAAGGGCTAACAAACAGATTCAGCAAAGTTGAGATAAAAACCAACACCCTACAATGTATAAAGACTCGCAAAGGATCCCGAATAGCCAAATAGTCTTGGAAAAGAAGAGCCAAGTGGGAGGCCTCACAGTTCTTGATTTCTGAACATACTACCAAATTGTAATAATCAGAATAGTGATAAATCATGGCATAAAGAAAGACCTAGAGACGAACAGAACAGAAGAGAGTCCAGAAATAAACACCTTTTATACAGCAAATTATGGCAAAATCTTCCAAAACTATAGTTCAATAATACCAAACCAGATTATTGGCACTGATACAGTCAACATACAGAATGTTTCCATCGCCACTGGGATTCTCTACGTTGCATTTTTCCATTCACATCCACTTGCCTCTTACCCCCTCACCCCCCACCCTCTCAGTCTTTGGCAGACACTAATCTGTTCTCCATTTCTGTATCTTTTTCATTTCAGAACGTTATATATTTTCTCATTTCGGAATCACACAGTACGTAGCCTTTTGGGATTGGCTTTTTCTGCTCAGTATAATTCACTGGGGGGATTCACCCAGGGTGTTGCTTCTGTCAATGGTTCCTCCCTTCTGATTGCTGTCTAATATCCCATGACATGCATGTGTCACAGGTTCACCTCTCCCCCACTGAAAGACGTCTGGATTACTTCAACTTTTAGTTATTACAAATAAGGATGGTGTGATCATTGACATCCACGTAGACAACCTGATGGAATCAACAAGGAAGCTTCTCGAACTGACAATTTTCTTTAGCAAGGTTGTAGGATAGCGGATCAATATACAGAAAAAATGTCATCTCTGTAACTATAACAAATGGAAACTGAATTTTAAAAAAAAGGCAATACCACTTAGAGCAGCATAAAAAAGTAAAATGCCAGGTGCCTGGGCAGCTCGGTCAGTTAAGCATCGGACTCTTGATTTTGGCTCAGCTCATGATCGCACACTTCACGAGGTCAAGCCCTGCACTGACGGCAGGGAACCTGCTTGGGATTCTATCTCTCTCTGCCTCTCCCCCACTCATTCTCTCTCTCTCTCACTCTCTCTCTCTCTCTCTCTCTCAATAAATAAATAAACATTAAAAAGAAGATGACACGAATGAATGTCCACAGGCAAAAAGAGCCAGTATTGTTCACATGCTCATTCTCTCTAATTGTAACCCTATATGCAACACAATCCCTACCAAAATCCTAGTGAGCTTTCCATAGAAATTGACCACTTGGTTCTAAAATCCATAAAAAGGGAAAAGGCAGAGCATCACCAGAACAATTTTGAAAAAGAACAAAGTGGGGCGCCTGGGTGGCGCAGTCGGTTAAGCGTCCGACTTCACCCAGGTCACGATCTCGCGGTCCGTGAGTTCGAGCCCCGCGTCAGGCTCTGGGCTGATGGCTCAGAGCCTGGAGCCTGTTTCTGATTCTGTGTCCCCCTCTCTCTCTGCCCCTCCCCCGTTCATGCTCTGTCTCTCTCTGTCCCAAAAATAAATAAAAACGTTAAAAATAATAATAATAATAATAAAAAAAAAAAGAAAAAAAAGAAAAAGAACAAAGTTAGAGGGCTAACATTCCCGATCAACATAAATGAATCTCAAATACGCAGAGAGAAGGCAGTCAGGCAAAACAATAATACACAGCACGTGGCTCTGTGTGCATAAAATCTCAGTGAATGCACAATGAGGTGTAGTGACAAAACAGGTGATTGGTGGCCCCCGGGGCCGGGGGGGGGGGGGGTGGGTCACAGGATGGAGGGATTAGGAAGAGGCCGCAGGGAACTTTTCATGACCGATATCTTCATTATTTGGATCATGCTACTGTTTTCACAGGCGCATACATGTGTCAAAGCTAATCAAATTATACTCTTCAAATATGCACACTTTATTGTGTGCCGGTTGTATGCCAACGTAGCTGTTAAATGAATTAGAAAATGTAACTTGTGAAGTCCTAATAATGAAAAGGCTCTTTCCGCACCCCAACCCCCATGGGTAGGCTGGAATTAGGAAGTGAAACTTCCTGTTTGGTGAACACGAGGTGCAGGGAACCAATGGGATGTTTTCCTCCTTCTGAAACAAGAGAACACGGGTAAACACACCAAAGGTGACAAAATCGATGCCCTGAACTGGCTCTGGGCGTTCTACACAGGGCTCTTTGCAAATTCACTTTGTAAAATGAACTCTCCCTAATTTTAATGATGCCCGAAACTCCTTCAAGACAAATCAATGACTTTTAAGCATGAGAAGTTAATAAAAACATTGATTGCGGCAGATATCTGAAATTGATGTAACGAGACAACACTTGGTTTTTTTTTGCAGGCTTATAGCGGTACCGAATTATTCACAGATGTTCAGTGTGTGTGCATTTCAGCTTGTAAATGTAGAAGCAGCTGATAATCCGTAGTAGTTTAAATTCTAAGCTCTTAACAAAAAAACACACGTCTCTTAAAAAAAAAAAAAAGAAAAGAGGAGCTCTTTTTACCAGAACTCCACTGTCTGATTATTCCGTCCTCACAGCACACTCCTAAAATTCTTGGAGGGCATAACAGATCAACAGGAATGCTTTATGGCTCGTTCCTTTCATAAATAGAGAATATTCTATATTCGAAAAAAAATTTAATGTTTGTTTTGAGAGAGAGAGAGAGAAAGAGAGAGAGTGGGGAGGGGCAGAGAAAGAGGGAGACACAGATTCTGAAGCAGGATCCGCTCTGAGCTATCAGCACAGAGCCCGATGTGGGGCCTGAACTCACAATTCGTGAGATCATGACCCGAGCTAAAGTCAGACGCCCAACCGACTGAGCCACCCAGGCGCCCCTCAAAAGAGGGAGCTTGTTGGGGCGCCTGGGTGGCGCAGTCGGTTAAGCGTCCGACTTCAGCCAGGTCACGATCTTGCGGTCCGTGAGTTCGAGCCCCGCGTCGGGCTCTGGGCTGATGGCTCAGAGCCTGGAGCCTGTTTCCGATTCTGTGTCTCCCTCTCTCTCTGCCCCTCCCCCGTTCATGCTCTGTCTCTCTCTGTCCCAAAAATAAATAAACGTTGAAAAAAAAAAAAAAAGAGGGCGCTTGAGTTGGGGGGTGTCTTGGGCCAAAGGGAGTCAAAGGAAGGGAGCCTTTGAATTAACTAACTCCTGTTTCTTTTGTAAACAAACATTTCCCTTTTAAAATGCTTTTAAAAAAAAATTATTCCACATAATTTATCATAAAAAGCTTTCTATCCATACTCATTCCGCTTTACTCACCAAGAGCGTAAACACACAACTTTTGCCGGGGTCGTCACAACATCAAAATGAGATGATTAACAATGAAGTGGGTTGCCGTGGAACACGGATGTAGCATTTCTGTACCGGGCCCTCTAGAAAATAGTAGAAGATGAACCAAAAGTGTAGGACAATTTGTATCATGTAAATCAGCTTTGATAAAGAGATGGCGAGGGCCTCCCTCCAGCCGCACAGAGTGGAGCTCGTACGAGCCCAGAGGTGTCACACAAAAGACAGCTCCTCCATTTCTGGGCGATTTAAAGCTCCTGCCTCCAATTCCAGTAAGATTACAGCACAATCAATGATTCCCTTCTCCTGTGATTTCCAGCAGCTCTCCCTGCCAATTAGCCCTTGGATGTGATCAAGCATCCCTTTACGAATCGTGCGTTGCGATCACCTGGCAGGTGGCACTAGATGGCCCATCTGCATGCCTGCCAGTCGCGATAGAAGAAAGGGAACAGTAAACAGAGGAGAATTAGTTAGACATGAAAGCATTTGAATAAAAGGATCGAGGCGGGTGCCTGGAAACAGGAGGAAGCAGATGTTGGCCCTACCATGTTTAGGAGGAGGTGCACTCTGAGCCAAACAGGAAACCATAGCTATTTCCTGTCTGGTGTGGGCCACTGAAATCCGTTCAACTGTTCAGAGGGCACGGGAGAGATTGGTCTGGAGGTGGATTTGCATGGCCAATCCCGGATTGTGGGAATGCGCTATTTTATGGATAACGTAAGTTGAATAGACTGGATATTGGTCTATCTCCGGGTGAGCCTTGGTTAACGAACGCGGCTCGCCATCATACACCAACTCCTTTGCCGTGTGCGCCTCTTGGCTCGTTTACCCGGCAGGCGACACAAGAAGGGGCTCGCGGGATGGTTCCCAAGGAGCTTCCTGGGATGGCCGCGGATGCGCTGAGCTCCGGGGCACCCCCGTGTCTACGCTGCCTGCAGCACAGCCGTGTTATTTTACACATTGAGGAAAAGTATACAGGTACTGAAAGAGAAACAAAACGCAGTTCGTTCTACCGGAAAAACAAATAGATAAGTATCAACAAAACTACTCCTCTCCCTGCCCGTCCTCCCCTTGGAATCCTGCTATTCTTTGCCCGTTCATTAGATGAAACCAAGCGCTGAGTAACGCAGACATTTCTCAGCGCCTCTCTGCAGATGTCTGGTTATAGCACTTTGTCCCCGGGGGCCGGGGGTGGGGGGGGGCATGCATTTGCTTTTAGGTCTTTCTGCCAACTAGGTTTCCACTAAGGAGTGTCCCACAAGACTGTGGCCAGTGTCTCCCCCTTGTTGGGACAATACCTTGGTCATTTATGGAGTGCGGATTTCCCCAGAGGTTGAGCGAGTGCCATTCCATTCCGGTTTGTTTGCATATCTCTTTTGCTACCCCCAAGTTCCAGGAACACGGTCGTGACAATCCATGTGCAAAGGAGGCCTGTGCGGTGGCTGCGAGGCTGGAGGGGGCTGTTGACTGAGGCTCACCAGCCACTTGCGCTGTTGGAGGCTGCGACTACGTGGGGCGGGCGGGGGCTGGTTCTGAGGGCAAGTCTATGAGTCCTATTTCTGGGTGTCTGGGGAGGCGTGTTAGGACTGGAGGACACCGTGGATCTAGATACAGAAGCAGACCAGGCCTCAACATGACTAAGTCAGGAGTTATTACAGGACTCGGGAGGCAGGGCCTACTTGCCAGGAGGTAGAAAACAGAGGGAAAAGACAGACATGGTTCAGCCCCTTCTCTTCCGGAAGACCTGTGTGCCGATGGCCTGTAGGTGGCCTTTGGGCCGGGGGAGGCTGAGCCCTCTTACTTGGGGTGAGAGGGACGCTCACGGAGGCCGCCTGTGATGGCTCACCGCAGAGAGCTGAGCTGGTCCCGGGCAGAGGCCCCAAGCCGGGCAGCAGACCTCCCAAGTGCAAAGAACGGCGGTCTTCAAGGCCACCAAGAGTTGCCGAGTCTCTCAGGATGTGTTTCAGCTTTGACTGGCGGCAGAGTCAACCGAGAAACTCATTCGCGTGCAAATTCCCAGGATTCTATCCTGACCTGCCCCAAGCAGACCCTCCAGGGGCCTGCAGGAGAGGCGGTCTCCAGCCACCCTTGAGTCTGCAAACACCTGAGCCACGCTTAGGTGCCACTCTTGGCTTGATATCCAATTGGCTGTTGACCTTGTGCTGCACGCGCCTCAGCAGTCCCACAGGGATGTCCGTTTGGTTTCTGGCTATTGGGTAAAATAAAGGCGATCCCTTTTAGGACTTGGAAGTCTACCCAGAGTTGCCAAGGTGAGGGCTCCTCCGGCCGCCAGCTGTCATCCACATCCATGTTCTCGTGTGTCTAGATGATGTATTGATAAAGGTCCTCCTGACACTGTCGGGTCCGTGTCCCCAACACCCTCGTGCCACGAGAGCTACGTGCCAGGCATTGGGTTAGGTGCCGTGCACGGTGAATATGTTGAACAAAATACATTTCTCCAGACTCTCGAAGAGCACAGAGAACACGCATCCCATATTGCAAGAGGCAGGCCTGTTGGTTGACATAAAGTCCGTTTGGATAAGACCGTACAAGGAGAGCTCCTTTCTGCCAAAGGTAGTGAGGGGGGATCCACGAGGGAGCAGGGTGGGCTGGGTCTTTCTCGGCGTCCAAACGCGAAGAGCACGAGGCACTCTGCATGTGGCGTGGTAGGGCTGGCGGGGAGTGACCCACGAGGCCCACGTGACCGCTGTACAAAGTGCAAGGTGGATGGCGGATGAGAGCAGGACAGATGGAGGAGAGGCCTGGAGCCAGATTGCTTTTACGCACACGAGAAAACGGAAGTTTATTTTTTTAGTGGCATTTGGTTCATGGAAGATGAGCACACCATATACTTTTACAACCCCCAGCTGTTTTATGTTAAATAATAGCTGAGTTCACGAAGTCAAAATAAAATAAGTCAAAAAATACACACACAGAAGAGATGCCAGATCCTTCTTGCGTGTATAGATAATCAGAGAAGTTATCTGTGGCTTAGGGTCTCCACACGGGAGAGGCCATATTCCTGGGAGTGTCCCTGCACCGGGCCCCTCTGCACCCAACTCCGTCACCAACAGAACACGCTCTGTGCACATGACACACAACTGTGCCGGAGAATGAACCGGTGGGCACAGCAAGGCAGACCAGAGTTCATGGCTGCTCTGGGACCACGGCAACCCCAGCTGGGGCTGCTTCTCGCATCTGGCCTCACCTGCGACGGATGCCCATCTTTACACAACCAGAAAAGTCCCAAACCAACCCCAGGAAACCAACGGCGGCGGATGTCCTTCTCCCCGACCCCAGCTCCATGTTTCAGGACTTGGACTTTAAGGTACATTTTTCCAAAAATAGGACTCAAGTCACACTCATGGTTTACGGTCTTATTTTTTCCTATAGAAGTATCCACGGCAGCATACAACTGACTTCACCCTCTTTAAAAATAGCATAAAAAAAACTCAGTGCGGAATTAATATTGTACGTGTTTTGTGTAACAGACTCTTTGTGTGCCCTTTAAGATCCCGAGAGGGGAACAGACAGGAGGGAAGAAGGTAGAAGCTTTGTAGAAGCAGGTCTAGAACTGACACTCCGTAGTGAACCTACACTTTTTCATCCCAGTAAGCGTGGATTGTTGTTTTGGGGTCAGGTGATATAGTTCAAGTTCACAAAAGTAGAACCAGGAAGGCCAACTGGGCGAGCCGTCCTGTGGACCAGACTTGGGTATCGAGATGGTGGTAGAGGGGACCGGCAGTGGCCGGGCCCCTGATGTGTTTTGCAGTGAGATTGAGAGCAGGTTCTATAGGGGATGCTCCCCATCACAAATTTAATAACCCTTTAGCGATACAGTCGTAGTTTGTTTCCATTATTTTATTCCTGTGAACAGTGGGTACGCAATCTTGCACACTGGCGTTGAGTGAGTCACACGGTTATAAATGGAACTGCTGAACTCAAGTATGTCCACGTCGAGTTGTATGCATGCTGTCAAATTGTGCTACGTAACGGTTGTGTTATTTTCCATCCACCACAGATCACACGTTTCACTTAAACTCCATCAGCCCTAAGAATTAGCGTACCTTTAAATCTTGGCCAAATTTGTAAATGAAAGATGATGTCTCATGATGGATTTCATTTGTGTTTCATTGACCATGAGTATGGTCAAGTCTTTACTCGTGTGTTGATTGAGCATTTTTAAGTCTTTGTTTTCAATGTCTGTGCACCTACTTTATTTACGCTTCTACTGGTTTGTTGTGTCCGTTTTGTTTTGTTTTGTTTTGTTTTGTTTTACCAGGTTTTGTATGTCGTGGAAATTACACTATGGTCATCTATCTTTGGGCTTGGGCCACCTTCCAGCTGCACCCTGGTCCAGACAATACTTACTCAGAACAGGAAATGATGTAGCTGGAACCGTCCCCAGCACTCTGGGAGCATTCACCGTAATGTAAGTTGGTTTCCCTCTTCCTGAGCAAGACTATTTTCTAGTCTATGATAAGCACCTTCCATTTAGTAATTACAGGAACACAATCTCACCAACTTAGATAACCATTATTTATAATGGGGACTTCAAGCGTACTTCTCATCAGTGAGTTTGGCTAAAATCAAATATTGTATTAAATAACTCCTCGAGCATATTGTTTTCTTAACAACCATGTTCAACTTGTGAAAAGGTTTATGTACTAGAAAAGGGGAAATAGCCCAGAAGGAACAGTTTGTAAGAACAAGTGTTGGGCACAGAGCTCCGTCTGGGAGCCGAGAGGATTAACAAAGGAAATGTTGGCCGAGGTTGCCAAGGACAGAATACGGTACACAGTCACATAACAATGCCTAAGAGCATTCGAGGCAGAAAGAGAGTTATGCGCTATCCTCAGTCACTGGGTGTTAGAACTCTCTTTGGTGCTATATAACTGTACTAGATGTTGGGCGCTCACGATAAGCCATGCAGTCATTGCGTCCTACATGGGGGCTCGGAGTTTGGAAACACTGCCACCTCCAGATGCAGACATAGCCACTCCAAGGCTATGGGGGAGGTGAGCCTCAGTGCTTGGGGGGAAAGCCCTACTCTCATCATCCAGAAAGAGGTGTTCTAATGAAGCCTTAGCTTTCATAGAAATAGCATTAGCTTGGAGCGTCTGGTCAACAAGGACAGGTGACCGGAAAATAAATTAGAAGGAGGTGATGTACGTAATGAAGTGATTTTACATCCGTGGCGTATTTCACTTGGTCTTCCTTGCCGTCCAGCCAGTCAGCCCTGCTACATCCAGCCAACATGGGATAAGAGGCACTGCAAACCCGAAGTCATGAACTGGGTAGAGTATGCCACTGGGTTCGCAGGATCTCGGTCTGATGATGTTGAACGCAGGCTCTGTTCACTTCCTTTGGGTTGTTGAGGATTCCAGAGAGAAATAACAGCCCATGCTGCCGACTGCATCAACGTCCTTGCGTCCTGGAAACAGTCGGATTGGTGTCCACTGGGCCGAGGAATTTGCCTCCAGGCAAACGTTCTTGTTGGTAAAACTCAAACATGGTATGTGTAAATACTTTGACATTTCTTCTAGGAACTTAACGACCATCTTTGCAAGCTTCCCTTAAGAGTAAGTGTTTAAAAGAGTTACATAGAAAAGGCAAGAAAATGCCACCAACCCACCTTTGCGTGCCGCCCCCTCCCCGTGGAGCCAGGGACTCTGGAAGCCAGCCCCATGGCCACGCTGAACCCCCCAAGTATAGATGAGGGCGCACTGACGTGTCTTCATTCCACATTCTACGTCATAAGAGACGCAAGCCTCTCAAGGTCTGTGTAGGACACGTTTCTAAGGGGATCCTCGTATCCATTAGCTGGGAAGAAAATAGCAAGGAAAACCATTCATGTTGCAGAAGCCGTCAACGTTTGGGCTCCAATAGGGACAGTCCTATAAAAACCTGTCTGGTTTTATGATCTCCCTCTTAGGATCAGATTTTAGACTGTTCCCTTCCCCTTTGAAAGCATTTCTCTGTGAAAGAAAGTCTTACAGGCAATTAGCCAAGATTGAACCTTTCAAATTAACACCCCCCTGTGTGATTTATCAGCCATCTGGAATGTCCAGGTGAGCCTTTAAGAGAGTAACCTGCCAGCTGGCACTTCAGGTCGGATCTCCGCTCACACACGCTGCATAGACCTGGGCAGGTCAGGTTGCTTTGGGAGCCTGGAGGACTCTTGTAAAGTATGTGCACCTTCCAAGCAGAACTTGAAATCCAGTACGTGTATAATGTTAGGTCGAGAAATCTGGACTTCTTCTCAGCTAAATTTTTGCCTTTTTCACACAGAGGAAAAATAATTTTAAGGCCCCCCCCTTTTTTTTTAAGAAAGAGATCGACGGTCTAAGAATAACATAATGAAAGTACATCCGGGTCATGAGACTAGACATTTTTTAATCATGTTATCATTTTTCCTTTTCCTAAAATCCCAGGGTCAGGTGGAAAGGAGCTCTGTGTGGGTAGTTTCATGGCCAGTGTCATCTGGTCCACGGTCCAGGGCAGGGCACACACAGTTCTCAGTACATTTGTTGTCTGACTTGGCAAAGTTAAACGTGTCTCTGAGAGTCCACAGCCCCGTCCTGAAGTCTGCTGTCAGGGAACCGGGAACAAAGCCTGGAACTGGAATCTCCCTCCCCTCTGCTGGGAAGTTTAATTTAATGGTCCCTTGACCCAGCCCAGTAGGCGGGAGACCTTCCAGGGTCTGGGATGCCCTTCCCAACTTTGACTCCATATCAGTGTGTATTGATCATAGGGGGAAATCATACCACTTTGCTGATTCATCAAAGTAATTATTTTCCAAGTGTTTTTTTTTTTTTCATTTTCATTTAAGGATTAACCACTATGTTTCTAAAAACTCTGCCATTATATCTGAAGAGTGTCTTAATAGTTTTTATCTGCACCGGACTATTGTCACTAAGTCGGTCAGCCTCCATGGCTCACTCTCCTTCCAAGTACAGGAGTATGTCACTGTGTTAGCCAGGACCCCTTTCCTTCTCCGGCCCGCCAAAGAATTGAGAAAGACGTCGTCCCAACAAAGCCAGCCTTTTCCTTGCCATGTCCTTATGGCATTATGGCAGGTGTGGGAGAAGAATGAATCCTGGAAATCTGAACCTTTGGGTGCCAAGAACGGCCAAGCAGTCCTTTCTCGTTTCTTATGAGTTTCTTTTTTCTTTTATACACAAACAGGAATACAATATACTCAGTTTGGTACCTCCCTGTTCTCTCTTAGAAATATGGCCTGAATATCTCCCGTATCGATTCAATAAACAGATTTCTCATTTTGAGGCTGGCTTAATAGTCTACTGTATGGATATAGTATTGTCTACTGAGCCAGTTCCGTGGTGGTGTCTCCAATTTTTTGCTAATGTTAATTTCAAGTCTCAATTATGTGACACATATTCAATTAGAGACGTAGGATGGTTTCCTCAAAAGGGAAATGTTGAGTCAAAGGATGTGTAGATGTTGAGCTTGACCATCTTTTCCTAATTGCTTTCCCTAGACTCCATTCCAGCCTTCCCCTCTTGAGGAAGGCTAGACAACACCTCTTGTCTATGCATCATCAACCCAGTGTGTGATATAACTTCTCCGTCTTTCCAAACCAGCTAAGATCGTCGCATTCGTCTCACTATGAATTAGACTGTGTTTTCTTACATTTAAAATCCAATAGTTTCATTTGTATTTATTTGCAGAAGCTCTTTACATATCAGGGGAAATCAGTTTTGTGAAATGAGTTAACATTCACACATGTGAGTTAACATGTCCCTAGTTTTTAATTGGTCTTTGGACTTTGCTCTTGGTAATTTTATAAGCATGAATTGCTTTAAATCCGGCTGAATCTTCTGGCCTAAGGAAGGTGTTTGATGCACCTTATATCTCTGTTCCCGAGAAACCCTCTGAAATGATCGTAATGGATACAAGAACATAAAACTGTGAGGACACAGAGAACAGGGGAGAATTTGGTGGAAAACTAGAAGACTTTAGGAGACAGATAGTGGGCAGAGGAGGGGGAAGGCTGATGCCACAGCCCGCACGTGGAACCCTCAGGAGCAAGCCATACCCGGAAGAGCTCAGGAATCAGGGTCCTCACTTTGTCCAAAAGAGAAGCTGAGAAGAGTGGTAAAACACAGGATGATTGGTTGAAAAGAGCTGTTTGTCCTCAAAAGAAACCGAGCTGGAGGAGTCCTGGTCACAGAACTTCTGAGGCTATAGACAAGCCAGGCACCGAAGATGGAAATTTCTGTCTTCTGTCAACACTAACATGGACATTTTCACATCTGTGGAATCAGAATGCTTCTTACTAACATTTTCATCTTAGAATTTTAGTTGGAAGCTTCGTATCATCTTCCTCAGCTTCCGGTCCCCTTCGTTTCTAGGATGCTGGTGGCCGGACTTGTCGCCACTTTGATCCCCTGTCCCGACACAGGCACACCCAGAAATGTGATCTAGCAGCTCAGACACAAACCCCTGTAGATGAAAGCGTCCGGCCTGCCCCGTGACCTCTGCGCCCTGGAGCTCGTCAGTTGGCAAACCAATAAACACACACGAAGTCAACAATCAATATTTTAGTGCCTTCCTCTTTTTTTTTTAATGTTTATTCATTTTTGAGAGACAGAGAGAGACAGAGCACGAGTAGGGAAGGGGCAGAGAGAGAGGGAGACACAGGATCTGAAGCAGGTTCCAGGCTCCGAGCCGTCAGCACAGAGCTTGACGCGGGGCTCGAACTCACGAACCGTGAGATCATGACCTGAGCCGAAGTCGGACGCTCAACTGGCTGAGCCACGCAGGCGCCCCCTAGTGCTTTCCTCTTAAATACAAACCAATACACAAGAGTAACCAGAGTTAAGGGAACCTCTAACAAAGCATAGGTTAAAAAAAAAAAAGGAACAAAGACAAATAGGAAAAAGACAAAATGGAAAACTCAACAAGAAGGGAGAGATGGCAGGGAGCAAAAGAAAAATCCAAGTTAACCGTAACTGACACTTGGAAGATAGACAGAAGATGTTGTATTCCTGAAAAAAGAAAGATAAAGACGCGGGCCAGGAACCAGGATCCGCTGTAGGAGAGTAGAAAGGAGAAACCCCAGGATCAGAACAAAACAATGCCCAGGATTCCGTGTGTGAATCGGGCCCAAGTCAGTGAAGCCGGAGGAGGGAGCAGAGGCTTCCAAAGGCAAGATCGCCTGACTGCTCACGTTCTTGACTCGACTTGAAGGAACGTTCCCATTCGGTCGGAGGGTTTGAGAATGATGGACGCCTCGGGACTGAAGGACCCCGTGTTTCCAGTAGCTGCGGCCATGTGGTAAACCCCAAAACTTCATGGCTGTACATAACTGGCTGCTGTCACCCAAGGTTTCGTGGGCCAACCAGGCTCAGCGGGGCTCACCTGGGCCCTCGCACGTGGTTACCATCAGGTGGTGGCTGAGACCGGAGTCACCGGAAGCCTCAGGGGATGGCCTTACACGACTCCATTCCCCACCCCCACCGGTACACCTGCGCCTGGCTGGGAGTGGAGCAGCCCGAGGGTGGCCGGGCACCTCTTCCCATCCACACAGCTGCTCCACACGCTGACGTGGACTTCCTCACACCAGAGCGTCAGCTTTGCCCAGAGCGGGTGTCAAGGGACTCAGGTGAAAGCTGGAAGATTCCTTATGGCCCAGCCTCAGGAGACCCAGAGCGTCACTCCGACCCCCTTCTCGGTCAAGGGCTGGCCCTGACTCAAGAGGAGAGGACGATGCGAAGTCCAGAAAACTGAAAGCCTTTGTAATGAGCTCCCACAGCAACCAAATAAAGGAACACAAGGAAAACGCAGAGTTGGGTGAGAAGGAATATGTAAGCATAATGGTGTGGCAGAGAACGACATTGGCGTCAGGATAACCAAGTGACCGTCTGATATTCATTTAACTTCTTAAGAAACATTTATTTATTTCTGAGAGAGAGAGAGAGAGAGAGAGAGAGAGAGCATGTGAGCAGGGGAGAGGCAGAGATAGAGGGGGAGATAGAATCCCAAGCAGGCTCCACACTGTCAGTGCAGAGCCCGACTTGGGGCTCGATCTCACGAACCGTGAATCGTGACCTGAGATGAAGTCAGACGCTTAACCAACTGAGCCACCCGGGCGCCCCAGGCATTGCTTTAAGTTTATAAAAGGTTTGCCAGGCTGAGAGAAGAGGGTGGGGCTGCGGGGGTGGGCTGACGTGGCGCACGGTACGTAGGTCAGGAGGATGTGATAAGGGGACGAAGCTGGGGCCCACACAGGTGCAGGGGTCAGTGTCTGAGAGCAGGGTCCTACAAGTCTTCACCTTTCGAGGCTTTTCTTTCTTCATGTGACTCCTGCCCAAGCAGCAAGGGAAGAGTTTCTTTCTGATTTTCATCTTTCACATAAAAAAAAAAAAACAAATAAATAAATAAATAGATAGAGAATGGTTACATTTAAAACTTGAGGAATATGGGGGGCACCTGGATGACTCAGTCAGTTAAGTGTCTCTTGATTTCGGCTTAGCACACCGTCTCACGGTCTGTGAGTTTGAACCCCGCATTGGGCTCTGCGCTGACAGTGTGGAACCTGCTCGGGATTCTCTCGCTCCCTCTGTCTCTGCCACTCTTTCTCCTCCCTCTCAAAAATAAATAAATAAACTTAAAAAAAAAATCAAGGACTCTGGGTACAAATTTTAGAAGGAGAAAAATGTTCTGGAGATGGATGGTGGTGACGTAGCTAACACCATGAATACACTTAATGCTACCGTTCTCAAAATGTTTAACCACTGAACAAGGGTTAAAATGGTAAGTTTTGTTATGCATATTTTACACACACGTATATATAATATTTAAGCACGGTTTTAAAAGCAGCCAACAGAAGTGAAAATATAATGAAGGGGGAGAATCCAGGAAGAAATAGTTAATGTGTGTGTTATTTCTTTTTTTTTTATTTTTTATTTTTTTTTAACGTTTATTTATTTTTGAGACAGAGAGAGACAGAGCATGAACGGGGGAGGGGCAGAGAGAGAGGGAGACACAGAATCGGAAGCAGGCTCCAGGCTCTGAGCCATCAGCCCAGAGCCCGACGCGGGGCTCGAACTCCCGGACCGCGAGATCGTGACCTGAGCTGAAGTCGGACGCTTAACCGACTGCGCCACCCAGGTGCCCCAATGTGTGTTATTTCGAAGTAATAAAAGTAAACAGTGAAATGGTTGAAAGCAGTTTTCTCTGGGGAGAGGCAGTCAGGACTGGGGCAGGACATTACGGTTTCCTACTATAAAACTTACCGCACTTTTTAACTTTGTAAGCCATTTTCACATAGTAATTTGATAAAAATACAGATTGACCCTAAAAGTTAAAACCTATGCCATTTTGAATGGTAAAGGAAATAACCTGGTTTACAAACATTATCTCTAAGGAAAACAAATGTCCTGGATATTCTAGAACAAGACTAGTTTCAAATATGTGGTTCCATTTTCTCCCAAGATATACGTTTACTCACATGGCCGTTACTCCAAGAACCTACCGCAGAGCCAAGAACCTACCGCCTTCTTTCTGGAAGCGTCCCTGTAGCTGCATGACAATGCACAGAAATAGGCAGATGTGAACGTGTGAGCACATTAAGCAATTCGTAAGAGCTTTAGGCAGTACTTAGAAAAAAGACAAATCCTTCATGGTGAAATGAGACTCTTTTGTTCATAAATTCCAAGTAAAATATGTTCCTTCAAAATGGCAGTTACGGTGGATGCGTGCATTTTGCCAAGAAAAGAGGACAACTCTTCATAAACTTCACTGGATGAACCACCGTCATGGTCAGTTGCACGCCATAAATCAATTCCCAATACATAGTATACCCGATAAAATAGAAGTTGCCTCTAATCTACTTGAATTTTACGACATGTACTTGGCTTTGTGAATTACACCCAAAAGACTCGGGGAGAGTTTTATTGCTAACAATGTTATTAAGTGTCACGCTGAGGGAAGAACGAATTCTTTCTAGGTCGATTTACCTCATAAAAAGTAGTATCTTACAGAGGATTACCAATCATAAGTTACACTTTATAAATAACTTAGTCAAATTGAAACTTTCTCCATTCACTTAGTATATAGTCATAAAAACATATTTCTACCATAAACTGGAAGACTTAATGCATAACATCCCCAATGTACAAATTCTACGATAGCCCAGGGCTAGTTATTTTTATTGTCAGAAGAATGTATTTCCAGAGAGACATATAAACAAAGGGCGTAACAGCCCTTTCATTTCCTTCAGCAATGCCACTTCTAGGTACATATCAAGAGAAGCCAAAGAAGGGTCTCGAAGAATTATTAGTACGTTTGTTTATTGCAGCATGATTCACGATAACCAAGAGGTGGACGCCATCTAGATGTCTATTGATTGATTAGCAGATACTCTAAATATGGCATATACGTAAAATAGAATATTATAGAGCCTTCAGAAAGAAGGAAATCCCAACACACACATGAACCTTGAGAACATTATGCTATGCATGTCACAAAAAGACAAATACTGTATGATCCCTCTTATAGGAAGTATCCAAAGCAGTCAGACTCCTAGAGGCAAAATGATGGCTACCGGGGGCTGGGGCTGGGGGAAGGGAGAGCTCATGGTTAATGACTAAGAGTTTACGTTTTGCAAGATGAAAACGGTTCTGAAGTCGGTTGCCCCAAAATGTGAAATATACTGAACACTACTGACTTTCATAATGAACGTAGTAATGGCTAAGTTGGTTAATTTAATGTTATGTATTTTTTAACCACAATACAACATACAGCTAACTAACTAAATAATGGTAGTTGGCAGACTGGAAAAGAAGACCAAAACTTAGAGTACCACCAAGCTGATGGGAGAAAAGAAATGGGAGAATTTCCATTTCTCCTCTAATGTCCCCAGCTTGAAGTCAGGGCATCCCGATGCCTGAACATGGGCACCCGGACACAGAAGCAGATGTAGACCATGCATGACAGAGTCCTGTGACTACAGCCCCAGCTGTCTGGCCAGGGATAAAAATACAGAGAAAAATTCAGAAAGTACCAGAAAGTGCTAGAAGGTACCAGAAGGACTGAGGAAAGAAGGTAGCGTGAGAAAGAGACCCTGTAAAGTTGTTGGTGGACTTTTCATTAGCCTCACACCCAGAAGCTGCACGTGTGTGGCTCAGATCCAATAGTAACACAAAGACTTTGAGACTCAGTGACGGGACTGACCACCACACTGGCCCTAGACTGGCTCCCGCTCGGTGTGCTCCCAGGACGTGTCCGAATAACGATATGGTCTTTCAGAACTCAGCTGACAGGAGAACCCAAACCCCAGCACGGGCTGGGAGGACGTGACCTGAGCCAAAATCAAGAGTCAGAAGCTAAACCCACTGAGCCCCCAGGCGCTCCAATAACCACTTAAAAAAATTTTTTTTAATGTTTATTTATTTTTGAGACAGAGGAAGACAGAGTATGAGTGGGAGACGGACAGAGAGAAAGAGGGAGACACAGAATCCGAAGCAGGTTCCAGGCTCTCAGCTGTCAGCCTAGAGCCCGACGTGGGGCTCGAACCCACGAACCGTGAGGTCATGACCCGAGCTGAAGTCGGTGGCTTCACCGATGGAGCTGCCCAGGCGCCCCAAGGACATTATCAACTTCCTAGACTCACAAAGATTCCTGCTAAGCCCCTGAATGTTGCATTTTCATAACTTCGAGTATTTGTTTTGTTCATGCTAAACAACCCTTCCTTACAGAATATTTACCTCAAAACCAGTCCTTTCTTAGAAACTGTGGCAAGAAAAATAGTCCTATTTCTTTTCATTTGCCTTTATTTTAATTCTAGGGTGCCATCTGCTGGCCATTACATTTTTTACTATTTTTTTTTTTTTTTAGCATTCAAGTTGATGATATTGAATGAATCATAAGCAAGAAAAATTAATTTTGGTTATACACATCAGCCCCCCTCTGGGGATTTGACCAACCCAATTTAGCATTACACCTTTGGAAGTGAAATCATGAGAATAACACTTCTAAAAAAATTTTTTAGGCTTATTTATTTATTTTGAGAGAGAGAGAGAGAGAGCACATGCACAAGCAGGGGAGGGGCGGAGAGAAGGAGAGAATCCCAAGCAGACTCTGTACCATCAGCACTGAGCCTGATGCGGGGCTTGAACTCACAAACTGTGAGATCATGACCTGAGACAAAGAGTTAGAGAGGTTTTTTTTTTAAATGTTTGTTTATTTTTGAGACAGAGAGACAGAGTGTGCGAGTGGTTGGGAGGCCAGAGAGAGAGGGAGACACAGAATCCGAAGCAGGCTCCAGGCTCCGGGCTGTCAGCACAGAGCCCGACGCGGGGCTCGAACCCACAAACCGTGAGGTCTTGACCTGAGCCGAAGTCGGACGCTTAACCGACTGAGCCACCCAGGCACCCCGTGGGTCAGAGGTTTAACTGACCTCGCCACCCAGGCGCCCCAAGAATAATACTTTTTTAACATGAAAAAGAACACCCATGCCAAATTGGCCAAGGGGACACTGTGGTAGCCTGTTGCAGATACAGGTGTGAGTAGCACTAGGTAAGCCAGACGCAGGTAACTGTGTAAATCAAGGGCCTTAAAAATGTCCGTTCCTTTAAACCACAGAATTTAAACTCTGCAAATACACCCGTGGAAGGACCAGAGATGGGGGCAAATATGCATGGCTATGGCTGCTTACACTGGCTTTCTTGTAATGCATTTTGCTACACTATAGAAAGATATAAACATACAGACAATATGCAACTGTTACAGTTTTTCGGTTAAAACTGAAACATTGAAGAATGATGTGGGAAGATGTTTATGATACAGTGGTAAGTGAAATAAATCCCGAAACTAAACAGAATTTGCAGCGTAATCCCAATTAAGAGCAAAACAGATTTACACATCAACTTGAAACAACTTAAAAGCCACAGATGTGGCATAAGGATTGAATAATTTGATTAGTTTCTTGTTATAATTTTTTTATATTTCCCAAAATATATGTCTTTCATTGGATGACGTAGGTATTTAATGGAAGCCCCCGATTTTTATTGAAAACCCGAAGTTGCAGGTGGAAAAAATAGAATTGCGTACTTTGCTTCCGCCTAGTGGATGTGAGAGAAATTGCACTTAGATTCTAATAACTTTTTCATGAAAAATAAAACCGTTCAAAACAAAACCCAGACGGGGGAGGCAGAGCAGAGGGGAAGAAAAGATAATACCACGTTCAAAGACATTAAATTTCCGATTGTTATTTAAAGCAGAATTCTATGGTCATATTTATGCAGATTACACAATCTGTTCAAATAACTAACATCGGTACGGCTTCCTTAATTTGACACTGGATTCCCTCCACGTTTTCTTCCAGGACCACGGGCTCCCTGCACCCCAGCATCAGCACCCCGTGCTCCCCACTGGCCGCTGCAAGTCTGCCCCGACCTCAGCAAGTATTAGCTGATTCTGGAGGATCGCGGCGATCTTTCCGCGGAGGCACCTGACCATCTCTGATCCCCCTGACTCCTGTAGGGTTTTCTTCTGAGTTCTCTGAGTCTCTTCCAGAGACCAAGTCTGCGTTCCAACACCAGTCTTTCCAAACCCGTCCACCGCTGACGAATCCTCAAGTGCTTTGTGACACTGGACATAAAGCCCGAGCTTCCTTTTGTTCTGTCCGTACTTGCTCTATGTGTGATGTGTTCCTGTGTAAAGTCCCTGGCTGTTCCCACTTGTTAGGTCTGGTGGACGGGCCCCTTTGTCTTTAGATGAGGACCTTCTTTGTCTCTTTTTAGCGTTTTTCGCCTAAAGTCTGTTTTGTCTGCCGTAAGTATCGCTACCCTGTTGGCTTGTTTTGTTTATTTGTTTGGTCCGTTGGTTGGTTGGTTGGTTACCATTTGCTTTTAGTCTCTTTTTCCACGCCCTTCCTTCCCGGTGCATCTTCAGAGCTAAAGTGAGTCTCTAATAGGCTGAATATCGTTGGATCTTGTTGGCTTATCCATTTAAATAACAGATTCCTCACCACGGGGGGTGCTGGGGAGGGGGTGGGGGGTCCCTGGCAGGACGGAGTCTCTATCTCCTGTTGCAGAATGGTCCTCCTTCATCCCTACGGCCCACCTCACAGCCCCCTCTCAGGTTTCTGGGGCTTGCCACGGGCCATTCCTTTAACAGGAATACCTTTCCATGTCATCCACCTACAGAAATCCTAGGCACAGCTGCCTTCTCCTCTGCGAAAACCAGGCAGGCGTCTAGAGCAGTGTAGGCTTTTATCATGATGGAACCCTCAGAGACAATCCTTCCAACTACTAGTACGTGGGCAAATTGATGTGCATATCCCCATCTAGATGAAGATCTCTAGCTATAAGCACACATCTCAGCCTGGCGGTAAGACAATGGGAGCCCAGAGAAATTAAGTGACTTGAGGGAGTTCAGGGTTGGAAGCCTTACCACTGAGTGTCAACGCCAGTAGGTATTTTTGGAAGGCTCTTTTCCAATTAGTGCTGCACGTGATCTCAGATCTCTAGCCAAGAAGTGGTTTGTATTTATACCTGCAGTTTATGCAGGTGGTTAAGACATGAGAGCCAAGGGCGGAAGTTTGAAGAGTGTGCACCTGTCAGGAAGCGTTTGCAGAAAGAGAATCGGGAGGGTGAATCTTGGGGAGGGGGTGGGGGTGATCCATGCCAAAACCAGGGGCCGGGAGGGAAGGGCCGAGAAGGGCGCGGCAACAGAGAGAGGGCACCTGGCGGATGGGGTGGGGCGAGGGAGCGAGGGGCCAGCCACTGACGTGGGCCCCGTGCACGAAGCGTGGCGGGAGAACACTTAGTTCCCTGCCAGCCTGACCGCATCTGAAGGAGCAGGTGACCGCCGGGGGTGTCTGATGTCTCGCTCCCTGGTGGGAGCTCCGGCCCTCCGCCTCACTGGCAGGAGAGAGGCTGCGTCCAGGCCCGGGGCAGAGTGAGCGTCCCAGCCTAGCCGGGCCCGGCCCACCACTTCCTTGAGGCTTGCAAAGAAATCAAAGGCCTTCTCGGCCTGAGCAGTGAGGTCATTGTCAAGGGTATAAGGGTGTCAAGGGCGGCTGTAAGGCCACCGCAGAGGGAAAAATAAAACAAAGTAAATTAAAGCTCACCCCTCTCCACCCAAGCTCCTTGTCCTTGCTCCGTGAAGCCCAGTCTCCTGTCCACAGAAACAAGGAAGGGGCCCCTGCCTTGTGGGGGGAGTGCAGCGGGGCCCAGGCAAACGCGGACCCGGATCATGACTCCGCGTTACTCTGTTGAAGCCGCCCCATGCGGATTCTTTCATCCACAGTCAGGGAGGAGACCTGCACGTTCACAGAGGGCCCCGCACTCAGAAGAGCCCCGGCCTTGGCTTGACGCTCTGCCACAGCATCTCGACACCCCCGGTAACTCATCTTTGAACTTGGGTTTTGTAAGCAAAGTCTGTGGGACGCTGGAGCTGCGCGTGAACAAAGGAGATTCCCACCACGTGAACGTCCGCCTTCCTGCCGCCCCGTTTTCGGAGCCTGCAAGGTCCCGTGGGGGCAGAGCTCCCGTGGACCCAGCACGGGTAGAGTTCAGAGACACGCAAAGTGAATAAAGTTAAGCGTGTTCGGTCTACACGGAGTAAAGGGGGAAAGCCGACACATGCTCTGGTCCAACCAGAACTTTCCTCGAGTGCAGGAAGGCGGCGGTGGCTTTCCAGGGATCGCGGTCAGCCGAGGCACCCCGTTCTGCAACTTCTTATCTGTTACCTCCTCCCTCTTAGCCAACCGCTTACTCTGCGAAGGACACACAGAAAGAGAGGGAAGGACAGAGCGACCCAAAACAGCGGCTTCGGAAGCCACGGGCGGGCTGACCGTGGGCCCGCCAGGCCCGCCGCCCGGGTCAGAGTCAGGTGCACGTGTGCAAGCTCAGCGTGCAAGCGCGATTCTGGCGGTTCTGGACAGAAGCGGAAGGCTCTCGTGTTTCCAGGGGACGCTGGCACGTCTTATCTAACACAGAGCGGTTAGAATGGCAGAATCCGTGCAAATAACTTAAAATTGTAACTTTGGGGCGCCTGGGTGGCTTAGTCAGTTGAGCGTCCGACTTCAGCTCAGGTCATGATCTCACCATTCGTGAGTTGGAGACCCAAGTCCGGCTCTGTGCTGACAGCTCAGAGCCTAGAGCCTGTTTCGGAATCTGTGTCTCCCGCTCTCCGCCCTTCCCCTGCTCATGCTCTGTCTGTCTGTCTCTCTCTCTCTCTCTCTGTCAAAAGTAAATAAACATAAAATTTTTTTTTTAAATTGTAACTTTACTTAGCGTGACGTTAAATCCAAAATTGAAAACTGCAGTGGTAAGTCAAGAGAGACACCGTGGAAGAAATGGAAACACACGATGTGTTAGTACTTTTATTCCCGCATTTTCATTCTGCTCTGAGAAAGTGAGGTATCCAGTCCTCCCTGCCTCCAGCTGCCTAGCGAAGCCACCAGGAGCCACACTAGGCTCTTTTAGGGACGCAGACATAGGACATCCCAGACTGATGTCCACTGGCATTGTTGACGGTAAATTTGACAGTGAATGTGGCTGAACCGTGGCTGGGCTCCAGAACCCTCCAGATGAAGGCTTGCGTGAAAACATCCTTGCACGCAGCCTTCTCTGTCCCCACTTTATGTAGCCTTCGAAAGGTGAGGGCCTCTTGGGGGTGAGAGGCACCTCAGAGACTGCAAAGGTGGCAGGACCCATTTGAGGACCAAAATGACAAAGTGTCCAAGAGAGAAGCTGCCCCTGACTATTTTCACCCTTAATCCCTTTCCTCCATCCACTAAAAATGCCACCACCGGGGCATCTGGGGGGCTCAGTCAGTTAAGCGTCCAGCTCTTGGTTTCAGCTCAGGTTGTGATCTCACAGTTGCTGAGTTTGAGCCCCACGTCTAGCTCTATGCTGACAGCACAGAACCTCCTTGAGATTCTCTCTCCCTCCCCCTCTCTCTGCTCCTCCCCTGCTCACTCTCACTCTCTCTCCTTCAAAATAAATAAACTGAAAAAAAATACCACCACATGCCACATCAGCTCCATTACGTGTTTTTAAAAATATTAATTCTACGTATTGTTGAATAGGGAACTCCTAAATATGGCTTCAGTTAGCAATCTTAGAAGGAATTTTCTCTGACCACAGTAAAATCAAGCTAGAAGCCAATTAAAAAAAAAAGTAATACATTCTTTTATGTTTGGATATTCAGTAAGGCCATAGTTCTACTCTAAAATACTGAAAATGCAGAGCTGAAGACAAAGCATGGTATATACAGTTTATTTGGGAGGGGTCCCAGGAAGAAGTGACAGACGGGGACAATTCAGAAGGGAGGCTGGGAAAGTCAACAGAGTGAAACATCTGCTTCGCCCACGCACAGAGAACGCCTTCCAGCTCCTCCAGCAAAAAGGAGGGAGGCTGAGATACGCACACACCAGCCACAACTGGCTGTGGATTGAGTGGGCTTGAGGCCTGGACTTGGGGACCGGATCTGCGTACAGACCAAGCAACCTCTGGAGGATCTGGGGACATCTGGGCAGAACGCAGACAGCAACATGGCTCATAGGCGAGGGGGAGGGGCGGCATCTGTCGGCTGGCCAGCTCTCGCCGTAGCCGGGGCTGGAGTCGGCACACCGGGAGAGATGTGTGCTCCAGGAGCCGCAGGTGCAGCGAACAGAAAAATGTCATGATAAGGACACGGCATCATAAATCTTGTGATCTACAGCCAACGCTGTACAGATATGTATGTTGAAAGAGAAGAAAACTTGAAAATCAAGGAACTTGATATTTATCTCAAAAAGTTATAAGGAGAAAATCAGATTAGACCAGCAGGCAATAGAAGGGAGGAAAGAGAAATAACCACACACACACACACACACACACACACACTCGAATCAATAAAGTCAAAAGTCAGAAGGGGGCAAGACTGATTTCTGGAAAGAAAGAAAAGAAACGCACAAGTCACCAATAAAGGAATAAAAACTTGGATACGGCTATAGACCCTGCCTACATGTCAGAGGGAATAAGAGGGTCTTATGCAAACTCTATACCAATGAACTTGAAAAGGTAGATAAAAATAGACTACTACCTAGAAAATCTAAGCTGCCCAAATTAACACAAGACACATAAGAACTCTGACTCGTCCTATATTTATGAAATAAATGGAATCAATAATTGAAAACCTTTACCCAAGAAAAGTAAAACTTCAGGCCTAGATAGTCTTACTTGTGAATTGTACTAAAAATTAAAGGAATAAATGATGCCAAATGTACTCAACCTCTTCTAGAGGATAGAAAGCAACAGACTACATCTGTATTTCTTTTATGAAGACAACATAACATACCAAGTCTGACAAAGACAGGATAACAAAGGAAAATCACAGAACAATCCCCTTTATAAAATAAAGGCAAAAACCTTAAATTAAAAAAAAATGGTAAGCCAAATATACTTACGTATAAAAATAATAGAAACCTGGGGCACCTGGGTGGCTCAGTTGGTTGAGCGTCCAACTCTTGATTTCAGCTCAGATCGTGATCTCACTGTCGTGAGATTGAGCCCTGTGTCAGGCTTTGTGCTGACAGTAGGAACCCTGCTTGGGATTCTCTCTCTCTCTCTCTCTCTCTCTCTCTTTCTCTTTCTCTCTGTCTCTTTGCCTTTCCCCTGCTTTCTTTCTCTCTCTCTCAAAAAAAATAAATAAATAATTTGAAAAAAAAAAAAGAAACCATAAGGAGTTGAGTCATGTTAGGACCGTAACGATGATTCAGCACTGCTGTTCAGTCTGTAGAAGCATCACATTACTGGGGTGATGGAGATAAACCACCGTCGCCATCATCTGAGATGCAGAAAATGCATGTGACAAATTCAACATCCATATATCATTAACAAAACAAAACAAAACTTCCTGGCAGGCTAGGGATAGAAGGGAATGCCCCTAACCTGGTAGACGGCATCTCTATATACCTATAAGAAATATCAAGCTTAACTATAAAGAGTGGAAATCTTACCCCTTTCAGCTCCAAAAGAAACAAAGTTCACTTCAATTTGGCATTATCCCTGTAGATCTTACCACCGCAATATGACAAGAAAAAGAGGTAAAATGCTTTTACAAATAAAAATATAGTTATGAATAAAATATATCTTATAAAATAAAACAATTAAAAAAGAAGACATTTTTTGTTTGTTCTTTGTTTTTTTTTCCTTAGAGAGAAAAAGAGTATGAGCAGGAAAGGAGCCTAGGTGGAGGGAGAGAGAGAGAGAAAGAGAGAGAGAGAGAGAGAGAGAGAGAGAGAGAGAGAGAATCTTAAGCAGGCTCCATGCTCTGTGCAGAGCACAACACAGGGCTCGATCCTACCACCCTGGGATCATGATCTGAGCCAAGACCAAGAGTCAGACACTCAACTAATCGACTCACCCAGGCGCCCCCAAAAGAAGAAATATTTTATTTGCAGACCACATGCTTGGGTGTGTAGAAATTAGAGGTGAGTATGCAAATAAATTGTTAGAATTTGTAAGTGTACTTAGCAAGAATGCTGAATATAAGGTTAATAAAAAATTAATTGCATCACTCTAAATTAACAAGAAATTAGAATGTAAAGTAGCATTATAAACCATCATAAACTAGCAAATAGATAAAATGAAGCATGACTGTGTCACCACAATCTACCGGGTCAGGCTTTAATGATGGAAAATAGAATGTACTCGAACAAATGGAGTGCTATATTATGCTTATGGATTTGTAGGTTCAATAGTGTAAGGGGAGCAAAACTATTCATCACTTCAATACTATCCACATGAAAATAGCATTGAGTAATTTCAGTAGAAACCATCAAGCTGATTTCAAAGTTTTATGTAACTATTGCCAGGAATAGCCAAGGAAATCCTAAAATACAACGAAGTGGGAAAGCTTCAAATATTAAGATGTATGGAAACATCTACATCAAGTCGGTACAGAAGCTGGCATTAGGCAACCAAGCACATGAGTGGGATAGAGCAGGTGGTACAAAACATCCGTGTACATAGAGAAGCTTGATTTACTGTAAACGTGGGACTCCAGTCAGCCAAGGGCTGTTTTCAGGAAATCATGATGCATTGACGACAGTCAGAATAGAAAGCAAACAAACACGCAAAGAAAAGACCCTTGACCCCTCCCTCATACCAAAACAACAACAACAAATCAAGTCCATTGGATTATAAATCTAAATCTGAAGTGTCACATAACATAATTTAGGGGACTATGTTCACAGTATTGTCATGAAAGGACATTTTTTTTGAACTTCGGGAAAAGCAATAAGCATAAAGGAAAGGCCTGATGGGTGACACGAATTAGGCCATTCCTTTCGTCAATTAACAGAGTGAAAAGGCAGGTCACAAACATTGCACGTCACAAAAGCGAATGTTCAACTGGTCCATCAAGCTTATTTATCTGCCCGGAAATGAAAAGTAAAACCACAGTGCCATATACTGCTATATACCTACCAGAAAGATTGAAATATATATAAAGAGTCAAAATTGACCAGAAGGAGTGGCTGAACTCCCATCGCCCCCTGGTGGTTACGGGAACCGGTTCCACCCCTCTGGAAAACCATCTGAACCATCAACCCCATAGCTCTGTTAGTAGCAATATGGGAGAGATTCCAACCTAAATCCACCCAACGTCAAAGCCCCAGCACGGTCGTACCCTGCACTCACTCCGCGTGCACGTACATGAGACGGTCCCCGTCCTAACATACTGCACGTAACGGGGCTATGGTCCGTGACCCATGCCATCTGTCCCGCCAGCTCCTGCCGCTGCACACGTGAAGGCGGTCTCTTGACCTTCAGGTGGAGCCGACCAGCCGAGCTAAGGAGCCGATGCCTTGTGAGCAGCTCTCGGTCAGGGGCGACGGAGGGCAAGAGGGGGAGTGCTCTCTCTTCTCTGTCGGAGGTGGATCACTTTGAGCACCCTGAGGTCCCCAAAGGAACGGAACCCTGGCTTCCTTCTTCCCTCCCATCCTGCCTCACTTTCCACTCCCCCCAGTGTGCCTACCTGGGGTCACCTTCCAAATAAACCACTTACACTGGAGATGTCCTCTCCAAGTCTGTGTAGAGCCCAACCCAAAAAACACCCTTACAACAAGAGAGCGGCCAGCTCCTTAGATGGCCACGTGCACGATCTTAAATCACTGTGCGTTATTTCATATTAGTGATATCAGGACCACATTATTCATTATGCATCGAAGAAATAAGGGTCATCTCTGAACTTACATCCCTTCCTTCTTAAAATGCTTCCTCTAGAAGTTTGCCAACATGCCTACAATTTCTACTATTAATATTTGTTATTTGGGCTTTAAAGAAGTAGTTTTTGAAGTAACATGGAGTAGTTTTAAAGCAACACAAGTTTATTTCTTCTTTATTTTTTTTTTTTACATTTATTTATTTTTGAGAGCGCAAGACAGATCGTGAACGGGGGAGGGGCAGAGAGAGACAGAGACACAGAATCAGAACCAGGCTCCAGGCTCTGAGCTGTCAGCACAGAACCCTATGCGGGGCTCGAACCCACGAACTGCGAGATCGTGACCTGAGCCGAAGTCGGATGTTCAACCGACTGAGCCACCCAGGCTCACCGACAAATTTATTTTTTAATTAGGCAGAACCCCCATATTTAGTCTAGACAAAAGCAGAGATTCTCCTTGGAAAGGCAGGTAGGAGCTTGGGGTTCTGTGTGCTGGGCAGTCACCCCTCTAGTATTCCTCTAGAAAACTCATAACCTCCAGGGTATAAAGAATTGAATTCCCAAGAAACTCAGGGGATAATGGGGGAGCTGAGATTTGAGCCTATTCTTTGCAGTGTCAAAAGCTCACATGCTTTCTAGGATTCACTTCCAGAAAGCCAACCATCAGTGTAAACAGGGGGAAGGAAAGGTCACTATAGTTACCTTTTCGCTGCCTTGACTGAGCAGAGGTGGGACAGACACCGAGCCAGGATGTTGCGGCGAGTGAGAACACCCAAGAGCTCCAGCGACCCCGGGTATCCCTCCTTCCCTCGCTTTTTCAAGCAAGGGCATGCAAGGCAGCTCAGACAAGCCAGAGGCCCGTAAGCTACGTGTTCGCTTTTTTGCCTGTTTGCATCCCCCCGGCCTGTGTACACGTAGTCTGCACCAGTCCTTGACCCTGGGCATCCCGGCCCTTGTAGTGTTCTGAACAAAACGGTAAAAAGCAACAGAGACAACAGGGAGATGACAGGGGACAGGAACTGAGGAAGTCCCGGCAGGAGGCATGTGGCTGGATGTGAACGCGGGAGTGGAGACGGGGGGGAGAGCAGGGACACCCTTTGGAGTTGGAGCAGAAAATACCTGCTGACGAGTTGAACAGGGAGGTGGGGGGTGAGGCGAACGTAGGAACCAAGGACGGCGTCGAACTTCTGGCAGGGCCGAGGAGCTGTCCGGTGGTGCAGACGGCAAGGCTGGGAAGAAAATGGTGGGGACAGGGGGAGATCAGAGCTCTGTTCTTTGCAGACACCCGAGGCGTGCACGTAGAGACACCGGACAGGCAGTTGGCAACTACTGCAGAGAAGGAAGCCCGAGAGAGCTTGTCCTCGAGATGAGTGATATTTAAACAGCAGAGGACAGAGCCTCGATGATGTGGGGAAAGAGGAGGCCATTGCTTGAGCCAAGTCCCTCGTGGGAAGCTGAGAATTTAGACCCACCAAATGCACAGGTGCAGAGAGCAAGCAGAACAGAGGTGCGCGGGATGGGGTGCCCTGGGAGGGGACAGCAGCTCATCCGCCACCACAGCCAGTAGGTGAGGAGCAGGGAGAGGGGCTCCATGGCGCTAGCTGGTGGGGTTCCGCCTCCAGCAAGAAGGCCAGAAGGCACACGGGTGAGAAGGCCGAGAGCCTGGGAGAAGGAAGGACGGTGCCAGAGGGTGGGAAGGACAGGTGTGCACCATCCTGCTGGACCGCACAGGGCAAGGGCACTAGCTTGTGGAAGAATGGCCTGGCTACCTGAGAACGCACGGGACAGGCAGTCAAGAAGGTAGAGGTGACTTGGTTTCCCTCCCATGCCCGGGGAATTGAATGCATATTTGGAACCATTGGACAGCCGAGCAATGTCTAGGACCAGAGTGGAGAGAGGGCTTCAAGGTGATTTGGGGGACGGATTTAAAGACAGTGTCTTCAGCGCTTCAATGAACTACCCAACCTGGAAAGGAGCGGCCTCTGTGCTCTTTGCCCGGAGTTTCCAAGGCACCGGCATTACCACCTGTGTGAGCAAAGATTGTATCAAGATGCATACTCTACCCTTGTCCACCATAGACTCTTGTAACTGCAGAAAGAACTCAGCCCGGGTCCTATCCAGCTCACAGGTGCAGGTTTGAAAGGTGATCGATATTTCCAGACGATCGTTCCCGAGGAACGAGCAAATGCAGGCACCCCGTGGCCTGGCGGGGCCCGGGATGCAAGAGAAGGGCCACACCGGGGGAGGCTATGCGGTGGTGGCGTGGAAAGGCATCTGCGAGGCAGCCTTCTGGCATTGGGCGGGGGTGACAGAACCGCTGGATTGGGGGTGGTTATTCAATCACAGATAAACAAGAACAGACTTGTAATCTGACATAAATAGCAACTGATAACAGACAAGTGATGTCAACTTTAATTTCCTGGGAAACGTCCGCCTTTCTAGGTGTTGTTTATTGTTTGCTCCAAAATGCACACCTGACGACATTTTAAAGGGGATGTTTTTAGAACATTCAGGACAATTTGAAACTGCGTTCTATTTTTGAATCCCTATATCTCTCTGCAACAGGAAAAAAGCTTCCACGTTAACCAGCAGGAGCCCTTCCGTAGCGAGCAAGGCAACCTCTTTTTACACAAATAGTTTTTTGTAGCTCTCAGCTTACTGGTTACATGGACAATGACAACAGTGACCCGCACCAGGGACAAAGCACCCTGTCACCGGCAGCAAAGACCCTCACGTTCCATTTTCATCTTCACCTGTGTGGCAGGACAGGTGTTTGAGTGGAGCTGTTTCGATCTGCCTGCCGATCTTCGCCTCTGTCAGGCCATGGTAAGGGGCAGTGAGATCGACCGCAAAATCAGTAAAACAACCACAACAGAGAACGAATTAAGGCTTCCTATTCAAGATGAATTTGCAAACTAAAAATCTGAGCCCCCAGCAGCATTGAAGACTGCCCAAGAGTACCCAGCAATTAAGAGTTCCCTCCTGACTTTGCAGTACTGAGATGGCTTAACATAAATACATTAATATCTCTGGAGAGAGAAAGTAACGTTGGGTCTGCACTAAAAAAAAATAAGTAATTATGAAGGAAAGCACTAGGTACACATGCACATAAAAAATAACCACTTTGAAATACTAGAAATAGCAAATACAGCCATTGGAATTTTTTAAAGCTCTTTATAGATAAGGTAAACATTACCCTACCCTTTCTGTCTTTGAGAGAATGAAAATGGGGTAAATCTGAAGAGAGAACTGGGAGATCCCTGCCTAGGACAGACTACGGAGAGAGAACACAAATGAAGATATCACTTCCAGTTAAAAAATCCACTGTGCAGTTTTCAGATTGTAGGAAGAACTGAATAAGGTCTCCACTAAAGAGCTGAGTAAAAATTAACCTATTCACATTGGATGGAAACCAAAGATCTTCAAAGATGAAAATACAATTGTAAAGTTACTGGAGAAGACAGACTCACAAAAGGCTGATAATTTGGTGCCATATTTCTCATTAGAAACAATAGATGCCAGAAGACAGTGAAATAATGTCAGTCTTAAAATCACAACTTCTAATCTAGGATTCTGGACTTTGGGTAGGATCATAACCAGAAGGGAAGCATTGAGTAGGAGGAAAGAAAATGCATCAAGAAAAGACAAGAGAAATCAGTGGCTTCTGTACACACACTAGAGGAAGAAACTTATCTTGATAAGGAGAAAGTCAGGAAGAATTGGAGAGTGGTTTGGATTCTTTTGAGGACAATTGTGATGCCCCTCTGCTGACACAGTTTCCTTACATACACACTCCTCATTGACATTGACCTGGTAATTGGAACCCCCACCTATGAAGGCACTAGAATAAGCAAATCTACATGCAGATGAGCCAGTGATAACTGGGAATAAGATCCACTCTGGAGAAAGGTCTAGAATGAAAATTGGAAGGATTTTATATCATAGACACAGAATGGAATAGTAAAGAAATGATATAATTCATGTTGCAAAAGGGTCAATTTGATTTCCAGTACTCTCAAAAGGCAGAGCTGCTTACCCGCTCCATGACTGGAAGGAACTCTCTGGGCTCAAATCTCAGAAAATCCTCCTGCCTCTCTGTGCAGAATTTCTCTCCCAGGGTCAGCAGTCACCCAGAAATGCAGCACAAAGTGTCGACCCTATACCCAGCTAAAATATCACTCAACAATGCGGGTGAAGCACAGACATTTCCCAACATACAAAAGCAAAGGATTTACCATTGAAAAACCTTTCCTTAAAAATATGATGGGCAGAACGTGAGAAATAGTAGAAATACTAGTAAACCTGGTTATAAAATCTCTTTAGCTCATTACGGTTAAAAAACTAACATTTTGTTTGTTTTAATGAAAAGGTAAAGTGAAAATACCATCTAATAATAAGGAACAGGAGATTGAGAGAATAGCAAAACACAATGTTCCTTGTTTTGCTCAGGGGTTCACAGTGTGGGGATTGCTTTGTTTGTGAACTTAACAATTGTAATGCGATGATACTTTTTTTAAAAAAGAAAAGGTATTGTAGAGAATGCAAGAAAAGACAACTTTTTCAACTTTATTCTTCCATAATCTTATGTTGATAAATGGGAGAATAGTTGGAAGAGTGGAAAGAGCCCCAGGGGCGCCAGGGTCTATATTAATTGATTGGATGGGATATAGCACAGCATTTTCTTGTGCCCAAAGGGAGACATGATTGCACTTAATTTTTTTTAGAGGGAAAAGAAATGAGCTTCGAGAGAGCAGGGGGCACAGCTTTGGGGATTTGGGGAGCAAGATGATCAGTTGTCTCACAGAGAGAGTAAAGATTGATGAAGGCTTGCCGGCAGCCTGGCCAGGCAGGCTGTGCCCACCTTATGTTGGGTAAGCTGCAGGTAAAGCATGGCTGAATTTCATGGCTGTGTGTTTTGCGTGCATGAGTGGGTCCTGTCACAGAATGAGCAGAGTGTTTGGCCAAAGCAAGAGATTTCAAGGGCAAGTACACCACAGGGAGAAAGGGGCAAGAACGTTGAGATTGTCTACAAGGGAGTGATTACCGTGTGGGAACAAGATATCTAAGTCAGAAAGGAGGCAAGTGGGTATATGATCAGGAAAATGGGGGTGTGTTGGTGCATGGCTCAGAGGGCTCCGTGGCAGAAGACATTTTGCAGTGGCCCAACTAGAGGAAGTGGCCTGGAACGCGAGCAGGTTCTGGTCAGAGAGTAAGATGCTCGCAGCTGAGATTCTGAAGGTAACGTTGCTGTTGATATAGATCTAGATTCTGTATCTAGAATATAATGGTGGTCAGGCGTTTCCGAGGTGATATGGTAGGAAAGAGTATTGCCAAGTTGAGGAGGAAAGGAGGGGCCCCGGCACATGACACTATGGTTTGTGTGAATCCTGAGGTCATCAACTGTGGTGACGGAGGGAGGGCTAGAAGACAGAAAGCCAGCTGCACCCCCCGAAGGAATAACGGGGAACACTCGAATAATTTCATGAAGAGCAGAAGGGGCCTTGGTCTTAGACATGGGCTTCAAAGTTGGGGGGTTAGTGAGGAAGGAGGGACGGTGGTCATGAAGTCACGAGGAAGAACAAGGGGACACCCTGTCCACATCCAAGCCCGAGGTAAAGGACGATGGGGCAAAGCCACCATTCAAGTGGCCCAAAGGGAAAGCAGTGTCTTTAAGGAAGTTGCTACTCACAGTTGGAGTAGAAGTATGGGACCCACTGAGAGGAGAGGCCGAGCATGTGATTCCGACCCTGGTGTCTCTGGATCATAGTTGAGAGTTTATGGAGTTGGGGAGGCCGCCAACTATCAGAAGGCCGGACCCAGCTGATGCCTGAGGTCACCACGCTGCAGAGCATCTGGAATGCATACCACTAGCACGTTAGGACCATGTGGGTCAGCATTCGGATGATGGCTTCTTTTTAAACACCAGGCTGTGTTGGTTTAGAGTGAGTAGGTGGGAACTCGGGCAGAGCCCGTGTGGGAGGCAAAGGCGGGGTGTGTGGTAATGCTTCCAGACTGAGTCCTCCGCTCTTCCATTGGAGGCCATGACGTCCCCGGGAATGCCAGCCCAGCTGACTGGATGAGCAGACATGATCTGCTCATGCTTCAATGCGTGCCTTTCCTGCTGTGTTCTCTGTGATGTGTATTCCCCAGAATCCAGGGCAGTGGTAAGTGGTAAGCCAAATGTCTGGCGTTTGTGGTGTGCCAATCTTTCTTTCCACCAAGAAGCGTGGCCAGCCCTGGTCTTCTGTCCTCGCTTCTTCCTTACAGCGCGTCACCAGGGTCTGAGTCATGGCTAGCGGCAAAGTCACCTTCACCCTGTCACTGAAGCTATGGCCCCTCACCACCTCTTAGTCACCGCTGGGATATGATGGATGGACAGAATGAATGGGAGCCCCGGGACAGCCCTGGCTGAGCGAACAGGCAGGTAGTATCCGAGGGCCAACAAATGGCCAACTCATGGAATGAATAGGGGATACATTTCACCAGGCTTCAACCACCCAAGCTATGAGGAACTCGTTTCTAGAATACTCTGGGCCACTCTCACAGTTCAGACCACATCTTGAGCCACTGACTTGAGCTACCCTTGCACAAGAAACCACGGGTGCACATTCTGTTCCAGGAAACCGGTAAGTGGAAAAACGCGACAAACGTGGGTTGTGACTTCAAGGCGTTTCCGTAGTCAAGTAGGGGGACCCGTTGTCCAATCTCCTTTGCAATGTGGCAAAGAAGGCAGGCTGGAGGCTTTGCAGCGACGTATGGAAACAGGGGCAAATATCCAAGACTGGCTGGCTGGAGACAGTAAAGCAATGGAAACTGTTCATCGTAAAGGCCTCTTTCCCCATTTCCAGTTGAGACCATCTCAAGTGTTTTCTTATTTTCTCTGCACTCATTAAGTGATACGACACATGATTTAGAACCCGTGTTCCCTGCTCCCTGCATCGCTGCACCCTGCACACACAGACAGACGTCCAGAACGCTGTGCGTGTGCCTGCCGGCCTCACCGCCGAGCTCGTGATTCTCTAGACTGTATGACAAAGCAGCAAAAGTCACGCTCAGTGATTTCCAGCTCTTCACTTTGTTCATTCCCTAGAGGAACTGTAAACGTTTGTCAAATCAAGGAAGATGCTCAAGATCGACTGGGTGTGTTCTTCCTACAGTGACATCTTTATTCAACGAGACGCGCGTCACTCTCTTACTGTGAGCTCTCCCATCACCATCTGACGTTTGCTCGTCCAGCGTTCTCACTGGACTGAGGGAGGCGTCACTTGCTTGGTTGAAACGCAACTAACAGGTAATAATTACCTGGGATGAGGCAGATTTAGTGATGTGTTACATCTCCTCTTTGATACGTCAACGTCTCTCTACCCACTTTTTTTATCAGCTGCCGTGGGCGGTGTACGTGAATATGTACATGAAATTTCTCTCTGTCTCTGTCTCTCCTTGCCCCCTCCCTCTTTCTCTCTCTCACATGTACACATGATGCACACGCGCATCCGAACTCACAGAAGCATGGCGTAGACTCGAGATGATGGATGGTCAACACCGGAAACCATTCAAGTCTCTGTCTGCGTCAGGTGACAAAGGAAACAATGGGTGGAGTGTCAGAGAAAAGGGCGTTTACTATTTGTGCCTATTAGAGTCCAGGCAGGAAAGGATGCCATCCTCAAGCAGTAATTAAAGACACTTTCAACAGTGAAGCAGGGTGGGTGCCCAGGGCTCACAGCTCCAGCCTGACGAGGCAGCAGCGAGGAATAATTAACATCACCCGGGACCCCAGTGAGGGTGGTTGGTAGAAGCAGCCCGCCTGACCTGCCGGTGGCCTTCAAGAGCGGGACACGGCCAGCCCACAGCGACCAAGCCACTGGAACTTGGCTCCAGCCGTCAGAGCTCCTCCCAGTCCCTCCCCTCAGCCACACCTGACAGGGCACCAGACGGAGCGGGAGCCTCCTAACACCCAGAGAGAAAAGGGTCCAGGACGGCAGGTGAAGTCCAGCACATCTTCTGTGAGTTCTCTCTTACTGGTTAGTCACACACCATGTCCTCTGATCTGCCTCTAAGAGTATTACACCATCCTGGTGCATTCAGATGAAGTAACACTCAAGGTTACGGTCATCTGCAGAAGCAAGTTTAGAAAAGAGAACTCCTGCGTCTCTCGGCCGTGCTCAGGATGCCGGACCCGTTAGTGCAAGGTATTTCAATAGCACGAAACCCCTTACAGCCAAGCAGAGAGCATTCGTCTTGCGGTCTCCCATGTGGCACGTCCAGACTTGGGGTAGAAACAGACATTCCCATCATCGAGTTCTCTTGTTTCCAGCTGCATGACTTAGCACGAAGGCCTTCTGCCTGGCCACTCACTCACACCCTCAAAGGTTTGTCACTTATGTTATTTATGCGGGTTCTAAGGCCCAGGGCACTGAATACAATGGTTAGGAAAATACTGGATGCATATTGAAAATCTGTCTCACCTTTATAAAGAATGGAAATTCCTGAAGGTAACCCTCCCTTGCCTTTGGAAATTAGTCCAAATCCCGAGAAGACTCTGAAAGTGATTTCTGCGGTCGTGATTAAGTGTGCGTTCCCTAGCAAGAGATTTTGCATTCAATTGGCGATGTGTTAAGGGGACAGATGCAAGGCAGACTTACCTGTCTGTCATTTCACTCTTCTGCCAATACATGTTTATTGCCAATCAATGTTTATTTAGTTTTGAGAGAGAAACAGAGCACGAGCAGGGGAGGGGCAGAGGGAGAGGGAGACAGAATCGGAAGCAGGCTCCAGGCTCCGAGCTGTCAGCACAGAGCCCGACGCGGGGCCCGGACCCACGAATCGCGACATCATGACCTGTGCTGAAGTCAGATGCTTAACCAACCGAGCCACCCAGGCACCCCTAAATGCGTTCATTTTTAAGATATGCCGTGTCTCACTCTGGATCAAATTAGCCAAAGCCGGGGGGGTCATGGCTGTGCCCAGTCTCGGGGGCACAATGAGACAATGGGGGATCTTCATGCCCACCCGAGACAGTTTTGCTGTGGCCTCTGCCAGAGGACAGGGAGGAGATAGACATCCAAGAGGGTCCTTCTGGTGAGTGGGTCTGGATGAGCAGTTTCTCAAAGTACCTTCCCCTGTTATCAGTGATGCCCACAGATGGTACATAAGAAAAGGGAGCCGTGGCCAGGCAGGTTTGAGAAACACCAACTTCCATGGAGTTAAAATAGGTGACTTTATCAGGAACGGTGTGAGTTTCCACAAGAGTAACGCGGCATCCGTTGAACGACGGAGCCCTTTCCTTCCATTGTTTAATGAAGCATCTAGAAGGGAGTGATATTGCCCGCCACTTCTTTTGAAAACCCACAATCTGAATTTTTTTTACAGATCCCAGATAAGTGTGCCAAGAGCCTGCCCTGCAGAGACACAGAAGATAATGAAAACGGCACTGTTTGTGGAGCTAAAGATAATTTTACCAGAATCGGCTTCTCAGAATATCCAGGGCACAGGCGTCTTGAAAGATGTCACTCACAAAACAAGGCCAAAAATACGGGGAATGTGTGTCGGCTTCATAAACGAATGGATTGAAATATTGGCAACTAAACAGCTCCGTTCTAGAACAAACGCACATCAGCCTGAGTTGTCAGGAAGCGCCTTTGTGCACACGGGCAGCCCTGCATGGCTCCGGGAGGGCAATTCTCCGTTCCCACCGAGTTCTTCCCAGACATTGCAGGGACCCCCCCACACCTACTCCCAAAGGAAGGATCCTCAGACCAGACTTCGGCCTGACATTCCCATCTCGTGATTTGTGGGTTCTGGCCCCACGTCGGGCTCTGTGCTGACGGCTCGGAGCCTGGAGCCGGCTTCGGATTCTGTGTCTCCCTCTCCCTCTGCCCCTCCCCTGCTCGTGCTCTGTTTCTCTCTCAAAACTAAATAAACATTAAAAACAAATGCATTTATTGGCAGAAGAGTGAAATGGCTTCAGCAGCTGGCAGCCCGCACTCCCTCGGAGGCCTGTGCCCACACGCCAGCCCAGGTGGCCCCCGGCACAGACTTCGTGAGCACAGACACCGTATCACATGCCTCCGGGGTCCCGTCCTAAATCCGTGGTCCATCCAGACACAAGGAGCAAGGACACTGAGTTGTATTCTTTTTTATTTTTTTTAAATGTTTATTTATTTTGAGAGAGAGAGAGAGAGAGAGAGACAGAGAGAGACAGAGACAGGGCCTGAGCGGGGGAGGGACAGAGAAAGAGGGGGAGACACAGAATCGGAAGCAGGCTCCAGGCTCCGAGCTGTCAGCCCAGAGCTTGACGCGGGGCTCGAACCCATGAGCCATGAGATCATGACCTGAGCTGAAGTTGGACGCTTAACCGACTGAGCCACCCAGGCGCCCCGCTGAGTTGTAGTCTCAATTTTCGAAGAGTGGGAAATTTACAGAGAGCTTTCGTTTTCATTGTTTACAAGATCTGGGAATTTGTAGTAAAAACACATGATGAGCGTGTCTTCAGAATACTCTTCCCTAAACCCCAGAGCCCTTCATTCGTGGAAGGTTCTCATGGACATTTCCTTTATAGAAGCGGAAGACTGTCTGTCCATCTCTTCAGCACTTGGGGATTGAGCAGCTGGTAATGGACGAGGGACTTCAAATGTCTGGGTCCCGCACGGGCAGCAGGTGCTAAGACCACGGAATGTTTTCAAAACCTTTGCCAGAAACCCTGATTTCACTTGAAATGACGCTTGCTTTCTGGGTTTCTGTCAGGACGCCTCTGAGCTGGAGTCTGAGGGTGTTCACAGAGGTCCATCCGCTGCGACAGTGGCGAGGCGGGCCGGCTGGGGCCAACGCCCGGGACAACGCAAGACCCTCAGCTCCGGCGAGGGCCGTGACACGTACGGATCACTTAGCGATGCACCTGTAGGAAATAAAGGGACGATATTAAACATACATGAGTTTGGTGGTTGCTGCCTCTCGCGGTCCAGATTTCTATCTGATTCTAATGAAAATAACCAGGGTAAGGTAAAGAGAGAGGCTAGGACGAATATTTGCAGATCCTGAGAGAGATGTGAATCCCTGCTTCAGTGGGTGTTTGGTGTTAGGGATTTGGTCATTTATCCAAGAGTTCTGTGTCACTTATCATGTGCCACGTCCTGCTGGGCGCGAAGGACAAGATTCGAGGGGCTGGCCTTCAGGGAGCCTCCGGTCTAGGAAGGGAGGGGAGTGTTAATCTGAAGTCAGAAGGCATTGAGTGGAGGTGAATGAACGATGCCAGGAGGGCACAGATGAACGAGTGAGACACTCAGGGTTGAGTCCTAAAAATGGGAGGGTTTAGAGGCAGCGTGTGGAGCCCTTTGCATTTCGTGAGGCCGAGGGAAGGGAAGGTGGTGCGGAGAACAGAGGTCAGGGGCTGGATATGTTGAAGAGGAGGGAAGGTAAATCGGGGCACCCCTGGCCACGGGGGCAACCGGAGTGAATCCTGCAGGGAGGCGGAGTAGGAGGAAGAAAACACACTCACCCTCGGAGGGGGACGGACAGAGCCTGGTGTTGGCAGAGCCCCGGGCTCTCCTCGGGAGGGCAGAGGCACCTCTGGCTGGGCTCTGGGGAACCCCTGCAGGCCAAAAAGCCCAGCATCTCGAAGATTCGAAGATTCGGGTGGGGCCCAGAGGCTTCTTCCCCAAAGCAGGGGTGGGCGGCAGTTTCCAAGCACCGGGGGGAGAGAGTGCGAGGGTGTGCGTGCGGGAGGAGAGAGAGGGGGGCCATGAGGAGACTCCAGCTGACGCGGACAGGGGTGAGGTTTGCCGAGCCGCAGAGCAAGGAGCCGGTTCAAGGAACTGGAAGACGAGTTGGGTTTTGGACTCGGGTGTCTGTGCCCACACTGAATGGCTACGGCTAGTCAGCTACTGGTGACGAGCGAAGCAAAGGCAAGAGAAATATAACAGAAATGAAATCTCCTTCCAGCCCGCAGCCCGCTGACGCACACCTGAAACCCGCAGAGCGAGACCACAACCCCAGTGCAGCCCTTCCTGCCCACGGGTCCCGTCCCTGTGTTTTAATAAAACTACCTTCTTGCACCAAGGACATCTCAAGAATCCTTTCTCAGCCGTTGGCTCAAGAACCCCGTCACTAGGATTTTAAAATACTCCCAAATACACAGGTTGGGGCTGGGGATCACGTCTGGAAACGTCCCAGGGCAGCAGGGTCTTGGGTATGTACAAAGTCACGGAAGCTGAATTAGGAAGAGAAGAAAGCCAGGGGCATCCCTGACCGACACGGCCACGGTCAGACGCCATTCCCCGCGACGGCCCCGTGGGGACCCGCGCCTGCTCGCATGCCAACAAGAGAAAAATAACACCATGAGTATCATGCCCTCGGAAATGTTTGTTGTGTTGACCGGGAACAAGGCTCTTCTGACTGCAGGAGGGAGAGAGGGCTGGCGAACGCTGCTTCTAAATTTGTTTTCTAGGAGACCCGTGTTATGTTGCTAAACAACTGTTCTGTTCTGATGGCTTTCGTTTCCTATAAATACAGATCCCCACGGGGGTGTCCAATGTTTCCTGACTTGAGTCCAGAAGGAGCAGGTGTGCTCATGGGTGACTGACTCATGTCTTGAGTAGCCCAGACTGGGTCAGGGCTTCAGAGGCCCTCACGGAGCAGGAGCGAGCTGAGGAGGGGGCCCTGGCTTCCAGGAACCCGGTTCCTTGGAATTTGGGATTCTTGTTTTTGTTTTTGTTTTTAATGTTTATTTATTTTTGAGAGAGAGAGAGAGAGCGTGAGCGGGGGAAGGGCAGAGAGAGAGGGAGACACAGACTCCGAAGCAGGCTCCAGGCTCCAAGCTGTCAGCACAGAGCTCCATGTGGGGCTTGAACTCATCAACTGCAAGATCATGACCTGAACCGAAGTCAGATGCCCAATTGACTGAGCCTCCCAGGCACCCCTGGGATTCTTGTGTTTCATTCCTACTGAAAGCAATACCCCATCCGGGGTTCCAAGGAAAATTCCTACATTAGTGAATATAATCTGTAATCCATTCAAATGTGGGTACATGTTTAGGTCGTTTCTACATTTTGGCTTTGGATTAAAAGAGAGAGAGACAGAGAGACAGAGAGAGAGAGAGAGAGAGATTGAGAGACTTGCAATGGAATATTATTTGGCCTTAAGGAAAGAAACCTTACCACATGGAACGGCAGGGGTGAGTCCAGAGGACACCGCGCTAAGCAAAACAAGGAGACACGGAAGGACAAACATGCCGTGGTTCCACTGACATGAGGGCCCCAGAGTCGTCCAGTGCAGGGACACAGAGCGGGGGGTGGGGGTCGCGCCGGGGGAGGGGGGGGGTTGCTGTTCAAGGGATAAAGTTTGAGTTGTGCAGAATGAACGAGTCTGGGAAGTTGCCTGTGGCCAACACGGCTGTGCTTAAAAGTCTGTTAAGAGAGTGGACCTCCTGCGAAGTGCTTTTACCATAATAACGTGAAAACCACAGGTGAACGTCGAACCCAAGTTCTCTCCGTTTCCTGTTTCATTCACAAGGCATTAGGACATGCGCCCTGAGACAAGGCTCATGCCAGCTTTCCACATCGCAACGCATCTCGCGGAAGGTGCCTCCGAGCAAAAGCTGTGTCATAAAGAAGCAACACAGAAATGTCACTGTGTGAGGGACACTTCACTTCATTCTAAATAAACGCACCCGCAGTTCAATTCGTTAGTGGGGCGCCTGGGCAGCCCGGTCGTTACGTGTCTGACTCATGACCTCAGGTCATGATCTCAGCGGTTGTGAGTTCGAGCCCCACATCGGGCTCTGTGCCGACAGCTCGGAGCCTGGAGCCTGCTTCGGATTCTCTGTTTCCCCTCTCTCTCTCTCTCTGCCTTACCACACTCACGCTCTGCCTCTGTCTCTCAAAAATAAATAGACATTAAATTTTTTTAAAATAAACAAATAAATTTGTTATTAAGACAATGCAAACATATATCATTTCAGACATTGTATTCAAAGGTCTCTGTCTTGGGGCGCCTGGGTGGCGCAGTCGGTTAAGCGTCCGACTTCAGCCAGGTCACGATCTCGCGGTCCGTGAGTTCGAACCCCACGTCGGGCTCTGGGCTGATGGCTCGGAGCCTGGAACCTGTTTCCGATTCTGTGTCTCCCTCTCTCTCTGCCCCTCCCCCGTTCATGCTCTGTCTCTCTCTGTCCCAAAATAAATAAATGTTGAAAAAAAAAATTTTTTTTAAATAAAAAAAGGTCTCTGTCTTAAAATGGTGACGGGAGGCAGTCGAGTCACTGCCGGGCATGACAGGAGCTTCTGGACCAAGGTGTCCACGTTAAAACAGAGGTGCTCCCCTGGCCAGCCTGGAAATGGAAGGAGGAGTCTGGAGTCCTTTTTCAAATTACTTATTTCTTTTTGTTACTGAGAACACTCTCCTGTGACCGGAAGGCAGCCTGCACGTTCTGATTCGGGACACCGTGCTCAGGTTGTGTCCTGTATTCACATGAGCTTTCTGTATCATCGCGCCCCGAGCACAATGTAAAATGAGAACTAAAAACAGGGGAAATCGCTGCTGGAAAAAGGGTAAACCCAAGCTCGAGGCGGCCGCACAGGCGGGAGGCGGGCCGGATGACTCCCGAATCGTATCCGTGGGGTGTCTGTGTGCTCTCCTAGCCCACCCTGTGCAACTCCCTTCCCACACGCTGTCTGTGCTGGGTCCCCGGCACAGACAAATGGCAGGCAGGCTGCGGGGCCGACACTCCCCCCCCCGCCCCCCCACCCACATGCAGGCCAGCACCTGCTCTGGCGGGAAGCGCCCGCACCCAGCTGATATCATCCTTCCAGGAACCCTGCAGAAGGAGCCACCAGACGCACAGTGAGCTGACAGTGGCTCTTGGGGGCTGAGAAGACAGGCGGTTGGCCCTGACCACGTGTTCCTGTAATAAATCAGAAAGCACACGTCTTCCTCCAGATGCACTAGGATATGGGACAGCTTGGTGACTCATCCTGTTTGTCCCCAGCTCTGCTTTTTGCTCATCCCCCGACAGAGAATTTCTGGGAATAAACGGGCCTCAGTGAGGCTTCTAGAAAACAGTGTTGGTTTGATACGGAGACCCGTTGCCATTCTCATATCATGTTTCTGACCATGTATTGTTTACAGGAATCACACTGTTCTTGAAATGTTCTCAGATTAACAGCTGCACGACTTTAAAATTTTCTTTTATTAATTTTCTTTATTTTTGAGAGACAGAGAGAGACAGAGCATGTGTGGGGGGTGGGGGTGGGGGCAGAGAGGGAGACACAGAATCTGAAGCAGGCTCCAGGCTCTGAGCTGTCAGCACAGAGCCCGATGCGGGGCCCGAACCCACAAACTGTGAGATCATGACCTGAGCCGAAGTCGGACGTTCAATTGACTGAGCCACCCAGGCGCCCCAACAGCTGCACAACTTTAGGTGGGAGACTGTATTGTGCTGTTGCTCAGGAAACATGTACTCCCCTTTCCCAGGAAGACTTACATCCTGGTCTCACAAGCGACGGGCTGAGGGCCTGGCGTTAGCTTTCCGCAGTGCAAATGGATGCAGATTTGGCCGAGTGAACACCCGAACACGCTTGCTTGTGTCGGCTCACTCTACATGTGCCTCCTGTCTGTGTGGGAACTGTGTATCCCAGCTGGATGGTTCTTCTTACAGCCTGGAAGGGCTTGAGAATCGGGTCTCCGCTGACCCGTGGCTGCGGTAGAAAACCAATGTCCTACCTGCAGACCCTGGGGGAAGTAATGAAATGCTGACTGTTTAAGGGAATTGTTTGTTGCCACAGAAAAAGCTGACTTGCCTGTTCGCTCACTGACTTACGGTATCATTTCAGAGCATGCCTTTTATTCTGCTGATCTTCAGTGGGCGGTTGTATCAGCTAGCTATTGCCACAGTAATGCTGCGTAACAACCACCCACCATATTTCAGCATCCGATATAACGGGTGTTGATATCTCCTGCATCTGTGCACTCAGGGGAGTGAACTAACATCGGTCGGGCTTCCACCGGGGTGAGTTGGCGGGGGCAGCTCTGCGCCACGTGTCTGACATCCAACTCCTGCTCCAGCACGTTGTCCGAGGCATTGGAGCCCAACTACGCAAACAGTCTTCAGGCTTCTTCTGTGTCACGAAGGCTAACGTCTCCACTCACGTGACCAAGCCAGCATCGGCGGACCAGAGAGGTAAACCCCTTCTTGTAGGGGCAGGGGAAGGACTGAGTATTTCTAAAAATAATCCAATTTACTGCACTAACTCGTCCTAATATTTTACTGTGAGTGATTCCCTGTTGTTGTTGTTGTTGTTTGTGTCTGTTTGTTTGTGTTCTCTTTCTCTCTCCATTTCCAGGTTGAAGAACTAAAAATACACATGCTTCACAACCCACATACAGGCTGCCCCCAAAGAATTTCTGCCATTGAACATTTATATAACGTGACCACCTACAACCTAATTAACTGATCATTCTCTACATTGTCCCTTTAATATTTCAAACATAAAAAATAATATAAAAACAGGAAAGGGGAACAAAACATAAGAGATCTTAAATATAGAGAACAAACTGAGGGTTACTGGAGGGGTTGTGGGAGGGGGGATGGGCTAAATGGGTAAGGGGCACTAAGGAATCTACTCCTGAAATCATTGCTGCACTTTATGCTAACTAACTTGAGTATAAACTTAAACAAATTAAAAAATATGTATTGATCAAGCCTAATGGACCATACTGAACAACACCCTTAGGACTATGGTATAAATCTGTTTTGTTCAATACGGTGCCGCAAGCCACATGTAGGAGCATTTGAAACGTAGCTAGTCCGACTTGAGACACTCCATGAGTAAAAAATATATGCTGGATTTTGAAGACATCATATAAAAAGGTAAAATACATCATTAGCAGTCTTTGTCTTGATTGTATGTCCAAATAAAATATTTTGGATATATCGGGTGAAATAAAATGCTGTTTTCTAAAATTAACTCTACCCAGTGACGTCAAGGAACAAGTAAGAACCTCTGAAACCCCCCTCTTTGATCAAAGCAATGAGACCGCTAGCAAAAAATGGTCAGACTTAACTTTTTCAGAACGCTGGAAATTAATGAAAGGTTTACAACAACCTCGGGAGCCGTTTCCAGAAAAATGGCCAAATTCTGGGAAGAACAACAAACTTTGTAGCGTTTTAACTTCTTTACCCCATATTTTCCCTCCCCTACGCCTCAGTGCCCTTGAACCACCAGCAGGTGACTGTGGTGGAAATTAGCAGCCCCAAAAGGGCAGAAGGGAGGTCTGTCCCAGGCTTCCTGGGAGATGCCACTCACAAGCCTAGCCTTGTTTTCACCTGACTTGAAGCCCGTTCCGTACGTGTAGCCTTTTCTTCGGAGGAGTTTGTCCAAAACAGTCAGAGGCAATTGCTGAGCATTGCGGCTTCCTGAGGCAGTGGGGAAAAGTTGGACAATCAATAGAATAAAATAAAATAAAAACCGGAGAATGAGACATCCACAGGAGGCTTTAAAAAGCTCTAAGGTGTGTCTGAGAATCTAGAAGGTCATGCACGGTGGTGCGCAGGCTCAGGAAAGTCCTTCAAAATCTGGAAGCGATTACCTCTGGATGACCTTGGGGCTCTAAGCCAGTAGGAAGCAAAGGTTGAGGCAGAGTTGCTAACTGCCTGGCTGAGTGCGAAAAGCATTCCCCAACTTGCACACAGAGCCCCTTGGCAAACATTGCTTCCAGTAAGGGAATTCTCTCTTCAAACTAATTTGTTTGATTAATTTGTCATCACTAAATTAATCGAGCAGAGACATCAGTGACCAGAGAGTAGACATAGTTCATTCAGAAAAGTAGCCAAACAAGAACAAAGCAACACTTGTGGAAAGGGAAGAATCTTCTTTCAGAGATGCCACTTATTATTTTCTAGAATGTTCCTTTTTCAACCACAATAACAAAACCATAAGACAGAAAAGGAAACAAGGAGATATGGCTCCCATATGGAGGAAGCAAAGTTGTTGATAGAAATGGTCCACGAGGAAGCCCCAGCACAGAACCTACTAGCCAGAAACTTCCCACCATCCATTTTAAGTGTGTAGAAAAACTAAACTGTGCTTCAAGAATTAAGGCAAGGTATGAGAGTGTTGTCTCCTCTATCAGAGAGCATGAATAAAGAGAAATAATGTAAAAAGAGCCACATGGCAATTGTGGAGCTGAAAAGTACAATACGGAAGTGAAAAGTCCCTAGAGATTCTCAGCAACAGATTTCCAGAATCAGGATTTCTGCAGGTGGGGTCTGAGCCTGCCCTTTTTTCCAAGTCTCTCCATGATCCTCCGACAGCTCCACGCACTGCACGGTGCATCCCCTGAAAGTCCTCTAGAATCCCTGGGACACTTGGTAGCATTCAGAGGCTAGGGTCCCAGCCAGAACTATACACGGACTCCCCTAGACATTTGTCTCTTTGACAGAACTTCACAAGTAATTCTGATGTGCAGGGTAGCATGATCCCCCTGCTCTATGGACGGCAGCACGGGGCCCAGAGAGGGACAGAGCAGCCAATTCTGGGGAGAGCTGACAAATGTCCCCAAGGAGGCAGAAGATGTGTGTAAGGGCTTTGATCAGGATTGAGCTCTTGAAGGAAGTGATTTTTTTTTAGAGCCAGACTCAGATACCTAGGAGACAACGGTCTGAGGGTGCACTTGTGCAGTCACGATACAATTCCACTGACCGGGTGGAGAGGGAGAGGAGTTCAAACAGCAGAAAGTTATTTTCTCTGAGTTCTGGGGGCTTGAAAGTCTGAGATCAAAGTGTGGGCAGGGCTGGCTTCCGGGGAAGCCCCTCTCCTTGGGTTTCAGATGACCACCTTCCCACTGTGTCCTCGCGTGGCCTCACGTGTCTTTGGGGAGAGAGGTCTCAGGTGTGTCTTCTTATAAGGTCACCAGTCTTATCAGATTAGGACCCCGCTGTTATGACGTCATTAAAGTCTTGTGTCCAATTCAGTCACGCTGGGGGCTTAGGACTTCAATGTACAAATGGGGGGTACGGTCAGTCTATTATCAGGAGGGCAGCAAAGATTTGACCCTTGGGAACAGATATGGAGTCTTGAAATGGCAATATGTCTTCAGGGCTGGATTGCTGAAGAATCACTAAGGTTCCCTCCAATCTGGAGAGAAATGCTAACAGCCCGCTTGCCCATAATTAGCCCTAGTAAAGGCAAAGTTACATGAAGGCGACTGTATCTCACCATCACAATGAGGTCATCTAAGGGGCCAAGTTTCAATTCATCTTCTTTTTGAAAGCATTCAGGCTCACAGTCAGAAAACTAGGAACGCAGAGGTCTTCTGGTAGAAAAGCATTCCCAAACTCACCCGCTACTTGGCGGGTCCCCAAAGTTCTCTTGGTGCATCTGGAAATGGAACCACCATCCCTTATCCCACGCGCTTGTACTGAGGCGCAGCGAAGACTGATGGGGACACACGAATCGACCGAGCGAAGTGTTACAAGCAAAAAGACAACACGTGTGTCTTCGATGAAACAGACTGATGAACAAACAAAAGAACTGGTCAAAAATAAAGAGAATGGTGTTTTTGACACTAACCGCTTTTCCCCACGTTCTTGAGTTGGTTGTATGAAAGGCGCAATTAACCATCATCATGAAAAGCCGACCGGAATCCCCAAAACAGAAAGGTCTAATGGCGCTCAAAGTGTCAAAGAGCATGGCCCTCCGCCCCTTGCCGCCTCCCGCCCCTGCCAGTGAACACGCCTGTCGGTGTCGCCCCACGCCCCCTGCAGGTTCCACTCAGGACACGCGTAACCGCACAGATTTACCCCTACGACGCTCTTGTCCTGCGAGGCTTCAGGCCGCAATCCGACGAAAGAGATGACCACAAATCACCATCCCAGATCATCGCTCGGACCCCTTCTCTGAGCCTGAGATTACGATGCCGCCATCCAGACCGCCTACGGCTTCAGGCTGCAGATGAAGCGATCACCGAGGCTTCGGCTGGAGCTCTGTCCCACCATCCCCCGTGCTGGAGAAAGAAATCACTGACTGACAGATCTGCAATCGGGAACAAGATAAAATGCCAACAACCTTGTTGGTGATATTACAGGGCGCGGATGTCCCGCAGGGGTTACAAACCCAGTGTAACTTTGTCGTAAATACAGAGCTTCATGCCAGAGTCAGGACGGAAACCAGGGTCGGCAGACTGCAGCCCCCACCTCCACCCCCGGCCAAATCCACCATAACCCGTTAGTGCACGACCTGTGAATGAAGGATTTTTGGATTTTTTTAAACGTTTATTTATTTGCGAGACAGACAGAGAGAGACAGAGACAGAGCATGAGGAGGGGAGGGGCAGAGAAAGAGCGAGACCCAGAATCCGAAGCAGGCTCCAGGCTCCGAGCTGTCAGCACAGAGCCCGACGCGGGGCCCGGACCCACGAACCACGAGATCATGACCTGAGTCGAAGTCGGACGCTTCACCGACTGAGCCACCCAGGGACCCCAAGGATTTTTGGACTTTTAAATGAATGCAAAATAGTAGAAGAAAAAGACTATTTCATGACAAACGAAAAATACAGGGCCCTTAAATAAAATTTCGTCGGAATGAGGTGTGCATATATGTTCCTTCATCGTGGATCATTCGTGGCTTCTCCCAGGCCACGTGGACAGAGCTGAGTCATGGCAGAGACTGTATGGCCTGCAAAGCCAAAAATAGGTGCTATCGGGTTGTGCTGACCCCGGTGAAGGCCATGGTCCTCCACCCGGGTGGGCAATGGAGTCACACGGAGAGCACGGAAAGAACCGTATTCAGGCTTTCGGACAGAGCTTTACTTATGCTAATCGGTGAGGGTCTCCAAACTGATTCGTCTGGAAGCCTGAGCCAGGTGACGCCACGGGCAATGAGCGGGCGCCACGTCCTTCTCAATTCACAACTGGTTGTCACCGTGCTCCCAGACCCCCTGACTGACTCCGGAGCCCTCCGCTGGCTGGGCTCCTCACCCCAAGAACGCCTTCCCAGGAACCACCCACACGTGCGTCTGTGCACACGGACACACACACCACACACAGGACTGTCACGTGCGCATGTGCACACACATACGTGCCCGGTGATTTTCAAAGCTCAACAGAGTAGAAAACATGTTCTACTAGATCAAGGGTGTAGGTGACTTATCTAAGTAACACGTATCTCCTTGTCCTAGGTGAAACCTCTCTGGCCCTTTATTTTGAAAAGTAAACAGTTGCCCTTGGACACAGGGACCATGTACAAGATCTCAAGGTGACTTCATTCTTGACCTACTTTTGGCACGGCTGAACCTCTAGGTGGCAGCAGAAAGTCACAGATGAAATGTGTCTCTTTGGGTGTTGAGTGTGTTCTCTGTCCCCGTGTGTGTGTGGATGTGTGCGGATATATGATGTGCGTGCCTTCTGCTTCTCCATCCGCCCTGCCTTTAGGGCGCTTTGTGTGGGTTCGCACTGTCTGGGGCCGAGGGGAGCTGCACACCTCCCCCGGCCGGCTGTGAATGTCCAGAAGCTTCCGTGCTCCCCAGCTCCCCACACCCTGTGCTAGCAGCCCCGGGGTCAGCCCTGTACTTAAATTCATGGGGCAAAGCTTCGGCCCCAGCCCCTTTGCCTGGGACGCATTATAAGAAAGTTAGGGGATGGGGACTTTTTAAATTAAATTCTTTCACGTTCAAGTATTAGTTGGTTTGCAGACCAAAGAGAAGGAGACTGCAGACATTCTAGCCCCGTGTGGAGAGACAGGGCGCGGTTCTCCAAGACGGCCTCGCCCCTGCTTGGGTCTGCTCTGAGCCCCACTCTCCTCATCTGTGAAATGGGGCCACGTCGCCTCACCAACCCCACAGCATCAGGACCCGAATGAGCCAGGCTGCGTAAACCGCGGCACACGCGGTTCCGGAATGTGATGATGACAGGGACGGGGTGTCCCTGTGGATGGTGCCAACATGTCTCAGCAGCCCCCCTCCAGGCCCCCATCCTGTCTGATTTCTGCTCCCCTTCGTCCCGCTCTGCAGGCAGCCAGTGTAGACGCCCTGCCAGTCCTGCGCTCGGTGGAGGTGGACAGAGTAAGCCCAGCAGCTGGCAGGGCTGGGTGTGGGGACACGGGAGACCCTGCCCCGGGCTGGCCTCCACAGCCGTCCGGCACCCTTTTTTGTCCCAGAGCCCGGGAGGTGAGCGCTGTGCCTGCTCACCCACATTCTGGGCCGAGGCCACCGCAGCCACAGGTGGCCCTTTCCCCTTGGAGCCAGTGCACCTTCCTGGCGAAGGATGCCAGCTCCTCGGCCCCCAGGGATGTGGCTGGCCCCACTCCCCACCTGACCCAGACCCAGAGCTCGAAAGGGGAGCCACGGTGGCTCTGAAACGCCCTACTGGACGTGACCTGGGTCATTAATTATTTGTGTCACAGTCTGTACTATGCAGCAGGCCGAAGCCTCCACTTTGGACACCTGTACAGCCACTGGAGAATTCTTGGAGACACCAGACACTGGTCTCATTGTAAAAGAAGTGTGTTCTCTCAAAAAGGCAGCTCCTGACTCCTCACGGCCCACGGGAGACCGCCAAGTGCGGCCCGACGTGTCCAGCTCAGCCCGACGGTTCTCTTAAACACAGACGCCTGTCTGCGGCAACGTCCCCACCCTGTGTGTGAGCAGAGAGGCGGGTCTGAACAGCTCTGGGCTCGGGGACCAGCACCAGCAGGAGAAGCCCCCTGGCCATGCCCTGCTTCCGGGACTCCCCCTTGGGGTTGCCTGACATCTTCAGCCACAAGACTGAGCAAAGCCTGATCTGCGGTCTCCACTCAGTCAGAGGAAAGTAACAGTCGGGCATTGGATGTGTGAGATTTCAGAGTAATAGCCGGTATATGGATTGGAGTTTTCAATCGCTCTGAGATGTCGTGTGTGTGTGTGTGTGTGTGGGTGGGGGGGACCTGAAGCACAGAGGCCAGCTTACAAATGTCTCTCTCGCAGACAGGTCACTACAATCTCGTCAGGACACTGAACAGAAGAAGACACCGTGTCCTTTCCCGCTGTTTAATATTTTTTTTTCTGCCTGTTCAGATAATAATGTGTTAACCATCCCAGCCACCGTGTGACCTAACCCCAGCCAACCAATCAAAGCGAAGGTGAAACAAGGCAGCCGGGGGGCGCCCTGGACAGGTCAGTCTCCAAGCCCACACGGCTCTGTGCGCGGATATACCCAGTGCTCTCTGAGCCGGGAGAGCGCGGAGCCCCAGGGTTCTTGCGCTGGACCCCACGGGGATCTGCAGGCATCCAAGTGTGCTCCAGAGACACTTGCAGGTTTGACCGGATTCGAAGCTGTGTCTGCTCCACGTTCAATGCTGGAAGAGAACCCTGACTGTGCGTGGGCTGCAGCCCTCTCTGTAACCGACCGTTCCCACAAAGACATCGGAGGGGGCAGTGCAAATGTTGCCAAGCGTTTATTAAGCCCGGGAGAGCCTTTCTGCCCAGCCATCTCTGTGAGGGTCCCCAGGTACTGGGGTGGAGCGTGGAGGAGAAGGACGCCAGCGGGGGGCTCGGTGGCACCCGTCAGACTCACGTCGTCCACAGAGACACGGCGGCAGCCAAGGGAAGACGCTCTCGGCTGCTGGCTTAGGGATTGGTAAATAATGAGGTCCTGGAGGGAGGCCTCTGGTTGTCAGAGCATATGCTCTAACAGATGGGATCGCATCGGCAGGTTTGGGGCTCACTCCAGGGACCTGCCAATCACCGGCATCTAGCTTCTGGGAGGCAGCGAGCCTTTGGAAAAGGACAGAGGTATTGGACAGCAGCTTCAAACCCATTTCGGGGCAGCCGAACCAGAAGGACCTTTCCACCCCCCGGAGGCCAGAGGGCCCCAGCGAGGCTCCAGGTGGGTCCGGAGATGTTTCCTGCGGGGAAAGCTACCGACGGTTCTGTCGTTCTCCAGGTGGGGTCCCGGAAAGCTAAAGGGTGCAAACCACTGAACTAGCCCGTCATCTACTTAGGGACGAGGATTGTGTTACTCCCTCCTTCCCTCCCCAGCACACTGTCGGACCCAAGTGGGATCCAAACAGATAGTTTGAGAGGGATCAGAGCAGCGAACACGGGACCCTGATACGATTTCGGCCTCTCCCCTTAAACTTGGTTTCAGATGGAAAAGCCGAGGCCCAAGGATGAGACAGCCTGTGCGCGGGTTTATTTCACACGCTTCTGGGCTGCACAGGACCAGTGCCTGCTCCGGCCAGACTCCCAGAAAAGCAAATTTCAGAGAGAAACGAAGGGCTGTTATCAGCCCCACCTTGAGTTTGGGCGTACTCACTACACTGGAAACACCGGGATGAACCCCGCCGTGCTGTGCACCTTGCGGGTGAAGAAGCAAAGCAGAGCAAAATGCAAACCAGCTATGGAGGAAGTGCGTGCAGACCATCTGCTCCCGCTCGGATCCGTGGTGCTTCCACCGGCCCCGCGCCCGGCGGTGATGTGGAGGGGGCTGCGCCCCAGGGGCCAGGTGGCATTCCCGGGTCCGGAACTTTGAAGGAGCGGCTACAGCCCCCTGAGATCCCGCACAGACCCAGCTCCTTTAGAAAGCCCCCACCACCCCAGGGGGACAGGTGCCCACTCCTGCCATTGAAGCTGAAGGAGGGGGACAAGAAAGGATTTCCCCAAGTCGCTTATGCCCGCCGGGCTTCCGTTTGTCCATCGGCAAAATGGAGCTATTAATACCTTCCTCCAATACGTTTTGTGGGTGTTAAATGAGCCGTGCCCAGCATCTAGCATCTGGTACGTGATTATGCCAGTGGTTTGGAAATGTGGGTTGCCACCCACTAGAAGGAAAGAAAATCAATTCCGTAAGCCGTGATTCTCAGTGATTCGGGTGGCTGTTGATTCTAAATGCCTGACTGGGGAGTTCAGCTTCAATCCTCTCGCGGGTATCTCTGCTCCATTTTTTTTTTTAAATCATACGTAGCATCAGTAAGCGTTTTCATGCAGGTTTCGTTTCAGTTGTATTTATCATACACATGAAGTGGTTTGCAATGGGTGATCTATTTCTTAATCCTTAAAAGAAAGGAAAGGAAAACATCGCATTAGGGCATCAATAGACACTAGCCACTTTGCTCATCTCTCTCCTCATCTGTCCCCCGGGGAAAACAGGGCGGCCAGTTGTGTCCATCCGGGTATCTAAAAGGGTTCTGCACCCAGTTCTGATTCCTGGAGGAGAGAGGATGGAGAGGGCTTTCCCGCACCCCCAGAAGCTCAGTTCTGACCTTTCTCACCCCGGGCATAGCGTCAGGTTCCCCAGGTTCGGGGCTCAGTCCCACAGGACCGTCTCCACCCGTTTCCGACACCTGAGCTCTTGGGCTCCAGATCGCAGGTTACGATGACCCTCTGCCTTGGGTTAGATTAATTTTCTTGTGGGGCTCACAGAAGTCAGGGAAACATTGTACGTGCCAGACCGCTGGTTTGTGATAAAAGGACACAAGTCAGGAACAGCCAGGTGAGGAGATGCACAGGGCCGGCGATGGGAAGGGGCATGGGGCTTCCCCGCCGTTTCTGGGCACACCCCGTCTCAAATCCTCCGAATGTTCACCACCACCCCACACCCTTTTTGGGGGGCGGGTTATGGAGGCTTCAGCGCATAGGTGTGATTGATTAAACCACTGGCCTTTGGTGATTGGTCCCACCTCCAGCCCCTCGCCCCTCTCCCCTCCCGGAGGTCAGGGTGGGAATGAGAGTTCCAGCCCCCGAATCAGTCACGTGGCTGTGCCTACCTTAAGTGCGGCCAGAATCACCTCGTCAACGTCGTCACTCTCATCACACAGGAACACTCGGCCGTCTCAGGAGGACTGCGCTAGAGGCAGGGACAAGGACCGAATGCGTCTTTCTCACGGTCCATCACAAACATCACAGTATCGACGTCAACAGTTGCCATGGCCGAAACAGGAGAACGAGGTGGGGACCGCTGCTTCTGCACACGGTGCGGCCGCTCCGCTCTCTCCGGGAAGTCACGGCCAGAAGGTTCCACGGGGAGCAGGGCTCCACACGCACCCAGCTGCCCCACAAGAGCGGGTGGGACCACAGGAGGATCTGGAGGAACAGATGGGGTGTGGCGGGCAGCTTGTGGACAAAGGAGAGAGAACAGAATGCCCTCCTCGCTTGCCCTTGGGGTCATGGTTTTCTAGCAGGCAGGTAGTTGGAAAAGAAGCCACAACTCAGAGAGCATCAGGAGGTAAGAGTGTGTGTGTGAGAGAGAGACGCAGAGACAGCAGCGTGGGCAAGTGAATGGGACAGGGGGGGCAGTCCCAGCCAGAGCCGCACGCACCTACCCCGGGGTTTGAAGAGAAGGCACATGAGTGACCTCCCCTGCCCAGGCTGAGCCGACCCCCCCGTGCACCTGGGCCACTGTGGGGAAATGCACATGTGTGGACAGAAGCCCAGCTGCTGCAACACAATGGCGGTCATTCTACTGAACAATGACCTTGACTCCCCCGGGGCAGGCGCCGCATAGATTACCACACGGTGCACCCGGGTAAGGCCGAGTAGGGAAGGCAGGCATCCAGCATGACCTGTTGCCCGGAGCCTCATGACCCCATTGTCTCGGCACAATTCACACTCCCCCACCCCCCTTGGAACCTGAGGTCTTGAGCAGAAGAGCTCATTGCAACAGGACAGGACCCACGTCCCAGCTCACGCTCTGATGGCCCGGTTCCCCAGGCCTCCTTCCTGAAAACTGGAAGGTTCCAGCCTGAGATGCTGGGCATGGGTCCCGCCTCCTGGAGGTGGCCAGCTCCTTGGGCTCCTGCTAAGGGACAGGGCAGTGGCAGGAGCGAGCCTCTGGGGTTAAGAGCATGCCCTCTGAGGTCAAGCCATGCTTTAGGACTGTGGCCAAGCACTTTCCTGAAAGCGAGGGGAGTCGCTTCCTGCTAAGTCACTTCCTGCTAAGAAGTGCCCCCCCATCCCTCTGGGGTCAGGAGCTCTGCAGGGGCTTTCTGTCACCCCCTTATGGTTGCCACCCACACCTAGGAGAGACAGGGTGTCTCTGCAGCTGGGGAAACCACTATTTCCTTCCTCTCTGTCTCTTTCTCTCTGTTGTTTTTGGCCAGTGGGGGTTCGACAGATACACATTGCTGTTCATCTGAAGACAAAGCTCTTACTCAATACATTGTTTTTTTTTTTTTTTTGCAAAAGCATTCTGAGAAATTTTGGGGGCGGTGGGAAACCCCCTTTAAACTGGGATAGATTTACACGAAGCAGCTGAAAAAAGAAATGACCTGAATGAGTTACATTCACAGTTCTCAAGCTGCATTTTCCCCTTTCCTCATCTCCACCAGAGGGCCTGTTGGCGAAATCGGCAGCAAAGCTGATTGAGGCGTTGGGGTGGCCGCTAACACTGGGAGCAGGCTTCGCTGCCAGGCCTGCAAGTGGGAAACGCATCGTCGAAATGCCTTCAGCCTTGGTCCCAACGCCATCTTTCCAGAAACGTACACGTGTGTGTGTGGTATCCAAGTACTCCTTATGATGAATTCATCCACTCAACAAATACAAACGGAGTGCCTCTGACAGCTGTCATTCCAGGCAGCCCCTGCTCAGAGCGTGGTGTCGAGGACGAAACCTGTGCATTCGTGGTTTTATGATTCTGGCCGAACACCCAGAATGGAAAGTCACGCAACAGTGTCAGTATTTAGGCAATCCCGCTTCGGGGTATTTACCCCCAAATCATCGAAAGCAGGGACTCTACGAGCTATTTGTACGCCCATGCTTGTAGCAGAATTATTCACAGCAACCAGAAGGTAGACACAACCCAAACGTCCATTGACAAATTAAGTGGAAAAACCAAATAGGACATGTACGCACAATGGGATATTACTCGGCCTTAAAAAGGCGAAAAATTCAGGGCGCCTGGGTGGCTCAGTCCGTTAAACATCCGACTTCAGCTCAGGACATGATCTCATGGCTCGTTAGTTCTAGCCCCGCGTCGGGCTCTGTGCTGACAGCTCAGAGCCTGGAGCCCGCTTCAGATTCTGTGTCTCCCTCTCTCTCCGCCCCTCCCCTGCTCTCACTCTGTCTCTCCATCTCTCAAAGATAAATAAACATTTTTTAAAAAGGCAAGAAACTCTGTGGGGTGCCTGAGTGATCCAGTCGGTGGAGGGTCAGACTTCAGCTCAGGTCATGATCTTGGGGTTCTTGGGTTCAAGCCCCTCATCAGGCGGATCCTCTGTCCCCCCTCTCTGCCCCTCCTCTGCTCATGCTCTTTCTGTCAAAAATGAATAAACATTTTTTTTTACAAGAAACAGGCAAGAAATTCTGACACCTGCTACAACATGGATAGACCTCGAAGCCATTGTGCTGGGCGAAACAAGCCGGTCACACACACACACACACACACACACAAATACTGTAGGATTCCACTTACATGGGGCTCCTAGAAGGGGTCCCCAAGGGTTCCTCCAAGTCATAGAGGAAAAAGATGGTGGGTGCCAGGGGCTGGGCAAGGGGGTGGGGAGGGCCTTAATGGGGATGTAGATGAAAAAGTTCTGGTGATGGATGGTGTGGCTGGTGCCATAACAGAGGAAATGTATTACTGCCTTTGGACTATATACTGAAACATGACCGAAACAGTGCATTTTATGTTATACATATTATACCACATTAAAAAAAAAATCCCTTTAGGCCCCATCTCAGCCCCATTTGATCAGTATTCCTGGAAACACATCCCAGGCGCTGGGTTCCACCCACAGCCTGGATGCGCTGCGCTGGGCGAGCGGGTGCGCTGGGTGATTCCTGCACGGGGCTACGAACGTCCCGGATTTCTGTGAGGCTTCAACGGAGTGGCCAACGCTCACCTTAAAGAAGCAGGGGTCCTGGAAATATGGGAGGTAGAGGAACTCCAACACTTCTCTGGATTACTTGCAGAAGTATTGAGGTTCTCTCTGGGGTCCACTTACAGCAAACAGACGCGTGAGCTCAGTTACCGGGGCTCACCAGTGCGTATGTGTCGATACCGTCGTGGGCCGGGCACTCTGCAAAGTGCTGGGCCACCGCCGTGACTAACACCAACCAAATCTTTACCCGTCAGGGACCTTCCGTTCTCATCAGAGACACACACACAATTTAAGAGGCACACAGGATGTGTACCACGTATCTGGGTGTGTGAAGCGCTATGGAAGACGCTGAGCAAAGTCACGGGGCAGTAAGAGGTTGGGAGTGAGATGGTTTAAGGGGCGGGGTTACCATTTTTAAAAGGGTCTGTGTCGCTGGATGCCGTAAGCCCAAACACAAAAAGAACCTACGTGAGGACTGTGCTCTGGAGGTAATTTGTCAGCGGTAACTTGGAGAAGTGGCTGGCAACTCTGGAACCACTTTGCCGCGTACCAGGGTTAAAAAACATCCACGAGTACATGGCAGGTCACGAGTCCCAGGTTCCTCACCCAGAGAGAGAAGTTACGGAGAAGCAAGGAGGCGGATGCTAGAAGGAACGCGGTCCTCCGGGATTCGAGTTGGAGATGTCAACGTGAACTCCTGTTTGTTTTAATATGTGCACGAATGAGTAGATACAGAAATAAATGGGTGTGTCCGTCTACGGGTTAAGACACATATACATTCTTTCTATTTCCACCTTCGGGGAGCCAGAACACCCAGCGCCTAGAACGTGGTCCCTAACTCCTTTTCCAGTAAGAGGAACCAGGGTTCCTTGAGCAAAGTGGTTGATTCCAGGACCGGAAAGAGGAAGCGAACGATGAGCTGGGAGCATCGTGCGGCTGGCAAGTCAGGAAATGATTGTTTTAAAAGTTGACGCTGGGGTGGGGCAGGACTGGAAGCGTGTCAGCAGGAACCAACCCGCAAGGACGTCGAACCGTTGAAGCAGGAACAATTTCGGCAACAAAGATAAATAATGCTAGTATTTGATGATGCCCGAAAGGACAACGTGAGTAGCCACGAGTCCACACTGATACAAAGAAATGATTGGATGCAAATAAATGGGATAAGGGGAGCACATGTCCCTTAGTAGAGTCATTCAGTAGATGCAGGACCGAGGGAACAGAAATCACCACGGCAACACGGCAGTGCTAAAAGCCGCAGGCAAGGTCGAAACTTGGAGCAGAAGCAGGATATTGACGAAACCTCAAAGCATCTCCGCCCCCAAAAGCTCCTAATTACTGTGTGAGTTTGAACATACATCCACAAGCCCTTCTGTGTGCCTCCCTCTAAGCTGAGCAGTGCTTCTCTAAATGAATGGAAAGGTAGTGACTTTACAGTGGAGAGGCCTGGCAGACCACCTCAGCCAGGGGGTCAAGGGGGACATCACAGATGACAGGTGGTGATGGCATCATATACCACTGGATGTGATGACAGCACATCGTTTCCACACTATTGTCCCCAAATTCAGAACTCCCGTGTAATCGTGAGAAAGTAGTTGGCACGCCCAACTTGAGGGAAATCCTACAAAATACTTGGCCAGTATTATTCAAGAGTGTCAAGGTCATGAGAAACCCTGAGGAGCTGTCACAGAGTGGAAGTAATTTAAAGGGACGTGACACCTAATACAACATGGTGTCTGGTGGGAACTTGGGAGAGTCTAAAGATCCCGAGCTTTAGTTATAGCGTCGTTTTGTGTGTCCTGGCATGTCACCAGGATAGACGCACGATGCTTTTGTGAGATGTTGACTTTAGGGGAAGCTGGCTGAAGGATCAGGAACTCTTGGGATCTGTTCTGTAAATTTAAAATGATTTCAAAATAAAAAGTTGAATGAAAGTTTTCAAAAGGATTGGTATTTCCCTGATGATGAGTGATGCTGAGCATGTTTTCGTGTGTCTGCCAGCCGTCTGGACGTCTTCTTTGAGATGTCACCTCACACCTGCCAGAATGGCTAACGTTAACAACTCAGGAAACAACGGATGTCGGCGAGGCTGTGGAGAAAGGGGAACCCTCTTGCACCGTTGCTGGGAATGCAAACTGGTGCAGCCTCTCTGGAAAACAGTATGGAGGTTCCTCAAGAAATTAAAAATAGAACTCCCCTACGACCCAGCAATTGCACTATTAGGTATTTATCCAAAGGATACAAACATGTTGATTAGAAGGGGCACATGTACCCCGATGTTTATAGCAGCACTATCAACAATGGAAACTATGGAAACTGCCAAGATATCCATTGATCGATGAATGGATAAAGAAGATGTACACAATGGAATACTACTTGGCAATGAAAAAGAATAAAATCTTGCCATCTGCAACAACATGGATGGAACTGGAGTGTATTATACAAAGTGAAATAAGTAAGTCAGAGAAAGACAAATATCATATGACTTCACTCATATGTGGAATTTGAGAAACACAACAGATAAACGTAGAGGAAGGGAAGGAAAATCAAGATAAAAACAGAGAGGGAGGCAAACCATAAGAGACCCTTAAATACAGAGAACAAACTGAGGATTACTAGAGGGAACATAGGGGAGGGATGGGCTAAATGGGTGATGGGCATAAAGGAGGGCACTTGTTGGGATGAGTACTGAGTACCACATGTACTGGGGGGCACCTGGGTGGGCACCTGGGTGGCTCAGTCGGTTGGGTGTCTGACTTCGGCTCAGGTCATGATCTCACAGCTCCTGAGTTCGAGCCCCGCGTCGGGCTCTGTGCTGACAGCTCAGAGACTGGAGACTGCTCCGGATTCTGTGTTTCCCTCTCTTTGTCTACCCCTCCTCCGCTCATGCTCTGTCTCTCTCTGTCTCAAAAAGAAATAAACATTTAAAAATTAAAAAAAAAAGATGAATCACTGAAGCCAAGACTACACTGTATGTTAACCAACTTGTATTTAAATTAAATTTTTTTTCAAAGGAGCCATTAGCCTTCTAGACTCTCAGTCCTCAAGTTTAACAAGAGTAAGCAGTTGTCTCAATGAGGCCCAGACTTTCCATGTAGGGAAGGAAAAAGGCTGTCAGACTGACTACTGTTGGTGGCTCATAGCGACAAAGGCCGACTACCATCCCTCTGGGGGGTGGGTGACAGAAACGAAGGTTGAGAAGCAGGGGTCACACCTCAAAGGTGAATCGTGGCTGAATCGTGGCTTCTTCCACTTATGAATCCCGACAGACTGACCACAACACCCAGATTATCCCTCTGCCTGGAGAAGAATCATCTCAGACACCTGCGAGCTCAGGCTGATCACGGTTCATAACCGGTTGGTTGGGGACTCTCAAAACCGCCACTATGGATCAACCTGATCACCATTTGAGCTTCGTGTCTTTGTTTCCATGTCCTTCTGACACACTGTCCACACATCAGCTGGAGCGATCTTTCACACCAGGAAGGATGTGCCCAGGTGCACATTGTCTGTGGGTAGAGATGCCCTCTCCCATCAAGATGGAGGGCAGAGGACACCTGCTACCTTACTCCCATGTGGCTGGCAATGTCACTTCTAAGGCTGACCATCAGTTGGGGTGCCTGGGGGGTTCAGTCTGTTGAGTGCCTGACTCTTGGTTTCGACTCAAGTCGTGATCTCACGGTTTGTGAGTTTGAGCCCCGAGTTGAGCTCTCTGCTGGCAGCCTGGAGCCTGCTTGGGATTCTCTGTCTCCCTCTCTCTCTCTCTCTCTCTGCCCCTCCCCTGCTCATGCTTTATGTCTCTCTCTCAAAACAAATAAGCATTAAAATGGTTGACCATCAGTTTATCAGTTTTACCTATAAAAATCTCACGTAGACATGACTCTATAGAAGACTGTGGGGGGGATTGGGCAGCAGTTAGTTTGGGGAAGGAGCTTTTGTGTTTTCAAAGAGACCCACATGATTCTAGGATTCAGCAAGATTTCTCTTTCCTCATTCTAACGATATTTTTTAATGTATACGTGAGTGTGTGTGTGTGTGTGTGTGTGTGTGTGTGTGCATGTGTGTGTGTGTAGACTGCAGTCCTAGACCCTAACATCAGCTCCTGTCGTGGAATGGACCCAGGACAGTAACCAGGAGAACTGATTCTTGCCCCAGTGTCACTACAAGCTGTGTCTCTGGATAAACACCTGGCCCTGTCTAGGTCCCATCTCCTCACCTATTTACCACGGGTGTTAAAAATCCCAACTTCTAGAACTTTCATCCTGTTGCCCCAGCGAAAGGATCCAGCAAAGCGAGAAGCAGAGGACCCCCAAGTAAACGTGGTCTATGCACACATGCTACTCGGGCTCGCTCGACACAAACACCAGATGGAGGTGGGGTACGGCAGGGGACTTTCCATGTACAGTCTCTGTGAGCCCAGGATCAATACTGACTGGACGTTTATAAAACGTTTCCAGACGAGGTCAACAGCCTTCTCTTTCATGGGAATGTGTGTGTGCATCATACCCATGAACCAGTTGACTGCTGACCGACCATACCACCCGGGCGAGGCCGGGTCCTCTGGGGTCAAAGAATGTAGGTCCAAATCTGAACGATCCCCTCTAGCCTCTTTTCTTTTCCAAGATGAGAGACAATTCTCTAATTATAGCAGATCACAAAGGAAAACCTGTGTGATTAATCCACTTGACAATTAACTACCTCTCTCTTCCCACGACACACAGTGAAAGGCTTTGCTCTCTGGTAACCATCCCAACGCCATCCTGATGACCAGGGCTCCGGGGGGGCTGAGCCCCACAGCCACGTGCTGCCCAACACCACACGGGCTGGGACGACCCACGTGGGCCAACAGATGCGAGGCACAGGCACCTGGTGGGGCCGGCCTGGCTGTTGGGCCGAGAAGTGCTGGACAAGGAGCAGCAGCCAAACTTCTCTCCCATGTCCTGGTCGGCCTTCATCCCAGTGTGCGTTCCGGCCCCTCCCACGGGGCTCAAGGCCGCTCTTCGACATCAAACGCGGCGCGGAGGGCAAAACCACGTTTTGCCGAATGTAAGGAGAAAGAAAGAAAACTATTCTTGGATTTAATTGCTCATAAAACGCAGAGGGGTGGAAACGATTCAAAGGGAAAAATGTCCGAGCAAAATAAACTGGGAGTTAGTAAACGCAGCTCGTGAGAAAGCGGTTTGAAACATCGGAAACCATGGTCACATCACCCAGGGTCAGATCACCCAGCCCTGCTGTGAGGTCTCTTATCTCAGCCCCAGGGAGCCAAGGGCAGTGCATGTTCCATGCAGGGCACCGTGCACTCAGCCCATCTGACACAGGACAGCCTGCATCCCGTGGGGCAGGAAGGCCCTCCAGAAACGCCGTTCATCGCATGCCAGAGGACTTCCAAATGTGCCAAGGACGGCTTTGTACAGCGCCCCACCCCTACGTGCAGCCATTTGTGTGGGTCGCATTCCTGTCAGCTTATGGCCTTTCCAGCCAGAGGAGAAATTTTAACCTGAAACGTTAGCCTGAAACAGGAATTAGGTCAAAAAGTTGGGAGAATTTCCAGATCTGGAGCTCACCCTTCCAATGTGCCTCTTCTGAAATATTGGTAGCCTTCTTAGGCATTGTCCAATGTGTCTCACATTTGATTTTCTAATTTAAGCCTCACATATTGGGGCTTGCAAGCCTTCATCCGTATTTTAGCCATTCTGAAAATGGAATTGGAGGGCATTTCCCCCCCAGATCCTTCCAGACAGGCTATTTTATCAATTCTTTACTCAGAGAAATTACACCAGGAAATCATCACTCTTCTTGGGTTTAACCCTGCTTAATGGCTAACACACAGATTCACTCTGGACGAAGCCTCAAACCGCAATAATGGAAAAGCTGAAACACGTCGTTATTAGCGATGCTAACATTTACCCTCCGAAAATCCCCGAACCCCTTTGACATCCCCGGCTAGCTAAAACTCTATGGAGGCCTAAGCTTGCCAACGATTTGATTATTGTACCAATGTTTTCCTTCAACAAGAACAAACCTAGATACGAAACAAAAACAAAGATATTCAATATAGTAGCCCGAAAGCCATTCTAAAAGTGAGTTAAACACAATCACGACGGCAGGTGCAGTCAACAATGCCCTCCCCCTCACCTGCGGGGTAATCTGCACTGCCCTCTGTTAGCATCCGTGTGAGGGAGGTAGCTTGGTGAGACTGTAAGCCACCAGGAGGGCAAGACGGTGTTTGAGGTCATCAAAATGTCCCCCAGACATATTTTATTATGTTTTCTCCCTCGCAAATCTCAGATACTTATCCTAGTGTGTGGGTTAAATTACAATTGTTTGGAATTCAGGACTGCCCATCTCCTCCCAAAAGAAACCTAACAAGAGATCAGGGTTGTGGCTGAAATTGCATTTGCTCTTAAAGAACAGCCCAAGAAAAAGGATGCTAACACCCAGTGTTCAGGTTTAGGACATTGACTGTTTTGTTTATGTCCCTTTACTCATGTCACCTCCCACCATGTGCCTCCCTCCACTTTTTAATTTTTTAACTTGTTTTTAATGTTTATTTTTGAGAGAGAGAGAGAGAGAGAGAGAGAGCATGAGCAGGGGAGGGGCAGAGAGAGGGAGGGAGACACAGAATCCTGCTTCAGATTCTGTGTCTCCCTCCCTCTCTCTGCCCCTCCCTTGCTCATGCTCACACACTCTCTCTCTCTCTCAAAATAATAAATACACATTAAAAATGTTTTAATAAATAAACATTAAAAAATAAAAATAAAAATAGAACCCAGACCAGATTATTTTAATGTTGGCTTCAGATCCTTGTAAATTTTCAAGGAACAGGTACTTCTTATACTTATTATACTGTATACATTTATCTGTGTGTATATATATTAAATTATATAAATACACACATGCATGCACCGGTAGAGATAAAGAGGAATCATAATTTGAATGTCAAAAGTACACGAAGGTAGCACACAAAAACAAAATCTATAGGCAAACTCTACATCTTAAAATATACGCAGGAATTACAAGCTGAATGTAAAAATAACAACAAATAGCGATATATTGAAACAATCATACTTCACGACCCAAAGATCTTATCCTAGGTATTGAAAGTGTCTCATCATTAGGAATTTTATTCATAAAATCCACTGAGAGAGAGAAATATCCTGATAAGTGCCAAATCAAAGAAACAGTGGATACAATCTAACATCTATTGTTCTTGTATACTCCAATTATCAGAGAAATCCAGCATATAGATTCTGCCAAACATTTGAAAAAGAATGAACACCAATCCTTCTCAAACAGTTCCAAGGGGAAGACTTTGAAGGTGGAGGAATACTCCTAGTCTCATTTTGTAAGGCCAGCATTGTCTGATACTGAAGCCAAATGGGGACATTACAAGAAAGAAAGGAAGAAAGAAAGAAAGGGAAATAAAGAAGGAAGGAAGAGGAAGAAAGAAAGAAAAAAGAAAGATAAAGAAGGAAGGAAGGAAGAGAAAGAAAGAGAAATAAAAAAGGAAGGAAGGAAGAAAAGAAGGGAAGAAAGAAAGAGATAAAGAAGGAAGGAAGAGAAAGAAAGGAAGAAAGAAAGAGAAATAAAGAAGGAAAGAAGAGGAAGAAAAAAGAAAGATAAAAAAGGAAGGAAGAGAAAGAAAGAGACATAAAGAAGGAAGGAAGGAAGAGAAAGAAAGAAAGAAAGAAAGAAGAAAGAGAGAAAAATAAAGAAGGAAGGAAGGAAGAGAAAGAGAAATAAGGAAGGAAGGAAGAGAAAGAAAGAAAGAAAGAAAGAAAGAAAGAAAGAAAGAAAACTGCAGTCCAAATTCTCTGATGAACACAGATCATAGATGCAAAAGCTTGCAGTAAATACTAGCCAACTGAATTCAACAGTACAATATAAAGATCATGCACAATAATCAAGTGGGATTTATCCCTAAAGGCAAGAATGAATCAATATACGCAAATCAATAAACGTGATACGCGGCATTAATAGAATGAAGATAAAAGTCAGAATCACCTCAATGGATGTGGGCAAAGGGTTTGACAAAATGCAGCATGCTTTTATGATAAACATGCTCAAGTGTTTGGGTAAAGGGCAAGTGCATCTCAGCATAGCTGGGGCCATATATACCAAGCCCACGGCCAGCACCGTATTCAGTGGTGACAAGCTGAAAGGTTTTCCTCTCAGGTCACCAACGAGATAGGAGTGCCTGCTCTCACTTCTCCTTTTCAGTGAAGTTCTGGAAGTCTGAGCCAGTGCGGTAGGCAGTAAAGAGAAATAAACAGCATCCAAATCAGAGAGTAAAGAAGAAAATTGTCTTTGTTTGCAAATGATACGGCTCTTTATATAGAAAGTCCCGGAGACCCCACCACGGGGCTGTGAGAAGGAGTCAACAAACGCGGTCAAGTTGCAGGAGAGTTTGCTAATTGTCTGGAAAAGAAAGAAAGAAAACAGTCTCCCATTAACATTGCATCGAAAGCAACACACTTCTTGGGAATAAATTTAAGGATGTGACAGATCTGTACACTGAAAAAATACAGGGCTTTGGGAAAAGAAATGGAAGATGCAAACAAGGGGAAGATAGCCTCAGAAGAATTAATATTGCATCACGTCCACACTACACAAAGCAACCTATAGATTTGATGCAATCTCTGCAATGTCCTGGTGACATTTTTCACAGGGAAATAAAACCCTAGCATTTATGTAGAACCATGAAGGACTCCGAATGGCCAGAACAATCCTGAGAAAGGACAGGCTGAGGACATCACATGCACTGAATTCATAACATATTACGAAGCTATAGTAATCAAGCAGTATGGTGGTGGCAGAAAAATAGACCCATGGACCAATGGCACAGAATCCGGAGCTCAGAAATAAACCGCTGTGTATGTGATAAGCTGATGTTTGAGAAGGGAGCCCAGAATCCTCAGCGGGAGGACTGTCCCTTTGATGAGTGGTGCTGGGATACTGAACGGTCACAAGCAGAATGATGAAACTGGGCCCCTAACCTACATCACTCACAAAAACTAACTTGAAATGGGGTAAAGACTTAAACATGAGACCTGAAACTGTAAAGCTCCTACAAGAAAGCACAAGGAAAAAGCCCTTTGCCATCAGCCTTGGCCAGACTTTTTGAATATGACACCATAAGAGCAAGCAACAGAGGAAAGGTTAATAAACTGGACTCCAGCAAACCAAAAAGCTTTTGCACAACAGAAGAAACAATCAACAGCATGAGGGGTCAATCTAGGGAGTGGGAAAGTATATTTACGTATCACACATCTGTTGAGGGGTTGATATTCAAAAAATAAAAAGAAGTCATACAACTCAATATCCAAAAATCACCTAATCCAATTTAAAAATGGGCAGAGGAGGGGACGCCTGGGGGGCTCAGTCGGTTGAGCGTCCGACCTCGGCTCAGGTCATGATCTCGCATTCGTGGGTTCGAACCCCGCATCGGGCTCTGTGCTGACAGCTCAGAGCCTGGAGCCTGCTTCGGATGCTCTGTCTCCCTCTCTGTCTCTGCCCCTCCCCCGCTCATGCTCTGTCTCGGTCTGTCTGTCTCTCTCTCAAAACTAAATAAACATTAAAAAAAAGAAATTAAAAATAGAGATATTGTGCCCTTGTGGTGAGCACGGCGTGATGTATAAAGTTGTCCAATCACTATGTTGGACACCTGAAATGAATGTGACATTGTGCGTCAACTATACCACAGGAAAAATAAGCAAACAAATAATTAATAAATAAATAAAATGTGGCGCATGCACGCCTGCACACACAATGGAATATCATCCAGCCACGAAAGAAGGAAACCCTGTCATTTGACAGCAACATGGATGAAGTTTGGGGATTAGGCCAAGTGACACAGGTCGGACAGAAGAAAACAAACGCTGTATGATATGGCTTGTGTGTGGCATCTAAAAAAGCCAGACTCACAGAACCAGAGTAGAGTGTTGGTTACCGGGGGCTGGGGCTGGGGAAATAGGGAGAAGTTGGCTAAAGCCTACAGACTTCCAGTTATAAGACGAGTAAGCTCTGGAGACCTAACATGCAGCGTGGTGACTATTGTTCATCACACTGTAGTATATGCTTCTGAGCTGCTAGAATGGCCGATCTTAAATGTTCTCACCCTGGGGCTCTGGGGGCTCTCCTGGTTGAGCGTCTGACTCTTGATTTCAGCTCAGGTCATGATCTCGCGGTTCGTGGGCTCTACACAAACGGCACAGAGCCCACTTGGGATTCTCTCCCTCCCTCTGTCTCTGCCCCTCCTCTGCTCATCCTCTCCCCCACTCTCAAAAAAAATAAATAAATGGATAAACATTAGAAAGAAACTAAAAATATCAAGAAAAAGAGGTGAAATTAATTTCAACAATATATCACATTTGATCAAATATATCCAAAATATTAATATTTCAACACATAATCAGTGTAAAACTTACTGATAATTTTTTCACATTTTTCTCTTGCTGAATCTTCGAAATCAATATGTACTTTAAAATCATAGCACATCTCCGTTCCGGCCTGCCGCATTTCAAGTGCTAACTAGCCACATGCAGCTGGAGGTACGCGTCAGTCACCAGGGTCTGGAACCTTCACCAGACGTCAAGTACGAAAACCAGATGCAATTCCCGTGTGAGTACATGAAACCGATGTGGCCATCACGAGCCCGGCATCCACCTTTAGGGTCTCCTTGAAGTAAAAGTTTGTCAGCGAGAGGAGCTCCTCGTGTAGCTCTCTCTTTGCTTCTGAGCCCTCCCATGAGGCGGGAGGGCTTTCCACCTCCACTCTTGCCCTCAAAGAAGGTGGAAGGGGGCCTCCAAACACCATCAGGAGAGACTGACCTCCTGGAACTTGAAAGCCCTGTCGATTATCACATGGGGCTACAATTACTGAGATGAGACGGTCCTTCTGCGTAAAACACACCAGAAAGTCATGGCACCTATCCAAAGTGTTAACGGAGAGGTAAGCAGAGAACGAACAGGTTCACAGAGTGAACTTTGCAGGGAGGGCTAAGAAAGGATCGTGCTTCTCTGAGATTGCCCAGACCAAGTCCTGTTCATTCAATAAATGGATTGCCTGCAGGGAATTTCTCCTCTTGGTTGCCTTGGGTAGGGTTCCAGGAGTTGCTGAGAAAACCTGAGAGTCAGGAGAGGCTCAGGGCTCATGATGCAGAGAGGGGAGTGCTTCCTAAGGATCACACGTGATCAGAGTTCGGGCACCAGCACCCACAGGGGCAGATGGCAGGAACCTCAGCGGGCCGGTGCATGGACACCCAGGGACCAGACCCAACAGCTCTACCACGGCAGAGCCCTGGGGGTGTCCAGAGGCCCCCACAGTTCAGAGATCATTCTCTGGCTGTGGAGTCTTCTCTTGACTCTTGGCAGGGGGGGAGGGAGGTAGGAGAGAAGCCATGGGCATCATTGATAAGAAAATTAAAACTGTAGCTTTCTATTTACTGCTGGGAAACTATTTGAAGTAGAGGAGATGGGGGGGGGGGCGATGGTGTTATTTGTTTGTTTTACCTTTAACCAAAAAAAAAAAAAAAAAAGCATGCTCTTCCCTGCAAATCAAATTCCATCAAGAGGAACTGAGCTAAAGGAGGTAGCAGCTATCCGAAATAAAGGATGCTGCATGTTTAGACACAAAGTGTAAATGTTATTAAGCCAACAAGCGGCATTTTCTCTGAGAGTATGACATTGGAGTGTGGCTGGAAAAGGGAGCAAAGGAGTTACTTTTTGTGTCTAAATTCCCGGCCACGGAATCTGGGAGCATCACAAAATGGTTGGTTGAGGCCATCAGCTTTGGGGTGGTTTTTGCGTGCAGCAGGGGGGTAAGTGGAACATGAGGTTTCCTGCTGTAAAATGTCCTCAGCGGTGGTTGGCCGGCTGGCCCTGGGGATCCTACTGTGACTTAGGAGATGGGGGCACAGCCAAGGTGAACACGGGGAGAAGAACTCTTCCCGTGGGGGAGCCAAGACAGCGTTTGAAACAGGGAGTCTGGAATCGTTCTTACTTTCGTTCCTTTGCCCAATTTTGTGCCCCATGATGACACACTCCGGATGGCTGACTTTAACCCCAAGTGTCCCCGAGCTTCCAACAGCAATTATTGATGTTCAAGACTCAGCCAATCATGGTAGCCATATTGAAAGTGGAAACTCAAAATGGCCGGGGTGGTCCACGCTCGTCCTTCAGTTCAAGTCAGAGCGGCTTCCGGAATCACTGTCACCGCACAGAAACCAGGGTGCCCGCTGGGGAGGGAGCACATCAAGTGGAGTGACGGGTAAAGCAGAAGTCCATTGCTTCCCCTGTTAGCAAAAGGTAGCCAAGGCTCAGAAACGCTAGTCCCTTGCCTGTGAATAGGTTGGTTGTAGTACAGGTAGGAGTCCAGACTGGAAAGGAGACGCCATTCTTAACCACACTGGAACAACAGACACGTACCCTGTATGACTGCACCTGTGTAAAACCCTAGGACGTGCACAATAAGAAGCACGAAGAAACTTTTGGGGGTGACGGGTGTGTTCAGGGTCTTGACTGCCGTGTGGTTTCCCGGACGTACACAAACGCCAAAACCTTTCCAGATGTGTGCCTTAAATACTTGAAGTATACGGAGTTCATTGTATGCCGATTAGATTTCCATAAGGCTGTTTGAAGTCTCCATCGCTGCCAAGATCATATCTTGGAATTTCCTATGTCTCTTCTTTTAAAAGAACTAAAAATGTTGAGGAAACATCCCTCCCCTCAACCCCCTGTCCCTCGATCCCTTGCCCATGTCACTGCCCCAAGGCAAGCTCTGTCAAGATGCCAGTGTACTTCGCAGATTTCACGCATTTCCTGTGTTGGGGGGTGGGGGGGGCAGCCATTCAATTCATTTATTTTCTTTCGTGAGTCCAGAATATTTGCATGACTATTATCATATCGGGAAAAATGCCTAATTTGCAATCACTGAAAAAGAAAAAGATCCTTTTTTCCTTTTCCACCTACTTTCTAGCCTCTGTGTACAAGCTGCTATCCTTGGATTGCTTTCCATGCACCCTTGGATTATGGTCATTGTTTCTGGAATACCAACACGCCTCCTCCTTTTCCCCCTTTGCCAGATTCCTTGTTTGTGTGTTTCGCTACTGTATAGTCTCAAGAAATATTATTTTCACAAAGGAACACGGATGGGAAGTGAACTTGCCAATCCTTTCTTGCACGTCGGAAAGTGTCCTTTTTTTATTGTGTACTCACATTTGCTAATAGCTGGGACAGGCATAGAATGTTAAGTTTGAAATGATTTTCTCAAGAACATGCAAGCATCCCGCCATCATCTTCCAAAAGCGGGTGTTGCTGACGGTGACCGTTCTGTCCATCACCACTGGTCTTCTTCCCCTGCATCTCACATGCCTGCTGCTTGGGGAGGCTCTGAGTATGTTCGTTTTCCTCTTTGTGCAATGAAATGGCTCTTGATTTCTCCCTCTTGTTCCTCATATCTTTGTTCTGGGAAATTTCATCAAATCTTTCCTTTAGTTAGTTCTGTTAGATTGTTTTATTGAGGTGCTATGTTTTGAATTCCACGAACCCATTCTATTTTTCTGATTTTTTTTTACTGATTGTATTTTCTGATAGAATCTATTGATTCTATCTTCTGAACATTAATCTATTAACTTATGGGTTAAATCTCTGCCTAGAGGTTTAGAAATGTCTTTTTCTTCCCCCCCTCCGGATTGACTTTGTTTCCTCTGGGATCAGTTCTGTTTGCTCACCCTGCCCTGCTTCCCCTCACGACCACCCCACTTTTTTTTTCTTTTCTTCTCTTGATGTCTTTTCCTTTTTGGTGGGGGGAGTGTGTATTTGCAGGCAAATTACAGGACTAATGAGTCCAAGTGAGTTATGTCACCTGGCGAATTTGCCAGATGAGCACAAAGTGACAGACACCCCCACCCTTCAGATGCCAGAAAAGGACCTTATCTTGGACACCTGCTATTTTAGGAGCCCTAGGCCCTCCTACGCAGGTATATCTGGCTTCAGTCTGGGAGCAAATCTAGGTTCTGAGGAAGAAGACTGGGGAACGCCTACCACGATCCCCTACTCTACTTTCAGTGTTGCTATGAACCCTATTTAATCTACTTTACATGTGTCAGTCCCAGGATCGTGACCCATCGAAGCTCCAGGCATTAAAATCTGTCCTTGAGTCTGCTTTTTTGGGGAACCCAAACTAAGTTAACCTCCTCAATTCAACACTTGATCACAGAACCTGTAGATTTCCTTTCTTTGGTTCATCAACCTTGTGCTTGCCAATGTTTTGAGCATAACTTTGTATTTTTGTAGGGAAGTAAAATGTGTGAACTCCAATACGGCCAGAAGCACTTCTGTCTATTTTGTGACACGCTTACATGTGGAAAACCTTCACCTAGCTTCAACTATAATCTTCCCTCTTGAATCTTGCATGTGCTAATTCTATACCTGATTCAGAATTAGAACCAGCAGATTCAGAAGAAATAATTCCATCATCTAATAGCACCAGGCTGCCTTTGACTTCTAGACAACTCTGATTTTTATGGAAGATTTGCCCTCTAAACCCCAATAACCAGCTAGTGAAATGGTGCCCAGCTTTCTATCCAGCCATCAAATTAATTAAATAATGAGCGAGTGAACATCTATTTGGTGCCAGGCAGTTCAGGAGATAAACAAAACCCATAGTCAGAGTCATGTTGTCACAAAGTTCATGGTCTAGTGAGAAAATAAAAATGGTAGCTATGAAGCAGGAGATATGGGCTGGGCCTAGAACACAGAGTGCCACCGCCCCGTCAACAGCCACTGAGAGGACCCCTGAAAGAAGCGATCCCTGCACTAAATCTTTTCTTTTTTTTTTAACTTTTATTTATTTAGAGAGAGTGATAGAGAGTGAGTGGGGAGGAGCAGAGAGAGAGAAGGAGGCAGCATCCCAAGTAGGGTCTGCACCGTCAGCTTGGAGCCCAATGAGGGGCTCGAACCCACACACTGTGAGATCGTGACCTGAGCTGAAATCAAGAGTCGGATGCCTAGCTGGTTGAGCGCCGAATTTCAGAGTGAAGAATAGGGCTTCGTGGCCCAAGGAACCAGGTCTTTCAAGCAGAAAGAGCGACATTTGCGGAATATTTCGTTGCATCTACTAGATTGATGAGTTTTCGATAAGCTTTTCTGAAGGAGGCAGAACAGTTGCTTAAAAGAGAACCTTCTTGGAATGAGCAGTAGCTACAACCAAGATGCTCTGGGAATCTGAGGTCTCTGAGTTCAAGTCTCTCGTCAACCCCAACAGCACCGTCTCCTCCCCTGACCCCGGCAGAACCCCGCATAAGGATGACCCACCGAACAGTGACGTGCCGAGGGGGCCTCTCCCCCCATCAGCTCCTCTGACACAGATACAGCTCCATAACTGAAAGGAGATCGTTCACACTGCCGACTCCTGTGAGAAGGACCATTCTAGAATACTGTGGAAGGAACCCTACCAGCTGGTGCCAAGATGCCCCTCGGAGGTGGGGCTGTATTTGCCGGTGAAGTCACACACATACCTAACGTGAGTTGGAGCGAGAACGAGGTGGCCAGAAATAGAGAAGCAGAGATTGCTGACTCCTCCTTTGGAACATGAGATTCTTAAAATATATCTTGAATAGTTGCTCCTAAGACGTGGGGACCGAGAAGTCAGCAATGAGAAAGCACGATAAGCTGTTGCCGTGGCATCCCTCGGCTGAAATGACGAAGCTCATATGTTTTTAAGGAGCACAGATGCATCGTCTTTTCGTTCGTTTGTAAAGCATCCCGCCGTGGGCAGTGGCGGCCAGAGTCCGCTCGCACTGGGTCACGAGGGGCCTGTTGTTAAATTGTTGAGGGTTTTACAAGCTGGCCGTTAACATTATTCAAGATCCAAAGATAGAAACTCATGATTAAATAAAACATTGAAAACCAAGGGAGCGACTCCCCAGAACCTAGCGCTTCTGAACTCTTTTGCTGTGCACAGGTGTGGGTGAGCCCAAGAGTGCACAGGTGACGTATGACATGCGTGTGGAAATGCCACACAGCGCCGAAGGAAGGGAGCACGTGGTGACGTGGGGCACGGGATCTCTTCCCGGCTGAGCTCAGTCGTCGTGTCGGTCACATGACATATGTACACCCCAGGATTTGGCGAGCGCGTCCCACCAGGCGGGTTCTTTTTTTTCTTTCGAGAGAGCAGGCTGTTAAACGTTTACCAGCCCGTGGGTAGGTCGGGGGGGGGGGGGGGACACAGTGCCGGGAAGCAGCGGCTCAGAGTCCGCGCTGGGTCATTAACCAGCTGCATGACCCAAGAGTCACTTCGTCTCCTTCTGCCTTTTTCTCATGAGGTTATTTGGGGCATTAAAATCAAAACACATGAAGCACTTAGAACATTGTCTGACGCGCGGTTCCTGCCACGCAGTCACTTTCCATCATCGGCGGTTTCATGGCTGTTACTTTTACTCAACCAACAAGACACATCTCCTGTACGAACTCCTGACGTCTTCCTCAAGCCTCAGAAGCACACACAAAACCCCATCTTTCCCCCAGGATCCTTTCGCCCGAAACAAACAAAACAGGGACAAAACAAACAGCTGTTGGCTGGGCCCGGAACCCCTGTGGCAAAGGTGACGTGCTTCAGCTTCCTTGGCTGTTCTGAGCAACGTGTTGAGAGCCTGCGACTGGAGTAGCTTACAGCCTTCCTTAAGGGGACCCCGCAGCGGCAGCCTGGCCTCTGCCTCTTCACCCCTGTCCCTCCTCTCTGCGGACCGGATGTGGACGCAACGGCAGGATCCGAGGCGGCCATTCCGACCGTCAGGTGGCTTTGGGAACGCAGGCCCTGTGATGGAGCGCCAACACGGAAGTGGCCTGGGTCCCCTCACTCCGTGGAGCAGAGTCTTTGCACCAGCCCTTCCTGGGAAAGAGAACTAAGTATCTGTGTCGTTGGCACCCTTCCTCCTCAGAGCACGTCCCTTGGACCGGCAGGCCTGGCCAGAAATTCGGATTCTCGTTCTCCCTGAGTCTGCGGATCTGCGTATTAACATCGTTGGGTGATTCCTTGCACATTGAAGTTTGAGACACGCTGCGTTGAGCTACTATTATTTCGGCCCCTCTTTCGGCCCTCTGGGCCCACCCTCACCGTTTTTGTCCCTTGTGGAGCCAAACCTGTGTAGGGCGGCCAGTGGAAGCGGCGGTGGGCACGCTCGGGCTCTCGGGAGGAAACGGAACCACGAGATGTGTCCCGGTCAAGAAAATGGATCAGAGGCGGGAACATGGATCCTGTGCCCCCAGCAGATGTAACGCTCATGTTGGGGAAGGCGGGTGGGGGTGGGGTTCACTGGCTCTTGCATAGACCTTGAAACGGAGGGATGTGTCAGTCTCGCCCAACAGCGTGGCCCAGGCGGCATCTGAGTAATGGATTTAGTCCAGCCCCCTCGGGCTCAGCAAGCCTCTCCTCCAGGAGGAGCCTGGGTCAGAAAGCTGATTCCAAGTGTTGAACTACTGCTTCTGGGACCACATTTGGGGGCTGTGATCAGAGTGCACCCATGTGCATTTTCTCTCCTCTCTCAAGTCTGTTAATCGGCCTTTCTAGGGAGTCTCCCACGTTCTGCCTTCAGTTTAACTTAAGGTAGTGATTCTCGCCTTCTTATTTTTTGTTTCTACCTGGTAACACACGGTGACCCTCTCCACCATCCTTCACATGGCGCTCCGTCTCCTCCAGCCCCCGTCATATCAGCTCCTTCACTTTATTTTTAGAGAGAGAGAGAGAGAGACAGGGAGAGAACAAGCAGGGGAGGGGCAAGAGGGAGAGAGAGAGAGAATCCCAAGCAGTCTCCGTGCTGTCAGAGCAGAGCCCGACACGGGGCTCGATCCCACGACCCTGAGATCATGACCGGAGCTGAAAGCAAAAGTCAGATGCTCAACCGACTGAGTCACCCAGGCGCCCCTCTCTTTACTCTTTTGGACCCAGGCCATAAATGCCCAGGAAAGGGAAATCTCCTTCCTCCCACTATTGCCAAAGTTAGCTTGCTTTAAAATGCATTTAAAGTTAAATGCTTTAAAACGTAGACATTATTGGTATTGAGGTATGGTGAGGCCATTGAAAAGGTTATTTGCTACAGTTCCCAAGGGGTAGGATTGGCTGGTGTGCATCATTTCTGTGGGCTCTGGGGTGGTGGGACTGTCCCAAACTGTCTGGCACCTGGCCCCGGTGGGCGGTGGCGGTGGGGGGGTGTGACTAGGACAGAGAAATAGGCCTGGAGGGTAAGAACCTCAAGCAGGAGGTATGGGCTCCTTCCGGCTGGTTTGCATACAAAAGGTACTCTTCCTGGCACTGACTCCTTTGCAATGTCCAGGAATGAAGTGGCCCTAGAAAAAACAGCCCCTCCCTGGTGAGCCAGACTCCAGATGCCACAGCATCATCGATACAGACAGTAAGAGAATATAGTAGATCCAGGAAGGCTTAGAGGAGACATGATGTGTCCTGAAAGGAGAGGTTTAGAGGTCAAGGAATACTCTACGTCAGTCAGAGCACCAGAGGACCACCTTGGGAAGGATGACGGTCAAGGAGGGGAAGGAGGTCGGGGGCCACGTTGGGAAGGATGACGGTCAAGGAGGGGAAGGAGGTCGGGGGCCACCTTGGGAAGGATGACGGTCAAGGAGGGGAAGGAGGTCGGGGGCCACCTTGGGAAGGATGACGGTCAAGGAGGGGAAGGAGGTCGGGGGCCACCTTGGAAAGGATGACGGTCAAGGAGGGGAAGGAGGTCGGGGGCCACCTTGGGAAGGATGACGGTCAAGGAGGGGAAGGAGGTCGGGGCAGGAGCCGCAACAGGACCTTTGCACGCGCTGCACGTGGTGACCCGGGCAGGAGAGCGCCCCTAGAACTTGAAGCCCGACGCCGTCATGCTGTCGCGGAGCTGCAGAAATAAACTTAGAACAGTCTAGCCGCAGACTCGGGTCCAGGACATCTCAAACTGTCTTCTTGCCTCAGGCACACCTATGGAGCTTGGTTTTCAGACACCTGCCTGTAGACATGAGGTGGCTGGGCAGACAGCAGAGCGCTGGGGGACGACAGGAAACCGCCTCGGACTGGGAAAATCTGACCAGAATACTGAGCTGGAGGATTATGGGACGGGCCACGATCACAGTATTTAAAGAGATTATTCTGGCAAGAGCACGTAAGATGGCCTAGACAGGGAACAGGAAGAAGACAGGACGTTAAAAAGAAAATAACACGAGTGAATGAAGATCCAGGCGGTGAGCATGAAACACAACAGGGAAGTCTGGGAATGTTTTATAGGATGGCCACTGATGTTGGGAACGCTGCATGGGCCCTGTGACGGGGACGGTGCCCCACGAGAGGTTCAGCGGGATAGGAACACGAGCCCGGCCGCGAGCAGACAAACGTGCTCAGGCGTCACTCGCTCAGGTGGGCAAGTCAGCGCTCCCATCCCGCATGCCACAGAAGTCGGTGTGAGCCTTTTACTCCTGATAAAAAGGAAGGGGGTGGTTTTGACATTGGAGAACGAACACGTTCTTGGTTAAGGAAAGTTGCAAGTGGGGCGGGGAGGCTCGCGGTCCCCAGAGCGGCGATTGGCCATCTCATCCCTCCTTACCACAGCCACATCCGCTGCTTGGTGCTGTTTTGCCTCACGGTCCCCTGTGAACAAACCGGGGCTCAAACAGTGTAAGTGAAATCTTGTGGCCACACAGCTGCAGGGGACAGAGCTGGTGGCAAAGAAACTCGGGAGCCACACGCATGTTTAATGTGATGATAAGCAGGCAGGATATTGAAAAAATTTTTTAATGTTTATTTCTTTTTTGAGAGACAGAGAGAGACACAGCATAAGCAGGGGAGGGACAGACACACACACACACACACACACACACACACACACACAGAATCCGAAGCAGGCTCCAGGCTCTGAGCGGTCGGCACAGAGCCCGACGTGGGGCTCGAACTCACAAACCGCGAGATCGTGACCTGAGCCCAGGTCAGATGCTTAACCGACTGAGCCACCCAGGCGCCCCAGGCAGAATATTTTAAGGGGATCAGAAGGAACATCTCCTTTAATCTGGCCTCACAATCTTTACCTGCTGCTTAAATGGTCTTAATAATGCCTCCTGAATTAGCCCGTGGCTCACTGTACTCCAGAATTTATAAATAGCGCTGCCCATTTTTACCAGGATAGAAAACAGAAGGGAACAGATAATCTCTATAAACATAGGGATTAACTTTTTTTTTTTTTAATCGTCACAGCAGGATCTGTATCAAAAGTTTTCATGAACTTAGGGTCCTGCGTTTCTGATAAAAGCTGGGGAAGGGCGGAGGGGAGAGCCGGTGGGACTTTGGGCGAGGCACTGGGAGCCATGGAGGACTCCGTGGGCAGGGACACGGCGTGCATCGACCTATCTCCTGCACCTTCAGGCCCCTGCCCCCACGGGGCCCGCTGGGGCATGCTGGTAAGACAGGCAGCTGTCTGTCTGGGCTGAGGGGCGCCAACACCAGGCAGAGGGCACCGAGTTCTACCCGCATAGACCTGTGCCGGGCAGGACACGGGAGCTGGCGTCCGCTTTGTCGAGGCGAGTGTCACAGGGAAGCCTGTTCTGGGTAAGCCCCCCACCTGGCTGGTCAAGTCCAGGTGATTCCGTCTCGTTCCTCTCTGTGGTGCAAGGGACCGTTTGCCCGGGGCGGGAGGGGCTGGCAGAAGGCTCTCTGCTCATGGTGCTTCCCCCGCGGGACCCTTCCGGACCCTGCGACACCCTCCTTCCCGAATCTGCCCCCAGCCTGCCCCACTCCCTGCCCGTCCCTGGCAGGGTCCCCTTGCTCCCCGCAGGAGACCTTCCCGGGGCCCCTGTGATCCCCCCGGCGGCCCGGCCCACGCGCACCACCCCACGCTTCCTGAGCCTTGTTCTCTGGAACCACTCTGGGCGCCAGGAGCCAGGGTGGTTTTCTCTCGTGCGGCTCGAGACGGTTCGCCGGCTCCTGCCCAGCCTGGGGGTCAGATCCCGTCTGGTTTCATGTGTCTAAGTGAGAGCTTAGTCCCCAGGTACTTGTTATCAGACTTGCCAATTTTAGCCGTGTTTTCTGGGTCAGCCGGGTGATGGACCTCGTGTACGGGTTGATCATTACCACTTTGTTTTGGAGGGCTATTATTAGTGTCCCAGGGCTGTCATAACAAAGCACCACAAATCGAGTGGCTTACACAACAGAGACTTACTCTCTCCGAGTTCTGGAGGCCCCAAGTGTGAAATAAAGCTGTCCTCATGGCCCTACCTCCTCCGAAGCCTCCAGGGGAGGGTTTTCCTTGCCTCTTCCAGCTTGTGTTGTTCAGTGGCTTGTGACTCTGTCCCCCCCCCCCCACCAAGTCTCTGCCTGTCTTCATATGGCCATCACCTTCCTGTGTGTCTGTGTCTTTGAATCAGGTGCATACATGTGCACATGGCGGGGGCACCTGTATGCAGGTGCACACGTGTGTGTTTGCGTGTACATGTGTGTCTGTGCGAGCCTGTGCACGGGTGTGTGTGTGTGTGTGTGTGTGTCTAGTTATAACTAAGTAACTAAGTCTGGGGGTGGGGCGAGGTGAGGACCAGGACTAAGCCACGCAAGCCACATGCCGGTCCTGGGATGGCTCCCCGTGAGGCTTGTCTCCACATCACTGGGCTGCTTAAAGCGAACCAGTGGGACCGGTCGCTTGGAGGCCCTGAGTCCCCGTCTGGAAGGAGGATTGTGAGACGCCGGGTTTCACGTTCTGTGCCCAGGGGGCTAAAGGGATTGAGGAACCCCCTGGGAGCGGCCCCGCCAGGAGACTTTGAGAACAGAGCCCCGGGAGTCTCCGCCTTAAGTGCAGTTGGCTTAGCGGCAGGATCGGTGGAGCAGTCATGTCGCCGGCCTCTGGGCAGGGTCCCCTGACAAAGTGCAGGCTGCCGGCCCGCTCACATTTACGTTTTAGGTCAATGGTTAATTTATGGCTATTAAGTGTGTTCCAAACCCTACATGAGACATACCCGTACTGAGACGTTGCTCGGTGTCGCTGAAATTCATATTTCACGAGGTGTCCTCCACTTTTATTTGCTACACTGGCCACCATACCGGAGAGGCACGCAGAGATCCTCGATGGGTCAGCGATGGCGGGCTGGGAGAGCGGGACGGAAGGGTTTCCTGAGGACCCCATATTTAAGCCGAGTGTCACGAGGGAAGAGGAGTTATTCAGAAGGTCTGGGGGAGGAAGGGCTGGGGGAGGGATCCCAGATCTAAGGAGAAGAAGCAGGTGCCCAGGCTGGAGGTGGGGAGGCCATGAGAATTCCAAGGGGGAAAAGACCACTGTGGCCAAGAGGAGGGAAGGCAGGGTGTCGGCATGAGGCTGAGCCACAGGGAAACCTGACAGCAAGTTTTCCACGTGGAATATATTCTGGAAGGCCTTCTGGTTGCCCCTCTGGAGCTGTGGCCCCGGCTGGCCAGTGTCTTCCTCTGGGGCCATCTATCAGGGTCTCCTTGCGGTGACCTCTGTGGGGAGGGGCCCGATGCCCCCAAGTGGCGTGGGGCTCCTGGTGGCAACTCTGGGCCGGCCTCGTGAAGGGACTCCCCCTCCCCACACTTGTTTGACCCTGAGGGTCTGTCCTGCTCCAGCGAGCAGGCTTTCGTCCACACTGGCTCACTGCCTCCACGGGTCCCATGCCTTCGCTGACTCAAGACTCATGCCTACGTGTGACCCCCTCCACCCCTGGAAGGCACATCCCTGCCCCACAGAAAACCAGATGATTTTGTATTTTTGAAGACAGAGGAGGGAAAGATAGAGAGAACCCTCTGATCTACTCCATGCATTTCCCACCAAAGCGGTCTTCCCAAAGTCTCCCACACAGAGGCTTCTGGAAAGAAAGAGCCAGGGTCACTTTGGCACCAGGAAGGGCTCAAATCCCACTCACAGCTTGGGTGACGTCCCTCAGTTACTTGCCTTCCCGGTGGCTCAGTTTCCCCACCTGTGGAATGAGGTCCACCGCAGCGCCCAGCACACAGGGTTATTTGAGGACAAGGTGCGGTGACCCGGCCCGGACTGGGGTCTGCACCCTCAGCCGAGGCACCCACACAGGGGGCTCGATGGAGTCCCCGAGCCACGAGTGAGGGCAGGCGAGTTAGCCTTGGGGCCCAGACACTTCTAACCTGCTCTGCTCATCACAGAGGGATCTGCATCGTCCACAGTTGTCTCCAGGATGGGACAAATGGATGGAGGTTGGGTCTTGTGCGGAGGAAGGGGGAAGAGAGCAGTCTTTGGAGTCCACGAAAGCAGGGCCGTTGGTAAAAAGAGACGTTGGAGGCGGACAAATTAACCTTTTAATCAGGAAACCACAAGAATCACAAAAGTGTGAAGACACTCGGCAAAGAGGTTGGGTCCTGCTCAGAGTTACCTTGTGCACACGCTGGCCGGAGGAGGTGAGACCCCAGCTCCGGGCGCCTTCCCCATGAACCACCACCTCCCGGACGTGTGTGGCCCCAGACACTCATGCTCCTACTCAAACACACTCAGACCCAAGGTGCCCTCGTGTGTCTGGCGCTCCCTCCAAAGTGGGCTTTCGTCCTTGGGGAGCACTGTGTATCCAGCACCTTGGTGCGGAAGCAAAAAAGGAGACCGGAGTTACCACGGCTTCGTCCTCCAGCTGTGTTTTCCTGGAGGCGGACGTCCAGGCTGCACTGACGATGCAAATGTTGACGGAATTGTGTTCTGGGCCAGCATTTCCCTCTAAAGCACCTCGGGATCAAAGCTACAGACCCAGGGCGCCTGGGTGGCTCAGTCAGTTGAGCGTCCGACTTCGGCTCAGCTCAGGAGCTCACGCTTTGTGGGTTCCAGCCCCGTGTCGGGCTCTGTGCTGACAGCTCAGAGCCTGGAGCCTGCTTTGGATTCTGTGTCTCCCCCTCTCTCTGCCCCTCCTCCACTCACACTCTGTCCCTCTCTGTCTCTGTCAAAAATAAATAAACATTATTTTTTTTTAATTTAAAAGGGAAAGGTAAGCTATTCAGCCAGCAAAATATAGTTTATTTGGAACAGCGGAAGTGTGGGAACTCCGGACAAGCGCGGGTGGGCAAAACACGGACGAGACTGGAGAACAAAGGAGAGTCCTTTCATAACTGCAAGGAGGAAGCTGGGAGGTGTCTTTCTGAATAAGTTTATTAGAGGACAGTGCACGTTTGAAGCGGTGGTCGTTCTTCCTTGGCTGCGGGCCACCGGGGTGATGGCCGCCTCGCGCTAGCTACGGGCAAAGCAGCTTGCTGTTGTCGGCCAGGAGGAAATCTTTCTCCTTCCTGCTGGGCTGGGCAGACTCTGGAGAGTAGTGTGTGCACTTCAGCCCAGCCTTGAGTTAGGCTCCTTTAACACATTTTCGTCCCCCGCGATACCACTGAAGCCGGGGCGGTAGATGCAGTGTAGACAGCAATGCGTGCTTCTCCCTTTGGTTTGCAGCACACTGTGCAGAGCAAGATCTGGCTGTGAGGACGAGGAAAGGGTCAGAGGGCCAACAGGTGGGCCCTTCAAGGAGAGCCGGGGAAAGATGTCAAAGGTCACGGTAGCATTTTTAGAGAGATCCTGTCCGTGGTATTCATGATGCGTGAATCTTTACACAACGGACAAACAAACACACCGAAAACGGGATAGAAGACCGTTCTCGTCAGGCAAACGTCCAGACTTGGGCAAGGTGAAGGGGCCAGGTGCCTTCAAGAAGGAGCTAAGAGATGGTGGGAAAGCCATGCAGAAGGCCACGTAAGCAAGATGGCGGCACACAATGTGGGCCATGGCCTCAGTTGGGCTCACTCTCTCTTATGGGATAGATGTGTTTCCCCAAAATTCATGTGTTGAAGTTCTAAGCCCAGTGCCTCAGAATGTGACTGTACTGGGAGTGAGCTCTTCGCAGAGGTAATTAAGGTTAAATGAGCTCATTGGGGGTGAGCCGCACCCCAGCGTGACTGGGGTTCTTATAAGAAGAGGGGATCAGGACACGGGCACACACAAGTCAACCACGTGAGGACCCAGGGAGACGGCGGCCATCTGCACACCGAAGTGAGAGGCCTCAGAAGGAAGCAACCTAGCTGAAACCTTGACCTATGACTCCTGGCCTCCGGAACTGGAAGAAAATATGTTTCTGTTATTGAAGCCGTCCAGACTGCTGAACTTTGTTGGCCCTCACGCCCTCGTATAGTTTCCTGCCTGTTCACACCAGGGACTGGCAGGACATCACTTTGGGTTAATAAAAGCACATTTTTTAAGATTTGAGTTGCGCTCAGAATACCCATTTTTAAAAATTGATTAATAAAACACTCGATCTAGGGGCACCTGGGCAGCCCAGTCAGTTAAGTCTCTGACTTTTGATTTTGGCTCAGGTCATGGTCTCACAGTTCATGAGTTCAAGCCCCACGTCAGGCTCTGAACTGACAGTGTGGAGCCTGCTTGGGATTCTCTCTCTCCCTCTCTCTCTAAAAATAAATAAACTTAAAAAAACTAAAAAATAAAACACTTGATTTATTTTCCTTTATATAACCAATTCATTACTGATTAAATAAAGGTAAAAAAAAAATAGATAAACTCCCAGAACACACTTTCCAAATAAAGTAAATAATAAAACTCCCCTTAAGGAGTTGGGGGGGGGGGGAGAAACAGAAGCTGGAAACAATTCACAGCCACTTGAGGACGTGACCTTGAACAGATCAAGCTCTCTTTATGATGATCATCTCTCCCCAACACAATTTCATTTGGGCCAATGTTGGCTCCATAAACAATACTTACTCTTGCAAACAGATTGCCCCCCCTGCCCCGTCCCCAGATTTGCTCATATAGCTTCATGGCTCCAGTCGTGATTTCTAGCTGGAGACACGCACCCTCCTGGAAACGTGTTGGTGTGCTGGGTTTTGGGAGTTGGGATAATTCTGCCGCCCCCCCCCCCCCCGCCACCCGGTCCTTCTGCTGAGGGCCATCTTTTGAACCCCCTTTTTTGAGAAAGTGCAGTGCCAGAAGGACACGGTCTTGGGTGGTGGCCAACAGGCTTATTTAAATCCTGCTGCTGGGAAGCTGAAGCAGACGCCCGTCTCCCTCTCCCTTCCACTGCGTGCATGAAGAGGAAGCCCCCGAACAACTTTTAGGGGAAAAGGTTGCAGGGGGGGGCCTCAGGATCCAAGGCCAGGCAACGGTGTCTTAGACCGTTGGTGCACAGGAGGACAGACTGTTCAATTGGATCTCATCAAAATTTAAACACATTTGCCCTGCAAACGACCCTCCAGGACAATGAAAAGACAAGCCACACGCTGAAAGAAAATGTTCACGAGTCACACATCTGACAAAGGGCTACTGTCTGGAGGACAGGAAGAAGTCTCAGAACTGAAGAGTAAAACGATCCAATTAGAAAATGGGCAAAAGAGGAGCACCTGGGGGGCTCAGTTGTTGGGCGTCCGACTTGGGCTCAGGTCAGGATCTCACAGCTCATGAGTTCGAGTCCTGCATCGGGCTCTGTGCTGATGGCTCAAAGCCTGGAGCCTGCTTCGGATTCTGTGTCTCCCTCTCTCTCTGCCTCTCCCCTGCTCACACTCTGTCTGTCTGTCTCTCAAAAATAAACAATTTAAAAAAAGAAAACGGGCAACAGACGTGAAGGGGACACACAGATGACGGACAAGCACATGGAGAGGTGTGCAATGTCATTTGCGTTTAGGGAAATAAATGCGCGCTAAAAACCCAGGGAGACGTTATCACACAGCTGTCAGATGGCTAAATAAAAAAAAAAAATAGGATAAAATGGTGTCGGCGCAACTGTAGGTGAGGACGCAGTGGCCTGGATTGTCACGCCTTGCGGGCGGGAACGGAAAATGATACAAGCATCTCGCTTTTCTCGCAGTTTCTGAAAAAAACCAATCGCGCAATAAATAGCGTTCCACTCAGAAACTACACCTCCAGGCATTGACCCTGGAGAAATGGAGACTAAGTTCACCTAAAGACTTGTGCATGAATGTTCATGCAGTTTTACTTCTAGTCGCCAACCGTTGGGCATGGCTCTGATACCCTTCAGTGGATAGATAATTAAATAAAGCAAGGTCCATCACACTGGGGAGTACTGTGCATCAGTAAGGGGCCAGGCCTGAGCATACAGCAACAAGCTGGATCAGTCCCCAAAGAGATCAGAGTGAAAAAGACTGAACTCATAGCCTTTCTTTCTTTTTTTTTTTTAAATGTCTATTTATTTATTTTGAGAGAGAGTGGAGGAGGGGCAGAGAAAGCAGAGAGAGAGAGAGAGAGAGAGAGAGAGAGAGAGAATCCCAAGCAGGCTCTGCAGAGCCCATAGTGGGGCTCGAACTCATGAACTGTGAGATCACAACCTGCTCTGAAACCAAGAGTCGGACGCTCAGCTGACTGAGCCCCCGGGGCGCCCCTCCGCCCAGTCTTTCTGTAAAGTGAACTAGGAGGTGGCATCCCATCACTTCAACCGTATCTGTTTGTCAGGAGTGAGTGGCCGGGTCCCGTCCCCACTCAGCGGAAGGGCACTTCACGAGGGTGAGAGATCTATCCTAGCGGGATTCTTCAGGCCACCCTTGGGGCGTTGTCACTGCAGGGAACCGTACCTCTCTGTGAGGGTCACAGAACAACCCTCCCCTGCCAGGGCGGGTCAAAGTTTCCAGGGGCTTCTGGTGGAGCTGGGGACACGCGGGGGGACAGGGTGGGCTGGAGACGGCGGACATGGTGTGAGCAGGGCACAGGCCGGCGGTGCAGGGGCGAAGCTAAGGCCCAGCGAGGGCAGCCCCACCTGGCACACGGGGGCCTGAGGCGAGGCGCTGTGCCGGCCTGGCGGCCGCCAGCTACAAAACCCAGCCCGGGACGTCCCCGGGAGAGCCACAGAGGGCACCCTGGCCTTGCTCTCCACCTGTACCTGCCCCGGAGGGCCCATGAGCAGACCCAGAAGGTGCCCACACCAGCACACCAGACGGAGGCTTCCTCCTTCCCCCCTCTCCCCTCGGCTCAACCTGCGGGCCCCGAAACTCCAAAGTGGGAAGAAGGGGAAAAGAGAAAATAGTGAGACGGGAGAAGAAACCCCTTGCCTCCTTCTCCAGCAGCCTGAGCGCACTGCCCAGGAGGCCAGTGCAGGTGGAGGTGAAGGCGCCTGCAAGCGAGGCTCCCTGGCTGAGCCACGTGCCTATGGAACCCCCCCCCCCCCGGGGACAGGGAGCTCCGGACGTGTCTTCTCTGCTCACCTCGGTTCCTCCCCAGCCCTCACACCTTTCCCTCCAAAGCGCTCCCGGGGCCACCCTTGCAAAGCACAGATATGACTCCTGATGGAGGCGAAGACCCGCCTTTGACCCCGCTCACAGCAGAGGGGGCTCCGGCCGCTCAGCTCAGGGCTCCCTCAGGAGGACCCAGATCTGCCCCTGCACCCCTGCCCGCCACCTCCCCTCCACCTGCTAGAAGCGACCCCCGCGTTCCCATGCCTTGTCAGAGAAGAGGGCAGCCAAGTCCGCGTGCGTTCCACCTGCCATAGCTCACCTTGAGCCTCTGTTCCCAACGATGCCACCATCCGTCCTTATCTTAATCATGGCTGGACAGCTCCCAAAAGGGCCCCCAGGACCTGAGGTAATCCACAGTTCCCTGTGGTCCCCTCTCCCTGAGTGACAGCTGGACCCAGTGACTTGCTCCCAGAGGAGGGGTCACTTCCTGATAAGGTTTTTCTCCCTCTTTTTTTTTTTCTTCAGGTTTATTTATTTTTGAGAGAAAGAGCACAAGCAGGGGAGGGGCAGAGAGGGAGGGAGACGCAGAATCCCAAGCAGGATCCGGGCTCCGAGCTGTCGGCACAGATCCCGACGTGGGGCTCGAACCCACGAACTGCAAGATCATGACTTGAGCCGAAGTCAGACGCTTAACCGACTGAGCCACCCGGGGGCCCCCTTCTTGGTTTTCCCTGCTCGCTCTGCTCTGCAGGAGGCTGGCACATGCCAGGTGTAGGGCGGGGTCCCTGAGCCCCTCGAGTGCCAACGGCAGAGTCCTGGCCGCAGGCACGGGAGTGAGTGGGGGGAGGAGCCTGCCGTCTGCCTCGGTCCTTGAAGGAAGTGCACATCGTGGGTGCCCCGGCCCCGAGCCAGCGCCCCCGGGACTCCGGACCCACGCAAACTGCGAGCTAATAAAGGTCTGCAGTTCAAAGCCGCTGCGATTTGTTACGTGGCTAGGACCACCGTGCAGGGTCGTCGACCGTCCTGAAAACCCTGTGAAGTTCATCTTTATTCCCCCCGCTGAAACCCTCTCACGAGCGCAAATAAATAGTTGCGTGGGACATGAAATTCTCACCCCTAAGCGCACGGGTCCCACGTCATCACGCCGTCACGGTCTGATCCCTTTCACACACCAGGCGACATCCCACTGCTTCCTAATCTACTTTTCTACTTTTTCTTTTTCAACGGGGCTGGGCTTTTGAAAGAAAGAAACGAGGGTGCCTCTGACAATACCTCCAGCTGTCAAAGCATCCCGGTGCTGATGCGTTGATGTGCGCGTGCCCACAGGACGCCGTAGGGTTTCTGGGTGAATCACCCCACTGCCTTTCTCCGAAGCCTCGGGGGACGATTGTGCCGGCAGGCTGATGATGGAACGTGTCCTCACTCATCCAGGCAAAGAGGCGGCGGCCGGGGCCGAGCACCCAGGACCTGGCCACTGGCTCTTCCTGCATTGTCTTCCCAGACTCCGCACTCCAGTTCGTCCTTCTCATGAACTTTCTCCCCCCCTTGTTGGCTGTCACTTCTGTCACTTCCTCTCTGTGGTCACAGCACAAATGAAAGCACACCAGTCACCAGGGGCCCCCGTGTGTCTCCAGTCACCAGGTAGCGCGCACCTAACAGACTTTGATGGAGTTTCCGCTCTCAGTCGCCGAGGACAAGAGAGCGCTCCGACGCTGTGCAGACTGGTCTCCAAAGATTATTTTCAGACACTTGTTTTTTCTTTTTTTAATTGTGCTAAAATATGCATGACATAAAATTGACCTTTTTTTAATGTTTAATTTTGAGAGAGAGACAGAGAGAGACAGAGAGCATGAGTGGGGGAGGGGCAGAGAGCGAGGGAGACAGAGGATCCGAAGCAGGCTCCAGGCTCCGAGCCATCAGCACAGAGCCCGACGAGGGGCTGGAGCTCACAAACCGTGAGATCATGACCTGGGCCGAAGTCGGACGCCTAACCGACTGAGCCACCGAGGCGCCCCTACCTTGGGGGCGCCGAGTGCCCCTCTAGTCCTCACTGAGGACCCAGAAATAATAGCAACAAGGCTACTACTTGGAAGATGGGCTTGACTTGACTTTTCTCTTCCTCCTTCTTTTCCTTCTTTTAATAGATCCCTCACCTGAGGTCCAAGGCACTGAGCTACGCCCGGCTGGGGGCACAGGGCTGGGTCGAACTTTTCAGAAAGAGGGGATGGCTCAGCATGGGAGAGACTGACAGCAATCAGCAGCTCTTGGAAGACTTGGCCCAAAACCTCGCAGGAAATGGACAAAGGCCTTTCAGATCGATCTGGAACTGACACGAGCACACTGAATAACCACAAAGGTGGGTGGTGAGACAGAGCCCCTTAGAAAGGGAGACTGAGGCACATGAAGAATGACCTTCTGTGTCTTGGAAAAACATGGTGAGGCGGTCGAAACCACTTTTCTGCTTTGTCGCAAACATAGACCAAAGTGGTGACGGAGCCCTGAAGACCAAAGAGCATGGAGAGGATGCTATGACCTCCAGCCCAGGTAAGTCTTAAAAAGCCATGGTACCCAATGGAATACTATGTGGCAATGAGAAAGAACGAAATATGGCCCTTTGTAGCAATGTGGATGGAACTGGAGAGTGTTGTACTAAGTGAAATAAGCCATACAGAGAAAGACAGATACCGTATGTTTTCACTCATAAGTGGATCCTGAGACACTTAACAGAAGACCATGGGGGAGGGGAAGGGGAAAAAAAAGTTATAGAGAGGGAAGGAGGCAAACCATGAGAGACCCTTAAAAACTGAGAACAAACTGAGGGTTGATGGGGGATGGGAGGGAGGGGAGGGTGGGGGAGGGGCATTGAGGAGGGCACCTGTTGGGATGAGCACTGGGGTTGTATGGAAACCAATTTGACAATAAATTTCATGTTAAAGAAAAAAAAAGCCATGGTAACCTGACAAAATGCGGTGTGCTTGCCTAGCCTGGGACCTGGGGACTGAAAGTCCATTTTTATAGAAAACGTGGTTTATTCCAAGTAAGATCCTCAGTTTAGTTAATAGTCACGCGCCAAGGTCAATTCCTTAGTTCTGACAACTACACTGTGATCATGGAAGATATTAACAACGAAGGACTCCGTAAAGGGCATGCTATGGGAACTCTAATATTTTTGGAACTTGCTTGTTAAATCTAAAATTTATCCAAAATAGGGGCGCCTGGGTGGCGCAGTCGGTTGAGCGTCCGACTTCAGCCAGGTCACGATCTCGCGGTCCGTGAGTTCGAGCCCCGCGTCGGGCTCTGGGCTGATGGCTCGGAGCCTGGAGCCTGTTTCCGATTCTGTGTCTCCCTCTCTCTCTGCCCCTCCCCCGTTCATGCTCTGTCTTTCTCTGTCCCAAAAATAAATAAACGTTGAAAAAAAAAATTAAAATTTATCCAAAATAAATTTAATTTAAAAAAAAATGTAGGCCTTAGAAGTCCGCACATTTATTCTTTAATCAAATCAATGTTTTTTCCTCCTTTTCTTGTATCTTGCTCTACGGCGCAAATTCGTTTTTGTTTATGTAAAGAAATCTGCCAAACGGACTCCCTGCAATCAGAAGTTTTGCTTGACACATATTTACATCCCCCACTTGGTTTCAGTCCCTTGATTTCTTGTCTCTTTCCCCTCTCTTCTTCTAACACTGTCGTGGAACCAGTGTGAACAGCCTGGTACACAACTTACACACCTTTCAGTGTGCCCAGCCCCTCACTTACAGACATGTACAGACATACCCGGATGCCACGTGTGTGCTGAGGCTGTAAACAAGGGATCGTGACAAATACATCTATCATCTATCTATCTATCTATCATCTATCTATCTATCATCTATCTATCTATGCAACTTCTCTCCTTACTTCACAACATGGACATCCCTATAATGCAATAAAAGTAGCTCTAACATAATATTTTAATATCTGGATACTGTTCCCTAGAAGGTACGCAGCCAATTTACCCAAACGTTTCCCTTTAGAAGGATTTGTGGTTTTGTGCTGCGATATCATTATACCTATGACGGTGTGCAAATGGGTTTGTTGCTGTGTAATAGGGAGCAGAAATGGGACGACTATACGAAAGAGAGTGTGTGTCACTATATAACAGAGAAAAATGTGTGAAATGTTCTTTTCTTTATATCCTCACCAACAATGGCTGTCGTTCACATAATTTTTGCCAAGAAGATGGGCAAAAGATGATTTCCTTACTCTCATTTGGTTTGCCATGCCTCCAATGTGAGGGCTGGCATTTTTAAAATTATGTTTATCAGGGCACCCGGGTGGCTCAGTCAGTTGAGCATCTGACTTCGGCTCAGGTGGCGATCTCACAGCTCGTGGGTTCGAGCCCCGCGTCGGGCTCTGTGTTGACAGCTCAGAGGCTGGAGCCTTCTTCAGATTCTGTCTCTCTCTCTCTCTGCCCCTCCCCTGCTCACGCTCTGTCTCTCACTCTCAAAAATGAACATTAAATGGGGCACCTGGGTGGCTCAGTCAGTTAAACCTCTGACTTCGGCTCAGGTCACGATCTCACAGTTTGTGAGTTCGAGCCCCACGTCGTGCTCTGTGCTGACAGCTCAGACCTGGAGCCTGCTTTGGATTCCGCGTCTCCCACTCTCTCTCTGCCCCTCCCTCACTTGTGCTCTGTCTCTCTGTCTCTCAAAAATAAATAAACATTAAAAATTTTTTTTAAGTGAACATTAAAAAGTTAAAAAATATGTTTATCAATCATTAGCATTTATTCCTCTGTGAATTATTTATTACTAGGCTTTGCCCACTTCTCTGTAAATTATTTAACTTTCCTTTTCACTTTGCAAAAGTTCCTGGCACATTGCTGATAGGAACCCTTTATTTTAGCCAGAGTTGTGTTTTTCCCAGTTAATCTTTGCCTTTGACTTTGGGTTATCTTTTGTTGTGAAATTAAAAAAGAGAACAGAAAAGAGAAATTTGGTAGTCATATCTGTGTAACTTGGAGGGCAACGTTGTGAAATGGATTTGCACCCCACATGTCAAAATCTCCCTTTTCTCAGATTCGAGAAGGGATCTGGGGCAGCTTTGAGGCCCGTCAGGGTAGCCTGCAGGTGTCAGTCGCCTGGCTGATGGCCAGGCTCTGTTCTCAGCCTCAGCCCCTCTTACTCCAAGCAGGGTTCTGGAGCTCCAGGGTTCCAGGACCGACCCTCAAAACCCGCCCTGGGGAGGGGATCAGGCCTGACCTTCTTCCTTTTGCATGTTCCCTGTGTGGCTCAGGTGTCCCGGGGCAGGCAGGACAGAAAGCCCAGTGGAGAGGGAGACGCCTTATCTTTCTTTATCTCACTGGCAGTGTTCCAGTGGGACATTGGTGCCCACATGCTGTCTCTCTTTTCCTTTAATTATGCTAAAATATATGTCCTATGAAATTTCCATTTAACTCTTTCTAAGCGTATAGATCAATACACTTTTCACCTTCCGTTAAGTATATTCCCAAGGCTGTGCAACCATCACCTCCAACCATCTCCAGAACTTTTCCATCTTCCCAAACTGAATCTCCCTACCCACTGAACAGCCACTCCCCACCCGTGCAGGGCCCCTCCCGCAGCCCCCTGCACCCACCGTTGTCCTCTCTGTCTCTCTGGATTTGAGCTGATGTTCCCTCAGGTTTGCAAAAGACAACCCTACGTCCCTGTGACCCCAGCAGAGTCAAGGACTGCATGGGGCTGTCCCCTGCTCTTCGGTGGTTTCTCCCGGCACACCTCTCGTGGGCCCCCACCCATGCACCCACGTTTGCTCAGTCTCCCAATCTGCCTTCAGGAAACCTGGAGCTAGCCGTCGAGTCTGAGCTTCCAACAGCCAGGGGCAGGCACCGGCCAAGGGGTGCATACACCCAGCTTTCCGGGGATCCTCTCAAAAGTCCCTCCCCGCCCCCCCCCCCGTTTGGCACTCACCGGGGCGAACACACCCTGGGAAGGAAAACCACTCTGCACCCCTTCGGGACCTCCACACCCTTGTCACAGGGAGCGGAGGCTGCAGGACAGGTCCAGGGGACCCCCTGGGAAGCCCGCCCTCTCTTAGAGGGTGTGGGCCCTTTGTTTTCAACTGCAGCCTGAACGTCCCAGAGTCCTGACAACAGCTTGCTCCACGCGGCTGTCCCTTCCCTCGTGGGTGGCAAATGGGATTCTCAAAGTCAAGTGGAGGGTCAAGGCGACTCTGCCCAAACTGTGCTCGGGCGCCTCTGAGCGCCTCGTGACCACTAGGGGGCTCTGCGCTGTCCAAACTTGGCAAGAATCCTGCTGAGCCATTTTAGCCAGAAAGCTCGCACCCCCGAGGTCTAGTCACCGGGTTACCTGAACTGGTCCCTCATCCCCCTGCACCCTGGGGATGTCTGATCACCTGGCCTGCCTTCAGCAGGAATCCTGTTAGGTCCCTTCAACCAGAATCCCCCTTAGCCCCGATGCTTCCCCCAACCCCCACCCTGCTTCTCGGCTACACACCCCCCTTCTTGTTATACTATGAACGGAGCCCACCGTAAAACCCTTTCTGTGGGTTCCCTGGAATAAAGTCAGCCCCACTGCTTCCTACAAGTGTGGGATTAATATTCCCTTTATGGCCTGTGCAGCTGTCTCCTCTCCGTGGGGTGGGTGTCAGGGTGACCGGGCAGGCGGGACGGCGGCCAGGAGGCTGTTGCAACAGTCCAAGCAAGAAATCATAGGGCCCGTGGGAAGTTCACGACCGTACTCCAGAAGACCGTTGTTCAATCGCTCAGTTATACTCTAGACCTTCAGAATAATTTTCTGTCCCAGAATCAATCCGGCCATCTTGGGGAACACTAATTTGGGCATGAAGAATGACGTCCCCACCCGCCCCGAGGAGAGACACAAGCAGGAGAATCGCCCCTGCTTTGTCCTCTGGCTGGACCTCCTGCGGGTGTCGTCACCATATGTTTCCAGAGACGTTCCTGAGAACCCACACTCCGGGTTGGAATCTAGTTGGGCCCCCAGACTCCCTGTAGAAGCCCCTATTGGCGCCAGGGTGGCGAGAAGGGTGGGTTACGGCAGGTGACTTAACTCAGCGACTGTAAATGTCATGAGGGGCGCGTGTGAGCCGTCCTGAGCCCCTGAGCGCACCAGCGGTCTGCAGGCGGCCGGGGCTGTGCTGGCGGCCAGTGCCCACCGGGAACGAGGCCGGCACGCCCTCGACAACCCTTGTGAACTTCTAGAATCTTTCCAGAAATCTCACCGCAGCTATCCTTAGCTCCGTGCGACGTCAACTTAAAAAAGTGCGCGCGTACCTGTACGTATGTGTTTCTGCATTCGTCTGTGTATCCATCAGTCTGTTTAGCGCCGATCTTTTGTGCGGTTACGACACCAAGCAGACTCCGCTTGTCTGTAGCACAAGAGCTGGCAGCAGGCTGCCCGAATCCCTGCCAGTTCTCACTAGCCCCACGAAACTGACCTGCGAGATCCGGTCGCCCTTCGTATATTCCTGCCATTATGCTCCGCACTGTGTCATCGAGGGGAGGGTGATCCTGTTTGTTTGCGTGTGGCAGGTGGCTTTGAAAGAACACCGTAACAAGCCCTAACAGAGGGACAGAATTCGTGAGTGTCAGGAAGCAGTGACTCTGTCCCCTCCCTGCTCCTTCACAGACATTCACGGGGCAAGTAGAGATGCCTCGCGACCTGTGAGGGGCACACCGCTTGTCAAACCAAGAGGGAAGGGGGGCATGTGGGTTTCGGTCCTACAGCCTGTAATTCAGGCCCATGGGCCTCTGTTCCTCCGGCAGGAACCCCCGGAACTGTGTCTCTGGGACATGCCCCCGCCTCTGCCGAGCCCCCCTCGACGGTCCCCACCCCGAAAGCCCTTTGAGCGCCTGACGACTTTGCCCTCTGGTTGCTCATCGGCGACACTCTCTTCGTGCATCTCAGGGTCAGCTCCAGCCTCACTCGGGTGGGGACAAGCAACTTCAACAGGACAGCAAGTCGGCTGTCGGGATTCCATCCACCTGCACCCTGGTGGGGATCCTGGGGGGCAGGCAGAGACGGGGACCCAGCACCAGGAGCCTCAAGGGGTGCCCTCGAGAAGGGAGGGCCCAGCCGGGGCGTATGAAGGCCCAGCGCGGCCAGGCCGCTCCAGGGAAGGGTCAGCCACCCGTGCCACCCAATACGGACTTCCGCGGAGAGAGGCACGTTAAAACATACGGAGTTACCTGAATGGGTTTCAACCCTGTGCTCGCAGACCAGCTTAGCCACGTCTGGAAAGCCCACGCTGTGCAGAGGACTGAGGCCCCACCCTGCGCGAGCATCTAGGTGAGCTCCTACTTGAACAGTTTACAAGCCCAATCCAAAAATCCGCTTTCCCAATTGGGTGTGTAAGGCGTATCTGCGGGGGCTGTGAGTTCTGCGTGGGCAAACGCGTGTGTGAATTTGTAGGCCTCTGTGCATGAGGATGCGTGTGCACATGTGTGCACGTGTGTGTTTCACCAGCCGTGCTCATTTCTGGTCCCCTTTCCTCACGGGCCCGGGGCAGGCATTGCCCTCCACGCCGTGTCCTCAATCCCGACGATCCAAAGTGAGGACTGAGTCTTGTGGATCGTTTTCTCCCCATCTCTCCTCTTTCTGCCTCTCTCTCTCTCCCTCTCTCTTGTCTCTCTCTCCATCCTTCTCTCTCCCTCTCTCTCTCTTTTTGAGTAGACGTCTTCCGCTGTCTTTCTGTTTTTGTTGCATTTTTATTGATTCTTTTATTTCTTTCTTATGCTCGAAATGTACATGAGCGTTTATTTCACTTTATTTTCAGCTTTATTTAGGTGTAAGTAACAAATAAAATTGTAAGAAGCTTCTAGTGCACATCGTGATGATTTGAAGCCTGTATACATAATGACAGGATCCTTCCATCTAGTTAATTAGCACATTCACCACCTCACCTATATACATATTTTCCTTTTGGCGAGACCATTTAAGTTTTACTCTCGTGAGCATTTCAATCACACAACACAATGTTCTCAACTACAGTCCCCATCACATACATTAGATCCTCAGGTCTCACTCATCTTTCAGCTGACACTTTGCACCTTTTTACCAACCTCAAGAGCCACATATAAGTGATACCGTGCAACATTTGTCTCTCTCTGGCGTATTTCACTTAACATAATGCCCTCAAGGTCCATGCGTGTCGTGGCAGACAGCAGGATTTCCTTCTCTCTCGGGGCTGAGTAATATTCCCTTGAACGCACGCCACACCGTCTTTATCCACTCATCTGTGGACGGACACGCGGGCTTCTTCCGTACCTTCTGCTGTGAATGCTGCCACAGTGAACATGGGGTTCAGGACTCTCTTCCAGATCCTGATTTCATTTCCTTTGGATCTATTCCCAGGAGTGGAATTGCTGGGTCGTAGGGTGGCTGTCTTGCTAATTTTGGAGGAGACTCCATACTCTTTTCTGAGGTGGCTGCACCAGTTTGCATTCCCAACAACAGTGCTGGAGGGTTCCCTTTATATCTGAAGAAACTGGAAAGAGAACGAAGTTAGTAGCAGGAAAGAAGTAGCAAAACTCAATGAAATGGACACTAAGAAGACCATAGAAAGAATTAATGAAACTAAGAGCTGCTTTACTAAATAAATAAATAAATAAATAAATAAATAAATAAATAGATAGATAAAACTTTAGCTACTGTTACCAAGAGGAAAAGAGAGAAGGTTCAAATAAATAAAATAATAAAATCCAGTAGAACTCTTATACTTCAGTCTGTTGTCCCCTATTATTGATGATTCTGGCTTACTTCTGCAAAATGCTTGATATCAGACCCTTAGAAAAAAGCGCCTCACTCCCGTGAGGTAAGCATTCCAGCCCTAGCAGGGGAGCATCCTGGGGTAGGGAGCATCCTGGGGTGGGGAGCATCCTGGGGTAGGGGAGCATCCCAGCAGGGGAGAATCCTGGGGTGGGGAGCATCCTGGGTCTGGGGAGCGTCCTGGGGTGGGGAGCATCCTGGGGCAGAGGAGCATCCCAGCAGGGGAGCATCCTGGGGTAAGGAGCATCCTGGGTCTGGGGAACATCCTGGGGCAGAGGAGCCTCCCATCAGGGGAGCATCCTGGGGTGGGGAGCATCCCAGCAGGGGAACATCCTGGGACAAGTTTACCGGAAGCTTCACAAGTGATTGGCTGACCACAGATGCTGCCAGCTCACTGGGCTCGCTGTGACCCCATGTCCTGCCCTTTATGCTTTCTTCTGGTGTCTCAGCTATTGATAAAGGAGCCTAGGCTGGTGAGAGCTTCCCACCCAACATGGATCCTTCTCTGAAGCCCAGCCAGGAGCACTGACCTGAAGGACACAGTGAAAACCTCATCGGGATAACCAGACACAGAGGGCATCCCGTCCCCATGGCCTTGCAGCAACAGTGGTGAGGAACGCAGGGGACATCCCTCCGTATTTCAGCCAGATCTGTGAGTTAACGGAGTCCTTTCTAACAGATGCCCTTCTGGGTCGTGGAGCAAGCTGAAACCCTTTTAGAGGAACATCAACCCCCATAAAAAGCAGCCTGGGTTCGGGGTGGGGGGGAGGTGAGTTTCAACTAAATTTAAAGCCGCTGATAGAGAATTTTTTTTTAAAGATAAGACACTTGAAGACTTTTTCATACACACAGTTGTTGAGGGTGAGTCTGGGAAACCTTGATCTTTATGATTATTTGGGCGTGTCAGGCAGGTTTCTTCGCTCTCAGAAGGAACTTGTGTAAAATGCGGAGGTTGCTCTTAAAGGAATAAATGGTGACGGCTGACTCCAGAAGTCCGCGGAAATGAAGACTGAGGCCCGTCGATGTGGAATAACACTAACCATCTTTATTCGAGGAACTGTTTAAGGTAAAAAAAAAAAAAAAAATACTGGCTGTTTTGTAAACTTGCTGGCTTTAAATGTTTAGACCACTGCGTTCTTGACTTCTGCTTGTGGGAGTCACCACAAAACGGTCACCGACACGTCCGTAAAGGCACAGACGTGATGAAGTGAACAGTTTCCAGCTTGAACACCCGGGTCGTAAGCCTGGCAGTCGAGCGACCTTGAAAAGGTCACTTCGGTTCTCTGAGAACTGGGATCCTCATCAATAAACAAAAACACCGGCCCCCATCGGGCTTTCGGCGTGATCCGGGGAGATAAGGCATGCGAAAATATTGTGTTGCGACTATTAGCTGTGGTGAGATTAATAATTACATCTTAAACATGATATCATTTCGCTCCCGCCCAAACTTCCAACCTCAGCGTAAACACAGACATGCTAATACATCCACCTGGCTAGTCCCGAAATGAAAACAGAACAGAGCCTGCCTCTGGCCCGGAGGCGAGCACCTCCATTCGACGTGCTGGCCGCCATCCGTTCAGCTTACGGGAGGAAGAAATCGGGCTGGGCGTTCTGATTTACCAAGACAGCACAGCAGATCGCCTGTTTGAACCAGACACTTGGCGACTGGGGACACTCTGATGTCACAAGGACAGAAGTCCGAAAACCAGCAGCCTGTTTAAAACGCAATCAGTCCATGGGGCGCCTGGGTGGCTCGGTCGGTTAAGCGTCCGACTTCGGCTCAGGTCATGATCTCGCGGTCCGTGAGTTCGAGCTTCACATCGGCCTCGCTGCAGTCAGTGCAGAATCCACTTCAGATCCTCTGTCTCTCTCTCTTTCTGCCCCTCCCCTGCTCACATTCTCTCTCTCTCTCAAAAATAAATAAAATGTTTTATAAAAAAAAAAAGACAAGGAAACCCTGGAAAACCTGAGTCATAGAGACTCCGAAGGAGTAGCAGGTATGCTTGCTGCGTACTCGGCTCTAAGACCACGCCTGCCCGGGGCCCCTGGCTGCAGGGCCTGCTGGGGCTCCCATCTGTCCCCCTGGGAGCTGCAGGGGAAGGAGGGTGGCTGGGCGTAGGGCCGTGGAGGTCTTAGACCGGGCTGCCCAGTGGCCCGACCCACAGCCTCACAATCACCTGGATCCCTCAGAGGAAAAGTAGGTAGATCTTCAAGTTCCAAACCTGGTCCCGCTGAGCAAAAAGCAACCTCGAGCGTGCCTGATGGAGGACTGCTTCATGGTGATGGGCGGCCCCGCAGTGACGCCGCGGTGAGGCCCTGTGGGCAGCGACCCCCCGGGGAGAGCTGGGCTGGCCAAAGCCAGGACAAGGCCCGCGGTGCCCGAGCCTCTAGCTCGCCCCCCACAGCCCCACCTGCCCGACTGCGCGACACCTGAATTCCCCACCCTGCGGCTTTCCACGCGCCGCGTCCTGGTAGTGTGGTGGGTAAGTGAGAGAGTCCACTCTGCGTATGGTTTGGGTTTGGGTTGCCGGACAGGCCAGATTTTCTCTGCTCTTTTGACCAAAGGAAAGCCGGGTCTCCATCTACCAAAATGTGCGTTCCCGAAAACCCAAGAGCTGAGCACATTACAGAGCAAAGACTTTTCAGTGGAGTAATATCGGCTGATGCCTCGTAGGGACCGAGAGCCAGTCCCCAGGGAGCCCCCTTCTCGGGGTCGGAATGGGCCACAACCAGCAGGTTGCTCACTTAGCTTTCCACATAGGAGCATTCTGGAGGGGCGCATCCCCGAACCAAGAACCCTGTCCGTGTGGCTGACCTGCTCCGGGAGCCCGGCCCAGGGCTCCAGCACAGGGAGGGCAAATGGGGCCCAAGCCGCCGCCGGGAGCTGACGCCTCCTCACGTGGGGGAGCCCCAGGGAGCCGTGCGGTGAGGCAACGTGGCCTCAACAACCCCAGACAGACTGGCCACTAAACCACACAGACGCTGGCCTACGTGGCACAACGGAGATTTCTATCTCCTGGGAAAACGGGCCAACGGCCAATCGCCCTCTGAGCTTTCTGTTCTCGGGACGGCCGTCCCAGAAGGTGGCTAAGGGGCGCCGGGTGCCCCAGCTTAACCCGCCCTAACGCCAAGTGTCCCCCCACCGCCAGCCGGCGTGACCCGAGGGACACCGGACGGCTGGAGAGGGAGGAGGGAGCACCTGGGGCTCCTTCCCACCTGCAAAGAATGCCACTGGGTTCGCTCCCCACCCTGGTTTCCATTGCTATTAAGAAAGTCATGATTAAACATAAAAATAAAAACAAAGCCTGCAGGGACCCAGCTGCTGCTGCACGCCGTGGGTACAGACACGTAACGTGAGCACCAAGGGCTCTCCCCTCCGGCCCCTCCACTGTGTTTGACAAATATTTACGGCTTGACACGCAGACACAGATGAAAAGATGCGGCGCCCTTCCCTAGAGGAGCGGCCAGAGGAGATGGCGGGGAGCAGAGGGTTTCGATGCAGGGTCCCTGGGTCATAAGGACGTGTCAGGACAAGAGAGGGAGCCCCTGAGTCTGTCCGCACGCAGGGGCATCGAGGACACAGGGGAGGCGTAGAGGGAGGCGGTCTGGGGGAAGGACAAGGGGTCACGGGAGCCTTGATGATGGAGGTGCACGAGGTGGCTGGGAAAACCACAGGCGTGGCAGGGCTCTGGGGCCAGGACACAGAGGTGGCTGGCAGGCGAGAAGGTGCAGCGGGCAAGCAGGCACGGGCCCGGACGACGGCAGTCATACAGCGTGACCCCGACGCTGTGCCAGCGGGAGCCCTCTGGTCCGGGGGTGGGAGGGCTGCGGGCGGCCATGCGGGAGGCAGAGAGCCCGGGAAGGAGGTTATTCTCAACAAGAAGGCATAGGTCGAACCAGGACCCTCGCTCCATCGGGAACAACCCTGGGCCACAGGACGAGCAAATGAGATACAGGTGTAATCATCAACTTTCTAGAAGCCACGTTTATAACACAAAGAGCAACACAGGGAAATTTCACAAGGAAAGCAATTCTATGCAATGAGGCCAAAATATTATAATTCCAACACGTAATCAGTACCGACCCCCCTTAAAACTCCCTCAAAAAAAAATACCACTAATGCATTAATTTTCACTGTCTTTTTTGTACAGTAAGTCTTTGAATCTCGGTGTGTATTTGACCCACAGAACACGTGTCGATTGGACCAGCCACATTTCAGGCGCTCAGTAACCACATGTGGCTGGTGGCAGCCACGGGGGCCGGCACGGGTCTGGACGTCAGAGATAAGTGTTCCCTATTCTGGCCGGAACTGGTCTGAATGCCTTACTTGCTGGTACTTTTTTCAAAGGGTAAATCAGAACGAAAGAGCTCCCACTGCCAAAAGGCATAAGGCATCCCAAGACCTCACCTGCAAGCCACAGGCTAGGTTGGTGGGAAAAGTTGTCTTAAAATAAACACGCGCTCCAGAATTCGCTTTGATTTCCAAAGCTGGAAGGGAAGAGGCTGGCATGGGACAATTTGCATTTTAATAAACACTGCCTCTTGCAAAATAATTCTCACCACTCTTAATGAACACATCCCAATAACAGTAATTAACATCAGAAGTTGCTGCTCCAGCATCCGCTAATGAGCGCCCTCCCGGGCGGGCCCTGTTTTGATTGACTCAAAGCAGAGCTTTTAAGTAACTCAACCCGCATGGGGCCATACAGGGAGTGGGGTTTATGTAACTTGTTTCTCAGAAGGAAAGCTGCTTAAGTCACTCCTGTCAGGCCTGGTGCGGGAACGGTAGGAGATGCAGGAGGAGAGCCCGGGAAATCTGGAGACAAGATTCAGCCCCGATGGCCCCAGAAGAGCCACCAGTCGTCCCTGTTCAAAGCACAAAGCCGGCAGTGGGGACAGGAGCAGCCTCACATGCGTGTGTTCGCCATGCCATGTTGGCCCCCGTCCCATGACTAACGCTCCACCCAGCCCAGTTTGGCCGACGATTCGGCCATGTACAAGGGGCTGTTGGGTCCCTGAACCCTCGCTGTGCCTCACCCCTCAGGCCCTCCTGCAGGGTGTGCTTGGCTTATGGAATTCCCATCCCAAGCCCCGTAAGGTCTTTGGCTCCTTCCCAGCACAACATGGTGGTGGGATTTGCGTGCACAAGATAACCTTGCACCTGCTGCCGCGACCCTGCGGCCGCGACCCTGCGGCCGCTGAGGAAACAGTCGTGAGAGATGCTCGTTCGCTCTGACTCAGCGGGTGCCAAGCACCAGCCAGACTTCACATGGATGAGCTCGGTAAGGGCTCTCTGGGACCCCACGAAATCCAGGGCATGGGTGTTTGTCCGCATCGTAGACATAGGAGAGCCGGGGAGGATGCGTAACTTCCTCCGATAGCTCAGCAATACCTCCCCAAGCCGGCTGATTCCAGAGCAGAACCTTTAAACTACTAGGCTCCAGAGCCTCTTTCATTCGGCTGTGGTGAATTTCTTGCCTTGCGTGGTTATGAGAAACACATACGGTGGCAGGCACAATTTTAAAATGACGCCCACGCATCGCTCGTGATTAGATTTCTAATCCGTTGACTTGGAGTTCATCAAAAAGGAGACGATCCAGGTGGGTCTGACCTAAACAGGTGAGCCTGAAAAGGACGGAGCCCACCCTGAAGGCGGAGAGATTCTGAGTGTGAATAGGCCTACAACTGCTAGGAGCTTAATTCTTCCAACAACCACGTGGGCAGAAGAGGGACCCTGGGCTCCAGAAAAGGACACCGCCCAGCTGGGGCAGCTGTGTGGGCCAGCACGAGTCCACAGCGACCTTGAGAGACCCCGAACAGACCATCCAGCCTGCGTCCCTCTCCCATGGAAACTGATCTAATAAATACATCTTGTTCTAAACCACTAGGGTTTCCTTCCCGTGTCTTCTTGTACTAGTAAGACTTCCAATACCACACTGGAAACGTGTGGTGAGAGGGAACTTCCTTGCCTTGGTCCTGATTTTGACAGGAAGGACTGAAGTTTCTCACCATGAAGCATGATGTTGGGTAAAGGCATCTTGTAGATGATAAGCAAGCTGCGGAACCTCCCCACTGTTCCCACTTTGCTGAGAGTTTTTTTCATGGATGTGTGCTAGGTTTTGTTAAAGGCTTTTGCTTCGTCGATCGCTGCGACTCCGCGACTTTTTTGTGTTTAAGCCTGTTGATGGGGTGGATCACATTAGTTGATTTTCAGCTGTTGAACCGGTCTTGCATACCTGGGGTAGATCCCACTGGGTCGTCGTGCGTAATTATCCGAAGACATTATGGGATTCCATTTGCTAACATTTTGCTGAAAATGTTTGCATCTGTGTTCCTGATAGATATCGGTCTATAGTTTTCTTGCAATGTCTTTGTCTGGTCTCGGTATTGAAGCAATGCCGGCCCACAGAATCAATTCGGAAGCCGAACTTCTGCTTTTCACTTCTGGAAGAGATTGCAGAGAACTGGCATAATTTCTTCCTTAAGTGGTTAGTAGAACTCACAGGTGAACTCATCTGGGTCTGGTGTTTTCTGTTTTGGAAGGTTATTAATGGTTGATTCCATTTCATTCATAGAAATAAGACTCTAGATTGTTCATTTTTTCTTGCATAAGCTTTGTTAAATGGTGTCCTTTAAAGAATGGGTCCACTTCATCGAGGTTATGAAATCTGTGGGTATACAGTCGCTCATGGTATTCTTTTATTGTCATTTTAACGTCCAGGACATCTTATTGATGTCTGATATCAGCAACTTACGGCCTTTCTCTTTTTTCTGCCATTAGTTACTAATTTAATGCCATCGTGGCCTGAGAGCAGACATCGTAGGATTTCTATTCATTGAAATTTGATAAGTGTGCTTTATGGTCCCAGTTGTGGTCATGTTAGGAGAACAAGAGGCCTTCTGGCTGACCTGTCGTCATCATTACCTGGGCTGATACTGGAGGCTGATTTGTAGGACGCTGGCAAGGCTGGTGGAGACCTCTGATCACTCTCAAGCCCTTGGATCTCCTGCAGGCACCTGGTGATCCCTTGGAGCTCAGGGGCCCCATGACACTGTCCAGCACACTGCACAGACCTGCACAAAACCCAGAGCAACATTGGTCTCCTGTACCCATACACCTCACCTGCCACGCGGCTTCCCTCTCGCCACTGTGACTCACTTGCTGGCCATGACCTCTCAGTGACGCCAGTCCTGGTCTTCGGGGGCCCGCCAGTTTGCCGAGTCAAAGGCTCCCTGAGAACCTGGTATATGGGCCATGCAGGTATCCATTTCAGCCCACCCTTTTGAGTCCCTGGGGCCTTGATGAGAAGCAACGTGCTTGGTTTGTTACCCCGCTAAAAATTGTACGTTGTCTTTACTGTTCTGGCCAGCACGGCAAGTGAGATTTCCCCAGGTCGACGTTTCCTCACGGCCTGGAGACTGCACTATGCATGGGGTGTCTTTCCCCCCAGCTGGTTACACACACAGATGGTGTGTGGGCCACCCTTATAGGGCTCGGAGGGTTGGAACTGTGTACTTGAGTGGTGTGGTCCAATTGCAATTAATGGGGCTCAGGCTTAAAAAGTCCTTTGAAGCGGTTATACCCGAGAATTTAGTGGGTGAAATGATGTCCCGTTGGTTTCAAGCATCCTTAGAACTTTACCAGAATATATATGTCTTATTATTCAGCTATTGGAAAAGGAAAAGTGCAGGCTTGGTTCTCAGAAACATTAATAAAGAGTTATTACCCAAGATCAGAGGCATTTATGGTAGGAAGAAGGAGCGGAGCTAAATGCAGAGTTTTCTCGTCTCAGAGCGGGGCATGAAATACCGTCATATGAGGCAAAAACGTGGAGAGGTTGTCTGTACACCCCTGTTCGCGGCAGCTCTATTCACAACGGCAAAAAAAGGAGTAGCTCTAGTGTCCACCAACAGCCGGATGGACAAACGGAACGTGGCCCATCTTTCTAATGGGACGGCAGTCGCCTTAGAAAGGCCGGGGAGGGGCGCCTGGGTGGCTCGGTCAGTCGAGCGGCCGACTTCAACTCAGGTCACGATCTCGCGGTCCGTGAGTTCGAGCCCCGCGTCGGGCTCTGGGCTGATGGCTCAGAGCCTGGAGCCTGTTTCCGATTCTGCGTCTCCCTCTCTCTCTGCCCCTCCCCCGTTCATGCTCTGTCTCTCTCTGTCTCAAAAATAAATTAAAAAAAAGAAAACATTAATAAAAAAAAAAAAAAAGAAAGAAAGAAAGGGCGGGGAGTCTGTCTCCTGCTCCAACGTGCATGAGCCTGGAGGACACTACGTTGAGTGAAGTAAGCCACTCACGAAGGACAAATACTGCAGGTCTCCACTTCGGTGAGGTCCCCACAGTCGTCATACCCACAGACACAGAGAGTAGACGGCAGTTGCCGGAGGCTGGAGAGTTAGTGTTTGCTGGGGACAGGGTTTTAGTTTTGCGAGCTAAAAAAAAAGAAAAAAAGCCTGTAGACAGCTGGTGGTGACGGTCGCACAGAAGTGTGACTGTGCTTAATGCGACTGAACTGTGCACTTAAACGGTCAATTTTTTATGATGTCTATTTTACCAAAATTTTGTAAACCATTTAAAAAAAATTAAACACAGAAGAAATAACGGAGCGTTAAAACTATTACCAGGGTGGTGCCTGGGTGGCTCAGTCGGTTGAGCGTCCAACTTCAGCTCGGGTCACGATCTCACAGCTTGTGGGTCCGAGCCCTGTGTCAGTTTCTGTGCTTCGAGCCTGGAGCCTGCTTCGGGTTCTGTGTCTCCCTCTCTCTCTGACCCTGCCCCGCTCACACTCTGTCTCTCTGGCTCTCAAAAATGAATGAATGTTTAAAAAGTTTTTAAACGATTACCAGAAAATGTTGCTATTCATCTAATAACCCGAGCAGACCCCTGCTGAGAGAGTTAATCCTGCCCCGGGCCATGGCTGCGGCCCAAAGCCAGTGTGGGTAGCAGAGCAGAAACCCTGGATTGCCCACTGGGGAGACGTGTCCCCACCCAGCTGGGCTCGGCTAAGTCACCAAGGGTTCCCACGGTCTGAGTCCGGTCCAGAATCTCTCCGCCGGCAATACCAGAGGTGGCCTGTAGGGGTGAGACCGCTGTGGGCTCACCATGTAGACTGTAGTGTGGGTCCAGTTCCGTGCAAGTGGCCTCAAAGCCACCAGTGAAAGAACTGAGGACGAATCTGTCGCGTGTTTGTCATTTGAAAACTCACACACCCCATTCCCCCTGCCCCATCACCCTCCAGCAATCCCCATCCCCATCCCTGGAGCTCAGAGCCCGTGGAGGAGAGACTACCACTGGGGCCAGCCCCGGTGGCTGAGCACAGGCCTGCAGGGCACTCGTGGACCCGGGGGACACCGGCGGCAGTCACCTGTCTGCCCACCCTGCCAGAGGCAGGTGCTGGGTTTCCTCGCCAATTTCTTCCCAAAATGCTTTTTTAAAAATTTTTCAAGCAACAAACGCCTATGTATACATATAGAGATATACAGATGTTTATACATGCATACACACACATATGCAAATGTCTTATATATAGTTCTGCTGCGTTAACTTAATTCCAGCACGGAAAACTTGAAAAACTCACTAAGCGTCAAGTCCTTCTTCCACTCACACCAGAGAGGTCTTTCTGAGCACACCGTGTGTGTGAAGGAGACCAGGGGCCTTCGGGCCCCCTTGTATTCACGCCGGGAGCCCTCAGCACACATGCAGATGAACGAAAGATGTGTGATTTGCAGAATATGGAAGCTCCCGCCTCTCAGGATGCACCTGCTTCGTTTGCAAATCCTTCAGGACTTTCTGGACCCCCAAACTGCCTTCTCCCGACTTCTGCTCACCGGTATGGGACCAGGAGAGCCCGAGGTGGGGATGCCTGCCCCAGAGGGGCCCTCTGTAGGGTCAGCCGCTCCCTCTCGAGTCTGCCAGCCTCACGCCGGACTGATTCGGCCTCCAGACAGATGCTGAGTCACGGCGAGTCGCTAAGTGAGGGGAGGTTGTGGCGTGTGGCCGGACGCTGCCGTGAAAGGAATGGATGGGCCATGAGCGTGGGTGGACCGCCTGGGCAAGTTGCAGACGTGGCCAAGGAAAGCAGTGGGACCCACTGCTGGACATTTGAGACCGAAAGACTGGAAGGGAGCGTCACCAGCCCCGCCCCGCCCCCACTGCCGCTCTCCTGGGGCTCGCGGCAAACGAATTTGCGGCCCTTTGCGTCTCAACATGCACACCAGCCAGTGGCCCAGAGTCCTGCTCCCTCCCCGCTGGGGGGCTGAATGCGGCCCTCGCGGCCGGGGCAGCCGGGAGGACGCTTCTTCTCTAGGCAATTCTGTCCGTCCTTCAGGTGATCCAAAGGGCAAAGGCCACATTTCCGACCGTTCGTCCGGAGCAGACCATCGCCACTTGGGGCCTCTGATGGACCGGAGGAACCTCTGATCGATGTGTTCAACCCTCACCTTGCTGTTTCCAGACTTTGGACGGTCTCGTGGGCCCGTGTTCTCTCGTGTGTCTAGACCACATGGTGTTTCCAAGTCTCTGCATCTGTGCTTTGTGCTGGGGGGCAGAGTCCCATCCTGCGGAACACTGGGAGAAGGCGTGCGGGACCCAGGCCACGTACAAGGTGGACCGGCCGCCGGTGTTCATCCACCTGCAGCGGCCCCATCGCCTCCTCTGAGGGTCTGATCGCTGCGAGGGAGGTTTTTATTTTAGGTGTGTGCAGACATGAAATACTGACGTTGGCCCTCCAGACTCCTGGGGAATCCAGCGAGGAAGACGTTGGGTGGAACTGGGGCTGTGTCATGGCCTTTAAAACCGCTCCGTGTGAGCTGTCTGCTCCTTAGCAAGAAACCTCCGTAGGTGCTCAAAGGATCACAGAGTCCTCCTCCCTCTCTTGGCCCATTTGGTCCGAAGGTCAGTGGATTCTACGTGTGAAATATCTTCTACCAGAGCTGCTTGGCTGCTGACACACTGGTCTCCTGTCGGGACTGAGCAGTAGCCTCCTGGCAGGTTTCCTGGAACGCTTACTTCTCTGACCACGTCTCCGACCACGTCTCTGACCACGTCACCGACCACGTCTCCGACCACGTCTCTGACCACATCACTGACCACGTCTCCGACCACATCACCGACCGTGTCTCCGACCACGTCTCTGACCTCGTCTCCGACCACGTCTCCGACCACGTCTCTGACCACGTCACCAGCCACGTCTCTGACCACATCTCCAAGCATAGCAGCGGCCATCCCCTCCTCCTCTCAAGTCCTTCCCGGGCTCCCGCTGCAACAAAGTCCAGACTTCATGGTGGCAGCATTCAGGCCCTTCAGGTCTTGACTTCTGCCCGTGTCTGCAGTCTCCCTTCCTCCACATCCAACTGGACCCCAAGCTCCATTGCAAGGAGCCACTGTGTGTCCCAAACACGCCATGTCCTGGTCCGCGTCTCTGTGTGTGCCGTTCCTCGGTCTCGGAGCACCCTGACCCCTCCTGGCCCTTCGGCCGGCCGGTCCTCGGCAGCCTTCGCGAACACACTCAGCACCCCTCTGGAGCAAGCCCACCGACACTCGTGAGTCCTGCACCAACTGGCCTTCAGCTGTGCTTCCTCAGCCCCTTGCCCAAACTTCCATCCCAGCTTCTAGCAGCGTTCATGTGTCGAGTGGAGATGCCCCGACAAGGCAAGGAGCCCAGCCAGGAAGACAACGTGAGCTTCCATGTTTGCGTGAGGCCAGCACGGAACTGGCACATGAGATGTGTTGACGGAAGGGCACCCGGGGGGCCAGTCCGTGAAGCTCCTGACCTCAGCTCAGGTCATGATCTCCCCGTTCAAGAGTTCGAGCCCCGCAGCCGGCTCTGTGCTGACGGCTCAGAGCCTGGAGCCTGCTTGGGATTCTGTGTCTCCCTCTCTCTCTGCCCCTCCCCCTCTCTCAAAAATAAACAAACATTTAAAAAACAGATGTACTGATTGAGTAAAGGAAAGGAACGAGGGAGAGCAGGTTGGGAGAAGATAAGACTGAAGGGAGAAGTGGCAGATGACATAGGAACGGAGAAAGTATATTAGTGTATTAACATAATAAATGTATTTTAATAAACAAACATAATAAATACATTAATAAAATATATTAACTGTACCTGAAGCTACAGGTGACAAATTTCTATTGGTGGCAATGGATTTGAGAGTCCTCGTTCTTGAACCTGTTCTAGACCCAATGTCTGAGGCCAGTCTAATTCTCCAGCTCTTATCTAGATGCAGATCAAGAGAGGAAAAACTACCTATTCAATTGCTGGCCCAACATAATAAACAGATTAGTCACTGATTCTAGAATGGAGCACCGATCTTCTTAGTCTAATTTTAGCACCACTGACGGCTGATAGGTCTCCCCACCAGATTCGGCTTCTTCAGCAAAGTGGTGCCGACCCGCACTGGTGTCTGCCCGGTAATCACACCCTCCCTGGGACTGTGTTTAGAAAAGAAGGGAGAAATTAGTGGCTTGTGTTCACAGATTAAGGGCTCCTTCTGCAAATTGACTCCACTTTGAAGTTCAAGCCACACCTGAAAAGTTTTCTGGCGGCACTGGTGTCTACCCAGGAGAATTTGCGTCTCGTGTGGAGAAATGCGATGGGTACGGCCATGCTGCCCCGTAACAAGCAGTCCTGTAGGGTCAACCACACGGCAATGCAAAATAGGCCACCTGTGACCACGGGGGGAGAAATACAGTTTCCGTGGCGATGGACATGCGGCAGCATATCCTGTTTCCAGCTACCGCTCAGCTTCCCATTGGGATGTAAGCAGGTAGTGAGTGAGGCAAGGTATCACCTCCTCAAGGTAGACGGTTCTAGAATCTCCTAGGCTCAAACGAGGTGGGTATGGAAAAAAGTGGTATCACTGGAAGTCAGCTCTCCAGATGGGACTTCCTTCCTTCTGTTCCTTCAACTCCTGTGACACGAGTGCCCCCACGGCATAGTTCGCCATTGGGATGGGCTGGTTCCAAATGCACGGTGGTTAATGTGCAAACCCAGGAGACAGGTGATCAGGTTTTGCCCAAAGGTTCTACGCGCCCCCAGTATGCAATGAAGCAGAAATACAACCCATCCAAGTTGGGCGAATCCTAAGAGAGTGAAGCAGAGAAAACCAAGCAGTAGCCAGGTTCTACTGGGGGCCTTCCTCAGTGACAGTATGTCAGCTCGCCTGACACCACATGTGTCTTCATGGCGACACCCAAGGCTACCTACCATTATGGCCCAGAACTCACCAAGGAAAGGGAGGGAAACTGGGGTGCCCGGCTCGGTCAGTTAAGAGCCTGACTCTGGCTCAGGTCATGATGTCATAGTTGATGAGTTCGAGCCCCACGTCAGGCTCTGTGCTGACGGCTCAGAGCCTGGAGCCTGCTTTGGATTCTGTGTCTCCCTCTCTCTCTGCCTCTCTCTCTCTCTCTCTCTCTCAAAAATAAATAAACATTGAAAAAGATTTTAATTAAAAAAAAAATAAAAGGGAAGGAACAACACCATAACACAAGGGGCAATAAGTAAAGGCCAAGGTGACCAACAATGTCAAGCACATAGCAAGCAATTGCTAAACGACAAATCTATGATCAGAGTCCGTATATTCACTGTTAGCACTCCAGGCACCATGTGGGTGGTGAGAGATATGCTTGCATTAGTCTGTCCCGGCCACATGACAAAATACCACCGGGCGGTTGGCAGAGATTGGCTTCTTATGGTTCCGGAGGCTGGAAGGTACGTTTCATTCCCTGGGCTCATAGGTGGCTGCCGCGATGTGCTCACATGACCTCTCTTGTGAGCATGGAGACAGAGAGAGAGAGTTCTCTGGTTTCTCTTTGTGTAAGGACACTAATCCTATTGGATCAAGACCCCACCCTTGTGGCTGCATTTAACTTGGGGGTTGGGCTTTCACGTATGGATGGGGGCGTGCAAACATTCCATCCACACACGTAGGCACGGGCCAGGGGCACCGCTCTGACACTACCTAATGATGGACACCTTCGTCTAGAAGGTGATCTCGCATGCACAATTTACTTGGCTCAAGGCCAAGTAGGCCTATATCTGTTGTTTGGTAAAATTTTAGGATACCGTGGGATTCTGTCAACTGTCCACTGGATTTTTTTTTTTATTCTGGAACTATCTTTTACCCTTGCAAAAAGTAGTAGGAAAAAAAATATGGGGAAGTGATCTTCAGACGAACTCATGGCCTTCTGTAGATCCAGGTTAGAGTGTGGTTTGTGGACAGGACTCCAGTCTCCCTCTTCCTGTAGGTGACCTCTTGGGGGGGGGGGGGGAATTGCAGGGATTGTCTGCTCACGCTTCCCAGCACCGAGCCCTGGGGCACTCAGTACCTGGTCATCCAGACCCCGTGTCCCCAGCTCGTTCACTGACACTGGGAAGGTCTTCGTGTCTGTCTCCTCGAAAACATTCACCTTAGCTTCGTGACCACTTCCAGCAGGACTGTATTTTTGTGGGAGAGGACGCCCAGAGACATTCTGTGCTTTCCCTGCGTGTGGCTCTTGTTTGTTTGTCAGTACCAGTTCTGCTGGGCCTCAGCACGCTGACACCTCACCGTGTGACTCCCGCTGTGCGCCAGCCACTGTGCATGAGCAAGAGGAAGGAAGCAGCTCCTTCGGTTTCCCTCCCCGTGTGCCTTGGAGACGGGCTTCGATCGGCACTCCCCGGCAGGTGCAAAACTGGGGGCACCGGGGACACGCTAGAGCCCCCCCTCCAAACCAGCAGTTACAAGACCTTGCTCGAAATAACATCCTGGGACCAGATCCGAGAGGACGAGTAGAGCATTGGGCAACACGGGGCGTTCTCAGGTCACGAGACATCTAGAACCAACCTTGTAGCCTTGTTTGCACTTGGGGGCTATTTCCGTGACCTGCTTAGGGGTGCGAGGAGGAGCCTTGTTAGCAAACTGCATTTGTGTCTTCCTCCAAGGTAGCTCCGTTTCCCGGGCCTCCCTTTGCACACGCCGCCCACGACGGCCCGTTCTGCTGTCCCTCCCGATGGCCACCCTCAAACCCCACTGCGGGACGGTGGCTCTGGCGCTCCTGTACCCCACGCCCTTGCCCGAAGTCGTTGAAACTTGCAACAGTTCACAGAGGCGCAAGAAGGGACCGAAAATGCCAGAAGGGAATCAAAAGACTCAGAGCCTCCAGAAAACCGTACCTAATATAACTCAGTTTTCATTGCATCCAGTTATAATAATACGCACGGTTGAGAACGCGCTTCTCATCGGTGGGGGTCTGCGTGTCGAGTTAAACTACTGGATCTTTAAGAATTTTTCAAGACACCCGTTGTTGATCTTCTCAAGCACTCGCCATTCCTACGAATATCCTGATTGAATACACTGCCAAGAGACAAAAACAAGACAAACCTAAAATAGAGGCTCTGGCAGGCATTCCGGGCAGTGTGTCCTGGCGAGAAGTGAGAGCCCCGTTCACGGAGGTTACTCAAACTGAGTCAGCAGGAGTTTCTCATGCCGGCTGTGACTCAGCCACATTTCTCCTTGGCTCTGAGAGAGAACACCGGTGGGCATGGAATTGAACGAAGAATCCTTTGATTCGGATCCCAGGCTGGGAAAGGGAAGGCAGCCAGGAGAGCTGCAAACCCCCCGTCTGACAGGAAGTACCCGGTGGGGGTTTCTGTTACTCCGGGGTTCTCCTGCTCACACCGGGGGTACAAAACTCAATCGTGTTGTGCACCACAGGGAGAATGGCCCGAGCAGCCCGCACCAGGCTGCGTGCCGGGAGTTGCTGATAAGCACTTGCAAACTTGCAAAAAGAGAACACCGCCGTGGCCACCAGAGGTGCCCTGAGGTCACCGGCAGCCCCCCCCCCCCCAGGGCTGTGTGGCACAGGTAGCAACGAGAGCCCGTGGAAAAGAGAGACCTCTCTCCCTTGTCAACCACGCCATTTCCGAATGTACTTGGCCGCAGATCTCTTGCTTTATTTTCCTACAACTGTTATTACATCCTTCGAACTCGAGTCCCAGGGTACACGCAGTACTGCCCGCTCCGTGCCCTTAGAATCCTAACGCGAGAGTCAAGTTCTCATTCAGAAGGAGCCCCGAGCCCGGGGTTTGTCTGGGACTTTTCGAATTAAATGTAATGGAAGTCCTTCACAAAAGAAAGCACCGAAGATTTGAGGTTAATTTTTACAGAGGGTGACGATAGCCCTTAGAAATGCCAACATCCCCCCGCACGTGTTTTGGGGCTTCCGAAATGGGGCCAGGCCAGCGAGCCTTGTGTCACACGCTGACCACAGCAGCTGCTGCTCTGTTCCTCCAGGAAGCAGGTGCCAGCCCGCAGGCTCCGTGCCACAAGCACCCCATCCTGCCCATCTCTGTGCAGACGCAATTCTGGGGGCATCTCTGGGAGGTCTACGTGCTGGTCACCAACTCCCGACATCCCACGGAGAGTGGCCATTTGGTTGTCCCCGACATCCCTCCCACCCCCAAATGATCGGTTGCACAGGCGCAACACTCAATTCTATCCAGTCAGGCTGGAGAGGTGTTGCCTTGGGGACATTTCCGGGCACGAGTTATGGCTTCGGCGGGTTCCCTGGAAAAGAACTCAGGGAGGGAGGCTCGTGTGCAGGTGATTTATCGAGGAGCGTTCTTGGGAACAGCAACTATGAGAAAGTGAGGGAGTCAGAACTGGCCCCGGGGAGTTCGGCCGGGGTGCAGTCCTCACACAGACCTCAGGCAACCCCAGGGGCGCTGTGTGACTGAGGTGAGCCCTCGGAGGCCACCTGGTCACTGCTGTGGGTTGTCCCCGGGGAGCGGGCGCCACCGGCTTTGTGACCCCTTTCTGGGCGGTGAGCCACAGGCAGCACAGGAGAGCCTCGGTCACACGGGGTCGTCGGGACGCCCACGACCGTCTACGACACTGTGCCCGGCACGGCTCAGATCACTAGTTCATGTAGTAACCCACCCACCCGGGAGCCGGGACTCCCGTGTTCTCCGGCTTACCTCCCTCCTGGGGAAAATGCCCCAAGAAAATTGGCGGGAGGTGCCGTAGTCCAGACACTGCGACTTGCCTCCCATCCACAACCGATACTTAAATCTCCCTCCTCCACGAGCCACCCGAGACCCCCGCCCCCGCTCCCGGCTGCCACCTCTGCCAGTCCGAGGGCCAGGCGCCGTGCAGTGACCCAGACCCGCTTCCCTGAGGGTTTGAGCTTCTCCCGCCAAGACCTGCCCGGGCCACGGGTGCCACGTCTGTCTACCTGCCATCAAAGTTAGGTGAGGCAGCGCCCAGTGGCGCCCCAGGGGATGCCCCGGGTACACACCTTGTTTCTGCCCGCCTCCCCGCATGAAGCAGCCCACCTCCTGACGGTCAGGGCCAGCGACCCTGCCGGGGTGCTATGACCCCGGGTGGACACCTCTCCTCTGGGAATACGATGCCCAGAACCACACAACCTGAAGGTGCTGGGAACAGAAACCCAGACTACTCCCCAGGTGGGCCACGGGACTCATGGCGAACAGGTGCGTGCTTGCTATCCCCCTTGGTTCCCAGACACGTGCTCCAACCGCCGGGGACCCAGCGCCGCGCACCGATTATGCGTCCTGGAGGGTGGCGCCCCATCCCTGCAGGACGTCATGTCCAAGCTGGTACCGCTGCTGGGCCTTCCCGAGCCTTTGTGACGGTTCCATCGGGCCATCTGCTCCCGGTGATGCGGCGAGTGCCAAGCCTTGCCACGCTCGTGTGCCCACCGCCAAGGCACCTCACCTGTTGTCAAGAGGGCCCCTCGGTCTGAGACTTTTCGGTAAGGCATCCGAAGCTGAGGCTTCACAGACGAGGAAGTCAAACCTTTAACTAGAAGAGAAGTCCATTTCAGTCAAGATGAGTTTGTCGCCTTCGAGGGTGGGAGGGATCCAACGTAATGAACTCGCCACCAAGCGGCAGGTTCGTCTGAGGGATACGCCGTGTTCAAGCATCAGGCTGGTTTCTGCGGCGACAGAAGCCGTGTCAGCCTTGGTTGGTGGCGGCTGATTCCATCAGGCTCACGCGTGACCTGTGCCTGACCCCCGTCACTGGTCTGGCGGCCAGGAGGACGGGAGAGGCGAGTGGCCCTGCACTCTCTCCCCTGGTTCCTCTGTTCTACTTTGTCACTGGTAACGCTTCTCCCAACCGCACTGCCACAGACCGGCAAGGGCCAGTCCCACGGGTGGGTCCTCGTGGCCAGCTGGGGGCCAGGGGGTCTCTGCCCCGAACGGTGTCGTAAATCAGCTTCTCAGGACCGCTCCTCGTGCGAATTCTTTCCGAGCGAGTTCCGTGGGAGGGAGATTCCGAAACCGAGTTTTGTGCACAAGAGGCCTATCGGGGAGTGCTCCCAAGTACGCACCCCTCGGAGGAGAGAGAAAAACAAGATCGGGCAGGGTGTGAAGCACAGATGCCAGCCTGTCCCGTGAGGAGCTGGGCCAGTCACTGCGGATGGGACGTCCCAGGGCTCGGACCCAGGGAGGGGCAGGCTGTCGAGAAACGGGGCCCCCCTCGGACAAGCGTAATCCCTGGGGAGGGCCTGGGCGGTGAGACATCACCGGTCAACACTCCGGGCAGCTGGAAAGTGAGGTTCCCCTCCTGAAAAGAAGTGCCCGGGTGCACACCCCAGGGTCCGCGGCACACCCCTCACGCTTGAGGGGGAGGTGCCGCGGGACAACGTCCCCCTGTCCCTCTGGAAGTTGCCCTGTCTGGATGTGGTGCCTGGAAGGACCAGAGCCACGCCAGCCCCGAGGGAGGCCGCTGACGGCCAAGACAGAGACAGAGACAGAGAGAAGCGCGTCCTGTGGTTCCGTGGAGGGGCCACAACTGCGTTACTGGAGCTGGGACAGACCAGCTCGACTTGGTTTTCTCTTCCTCGAGGAGACCGGCGTTCTGACTGCCACCGACTTTCCAAACTGAAAGTATAGAAAGAAAAAAAAAAACACAACAACAACAACTCAGGCCATGATCTCACCATTTGTGGGTTCGACCCCGCGTCGGGCCCTGTGCTCACAGCTCGGAGCCTGGAGCCGGCTTCGGAGTCTGTGTCTCCCTCTCTCTCTGCCCCTCGCCCCCACTCAGCAACAAACACTAAAAAATAAAAAAAATAAAAATTAAATGCGAAATGAAACGGGAATAATGCTGCTGAAATATATTGATGTCGGTGTCTTGCCCTCATCGGCTTATACTGACCGGGTCTTTCTCTAGCGGAGGCATTCATTTGCTTCAAGGATAGTCAGGTCTGCCACTAGACAAATAGGAAGAACGGTTCGATCTTACCCTTGGCATCCAGAAAAGGATTTGCAGCAAAGCATTCGTTTTGTAAGCCAAGGATGCTCTTTTTTTTTCTTTTAAGTTTCCGTTGAGAGTCTGACCTTGGCAATGCACCCTTCGGGTTTAGCATTAGCCGGGGCTGGAGAGAACAGGATGTAAAGCAACCTCCATCGTTCCAGGTTCCTGTAAAGAGAGAGAGAGAGAGAGAGAGAGAGAGGGAGGACGTGGCAGAGAGGCAAATGAGTCCCATCATTCTCCCCAGGCCCTCAGGGACATGAGGAGGCAGGCTAGGTGGTGGAAAGAGAAAGCGCGGACCCAGGACACGTCCCCCACTTAGAACCCCAGCGCTGTGCACCAGTGAAGCAGTGAAACAGAGGCGCTTTGGTGGATGATGATGCAGAGATGAACCAGCCTGATGCAGTGTCCCTGTGTGTCCCCAAGACGTCCAGAGGTTCCCGTGTATCCTGGAGAAGGGATGCAGTCAAGCACGGTGGACCCCAGAGACCAGCCAGCGATGTTCTGGGATGTCAGGGCCTGGGGGGAGGGGGAGGGGGCAGCACAAAAGGCTGGAACCGAGGACAGCAGCGGGAGGTGCTTGTCCACAGACAAGCCACATGAGAAGGAGAAACCAGGCGGGATTTCAAGGGCACCAGAGCCAATGCCCTGTCTCCCTTAGCAGGAGCCCTCAAAAATGTACCTGCCTCACTGTCATATCGGAGAGAAGAAGGGAAAAGAGCAGAAATCCAGAAGCACTTTCTCAAAAAGACCTTCGTCAACACGGCCTAGCTTATCTAACGGGATGCTGATATTGTGAACTTGCATCGTAATGTGCCAGTGCGGTAGGCTTTGTCAGCATCCTGCTCGCGTCCCCTCCTGCGGTGCGGGGGCGGGGCTCACTGTGAGCACACGTGGAGGGGGCAGGAAGTGTCGGTGGAGCTCAGCAGGGCGGGCGTGTCCTCGGATTTACGCCCCAGGCCCCTCCAAGGCCAGGAGGGGTAGCTGGCGCAGAGCTCATGGCTGAGCTCTAGGACCCATGAAGTTTAAGGCGTTGGCAGCACACGGTCCCCTGGCGCCTGCCTTTCCCACCTTCCTGGATCACTTCTCAAATAAACTACCTGCTCTCCCCTCCTTGCTTCTGAGTTTTCTTCTGGGCAACCTGAGCACGATGATTAACACCCATCTCCCCGGGGCGCCTGGGAGGCTCTGTCGGTTAAGTGTCCAACCCTTGATTTCGGCTCAGGTCACGATCCTAGGATGTGGGATCGAGCCCCGCGTCAGGCTCCATGCTGACTTTTCTTTCTCTTCCTTGGGATTCTCTCTCTCCTCTCTCTGCCCCTCCCCTAGTCTCCCTCTCAAAATAAATAAATAAACTTTAAAAAGAACCCATCTCCCCTTTACCCACTGAGGTAGGATCCCATAAGGACCTCCCAATCTGTTACTAAAAAAATAAACTATATTGGCTTTGCACATCCAAAACAACAAAGGCAAGTTTTCATGGTATTTTAATAATGGCCACACACAAAGCAACTTTATGTATTCTGGAAGCATCGTTTGTTTAGGGAACAAATGTTGATTTAGTCACAATTAGATACAAGGAATGACGTCTGCCAGCATGGAGTGCTTTTTGGGGGACACACAAAACTCCCCCAACCACATTCAGGGTGACCCCAGTCTTCTTCCCCATCCCTGGCTTTTGCACGGGATGAGAGCTCACCTTTTCTTCCCCTGCTCGCTTCTGGGAAAGACACCCACAGGATGTTTCATCTTAAGACCTCAAAACAAAGTAAAGAAGAAAAGTAAGAGTATCTAAGGCCATGAGTTGATAACATAATCTCACAGTATATAGTCATTTATCAGAACTTTCCCTTGTGACAAGGTCTCTGTGATGGATGGACGGACAGATGGATGGATGGATGGATGGATGGATGGATGGACAGGTGGATGGATGGATGGATGGGTGGATAGATGGATGGATGGATGGATGGATGGATAGATAGATGGACAAGTGGATGGATGGATGGACAAGTGGGTGGATGGACAGGTGGACAGATGGACAGATGGATGGATAAGTGGATGGGTGGATGGATGGTTGGGTGGGTGGGTGGGTGGATGGTGGATGGACAAGTGGATGGGTGGATGGATGGATGGATGGGTGGGTGGATGGACGGATGGACAGGTGGACAGATGGACGGATGGATGGACAAGTGGATGGGTGGATGGATGGGTGGGTGGTGGATGGGTGGGTGGATGGGGGATGGATGGGTGGATGGATGTATGGATGGATGGATGGATGGATGGATATGTGGATGGATGGACAAGTGGATGGATGGATGGACAGGTGGATGGGTGGGTGGATGGACGGATGGACAGGTGGATGGATGGATGGATGGATGGACAAGCAGATGGGTGGGTGGGTGGATGGCGGATGGATGGATGGATGGATGGACGGACAAGTGGATGGGTGGGTGGGTGGATGGATGGATGGATGGATGGGTCGATGAATGAATGTGCCCTATGCCACCAACAGGTCATGCTGTCACCCCAGACCCAGCTCATCACCACACAGTAAAGCATCCACTCCCCCCATGCGCAGGGCCCACGTGTGTCACGGGGAGGTGGCTCGTGGACTGTGGGGGTTGACAGGGACTGGATGGCCAGTCCAGAGCACCTGGGCTCCTCCTAGTCCTTTGCTTACCTTGGCCCCTCGTGTGGTCCAAGGCTCTCTTTCTCATGCCTCCCCAAGCCAGCCTTGCATTGTCTGTCCACTCCCTTCAGGGAGAAACCCCCGGGGGACCACCAGCCTGGTTTCCAGCTTGCATTTCTATCTCTGGGCCTCATGCCTTTTCTCCCCCGCTCTCCCCTGTCTGGTCCACCACAACCCCCCAGCACATGGCCCAAGGCTCTGCTGACCTGCAGACTTGTGTAGCTCAGAGTGGCCACCACCGTGGCATTTCTTCGGTCACCCTGTCTTCTGTAAGGATGGCCCCTCTCAGCCTTCAGCTTCATTTTGTTTCAATGTGTGCCCTTTTGATAATAATAAGATCCCATGCCCTTTTTAAATTACTTTTGAAATTTTAAAATGAATCAAATACCATGATTGAAAACAGACTAATTCATGTCTGCGTCAAACTGTGGACAGAGGGCAGGGCAGGCTTGTGACAAAGCCACCACCGTAGAGCCGAATGTCGGGTTGGTTGTGGGGAGATGGGTGTGTGCTATGGAACTATTTCAACTTTTGGCATATTTGAAAATGTGTATAATAAAAGGTAGGGGGGGAATTTGAGCAGCAGCTCTCTTCAAATGTGTTTTGTGAAGCGACACACGGCACCTGCTTTGCTCACGGAAGGAGGTGGGCTTCAGGGAGGTGGGGTCATGGGTGCCCACCTGGCGGGAGCTGTCGCTGTTCCTTCTCTGCTGACCCTCGGACTGAGCACAGCTGTGCCTGTGACAGCCACTCACGCCCAACCCGACGGTCTCCTCGGCGCTCCAGCTCTGGTGCTCGACTCCACACCACCGTGTTCACCAGCCCACCCTTTCCAACCCTCCCAGATCATGCACCAGTCCCCCAGGGGAGAAGCCAAGGGCTGTCCCTCCATGGGACACCTTCCAAATCGTTTCCCATCTGGCGGCCTCTGGAAGAGGCCAAGTCAATTCCAACATCTCATCTCCAAGGAAAGGTTGGTTCCTATGTGACAAACTTGTTTAGGCAAGAAATCGGTCCCATCTGTGCCTGGGTTGATATCGATAGATGAGAAAAATGTCCACACAAGTAAATCTGAGCATTGTTTAAACAGTTCCTTCTGCACGAGGAGCGTGGAGACTCGTGACGGATGTGGACAAGGTGGGGACAGAGGCCTGCCGTTGACACAGAAGCATCCTCGAAACCTTGGGGCTGGTTCTGGAAGGGTCCCTCCTGAGGTAAAGGGAGCCCCAAGGCATTGCAAGAAGTGACTGTGCTCTGGAAGCCTCTGGAAGCTGGCAGCTCCGAAAAGCTAACGACTTCAGCAACGACCCCAAGCCAGGGTCCTAAACGACGGCGTTGAACGTCCACCCGCACACTCGCAGGTTACAAGTGAGTAGGAGCAGAGGGGGGAATGATCAAGAAAGGGGGCGTCGGGCCCACCAGGAATGTGAACAGCGTAGTGATTATGAGGCCGGAGCCCCCCATGGTTCCAAAGAGCCAAGTGGGTTTGTATTACATTAACACTTAACTCTGTGGCCAAAGGGAGTCGTTAAAGATTTTTGAACCGAGTGATGCCGGAACCTGGGAGGAAAGACTTCGCAAGGAGGGAGGGAAGACAGGGCCTAAGGATTCTCCACGGCCAGCCAGCATGGTGGCCCCTGGGGCTCTCTGCCCTGGCCGGACCGGTGGACACCCATGGCAGGAGTCATGATGGCATCTGGCCCGGATGTGCTCGTCCAGGGACACACGTAGAACCAGAGACCCAGGAACCAGAGGAGAGTCAACAGGGCCTAACTCTGGAGACAGATCACAAATCCCCTGTGCGCCGTGAGGCAAGCACACTGCTCCGTAACTCCGGCGTGATGTCATCCAAGCAGGTGGTGGAGAAAAACCTTCTGGAATCACCGAAGCTCCAAGATCTAACAGCTGCAGCCCCACAGGCCCACCAGCAGGGTGCAGCGGCATGTGTGAGCCCCGCGTGCACGGCTCCCAGCGAGCCCTCCCCGCCCCCAGGAAAAGATTCAGGATGGCTTACACGCAGCATCTCCGGCGAGAATAAAATACAAATAGACAACGTGAGCACAGCCCGAGGGAAGCGAGGGCAGGGGGCAGAGACGGGAGGAACAAAAAGCCGGCCTCTCCGTAAGCGTCAGAAACACTGAGACACTTGTTCCAGGTTCGGTTTCCAGGGAAGTGAGCCCAGGTGCCCCCATCATTCTGATACCTGAGAACCACGTCTTAGGTACCCGGGGAGGGAACCGGGAGTTTACCCGGCGATGGATGTCAACATGGAATTGGGACGTCTGAAATGAATCTAGAAGTTCGTGTTCACGTGCGCTTTTGTTTTCTAGTTAGAGAATCTAAATGTTCATCAGCGAGACTATCAAAACCCTCTCTCCCTTCGAGTACCATTCCTAACCTTTGCGGAAAGCATGGGAAAATGGAACCATGACCAGGTATAAAATTCGTAATAGCTCCTAAATACGTATGAAGGGTCAGCATCGGGGCTGAGCACGCCCTGTGGACGAGTCTCATCGGAGGCCCGTGGGCAGGTACCGTGGCCACCGCCATTTCGCAGGTGTGGAACCAACGCTTTGGATGTTAATCCCCCCAAGGCAAAGCTGTCGTTCAACGGCGATATTCGTCCCCAGGCAGTCTGTACAGCGGGAGGTGCAGCCGCCAAACGCCCCTCTCAGCCCCACGGGGAGACAGGGTTCCCAGATCCTCCCCGTGGCTTCTGGCCCCGGGAGCCGTGGGGACACGCCCCTCTTTCCTTATTCTGAAACCAAACGGGCAAAGTGAGCCGTGGTCAAGGACAATCTTCCTCCTACGTTCTGGCCTGTGTCGTATCTGCACGATCCTTTGAAAGAAATGCCCTTGATTCTGTAATTTGATAGCAGCTGGCATATTTGTGACACTTCTCGAGAATCATCTTCAGAGAAGGGCTCGTTCCCAGAACAGCTCATTCAAGGAAATACTCCAGTCGCAGCTCTGCCCTTCACTGCCGCTGAGCGAGCTGCTTGGGCTCTTTGTCCTATTTCCCCTTCCCCCCCTCCCCTCCCCCTCCCCCTCCCCCTCCCCCTCCCCCTCCTCCTCTCCTTTCTCCTCTTCCTCCTTTTCTTCTGGCCTTCTCTTTCCTCACCCCCTCTCCCTCTCCCTCTCCCTCCTCCTCCCCATCCCCATCCCTCCTCCCCCTCCCCCTCCCCTTCCTCCTCCTCCCCCTCCCCCTCCTCCCCCTTCCTCCTTTTCTTCTGGCCTTCTCTTTCCTCACCCCCTCTCCCTCTCCCTCCTCCGCCCCATCCCCGTCCCTCCTCCCCCTCCTCCTCCTCCCCCTTCCTCCTTTTCTTCTGGCCTTCTCTTTCCTCACCCCTCCTCCTCCTCCTCCCCCTCCTCCTCCTCCCCCTCCTCCTCCTCCCCCTCCTCTTCTTCCCCCTCCTCCTCCTCCTTCTTCTCCTCCTCTTTCTTCTTCCAATGCTACATGTGTATATTTTACACAGATAAAAATAAAAGAAATCGACTCACACCAAACTGTTTTTTCTTACTTGTAGCAAGCATTGCTGTCAAACTCCATTCATTGGGCCTGAGGCCCCTTGTGGGGTTAGCAGAAGCCTCGCCCCTCCTCTAGCGCACTACCTGCCCTGTGAGTTCATCGGCCGGCCAGCGGCCTCAGCCCCATGCTCTAACAATGTGCAGCGAACTATTTTCCAGTGGGAAGATACATACAGACTCTTTTAATAAAAATAAAAAAAAAAAACACGTAAGAATCCTACAAAAAAAAGAAGGTCACATTATGTAGCTCATTATAAATATAACCTTTGAAGAGTATCAGGTATATACTGGATACATAAGCTTAGGAAGTGTATTAATATAATACCCACAGTAATAAGTAGAATGCCATATAAATTTTGAAAAAAATAAATTTGATATTGAATCATACTTCTAAAAAATATGCAATATTATAGGGAGTCGACCATCTATCGGGAGTCTATATATAGGGAGTCTACCTTATTAGTTCAAACGAACAGTGCACCCCGTCAGTCCATAAATACATAAACCCATTAAAAAGGCTGCAGGTGTCCCCACAGGGGCTCAGGACACATCAGTGAGCACGCCGCTGCCCTGCGGGGATTGTGTCCTCTCTGTGGCAAGGGACAAGGGGAAACGGGTGATAAACAATAACCATAATCTAGACACAAATCACATAGTATTCACCTCAGTTGTGGCCGCACGACAAACACCTGAAAACTTGGCGGGTTAAAAGAAAAAAGGCCATATTGTCCCCTCCGGTGATTCAGTGGGTCACCTGGCTCAGCTGGGCAGTTCTCCAGGCACCGCGGGGGGCCACCGGAGTGGGTGTCTGACGGGGCCCGCTCCCACGGCCTCTGTGATGCGGGCTGCCGAGGGGAGGCACGCCTGTGGCCTTGGCGTGAGGCTGGAGCCCCCCCCCGGAAAGGAGGCCGGGCTCCGGGAAGCGTCGTTCCTTAGGCCGCTGGTCCTTGCGAGAACAAGCAGAAGCTTCCAGTCCTCCCCCAGGCTGAGTCCGGAAGCATCACGGCCTCACCTCTGCTGTCTTTTATCGGCCAAAGGAGCCACAGACCTGACGCAGATCCGGGGACGCAGAACCGGGAGCAGGGAGCCAGCTTTATAGGTTTGTCGAGAGGGAGCTGTTCCGGAGTTTGGGCAAAGGAGTGCGGTGCCGAAATCCAGGGGCGGTGGGAGGTGGGGGTGGGCGGGTCCCGGTGTATCCTGCGGGGTGGGGGGGGGGGAGCTCGAAGGACTCAGGGGTCCCAGGGGTGAGGGGTTGAGAGCAGAAGCCACGGGAAGCCGCCGTCGACGGGAAGGGGACACCGGAAGACGGAGCATGCGGGCAGGGGGGCAGGAGCCCCGGCGGTCAGCCTGGGCCACGTGGACAGACACCCAGGCAGAGAGCCGGATGGAAGCCGTTCGTCCAGCTCGGCAGGCCTGGGGCTGAGCTGGGGCTGTGCACCTGCTCTCTAATCCCCCTGGGAGTCAGGCTTCGTGCCACCCTCAGTGTGGGGGACCCCGCGTGGAGGGCAGCTTTCTCTCTGGGGCCTGGGCCCCCAAGATCCTTCTGGCCTGCACCCCCACCCCCCCCACCCCCCCCGCCAGCCACTGGTGACCAGGCCCAGACCCACCGGGTGCAGTATCTGTTCAGGTCCTCTGCCCATTCTTTAACTGATTGTTTTGGTGTGAGTTGTGAGTTTGCTGTGAGTTATGTCTATCTTTAAATATCCTGGATGCTAATCCCTCACGGAATAGATCGTTTGTTGCCCATGCCTCGGGAGCCACACCCACAGATATGACGCTGAAGCCAATGTCTAAGAGATTTTCGCCTATGTCTTTCTTTGAGGAACTTTATGGTTGCGGGTCTCCTATTTAGGTCCTCAGTGCAGTTTGACTTTATTTTGGGGGGAGGGTGTAGGAAAGTGGTCCAGTTCCACTACTTCGCACGTAACTGTCCAGCCTTCCCAACACCATTTGTGGAAGAGACAGCCTTTTCCCCACTGGATATTCTTGCCTCCTTCGTCACAGATTAATCTCCCGTAAGTGTGTGGGTTCATTTCTGGGCCCTCTGTTCTGTTCCATTGATTTGCGGCCTTATTTTTGTGCCGGTACCACACGGATTAGATTATTATAGCTTTGTAGCGTATCTCAAAGTCTGGGACTGTGACACGTCCAGCTTTGCTCTTTGTCAAGACGGCTCTGGCCGACGCAGACCTGCTTTTGCCTCCCCCCCGAATTTAACTACTGAGAGCCTACGACCAAACGCTTTACTCCCAACAAAAACCGTTGAACGCATATTTTTCATGGTCTGGGTATTATACACTGCATTCTCAAAATAAAATACACTGGAGAAAACCGGGAAGAAAATCGTAAGGAGGAGAAAATACATTTACAGGACCGTCTTGCATTTATCCAAAAGAATCTGTGTGTACATCGGCCCACGCAGATGGGACCCCACTGTTCGAGGGTCGGCTGTGTTCCAAGTGGCATGCGCGCATCACATCTTGCCAAGAGGCCCCACCAGCGGGCACGGGGAAGAATGAGCAGAAAGCCACGTTTTTGCTATTCAAACACTCCCCCTTGACTTAAGTATCGTGATGAGTAGCACGGAATGAGGCTTTTGCCCGTCACAAGTTCCTCCCAGAATAGAAACTGCCCACAGTGTTTTTCTTGGGAGGTACATTTGCATGGCAAGGCTCGCGGCTGATATTTTGAAGCTAATGCACCGTGTTATGTGAAGTTGGGCAGCAAAAGCAGGCTTCTCCTTGCCGCCGTGCGTTTCTGCCCCACGGCCTGGCAGCTGGGCTAACTCCGCTCTGCTGGCCGATGCATCCGGCACTTGGATTCTTAGCTCCTGCATTCCTGACATGCCAGAAGCTCACACACTGGCCTGGTCTGCTTGACATTTTGGTCCAAAAGCTGACGCAAGTGGCCTAAATCCTTTCCTTACCCTTCCTGCCGGCAAAAGGCAAATGCTGGCAGGATGTTGTGGGTGCGGGGAAGGTTTCAAATGCCCCAGTGTCTCCAGAGGGGCACCACTCCCCAGAGGAAACACAGCCAACCCCAAATTAAGCAGCTGGCCCCCCTGTAAATCCAGGTTCTGGGTCTGGGTCCTAAAACACAACACCTGTTCTGAGCAGGCAGGTGCAGTGGGGCCGCAGCTGTGGGTGCCGTTGCGCAGCCGGCTCCTACTGACAGACACAGGGGTCCTTGTCAGTCTGACGCGTGGGGACAGGGTGATCAGCGAGCTTCGTTACAGCGCCCGCCGCTTCGGCAGAAAGACACCAGCACAATCTAGCAAGACCACTGCAGGCCTAAGAGGGGAACATTCATTTGCCTGCGTCGGCCAGGCTCCCGGTGGGCTCTCTGCGGGGTTTCTATGGCAACGATGTTCATTGTAAGGACAAACAGTTACCGCATCCCCGTCCCATGCCGGGAGACCACCTGCTCGCTTCGCTCTGGCATGGGGGGCCACGGCAGAGGAGGGCCCCCCCCCCGGGATGAAATGGCTGAGTGTTTAGGCGCTTAGCACCCACGGCACCTTCCAGGGAGGAGCATGCCGCCACACAGAAAGGCAGGCGGTGAAGGGCGCGGGCGAGAGGCCAGGGGGTGTGTGATGCCCAGATGGTCCGCTGGTCTCAGCAGCCAGACCAATTTTTTTTTCTTTTCTACCATTGTTGGAATCTTGGTCAGATTACTTTCTTCATGGACATGTTTTCCCAAAGCATTTCTTTTATAACAGAACCTGGGAGCCTCTTCCGTCCGTGTCGCAGGCAAAGGCAGGGCAGTGGGGGCCAAGATCGTCGACGGCAAGGCGCTGAGGTTACGAGCGGGTGATATCGGCGTCTCGTCTGTCCTGATGGAGACACAGAAAACCCAGAGTGGCCTTGGGGTCAGAAAGACTCACGAGCCACGACCCTGTGAGAAATGATCCTGACGGTAGCCCCCAGGTTCGTGGCTGATGCAAAACACCAAAAAAAAAAAAAACAAAAAACAAAAAAAAGTCAAAATGTCAGAGGCTTCTCTCTGCCGCCTGGGACACCCCCCCCCCCCCACGACACACACCCACTCCTCTGGCTTCTATGTTGTCAGGGATGTGTCACCTGGAGCAGGGGACAGGACAGCCTGTCCATTCGATCTTTATTTTTGTTACTATTATTTATTAGTATGAACACCAGGAGGGCCCTGTCTTTTCAATTACGTTGTTCCCCTCCTCTGTGTATCTTTAATTCCATATAAGGAAACGAGACCTTTTATGAGGTGTTTAAGCCTCTATTTGAGTTTACTTTGGCGAAGCTAAACCCAGGTGAAAGTCGGCGGTTCACCGCGCCAGAACCCCTGGGCTCCTGGGCCAGCACGGCGAGCCACCTCTGCAAAAGAACCCGTGGTTGGCCCTCTGGTGACACCAGGGAGCTACGACCAGGAGGAAGGCTGTATTTGTTTAGTCTTCGAAGGTCAGGCAGTGCGCGCAAGGAGGCAGAGGTCAGGCTGACGTTTCTAGGGCTTCTCCTGACGGTTCTGAGCAAGCATGTTCCAGGAAGCCGGTTTGTTACTTTGGCCCTGCCTGCTTATCACGGTCCATTTGGGGGGTCGGGTTTCCTGCTGCTGGGGAGCCCTGACCGGTCCTGATATCTACACGAGTAGGCCTTCAAATACTGACTGAAGGTATAACGCGGGAACGTGGGGTTGAAAGGCAGCTCATAACACTTCTGGGGACAACACGTTGAGGAGAATGTGGTCTGCATTCCCTGACAATTCTCTGACTCCACGCGGAGCAACCTGCCTGCTCTTTTCTTCCGTGCAAAGTACTTAAAGTTCAACAGTCAGAAGAGACAGCAGCCGAAATGCTGCTCCGAGGCCCGTGAACTCTTAACACACTTTCAAGATCCTGATATGTCCTGTAGCCACAAATCAAGTAAGAAATCACATTATTCTGTAAAAGATCCATTGAGAACCACCATTTATCCTATATTATTTTTACAGAAATTCTTACATAAATGGGCACCCGGGGGGCTCAGTTGGTCAAGTGTCCGACTTTGGATCAGGTCGTGATCTCATGGTTCGTGGGTTCGAGCCCTGCACTGAGCACGGAGCCTGCTTTGGAGCCTCTGTGTCCCTCTCTCTGCCTCTCCCCCCACTCTTTTTCAAAAGCGGATAAACATGTAATTAAATAAAAGAAAAAGAAATGGGGGCACAGCCCCCAGGAGAGCACTCCGTACAAACCGGTTCCCTTCTGCTTCCAGAAGCCAAACTAAGCCAAACAAAACTCTGGCCCACATGACGGGGAAATAGCAGAAAATTATTCACCTTCAGAATCACAGGTGACGTAAACCAGCCAAAAAAAATTTTTAAAGAAACGCACTTGTAAATACCGTGACGTCTTCAAGCAACAAAGGCGTGATTCACTTCGCCTTTAAGACAAAAGTCCGAGCAGCACCGGACTGCCCTTTGCGAGAAACTGGCAGCAGAAACCACAGTCAGGAAGACGCAAACCTCAGACCCAAGTTCACATGTGGCTTCAGATAGACCGGAGTCCCTGGTGCCGCCTCGTGCCGCGGTGGCTGGGAGGGGACAGGGGCCGAGAGCTCAGGGCCGCCCACCCGGTGCTCCCAGGGGTCCCCCTCAGGGCTCTAATGCGATTTCTGGATCTGAGCCTTCTGTTGAGTTTCCAGGGACTCCCGGCCCTTCTCAATCATCTTTACTCCTAAGGCAGGAGGCCCCAGACACAGGGCCCGGCCGGGCCTAGAAAGTGAACGCGTGCTTTTGAGAACATCGCTGTCCCCACAGGAACGAGCCTGTGGCTTCCTTCACCCCAGAGCCCTTTGCTAGGAAGCGGCCGCAGACACACGTGCTCTGTCTCTGGTGCTCCTCCCAGAGCCCCGCTGGCCCTTCCCCGGGATGAGGGACACTCTGGGCCACCTGGCGGGAGCTGCCGAAGCAGCTCCCAGCCTGTCCCCTTGCACCTGCTTGACTTCGGACCCGCCTTCAGGCTGGGCAGCCCGGCTCAGATTTGCTCGCTCCCGAGCTCTGGCAGGGCCCCTGGGGTGACCCCGCGGCCGGGGAGTCGCATGGCAGCGGTGAGCCGAGCCACTTCCCCTTCCGAGAAGCCCGCTCTGACTTCCTCCCGGAGCGGTAGGGTCCCCTTTGAAAGGGGAGCAGGGGGGCCAGTCCTAGCCCAGGAGCGCCTGCCAGGCCCAGCAGGGCCCCGGGTCAAAGCAGGCAGCGAGGCACAGGCTGGCATAACTGGACAGACAGGTTCTCCCAGCAGATCCCCGAAGCAAGACCTTTGCCAACTGAGATGGAAAAGAGACAGTGTATTATTTATAGTGTGAGTGTGCACAGACACAGGGCACACATATAGAAGCATATGGGTGTATCTGCACATACGCGTGGATATATGTACGTCTCACAATTTTTTTTAACGTTTCTTTATTTTTGAGAGACCGAGAGACATAGGGTGTGAGCAGAGGAGGGGCAGGGAGAGAGGGAGACAGAATCTGAAGCAGGCTCCAGGCTGACACGTGGGCTCCTGTCAAACCCACGAACCGCGAGATCGTGGCCCCGGGCGGAAGTTGTCCCGCCAGGCCCGCGGGCTCGTAACCACCGCCCGTGACCTGTGACAAAGCCCCCAGGCACCCCGCGGGCACCCCCCAGGCCACACCCCCCTCCCTCCCCACGGAGCTCCAGGCCGCGTGTCCTGACCACCGCTTGCCTAGCTGTCTCCGTCGGATGGTTACCTGTGCACATTCCTACACAAAGGGATTCAGCTTTGCCTTCTCTGGCTCTGCCTGACGCGCCCACGAGGCCCCACGTGAGATGCTCGCGCGTGGCCACACGCACACGCGCGCTCGCGTGCCTTCACGTGGATGGAAGAACTAAGGCTTCCCTCCATTACGTCCGTGCTCTGCTCCTTTTAATGCTGTTAACGGGATAAGCAGTGGATGATATAAATTACTACCATCGTATTAAAACTCAAACTGTACGTGGGACCTCAGCCACGACCGCCGGAGGACAGTTTCCCAACTGAGCACTAAGCCGCACCCAAAGCCGCTGGATCCCCACGGGCGCCCCCATCACTCCCTTGCACATTTCCCCCGGGGGCCCCAGAGAAACAGTCTCCCTCACCTCCCGCCACCCCCTGGTTCCTTCAGGGCAGGGGCCAGCACTGGGGGTTCGCCGCCCACGGCCCGCCAGGGAGACCCCGCGGAGGCTTGGGCTGCCTTGTGTCCATTTGTGGGAGCCGCCCACTAACGAACGGGGTGTGGTTGTCAGGCGTGGCCGTTGTTAGGAATTAAAACGTATACACTGACGGTTAAAAAAGTCATATTAAAATCCAAGTGGTAAATACGCATAATCATCACCCGCTGTCCCACGAGCTGCTGTCACCTGGGGTCTTCAGGTCGTCTGTGTCTGCGGTATCCGTCCGGCAGAGACGGTCGCTGCCACACTCCTCTTCCCAGCTCGGGTCCGGCACCGCGCCGGGAGCTAGACCCCCGGGCCACGTGCGGGATTTTCTCCGCGGAAACCGGCGAACATCACAAACGAGGCGCCTCCCCACCTACGCACGCGCACACATGCATATACACGCGCATATACGCGCACACGCAGGAGCAGGACACCACTGGCCACCGAAGATGAACACGTGGCACCCAAGCATTTTTCGAGGCGGCCTCCCTGACTTTAGACCTTGGGCGGTGCTCCAAGTTAGGCGTCTCGGCCACCACTTTAGAAAGGGGCAGGCCCAGAGCCCAGCCCAGGGCTGGGGGAGGCCAAGACGTGGCCGGGTCCACAGGAGGGCTGGGCCCAGCTCTGAGGGCCCCTGTGATGGGGCAGGAAGGGCAGCCGTTCCCACCCCAGCTCCCCCGGGGTGGGCAGCAGGGCTGCAAGCCCCCTCCCCCTCCCGGCACCCCTTGCCCGTCGTGATGTCTGCTGCACCCGGAAATGAGGGTGCGTCTGCCCGGCCCCCCCACCCCCGGCACCCAACCCTCCTGGGCTCCTTCTTGGTCACACTGTCCTCTGGGGATGTCAGGCTCCAGGTAGCAAGGCGTTTCTCGTGCTTACTGGCGTCCCGATCTCTGTTTGGGAGTCGCGCTGTGGTACAACAGAGAGCAAGAAAATAGGACCGGTGGATGTTGAGTTTATGTGACGACGGCCAATGAGTTGATCAATCACGTCTACGTGATGAAACCTTCAGAAGATCCCCTCAACCATAGGGTTCTGAGAGCTTCCACGCTGGCGAGCATGTCGTGTGCTGGCAGGAAGTGTGCCCGAGAGGGCTGGGATGCCCCACGCCACCCCCACCCTCACCCCTGCCACACCTCCCCTCCGTATGGCTGTTTGCAACTCGATCCTTTACCAGAAACCAGAAATAGTAAGGAAAGCAGTTCTGTGGCTTCTGTGACTTGATCTTGTGAACCACCGAACCCAGGGAAGCGTCTTGGGAGCCCCGAACCTGCGGTTGGCAGATCAGAAGAACGGTGGCCCCTGGGACCTGTGACCAGCATCTGCCGGGAGCACAGCCTTACGGCGCTGAGCCCTTGACCTGCAAAGCCTGTGCTGACTCTTAATTAGTGTCGGAATTGAACCGAATCACTGGACACGCAGCTGGTGTTGGAGAACCGGGAATCGTGGTCCAGAACTAGGGCAGAGACAGACAGAGCCCTGGGTCTGCCGCCATTCAGTCAAGGGAGCCCCCGCTATCTCCGGCCTGACTTTGGAACACAGCCCCCCAGCCCTCCCCACTGCCCAGCAGGCCCCAGAAACTTCCCCTCCCATCCGTCATTACAGAGGGGCTCTGCAAGGTCCGGAAAGCCTCAGCCCACCCCTCCCTCCCCTCCCCTGTGTCCGCCCCACATCCCCAGGGTCCCAGGGGTCCCCAGGGTCCAAGCTCCGGAGCCTGCTCCCACGATGCCCAGGCCCCAGCCTTAGCGAGCCTCCTGCTGAGCCCCTCACGCTCGGAACATCCAGGGCCCAGGGCGGAAAGGCAGGATCCGCAAGGGAAGGTGAGGCCATCCCATGACCGGGGCCACTCTGGACCCACGGGACCCCAGCCGGCCCTGCCCCTGTGTGGGGACCCCAGTCGAGCATGCACTCAGAAACAGTGGCCCAAGGGAGCTGGGAGAGGACACATAAACGAAACAGAACAAAATAGCAAAGCCGATGGAGAGAGGCTGTGCTACCAGAGAGGCCCCTGACACTCCCCGCAAGGAAAGCGTGCAGCAGGACGGGGGCTGCAGCTCTCAGCACCGAGGCCCGAGCTGCTGACTGCCGTCCGTACAGTGGCGATAAATTACACGTCTAAAGTGCGTCTTCTCCCCCACCAGGGAAGGCAGGCTGGAAGACGCGTTTTCCATCCAGAAAACGGGGACTTTCACAAACAGAACCAGGGCACAACAGTCCCTGGAAATCACAATCAGGTAGCATTTGAAGGTCTCAGCAACAGCTTGTTTTTGTCCCAAATGACACGGCTGTCCCTGCAGGTCTGTTCCTTTCAGTCCGGGAACAAAACAAATGGTGCGATCAGCTGCTGACCGTTTAATGCTGAGCGTTCTGTGTGCCGGGTCCAAATGGAGCGGCTGTCCCAGCCCGGGCCGGCTTCCCTGTTACCGGTTGCGGACAGCCGGGGACGTGCTCGGGGGCGCACTGACTTCGTCAAGGTTCCCGCAACCACGCGGCCTGAGAGACAAGCTTGCAGGCGACGCACCCCAAGGAGGGCTGAAGAAAGCCCAGAGCACCCCAGAGGGTTCCAGACAGGGCTGGCGGGGGGAACTTGCCCAGCTCAGGGGGGGCCGGGCAGGATCCCCGCAGCCTGCACCCTCAGAAGCCAGACTCAGGGGGCGTACGTTGGAATAAAGCAGGTCTGCAATGTGATGATCGGGGGCTCCACACTGAGCAGCGGTTCTCCAACTGAGGTCAGACGACCCTCTGGGGTCACAATGCCGACGCCGTGCCCCTCCCCCGGGAGTCCCAAAGGGGAACTCTGGAAAGGGGCCACCTTCAGGCAATACCGCCCCCCCACCCCTCAGCTTTGTTACCCTTGTGTGCCCGAGATTACGTAAGTTAGGGGCACTGGGTGGACCCCGGGGACACTAACAGCCTTTTTGTTAGTTTCCCAGTGATGCAACATCACGTGCCTGGCACATAGTAGGTACTTCAAGGTACTCGTTTTTGTTAATGTGACAAAGCATCACGTGCCTCTCCGAGCCCGTGGGATCCAGCCCTCTCCAGGACACAAGATTTCCAGGGAAATCTTGCTAAGTGAGCACCCTTGAGGCGTCTGAATGGCCCAGCCCTGACCCTGCCCCCAGCTGAGCTGAGTGACCGAATGAAACCCAGCCTGCCCTTTGCCCCCAGGCCACCACCCAGGCGGTGTTTCGTGCTGGGACACCAGGGGCCCCTCGGCAGCACGGTAGTTTGCTGGGGCCTCATCCGCGCACACCCCCTCCTCGCTCCAGCTGACGCGGCAGGAAAGGCATTTATAAAATGCCATTAGGACATCTCAGGAAGGGCTGAGGACCGGACAGGACAGCTCTGGGCCCCGGCGAGGCAGGCAGCACGGGTGGGACTGTCCCTGCAGCTCCTCTACACCCCACTGAGAGGCCGGGGCAGAGCCTCCCATGTGGCACAGACGCCTGCAGAAGTCAGGACCACGCTGCACCCTGGGCCTGTCCCTTCCCTGCAGGGCAGCTGGCGAGCTGGGCTGAGGACTCCCCTGGGGTCAGGGCTCCTGCGGTCGCGGGTCCTGAGCAAGGACAGCGTGCCGGAACAGAGCTGACGGCCCGGGGCGGGACAGGCATGGGTGGGGTGGGATTCGGCACGGGACCTGGCTCCTTCCCAGGTCCCATCTCATCCGTGCTGTACCCCCTCCCCGCAGAGAAGTCGGCACCCCCTCCAGAGACATGACGTCCTGACCCCCGGCCCCTCGCATGCTGACCACACTGGCTCTCACGTGGCGAGGGGCTGTATGAGCCCGGGTTCCTGGGGGGCCTGAAGACCCCGGGAAGCAGCTGATGCAGCCCGACCCCCTTCTCTGCAGAACAGGCTCCCTGCTTACCATGGGGTCCTGCTCTCTTTCCGGGGTAACAGGGGTGCTGACCTGCTCCCGGCCTCCCCCCACGCCCCACCCCTGAGCAGCGAGATCGTGTGGTTCTCCATTTCTTACAGCGCCCCATCCAAGCCTGAGCCAGCCGCTGGGGCCTGGGCAGAGTTCACACACACGCACATTCATGCACACACACACACATGCACGCACACACACCTACACCCTGGCACACACACACGCTGACACTTGTCCCAAGCCTGGGGCACACGGAGGCAGGGCTCCGTGGCTGTGCTCGCCGCTGGAAGCAGCAGCACCAACGTGCGCCAGGCGCGGGCGGCTCAGTGGCCCTCAGGTGGTCCCGGCCGCTCAGGAGGACAGGCCACCGCTCACGTCTAGGAAAGGAGACACGGGCAGGGGGCAGGGTCTCAGGAGTCAGGAGGGGCAGCACTGCTGACTGTGGAAAGACTGCACGGTATGGGTGGCACAGGGCCCGAGGTCCCCCAGGCCGGAGTGTGGGCACAGCCCCCCTGGTCTCTCTGCTCTCTGCAGGCCGCCTGCCGGGAGCAGCCCTGCCCCGAAGCAAACCTGATAGACTTAGATTATGTTAACTCACAATTAAGTAAATTACATCAAAACAAAGGCCTGTCGGGGCGCCTGGGTGGCTCAGTCAGTTAAGCGCCCGATTCTTGGTTTCGGCTCAGGTCATGATCTCACGGTTGTGGGACAGAGCCTCGAGTCAGGGTCAGGGGGCTGTCAGCTCAGAGCCTGCTTGGGATTCTCTCTCTCCCTCTGTCTTTCTGCCCCTCCCCTGCTCATGCTCTCTCTCTGGTCCCGACCCCGCAGGGGGTGACCTGGTGAGGATCCCTGGGGCGGCACGTTCGCACAGTGGACACCAACAGATGAGACAATCAGGGCCTCTGTGCTTTCCTGGACAGCCCGTTGTTGAGGCTTCATCAGCATTTGCCTGCTTGGAAGGGCCCCTCCTGAGCAGGTTACCTGCCGGGGAACCTTCTAGAACACATGATCTGACTCATTCAGACCCCAGGGAATCCTGCATCAGAGCACACAGACCTGAGTCAGGAGCTGCGGGCAGGCCACCGCAGCCTCCGCTGAGAGCGACCTCCAGTGGCCCTCCCCCGCTTCGTCCCGGGCCCGCTTGCAGGATCCCCGAGGGGCACTGGCCTCCGTCCCACCCGCCCGCCTTCCCGCGGCCCCTCTGCGCCGGCTCACTCCGGCACGGCCCCCTCCATGAGGGAGACGAACCCCACATCCGCAGTGGGAAGAACCAAGCCCGGAACCCCCCGAGGGGCAGGCCCCAAACCCGCCAGCTCTCCCACGTCCTTCTGCGTTCCGGGGCGCGCAGCCCACAGTCCGTCCTCGGCACGGGGAAGGGGCCTGCGCTGGGTCAGCGGGCGGCCACTCTCCTGCTGGCTCCTGGCCCCTCTCGGCCCTCTCGCCGCCCACGGTCCCGGGCGTCCACCCGAGTCTGAAAACTCAGGCTCGGTTTGTGCAGATCAAGGGCCTCCTCTTTGAACGTATTTGTCCCCCATCCAAAAGTACTGCTTTAAGATCATTTCCCGACTCGTCCGTGACTTGTCTCGCGACCTCCCCGTGTTCTGTGTGAGCGAGCTCCTTCCGTGGACTTTTTGTGCAAAAGATTGCAAAAGCGAAGAAACGGGAGGGTGAGGCGGCTGACTCGGGCAGGCACGCCTGGGCTTCCTTTCGACGTGACCGCAGGTACCACTTAGAGAAAAGAAGGCCTTTGGATTGGTTTGCCTGCGGGGGGAAAAAAAGGGGGGGGGGATTTAAGTTTCTTGTGCTTCAGACTCGGTTCTTGCCTCTAGACGGGCGAGTGAGTCAGACGGGCATATTACTCAGATGGCGAACGCCCAAAACCGAGCTCCGCTTCCAGCAACACAAGCTGTTGGGACCCCGTCATTATGCGCTGCGCACCCAAACAGGCCTGAACCCCATCACCCGCTCCCCGGGCAGGCGCTGTGCCAGGGAGCCGGCCCGTCAGCACGTGAGCCGCCTCGCCCAGGCCCCCGGACAGTCGCCACCGCTGTGCACACAGCAGTAACCAAGTCGGCCTCCAGAAGGCGCGGCGCTGGCCCGGGCTCCTTAGGGTGACCCATTCTGCAGATGGGAAAACCAAGGCAGAGTTCTCTGAAGAAAAACTGTCAGTTGCATTAGGATGATAAGAAATGGGGGCAAAAGGAACCCCAGGCCAGACCCAGCAATGGTTTCGAATATTTGGGGAAGAAAGCCTCTTTCTCAATTTCGAGTGAGAGGCCGGTGCTGGATTTTTGTAAGGACTGGCCTCACCCCAAACTCCACATCATCCGTGACTGCAGATCACAAGGACTCTCGGATCTGCTTATGTCTGACGTTTGCTGCTTCGTACAGCGGTGGTGGCGCAGAATATTGAATAATGCGACTTACTTTTTTAATGTGTATTTATTCATTTCGAGAGAGGGAGCGAGATGTCGTGCGTGGATGAGAGCAGGGGAGGGGCAGAGAGAGAGGGAGAGAGAGGATCCCGAGCAGGCTCCGTGCTGGCAGTGCAGAGCCCGCAGGAACTGTGAGGTCGTGACCTGAGCTGAATTCAAGGACGCTTAACCGACGGAGCCCCCAGGCGCCCCCTGAATAATAGAAGTTATCGCAAAAGGGGACCAATGTCTGGCTCAGGCCGTCATTCATTCAGGCTGCTGCTGTCACTGTGTGAGGGCACGGGCTGTGGACCCACACAGGAGGGACCGAGTTCCCCCTTTCTCACGCACGAAGATCAAAGTCCTTCCGTTTTAAGCCTTGTTGGTTTTCCGCTTTACCTTCCTTGCTGTCCTTGCTTCGTCTTTCAATTTTCTAGGCTCTTCCCCCTTACAGCTATTCTACGTTTTGTGCAGACGAGAACAGACGTGATCAAGGGTGTGGATGTGGATGTTCATGGAAATGCTGAAGGCAATGTCAGGTCCTGTCCGGGATGCCCGACCTCCTCTGTGAATCCAGAGAAAGTGGAAAGACTCCCTTCCCAGGAAGCATTCCCTGTTGAGTGAGCAGGACAAGGGAAGAAGCCCCTTTGGAGGGCGAGCCTGTCCCTCTCCGGGCCTGCCCACCATCAGGGAAGAGGTCCAGCTTGTGGCTCAGAACCGCTGTCCCCGAGGGTGACAATGTGGGGTCTTCCAGGAGGGAAAGGGAAGGGGAAAACTTGGAGGGAGGCAGGCAGAGGGCTGTCCAGGGGCTGGGGGACCCCCAATTCTAGGGAGGGGCGTGAGTTGAGAGGTCTTAGGGTGGTGCAGATCAGTCCTGGGGCCCGGAGAAAACCCCAGGGATTGACAGGGGCAGACAGGCATGGGTGTTCAGTGCACCCATGGGCGCTGGATCAAGTTGCCCCACTGCATGCCTGGCCCGAGACCCCAGTGCCCACACCAGGCTCGGCAACTCTGGGATAATTTCTTCCTCCTTCTGGTTGAGCCTCTTAGCAGCCATGCCGATGAACCATACGTTAGAGGCCTTCACCACATTTTCTGGGCATAACAGGAAGCCCAGAGATATTCACAAACGTCCTGTACCCCTGGCTGAGACGGAATTTCTTACCAGTCAGCTTAGTGGGATTTGAATTTTATTTTTTCATTGATTTAGAAAAAGATGTGACATTTCTTGCGCTTGAGTGGGATGTATCTGGTTCAACCGCATACAATAGAAGTCACATGACAACAGCTTACGGACAAGGATGACTTCTTATCTTGCATAAACAGGACCTAAGAAGGCAGTGCCAGGCTCCTTTTAAAGTTCTATTTCACCTACCTTGTGGGTGGCTTCCAACCGCGAGGCCACCTCCTGGTCCAAGATGACTGCTGGAGCACAGCCATCATGTCTGCATTCCACGTAGGAAGAAGGATAAAGGTGAGAGGGCAAGAGAGAGCGTGCCAGTCCTTCCCTCTTTTAAGGTGTTTTCCTGAAAGCCCCATCCAACACCTGCTGCTTAACTAAGTGGCCAGAATTCAGACACAGACACACCTATTTCAATAGAGGCTGAGAACGTTGGATTTTGTAGCTGGAGTCATTGCTATTCCCAATAAAATAAAGGTTCTGTGTCCACGGCAGAAAAGCAGGTGGGTACTTGGGTACTGGATGGGCAGATTACAGTCTCTGCGACATGAAGTAATTGGTGATTAACATGTGTACCTCCTCCTCGAATTTTTGCACACAATTTCTCAGCTACCTGGAGGTCTATTTGCCTCCGGTTAAAACCTCTTGACTTAGTGGTGGGTAGTTCTTCACTACCTTACTTGTATTTTTATTTCAAAGCTCCGTAAGTTAGGGTGGATTATAAAATAGAATCATAGCATTGACTTAGCCATTGACTATTGGGACTGACAAACCACTTGTCTAAAATATCCCCAGGACTCTATGTTCTTTTCGATCAAATGAAGTCGTTAGTTACCTAGCACAGAGCCAGCCACGGAGCATGAGATCACGACACATTTTGTACCGAAGAATTTGTTTTCTATTGCTAACGTTCTTTGAGGGGGTGTCCGGGGTCTACGTAAACCACGACAGGAGTGATATTTTGAATTATAAATAGACCGGGGACAGAAAAGGAGAAGAGGTTTTGCCGAAGCATCTGGAAGGCATTTCAAAGAGGCGGGAAGCTTGCAAATGATGCTTTTTGCCCGAGTGATCCTTTGGAGGTGAAGCTATTTTAGCTCAGAGAGATGCACCGGAGAGAGAAATAGGGACTCATTCATTATGTCCCTGAGCAGGACAGGAGGGCGCAGGGGACCCATCCTGCAGGTGGAGGACACACCAGAAGGGGGTGCGAGCCGCCAGGAGGGTGCCGTCTTCCCAGGTGACAGGGCAGCACCGGGCAAGAGCCGGGAGGAGCCTCATGGTCCTCCCACGTGCAGGAAAGAAGAATCCAGGTGTGTTTCTATCTGACCAAGCGACTCTCGTCAGTGCACTGACTTCGGCGTCTCATCCACCTTTGAATGAGATTCAGGGCAGTGCTGTCTCGCCCCCTGGGCCATCCTCTCTTCTGCTCACTCAAGAGTGGCAATCGTGCGAGGTCTCCTGCCACCCCCTTCGCCATCAGATCTGCAGGCGGGTGAGAGCCATCCGTGGGGGGCACGGACATTCATTCCCAGCCACGCACGAGCAGATGCATCTGGGGACATCAGGGCCTCCTCGCGGGGAGACACCATTGGTCTCAGCCCTTTAGCGGCTGCACCCGAAACCACCCTTCCTCCCGCTTTGGCAGGAGATGTTCTGCCTTCAAAGACTGCTCTTGGGACCCATCGTCCTCGTCCCACCGCATCATTCTACATCTTTTTATTGGGGTGACTGGATACGCCCATGGAGACATCTCATTACCTTCGGTGCAGAACGGGGGAGCAGAAGAGTGATGTCATGAGGACTAAACGGGAGGGTCTCGAGCGAGTGCTGAGGGGCCCAGAAGAGCCGGCCCTGTGTGTGTTCATCTTAGAAAAAACAGGTCTCCAACTGCAGCGGTCCCAGGACAGAGCAAGAAATGAGTGTGTCCCCCCCCCCCCCCCCACCGCTGGGCCCAGAGCCAAAGTGCCCGCAGACGCTCAAGTACAGCAGGGCTAAGTACGTTACGTTACGGTCGTGAATCAAGCTCACAAACTGCTAAAGAGAATACGCTCTGTCCCTCCACCCTGGCGACTGTATTTCCGTAATGACCTGGCAGGGCCGACTGGCATTTAGAATTCTCTGTGTCCCCAGGGGTGTCGACACGGGAAGATCCGGTCACAGCCCTGGTGGGAGGTTCTGATCCTCCTCCGTCCATGGTTGGCTCGGTCTGGCACCTCAAGGGCCTCCCGTGCACGGGCTCTGCACCCACACGCCTTGCACTGTGCCCCCCGCCGGTGCTCGGTGGTGACGTCCACTCCCGGAGGGTGACGCAGGGGGGAGTCAGGAGCAGGGTGAGGGCTGTTCTGGGCTGGGAGAACAGACTGGAAGGTGACGCCGTCTCCTGGCAATTCTGTTCCCTTGGCTCCACTGACAGCTCGCCATGTGGGGACCCAGCGCCAAGGTGTCTCTTGTCCAGGTCTCGTCCTGAAAGATCGAAAACTTACGAGAAGGCCTCTGGGTGGTTGCCTGATCTGTGGGATATTCAAAAAGCGAGTCCGACGCTGTCACATAGATCACCAGGGGAACCCCGTGAATGTGGTTCAGCGGGGTCTTAACGGATGGAGAGGCTTCGGGGGGAACGTGGCAACATCCTGGCGAGCCTAGTCCTGATGGAGAGAGGAGTCTGGGGTGCAGGTAAATAAGGGTTGGAAAAGGGGGGGAACAACTTTGCTCAGCCAGGGTTGCATAAGGGGCTGAACTGCGTCCCCTCCAAACAGACGTGTGGAGGTCCTTAACCGCAGCTCTTCAAAGTGTGACCCTCTTTGGAAATAAGGTTTTTGCCGGTGTCGTCAAGTTAAGATGAGGTCATTAGGGGAGGTCCTAATCCAACATGCCTCTTGTCCTTATATAATGAGGTCAACTGGGGTGCAGAGACAGACAGACAGACGCAGAAGCCCATGCGATGCTGAAGGCAGAGTCCCCGTGGGGCTGGCTTCTACGAGCCGGAAGGCGCCCAAGTTGCCAACAAACCACCAGAAGCTGCCAGAGAAGCCTAGAGCGGATCCTCCCTCACATCCTCGGCGGGAACCAGCTCTGCAGACACCTTGATCTTGAACTTGTAGCTTCCAGAACCAGGAGACAATGAAGCTACGTTACTTACGCCACCCAGTCTGTGATGCCTCAAGCGAGCTCACACAGGGAGTTTGCCCACATTCTGGGGGAAGGTAGGGGGGTCATGGGACATTTTGGAGCCGGGAGGTGGCCCGATCAGAGCCGCGTGTTCCGGCAGGTGCGAACACGGTAGCGTGTGGTTGGCGTTGGCGATGGCGTCTGGCCGCCCTCCCGGCCACCAGCGGTTGCGGGACCCTTCTGTCCCTGCAGCTGACGCACACGCACGCCCGCGTGGTTCCTGTCTGCTTGCCATTCTCCACCAGGACCACGGGGGCCCCAGAAGGGGCAGACGTGACACTGGCGATCTGTGTAGGGAGCGGGAGAAGGTCCACAGTGCAGAGTGGCTGGCCACACTGATGGCACGACAGCAACCAGTCCCCTGAGCCCACCTGTCACCCTCTTTGTGGGTTTCGTGGTGAGAGATGCCACGATGCCAGCCACCCAGGAGGGTCCCGTGACGTTGATAGCACAGAATTTGGAGCTACTTTCTTACAAGGTTAGTCGCATCAGAAGAGGGACAGGGACAAGGAGGGGTCTTCCCACAACCGTATTTTATCTGAGTTCATACGGTGCCGGGCTTACCAAGGGGCTTAATTTTCCTCATTTCCGTCAATAACCACAGTACCTGTGGGGCGCCTGGGTGGCTCAGTCGGTTAAGTATCTGACTCCGGCTCAGGTCGTGATCTCGTGGTCCATGAGTTCGAGCCCCGCGTCGGGCTGCGTGCTGACAGCTCAGAGCCCGGAGCCTGTTTCCGATTCTGTGTCTCCCTCTCTCTCTGCCCCTCCCCTGCTCGTGCTCTGTTTCTCTCTGTCTCAAAAATAAATAAACATTAAAAATCTTTTAAAAAGTAACCACTGTACTTGTGTTGACTGTTAGCTCCTATCGGAAAGACGATTTTGTTCTCCGTCCTTAGGGGAGCTTGGGTGCACGAGACACTTAAGAGAGGAGGGTACGTAAGTGCGGATGGCCGTGTAAGGGCAGGGTGGCGACACTCTCCCAACACAGAGGAGGGTTGATTCGACAGCAAAAGCAGCATCGGCATTTGTGGCCCCCTAAAGCGCCCGACCTCGGTGACTGTCAACACAGCCGGCAAGGCGGAGACTTGGCCATGCCGCGGTGACCATCCGCTGAAAGTCTCCGTGCTCGGACCGCGAGAGGTTTACCTCCAGCTCACGGGCAGGGACAACTCGGAGCCACGGCTCCCCGCCCACCTGTGCTGCTCAGGGGCCGGCGGATGGGACAGCCACCAACGCACAAGCTTCCAGGTGCCCACGGAAGGTCAAAGAGCTCCGTGAGGTGTCGAAAATCAAATGTCCAGCATGCAGGTGACACGGTTCACCCTGCTCCTACCTCAGCACCCACGGAGACCCAGCGACGCCAGAAAGCGCTGTTCCATCATCCAGCACGGAGGTCAGAGGGCACAGGGTCGGGGGGTCAGCACGGCCGCTGTCACATCCCACAACCCGCAGGGGGTGCCAGCCTCCATCTCGCAGAGGAGGCTCCGGGAAGCTGCACACGTGCCCAGGGTTACACTGTGAGGACTCGAACTTGGGCCATCGGGCTCCAGAGGTGATGCTTCTTCTACTCGGTCTCGCCTGCCTGCTTGTCCTTCTCCCCCCACCCCCGCCCCTCACACACACGCCCGCACGTGCACGCAAAGCACACACATTCATGTGCACACACCCCACGCACACCCCACACAGATGGCGCATGTCAGCATATGCTCTGTTGCTCCATATAAACTGCCTGGGCGGGTAGTCTCTAGGAAGGGGGCACAGCTTCTGGCAAGGGAAATCCGGACCCCATGCTGGCCTCAGAGCGAATCATCTCCAGCCTGCTGGCCCTCCTGGGCCTCCGAGGACACTCATAACGGGCAGTTTCCAACACATCAGTGGTACGCGCAGACTCGCAACACGTCTGGCACCAAATATGTAGGGGTTTCTCCCTTAACAACCATTTGTCCAAATCTCCAGCCATCAACCGGGTGTCCTACAATTCAGTTCAATCCCTTCTTAATGTCCATTTATTTTTGAGAGACAGAGAGACAGAGCATGAGCAGGGGAGGGGCAGGGAGAGGAGGAGACACAGAATCCGAAGCAGGCTCCGGGCTCCGAGCTGTCGGCACGGAGCCCGAGGCGGGGCTCGAACCCACTAACTGTGAGGTCATGACATGAGCTGAAGCTGGACGTTTAACTGACTGGGCCACCCAGGCATCCCTTTTTTTTTTCTTTCAATTCTGTTTTTTTTTCTTTTAATATTTATTCACCTTTTGGGAGAGTGCAAGCAGGGGAGAGGCAGAGAAAGGGGGGCAGGATCTGTGGCCTCTGTGCTGACAGGCTGAGCCACCCCGGTGACCCCAGTTCAGTTCAATTCTGTCGCTAACTACTCAGCACAGACCCACAAGTGTAAGGGCTGACTCTTACAAGATGCCAGGCACAATACTGGGTGCCCAGGGTACCCGCACTTCTGTCCAGTTTGGCTATCGCATCTGCGGTCCCCACAGACACCTCCCTTGTGATTTGGTGATTTGCTAGGGTGGCTCACACAACTCAGGGAAACAGATTACCTCCCACCCAGGTGAAGGATGCGTAGGGCAAGGTGTGAGGGAAAGAGCGAGGGGGTTCCACATCTTCTCCGGATGCCCCACCTCCCAGCACCTCTAAGCATTCACCGACCCAGGAGCCCCAGAACCCCATCGTTTGGGGCTTTTACTGGGGGTTCTATGAAGCAGGCATGGTTGATTAAGTCATTGGCGTTGGTGAGCAACTCAATTTCCAGCTCTTTCCTGCTCCCAGGAGGGAGATTGGGGGAAGGCCTAAAATTTCCGACCTTCTAACTGGGTCTTGGTCTTTTGGGAGACCCGCCCCCCATTTTAGCCCCAAGCTATTGTGGGGCTCCCAGCCCCCATCATGGTTATCTGCTATCAAAGAACTTCTTCGTGGTTTCCACGGCCAGGCAAGTCCAGGAAGCACCCGGACTGCTGAGGTCTGTTTCACCCACTCGGTGAAGATCTCTACAGTGTTTTGAAAATACAAGAACTGCAGAATTAATCGCCAACTTTTAAAAACCCTAAAAATGTCTCACACTTAAATCATCCAAGCACTCGTGCCCTTTTGGAAAGCTGCATAGGTTGACAAGCATGTGCTCCCCATCTCTCCCAGGGCATGGGCTCCCCTTGTCACCAGGGGCCTGCTGGTGCCTGTGTGCCCTGTCCTCATCAATTTTACTGCTCTCTGCCGACAGACCGTCCCTGTAGACGGCTGAGTCAGCAGGCAGCTTGCAGACGACCCTCGTCCTCCCAGACAACCCACAGGAGCCATTTTCAATTCGCAGGACATCAAAGAGGCTGCCATTGCCCAAGGCAGGTGACTGTCCCCTTGAGAGTCCACTCCAACATTCACCTGCTCCTATTGTCTTAAGGAGGTCCCAGGCCCTGGGAGCCGGGACAGGAAACACAATCCGTGGCCCCCACCCTCGCTGTGAGTGGAGAAGTCACTCGCCTGCTCTGCGGTCCCTGATTCTCGGGGTCAACCTGGGACCCGATTTGAACGATCACATGGAAGTCTGCGGACCTAATGGCCAATGCCCCCTTCTTCGTCACGTAGGCTAGCGACCCCTCACTGTATGCTGCTTTTTTCCTTCTCCTAAGGCTCCATTGTTACTGTATTTGATCTATACAACCTTTGTATAGGAAAGCACGATATAAATAAATAAGATGTAAACAGACGCTTCCCACAAGAGTGCTTTCAGAGCCACAGAAACCCGTACTGAACCTGGGCTGGGAGGGGGAGGATACTCTCCTAGAGGACTTAATTAGAGTGGAAAATTACGTGGCAGGGGCAGGATCTCGACGAAAACCTGTTGTGTCTCCGTAGGTGCAAGCCTGTCTGTGTAGGTGATGAGGAAGGTTGAGGTGGGCAAGAGGGCAGAGTCAGAGCCTGGAGAGGTGGGTCTGACCACAGAGGCCCCGGCACCGTTGTGATGGAATCCAGATGGTGTCAAAGGCCAAGGGGCGCTGTGGAAAAGGTCTTGACAGAAGACGGACGTCATCAGATCTGCTTCGTGGACAGTAGCCACTGTGATGTGGAAGGAAGGAGTATTTGGCGAGAGTGAGGAGTTAATCAGCTATGGCAAAAGTTACTTCAAATTCATGTTGCCCTTTTATGTCAGGTAATGGTGGGCCAGCTGATTGGGGCTGGTGCCCACCTGACCCCGGGGAACGCTCCCTGGGACCCCCGGGCTCGCACACCAAGGGGGCCACGCTGAGTGTGTCTGTGCTCGTATAGGACCCCCGGGGTCCACTACGTGAACAGCGGGAAAAGCATGCTATATTCATGTCGCAAAACACTACCCAGCGCGGACGATCAAGAACATGGATGAATCCCAACCTCGCGCTGGTAATTTACAAAGTAAAATAAAATAAAAACCAAGGAGTAGGCGGACACACGCTGATCACTAACGGGCAAGCCCCAACACCACCGCTTGGAGATGCAGGTGTCGGTGATAAACAAGGGGAAGAGCAAGGAAGTGAGCCCCCTAACACGAGCCTTGTGGCTGCCCTTGGGAGGAGGACGGGGATTCCGCCCAAAGAGACAACTCAGGAGCTTCTGGAATGCTAGGACGTTCTTCCCCTTGACCCGCGTACTGGCTACGCGGCTGTGACCTGGCTGATTTTTGATATACTGCATACTCGATGTTTACGTTATTTCCTTGTGTGTTATGTCTAGCAATTGTTACACGTGCCTTTTAAATGTAAGTGGACATGGTGGACCCTGAACTAAGGTGGGGATACTGAGAGAGCTTGAAGTTTGGCCGATGGAATTGGGAGGTGGTGACAGGTAGCACCTGGGTGAGCCGTGGGTGGGATGTGGCCCTACTGTGCAGCGTGAATTCCGGAGGGCACGAGCCTGATGCAAGCAACCCGGAGAGAGCACATAACGGGGGAAGCCTTAGACTTGTTTAAATCGGCCTGCCCACATCCACCAAGAAATTGGATACCGGGTGAGAGCTCAGAATGAAGGTATGGTTTGGAGTTTCTGATTCGGAAACAGCAGCGATGAACTGAGTAAAGAGAACGTGTACAAGTGTGTGTCTGTGTGCATTTAGCCAAAAACGTCTTAAGCCTTCAGAGAACTTCTAGAGTCCAGCCTTCTGGTTTTAGCGGAGTGGCGGGGACAGAAGCCTCGTATCAGACGGCTAGAAATAAAGACCAAAAATGAGGGAGGAGAGCAAAGCTAGCAGGCTGCCTCTGAAAAAAGGTCTCACAAGAGGAGAGGGAACTCTGCTGTTATCTCTACAGGGACTTGCATTCACAGGGGGACTTCTGGCTCTTCCAGAGATGTGGCTCTGTTCGGCCGGGAAGATACGGACACAGTGATAATCTCACGGAAAGCTGGAAATTCGGAGGCCGGGTGCCAGGACCTGCCTTGAGTAGGAGAATTGCTCTCCCACTGCAAAGGGAGGGAGCCCAGCCACAAAAGGTCAACGCAAGCACAGGAAATGGGGTCCTGAACCCCTCTGATTTATTTTAGACGGCTTCAAAAGCACAGAACTCAAAAGTTCCGGGAGATCGAGTAAATGACTTACCTGCCCTTTTGGTGACTTGGCTCCCTTCCCATCTCAGGTCCCTGAGCCTCCAGCCTCACACTTGGGCAGAATTTACACTCCATGAGGGGACTGCATCTTTGGGGAAAGAATAATGCATCATCCACTGATCTCTTAATTAGTACTTCTGCAATTAGCACAGTTTAAGATCTGCAGAAGACCGCAGGTTCGTCAAAGAGCAAATACCCATCGTAAAAGGCAGCAGGCTTGATGTTAAAAGATGAACCAGTTACAGAAGGAATTGAACACACAGCATTGTGTCTCCTTGTCTTTCTTGCCTTTTCTGGCCTTTACTGTCCTTTTTTAAAAAAGGTTTCAATGTTTATTATTTATTTTTGAGAGAGAGAGACAGAGCACGAGCAGGGGAGGGGCAGAGAGAGAGGGAGACACAGAATCTGAAGCAGGCTCCGGGCTCCGAGCTGTCGGCCCAGAGCCTGACACGGAGCTCAAACTGACGAACCGTGAGATCGTGACCTGAGCCGAAGTCGGATGCTCAGCTGACTGAGCCACCCAGGTGCCCCTTGTCTTTATGCTTTTCCATATTATCTGAATTTATCGTACAGCTGTCATGTGTTACTGGTATAATGCAAAGCAAGAGATGAGCACAAGTTCCAGCAGACATGCTCCTAGGTGCCTCCACTGCACCAACGTTTGCCATTGCTTCACTGGTTCCCCGAGGTGCCCACAGGCTCGTGCTCCAACCAGCTCGGGTGCCGACACGTCCCCACATCATGGGCTCACACTCACACGAATGTAAGCAGCCGAACGGTTTGCTTAGCGTGAGGGCTCTCACTACAGAGGTGTGATGGGCGCCAGGGAGAGCCGAGGTCACAGCTAGGACCTCCTGCCAGCTGAGGACCCCAGACGAATCGGCAGGGAGGCCAAAGTCCCGCCAAAAGCCCCACGAGCCCTTGGATGATACTCTCCCGGGCGTGTCACCTGTCTTTCATGCACCTGGTCGGGGTACAGAGAACACCCACCTGAATGGAGAGCAGGTCTGAGGGCAAAGAGCTTCCAATGGGGGGGGGGGGGGGCTAATGCAGGAAAGTTCACAGTTGGGCTGCACCTCCACACGGACACCCAAGGAGCCCTCCTGCTGGGCTGACCGGGAGTCAGCTGCGTTTTTGCCAGACCCGCTTACGCCAGTTCTACGTGTCATTTTCATCAACACACGCAAGCCGATCGTGATGACGACGCACATCGGTCGGGCACCTACAGTGTGCGATGAGATTGCAGAGAGGTGGGGGAAACCGCTTTTTCTCTACAGCCCTCTACATTGTTGAAGTGATTCCTACTTGTTTACATCACTTTTGCAATAAGGAAGATTTCCGGACTTGTAAAGGGAAGTGGCAGGCTGAGTTGACTCTTACCACGAAGCCTTCTGTGCAGGATGAGAGCAGGGAAATCTGGACAGGGCTCGCGGGAAGTGCTGGGTTCCCCCTCCCAGTGTCTTTATAGATCAGATACATGGTGTTCTTATTGAAACATAAAGTCCTCGGGGCGGCCGGAGGCTCAGTCAGTCGAGCGTCTGACTCTTGGTTTCAGCTCAGGTCATGATCTTACGGTGTCATGAGTTCGAGCCCCGCGTTGGGCTCTGCTATGATGGTAGGCAGAGTACTTGGGATTCCGTCTCTCTCCCTCTCTCTCTGCCCTTCCCCTACTTGTGCTGTCTCTGTCTCTCTCAAAATAAATAAATTTAAAACAACAACGACAAAATTTCTTTTAAGTCCTCAATGAAGCCGCAGACCCCATGGGATGGTAGGAAACCCATAGACAGCAAAAATGTCAGTTTCGAATATGATCCTTTCACCCCCTAACAGAGCTCCTCAAAGTTAATTTTTCACAACAGGAGCATCTCACAATTCTGAACGGGATTCCTTGACCCAAAAGGGCCACATACCATTGGACCTTCCAGTAAACAGACAGGGACCCTTCCGCTGCACGAGGCCCATGGGCGTCAGTCCCCATTCTGAATGGGAATTCTGACCGATGCTGGTTTTGCCTCATTTCCTGGTGAGAATGCAACACCGCGTGAGCACATGAGTTGCACAGACACTTAATCTGCCATCGCAGTGAGAGAACGAATCTCATTCCCCCCTGGGAACATTACCCCAAAGGCAGAATCCCTAGAACAAGTGGACGGTGGGCACAGGAAGCCCCCAGAGCAGTTTACACGCTTGTGTCTTCACTCAGCACCGGATGCTTGGATTCTCCCGTTGAACTGCTCTCCACAGTCAGCACCCAGGCTGTCGCTGGCCTGCACAGAGCTCCAGTGTCAAGCCCACAGCTGTGGGCGCCCCCTGGGCAGCGCAACCCCACGATTAGAGAGGATTCCTCTATGGGCAGGTGTCCCTCTTGTTCATTGGAGGGTGTCACTGTCGACAGTGTGTACTGGGGGTGCTCTTAATCTCCAGGGACAATCTCCCACAACACACTGGGCCCTGTGGTCGTCCGAAGGTATGTGGTGGCATCAGTCGCTGCGTGAAAAAGAGAAAAAGCTGAAATCACGTACGCTGAGGAGCCTGGCACGTGCTCCAGAATCACAGGTACCAAGCGAGCAGGCTAGGGAAGGAGGCACGCTTCTGTACATATGGTTACGGAGGTCGTTTCAGAAATCTAGAAATACAAAGTAAGTGCTGCTTGGCATAAGAAGTGAAAAAACGGGAGAATTTGGTGGAAAAAATACGAATTTGGTAGAAACTTGATTTTCTTGGACCATCAGAAAAGAACAATGTGTGGGGCGCCTGGGTGGCTCTGTCGGTTGAGCGTCCGACTTTGGCTCAGGTCATGATCTCGCGGTTCGTGAGTTCGAGCCCTGCATTAGGCTCTGTGCTGATGGCTCAGATCCTGGAGCCTGCTTCGGGTTCTGTGTCTCCCTCTCTCTGCCCCTCCCCCACTCTGCTCTGTCTCTGTCTCTCAAAAATAAACAAACATTAAAAAAAAAGAAAAGATGATTTTACAATTTAGACGAATAAAAAATTTTGGAGCCTTGAACTTTGTGTCATCAATTGCTTCACATCATTAGAAAACATGAAAGTCATTGTAGGTAATGCCTTTATTCCTAGATATTTAGATCTACTCAGGTACGTGTCTCTCGTTAAATCGATATTGAGAATTTATATTTTTCTAGAAATGTGTTTGATTTTGTCTGCTGTCAAGACTGACTGTATTTGATTTTCTCCAAAATATCTCATCTATGAAATCCAAAGTATCATCATCATCACGATTGAGTGCAAGCTTCCAGTTCCATCGAGATAGAACTGACATGTAACGCTGTATTAATTTAAGCATAAAGACTCCATATATGTATGTACAGTCGATCCTTGACCAACACGGGTTTGAACTGTGTGGGTCCACTTACATGCAGAATTCTTTTATAAATTCAGTAGAGTCCTGTAAATATATTTTTTCTTTTCCTTATGATTTTCTTAACATTTTCTTTTCTCTAGCTCACTACATTGCAAGAATACCATGTATAATACATATAAATATGTTAATCGACTATTTATGCTATTAATATGGCTTCTGGTGAACTGTAGGCTGTTAGTAGGTAAGTGTATGGGGGGTCAGAAGTTCTATGTGGGTTTTTGACTGTGCGGGGGTCTGCGCCCCTAACCCCGCATCGTTCACGAGTTGCCTGTATTGTGACATGATCACGACAATGAGCTAACATCCAACACTCACATGGGGTTTTTTTTCCTTCTAATGAGAAAATTTGACATCTACTTTATGAGCAACTTTCAAGTATACAATACAGTATCGTTAAGTACAGTTATCAGGTGGGTTACATCCCCAGAACTTACTTATTTATAACTGGAAGTTTGTTCATCTTAACCACCTTCACCCATTCCCTCCACCCCCAACCCCCACCTCTGGCAACCACCAATCTGTTCTCTGTTCCTATGAGTTTTATTTTTTTTAGAGTCCACATATTAATAGTATCAGGCATTATTCGCCTCTTTGTCTGACTTAGCATAATGCCCGTAGGGTCCGTCCACGTTGTTCCGCGTGGCAAGATTTCTTTCCAACGGCTGAATAACATTCTGTTGTGTATACATACACCGCATTTTCTTTACCCACCCATCTGTCAGTGGACATGTAGGCTGTTTTCAAGTCTTGGTTATTGTAAATAATGCCTCAGTAAACATGGGAGTGTTGATCCCTCTTCAAGAGAGTGATTTTGTTTCCCTCAGACATGTGCTCAGAAATGAAATCTCTGGACCCTTGGGGATTTCCGTTTTCTAATTTTTTGAGGAACCTCCATACCGTTTTCCAGAGCGGCTGCACCAGTTTAAATTCCCACCAACAGTGCACACAGGCTCCCTTTTCTCACATCCCCACCAACACTGAGGACCTCTTGTCCTTTTGAATCCCTACCTAACCCGTGTGAGGTGATACCTCGTCGTGGTCGAGGTTTGTGTTTCTCTGATGACGAGTGACGTTGGGCACCTCTTCAGGTACCTGTTGGCCATCTGGATTTCTTCTTTAGGAAAATGTCTATTTGGGTCCTCTGCCCATTTATAAATTGAGTTATTTGTTTTTGTTTTTGGTTTTTTGGGTTTTTTTACTGTTGAGTTTTAGTCGTTCTTCATATACTTTGGATATTAACCCCTCATCACGTATAGGATTTTCAATTTCTTCCCATTCTGTAGGTTGCCTTTTTATTTTGTTGATGGCTTCTGTTGCTGCACAGAAGCTTTTTAGTTTGATATGGTCCCACTTGTTTATCTTTGGGGAGAGGATTTTGCTTTTTTTGGTGACAAATCCCCAAAATCTTTGCCAAGTTCAATTTCATGCAGCTGACTGCTGTTGTTTTCTTCTAGGAGTTTTATATTTTCAGGTCTTACATTCATTCATCGTGATCTCTCACAAGTCTTTGTATTTCTGTGGCATTGGTTATGATGTATCATCTTCCATTTCTGATTTTATTTAGTTGAGTCTCTCTTTTTGTAGCTTAAGTCTCCCTAAGAATTGCCTATTTTGTTTATCTTTTGGGGAACAAAAGCTCTTGTTTTCATAACCTTTATTTTTTGAGTCTCTCTTCCATTTTCTTGTTCTCTGATTTTTTTTTTTTATTTCCCCTCTCCTTTTACTAAACTTTGGGCTTTGTTTTCTCTTCTTTTTCTAGTTTCTTGAGGTATAAAGTTGGGTCCTGTGTTTGAATTCTTTCTTGTTTCTTATTGTAAGCGTTTACCACTAGGCATCCCCCTCTGGGAACTGCTTGGGCAAGTCAAGTTCCTTTGCCTGTCCAGTCCACTTGAGTTTTCAACAAGACGGGCATTGTCTCCCTGTCCTGGGGACAGGATTTCCATCTGACTGATATTCTGGGAAGATGAAGAGAAGAGAAAACGATCATAATGCGTGTGTGAGAGAGACAGACAGACAGATGAAATCCCAGTAGGTGTCTGGGGAGAAGTGCAAGGCAGAGAACACAGAGTAATGAGGCTTAATTCCCTCTCTCTCTCTCTCTTTCTCCTTCTCAAATGGTTTTATTGATATAGAATTGATACACCATAAAGGCCACCCATTTAGAGTATACAGTTCAATGGTTTTTAGTGTATTTACAAAGCTGTGCAAAACCATCACCAGGATCTAATTTTAGAACACTGTCATCATCCCAAAAAGAAACCTTGTTCCCATTAGACCCCTCCCTCTAATTCCCCACCTGCGCCTCCTCCCGTCCCCTGGCAACCAGGGATCTGTTTTCTGTCTCTGTTGAGTTCGCCTGTTCTGGATATTCAAGTAAACAGAGTCACACAATGAGTGGCTTTTGTGACTGGCTTTTTCACTTTGCGTCTCTTCTAATGCTTTATTTATTTTTTAACATTTATTTTTGAGAGGGAGGGAGAGAGAGAGAGAGAGAGAGAGAGAGACAATGCAAACAGGGAAGGGGCAGAAAGAGAAGGAGAACAGAATCCGAAGCAGGCTCCGGGCTCCAAGCTGTCAGCCCAGAGCCCGATGCGGGGCTCGAACCCGCAAACCACGAGATCATGACCTGAGCCGAGAAGTTGGACGCTTAACCCACTGAGCCACCCAGGCGCCCCCAGGGATGACCGTTTCTGCCTAGCGCCCCTGGACGGAAGTGGTGAAATCTGAGATAATTGACAGCGGCCAGGTTCGATCAATAATTTTTTTAAATAGCTTTCTTTATTGAGCTATGATTCACCTACTATGCAACTCATCCACTTAAAGTGCAACATTCCGTGGTTTGGGCTGTATTAAATTATATTTTGTAAGTTGTGATGAAATCGATCGAAACTCAAATCTGCCATTTTGACCATGTTAAGTGTACAATTCCGTAGCATTCATCACACTGGCAAGATTGCACAAGCGTGATCTCTATCTGCTTCCAAACTTTTCCCTCACCCCAAACAGAAACCCTGGTAACCATTCAGCGGTAATATCCTTCTCCTGGCCCCTTCCTCACACACACCCCCCACCCCCACCGGCTGCCTACTCTTTACTCCGCTTCCCACACCTGTAACCCGGATATGTGTCCATCCGTCCACACATTTTAAACACACCCACGGTCTGTACTGAGTAAGAAGAATACCACCACCCGGTTTCTAGGAAATGCCGCCTTCTCTTCCAGAGAACAGGCTTCGGGCATGGGTGCACGTCTGCACACTGTGGTCTGATGGACCCACGGAGGGGTGTTAATCTGCTACCTGTCCAGCCTCTGTGAGGACGGGGCTCATCCTCACGAAACTCGACCCAGCTCCAACTGGGATTTCAGATGGCACAAAGTAATGGACGCGGAAGAGCTTGGAATAGCACCGTGTCCCACGTAGTTGTAATATCATAGCATGACACGTGAGAGCAAAACCTCTTCCCTCTGCATTCGCCCCTGCAGCTCTGTGCCCTCAGCTCTGTCCCAACAGCTGCCAGACACACCGTGGGTGACAAATTCTAATATCAGCAGGTGCCTGACCGGAAGGAACTCAGATGCCCAGCCACAGCGGAGTGGGTAAACAGACAGTGGCGACACCGGGCAATGGAACGCGGCTCCACAGTCAGAAGGAGTGAGAAGGAATATATCACTGGCACAAAGAATAAAACAGATAAATCCCGACACAGCCACGCGGAGCCAAGGAAGCCAGATAAAAGAGAGTATGGTAGGATTTCATGTAGACACAAGTCTAGGACAGGCAACCCAACCTACAATGCCAGGAAGCAGACCGGTGACGGCCTGGGGGTAAGGAGGAGGGAGGGATAAAAAGGGGCCACAGGAAAACTTTGGGGTGATGGATGTGTTCATTATCTTGATGGTGGTAATGGTGCCAGAGTTGTATAAACATATCCAAACTCACCATATTGTATACTTTAAGTCTGCGTGGTTATTTGTAGGTCAGTTATATCTCTCTAAAGCTGTAAAAAAAAAAAAAAGGGGGCCAGCAGGAGAAATGTGTGGGTGGCTGGGGGTCGGGAGGGAGGGGAGTTGCCATGGAAAGTGGGCAGAGCATTGCTAGAGCGTCCTAGTTTTGAAGAAAAGCTGGAAGTAATATGTATATTGTATTTTTCCCGAGGCACGTCAGGCCAAAAAAAAAAAAAAAAAAAATCAGAAAGAAAACGAAAAAAAGAAAAGGCTGCAGGGTGCCTGCTTGTGACTTCCGATAAAAGCATGCAATCAGAGAAAGCATACGAATATCTAGAGAAGCTTATCCAGAGAAGGGCACACGTGGGTCACCAGACGTGGCAGAGACGGGACTCCGGAGCGGAGAGTCTGAAAGCACAGAGTGCAGTTCAGGAGCCAGAGGGACTGACAAGTGTGAGCGTTCCGGAGCCCAAATGCCCGGGTTCAAACCCCGTCCAGCTTTTCCGCAGTTCTGTGACCTTGAGCAAGGAGCCAAACCTGCCCGGGTCAGTGTCCTCGTCCGCAAAATGAAGATAACTGTCATACCTTCTCTGCAGAATACTGTCCAGTTAGAATGCATCAGTAGACACCTATTACTTAAAAATGTGCCCGGAGGGGCGCCTGGGTGGCTCAGTCGGTTAAGCAGCCGACTGCGGCTCAGGTCACGATCTCGCGGTCCGTGAGTTGGAGCCCCGCGTCAGGCTCTGTGCTGACGGCTCGGAGCCTGGAGCCCGCTTCGGATTCTGGGTCTCGCTCTTTCTCTGCCCCTCCCCCACTCATGTTCTGTCTCTCTCTCTCAAAAATAAATAAACATTAAAAAAATCTTTCAATGTGCCTGGCACACTCCACACGCTTCGTATTATGACCTGCCTTTCCTGTTATTGCATGCCGTTCTGGGGGTTTCTTCCCGCAGTGTCAGCTCCTACACTTCTGTTCGGGGGATTGGCTTGTTCTGGGTCTGAGAATCCACCTGCCAGGCCGATTCTGTTCCTCCAACACCGCACGCCACGGGGTGTCGGCTGGGTCCCCCCTGTGCCTCCCGGACTCCCCACACTCCCTGCAGTCACAGGTCTGTCTCCGACTTGTCTGGGTTTGCCCGCACACCGCACCCGTGACCGCTGTTCACCACGGCGCCCTGCGGGGTCCCGGAAACGCTCCCACCTGACTCGGGCGGGCAGGCGGGTACGCAACACCTCCCGGCCCACGTGCTTCTGTCTGGGTCGGTGCTGCTCGGGGGCTGCGTGTGACGGTGGAAATGTTCCGTATCGGGGGCACCGGAGGTAGGGGCTACTAGCCACGTGTGTCTATCACACATGGGGGGATTCAGTTCATCTCAAAGACTTCCGATGTCAGTGATGGTGGCCTCACGTGGCCGGTGACTGTGGTGTTAGCGGGCGCAGGTGTAGATGCTTCTGGGCCTATACCTCGGGGAGGGGGCGCCGGGGCACGCGGGCTCGGCTCCTCCGGGGCCAGGGCTTGTCCAGTAAATACCGACAGCCGATGGCATCCGTGAGCGCCCGCTGAGGCGTGAGGTCTGTCCAGGCATCTTACGCGACTCACTGAGTCCTCCTGACGACACTACGGGTGATCGCGTGCATTTTGCGGGTGAGGACACAGAAGCGGAGGGAGACCGGACCCTCCCCCCGGGGCCACACAGCTCATGCACGTGGCGCGGGGGGTTCCAGCCCAGCCAGCCAGCCTCGGGATCGCCACCGCGGCTCCCCGTCGCACGTCTGGAGCCACGCCAGCCGGCGTCTCGTTTTCTTTCGCCGGGCTTCTGCCTCCTGTGCGAGGCTGCTGTTCGCCCTGAGCTGGCTTCCCCTGGGCACGGCCCAGGCTTCTCTGGGCATCATCTGGACGCTTCTTTTGCAGGCCACGTCGTCCCCTTGGAAACCATGGCTTCTGCCCAGAGAGTCTCAGCAGAGCTTCGGGAAGCCATGCATTCGGCCCCCAACTTGGCCTCAGGGGTGTCCAAGGCCCTCAGAGAGAAACAGGGGAGGCTCTGGCGGCCAGAAGTGTCTGGAAGCATCTTTTCTTCTATTGTTGAGGAAAACAGGAGGGGAGGCCTGCCTGGGCCGTGGGCCCAACCCAGAGGACTTCATGAAACGGCAGATGCCCGGGCTGGGACTTCCCGACCGGCCCTCTTTGGCTTGGCACCTGTCCCCTACACGGAGGGCCTGGTTCCGTGGCGGTGCCCCGAGCAGATGGACCTGACTCAGGCAATGTGACTCGGTGCCTTGCGGGGGGCGGCAGTCCCCGCTGGCAATGGCGAGCAGCTGTGGGCCTGCGGCCGGGCTGACCGTCGGCTTGGGACTGTGGTCAGGACAGATCCTGGCTGGTATAGATTATCTCGGGAAGCCTTTGTTTCCCCATCTGTTTATGGGCACATCTGAGTCCCTTCTGGACTCGGGGGACAGGGCTGACGCGGCAGAGGCCGTTTATTCTCGCCGATGTCCGCGCTCACCTCTCTCCCCAGGACACACTGTAGGGCGTCTCGCGGCTTCCCTCGGAGTCACGCGAGTTGCAGCGACTGAGCTCTGGACAGTGGGGCCGGAGCAGAGGTGGCTTGCCCCACCTCCCAGGCCCACCCCTGAAATCTCCAGGTGCAGGCGTCCCCGTGCCCTGAGTGAGCAGTGCTTGCGCGGCATCGAGCCCTGTGACGTGGGTGGCTTATCCCCGAAGCCAGGCTGCTCGCCGAGGACAGTCACGGAGGACTCACAACATCCGTGTCAGATCTGTGCTGACAACTTTACTTTTCTCACACACAGTTCATTCGTACGTGACCTCAGCCATGGCCAGCACGTTAAGGAACTCCAGCGTGTCTCGGGGGTAAATGACCCAGGGCACATTCGGATCCCAGACAAAGGGAAGGAAAGGTGTGTGCTCCCTGCTCCTCACCGGATCGCCCACTCAGCGTCCGGCAAAACACCAAACCTCTTTCTGCTGCATGGTTTCGGATAAACACCAGTCAAGGGAGTAACGCAGTTGGCTTTGGGTGGCCTTCCCTCCACAAGATGTCACAGCTGCGCATCCGTGCGAAGGGCAGAGGAAGGACGTGTCCGCGGAGCGAATGCAGGCAAGTCTCCCTAGCGGAGGCGGGTCCGGGGTCTCCCAGGCATCACAGGAGGGTCAGGGCAGGTGTAGAGGGGACTCTGGCACGAGGGCTCCAGATCGGGGTGAGCGGCTGTGAAAACATCTCAGCGTGCAGTGGAGCCACGGGATGTAACACGGGGAACCTCACACGTGTGCTCTCAGGAAGTCAACACTTAGGCACGAGAGACCGATTTCCCGCAAGTGCCCGGCTTACGGAAGGCTGATAATATTGGAAGTTTCTGGCAGGGTAGGGCGAAGACTGATAATATTGGAAATTTCTGGCAGGGCAGGGCAGTTGGTTGGGAAGTTGCCTCATACTAGCCTGGGGAAGTTTTATCTATGGTTTTCCAGAAGCCCGAGGGAGGAGTGACCCAGGTCGGGCTGGTCTCTCAAAATATGCTGACTGGACCTTTGTTTGTGGGATGGGCTGGTTTTCTCTGCTGCGGGAGGTTTCCAAACTGGTCTCTTTTTGCATTTTATTTTAACGCGGTCTCGCTGAGCTCCTCGAGCCTCACATCCCCTGCCCAGAAACACAGCCTGCCCCAAACCCTGGCCCGGAGCCCCCCGCCACTGAAGCGTCTGAATGGCGATCCCTCTGGTATTCCCAAGTAATCTCATCTTTTCGACAAGTTCGATCTTGCCGCGGTTTACCTTTTTATTTAGACGGGCATTCATTCCTTGGCGTTCAGGAGTGGGATGGGGGCTGACGGGTTATGGGAATTTACAACCTCTCAGACCTCTCAGAACCTTTTCCTCCAGAAGGGATTGGGAGGTTCCAGCAATAGAGCCAAACAATCTGAATGTCAGAGCTATTTCAGCGGCTACCTAGAGGCTTCTAGAAGTACCGGGGGTTCTACAGTGCCTCTTTACAAAACCCTGTTTCTAAGTTAACTGAAGCCAATAGACAATCGGAAGCGGGTAAAAATGTCAGAGGCGTCTTCCCCATCCGGACCGCCGCTAGCCACATTTCTCTGCATCCTCCACACCCACATTTTCCCTTTTTCTGCCTTCCCTCCTTCACCCGAACTCCCCTTTTCTCTGGTGCTGAAACTTCACCAACCGGGCCTCGTGAAACTCCCCCTTCTAGAATCAGGCCTTCTGAGGATCTCGCAAAACCACGAGTCGCTCAAAACCCATGGACCAACGCTGAACTTAGAGCTGTGGTAAAAGGCTTCCTCCAGGGAAGTGGGGACCCTCATAGATTTGCCGAAGAATCACATATTGTAATTTACACTTAACTGAGTTGGCTTCTCGGTCTTTATCCGTTGGTCCGCACACTTGGAGGTCAAGATCAGCACTGGATCAAAGCCCTGAACAATCTTCAGAATTTTGAGTTAAATCAACCACCAACTCCTTCACATGACCAGGCTCGGGCCATTCACACAAGGCTGCCCCCCGCCATCCCAAAGGCTTTTCATAAACCAGGAGTCTGGAACGAAACTCAGACATGCACACAGAAGTCTGCCAAACGTGTTGACGATTACTACCACAGGCTGCAAATTGTTTTTAAAGAAAATTCTGGTCTCCCTGTAGACGTTGAGTCCACCAGGGTGGCCTTTAACTCAACGTTGGTAAATGGTTTACACGTAGATCTGTCCTTGTTAGCCAAGAGAACTTGCCTAGATGGGAAACCAGGTCCACCCCAATCTTGCCCTCCTAATTCAGCCTGCACCCCGAAAGATAATTCCAGCAGAGCACCTAAAATCTTCAATCTCCGACTTCGACAGGTGGAATCTCCCCACTGTACTCTGTTATGGTTGCAAAGAGCCTGGTCAGTAGAAGAAGGGCTGCTGAAGATCGGAAAGGTCTGGATGATTACCGCTTTCCAAGAGCCAAGGCCAGATTGGCCCCATTGGCGGGGCTCCCGCAAGACACAGAGACCAGTCCCCGTCAGAAGAAGCTCTTCTCCGGATCCTCTCACTGAGACCTAGTGCCCAGGTCTAGCACATCTGTGAGTGCCCAAAGAAAGTGGCCCACGTGACGGGCACCGGAGCTGGGGTAGAGAAGCTGAGCAGCCACCCCTCCGGGAACATTGTTATTTGTAGCCATGGGAAATATTTGTAGGGCGTGGGGAGTGATCCCACGGAGACAGAAGACCGGAAACAAGAGAGAAAGTAAAAAAAAAGAGACACGACCCACGATGCACGCTGAGGAAGGAAAGGAGTTGCCCCAGGAAAGGAGAAGGAGGTGTGTGCAGAAGAATCAAGCGTTGATGACCCTGTGATGACGAGGTGGGGGTGAGACTAACTCACCGGCTGCGAGTACAGCACAGGTGAGGAGGGAGAAGGGCTTGAGGGGAAGAAAGGTACAAAGTAATCCAATCGGGACCAGGAAAACAGTCCAGGGTGGCCCTCAGGGTCGTTGGAGCAGGTGCAGGTCCCCTTCCGTCCTGCACCATGGCGGCACGCCCAGGCTCCTTGCGAGGCCCCCAGTCCCCACCCAGTCTCTGCTGGGGCCACTCCGATGCCCCTGACGGCTGCTCCCGCCAGTCCCCACCTCCCCCAAGAACCCACTGGGCTCCACACCCCTACCTTCCCGGCCCACCGCCTCCTTTTTCTCACGGGTGAGATCAGATGAGCAGCGAGCAGATGTGAATGAGTGTGTGGCCCTCATATGGCTCATACAGGGATCTCAAAACGCGGCAGAGCACGTTTCTACTGACTCTACCTTTTTTGGGAAAGGATTCACGAGTTGCCCGCGGGTGTACAAGAAAGTGTTCAAGGGCGGAACTGATTTACAGAGCCCATGAAATTCTGAGTTTGTCAAGCCATTATTCTAGAGAACTTATAGGGAAAAGAAAATCACTTTCAGTGGGTAATTTTGCGAGATCCCTAACCAGGGTCCCAGACGTGGTGAGAAACTCCTCCCACACGCAAGGCGCCTCGCCTGCCTCCTCGGATTAAGCCATAGGAAGGAGAATCATTTTCTCCGACCACCTCTTGCATTCACAGCATGGAGCCCTGATGCCAGGAGAGACGGGACGACTCAGCTAAGCACATCCTTGCCCGAGTCAGCAGTCAGAAGGGCCCCGCTTCACAAAACCAGGGAGAACTTGCCTTCGATTCTGTAAAATATTAAGCATAAGAGACTCTTAAATACAGAGAACAAACTGAGGGTTGATGGTGGGGGGAGGGGACGGGGGAGGGGAAAATGGGTGCTGGGCATTGAGGAGGGCACTTGTTGGGATGAGCACTGGGCGTCGTATGTAAGTGAGGAATCATGGGAATCTACTCCCCAAACAAAGAGCAACCGTAAACACTCTTTTAGCTAACTTGACAATAAATTGGGTTAAAAAATGTTTAATAAATAAAACATTGTTTTGTTTTACACGGGTGTTTTGCACAACGGTGTTCTAGGCATCGAGCACAGGAGTTTGGACACCCACTTTACAGACGTGTAGGGTGGAGGACTTAAGGTCACCGGCAGGCCCCAGGGGAGCAGAACAATCATCCTGTAGTCACTTTCGTGGATTGCCAATGCGTCCCCCTCCCCAGCTAGCCTGTGATCTCCCTGGGCAAGCACGTCCCCATCCGTTCTTGCAGCCCAGGACCTGCCCTGAAAGCGAGGACTCAGTAGGTGTCCCCAGGAGCTGGGTTCGTGCCCGGTGGCACTCCTCTCTGTCACATGGCTCTCCTGGACGCTCCACGCTCAGCCCATGATGGTGCCACACTCTGGGACCTGACATCACGTGTTTAATGAGGTAGAGTCCTGGCGCGAATGTCTCTGGGTTTCACCTATTTGCCAAATTTGGAAAGTTTCCAGCCATTACACTTCTTCAATGTTTTTTCCAGGCTCAATCTCTCCCCCTTTGCCGAACTCCGATGACGCCCATGGAGGATCTTGTCCTTGTTCCACAGGTGCCTGGAGCATGTCTGTCATTTTCCTCCACACGTCTGTCTTCTCTCTGCCGTTAGCGTGGGTAAGTTAAGGCTCTGAACTCAAGTTCACGGACTCTGTCACCTTCATTCCCTCCTTCCTCCAGGCCCGTGCAGCAGCTTTGGGGGTAATTTTGTGATTGTAGATTGTTCTGTAATTTTCACATGAGGCATTTTTCTATTATTGATTTCTTTGCTGACACTCGAAGTGGCTTCTAGAGAATTCCGAGCTGCCCGTCCCCCCAGTTTTAGAACGGCTGCTTTAAGGTCCTCGTCAGACGACTCCAATCTCCACGTCACCTCAGCGCCCATGTCTGCAGATGGTTGCTTCTCGTTCAAGTTCTGGTTTTCCTTGTTCTTGGGGTGACGAGTGACTTTCCGCGGCATCCTGGACCTGTGGGGTCCTAAGGGACTCTGGATCTTTGCTAGCCTTCTCTCTGCGGAAGGCAGACCCCGTTGGGGTGCAGTATTTACGGTGACCCTCTGGGCCTTCTTGCACACGGTTAGGGAGAGAATCCGGCTCCCTCCCCGCCCTGCTGACCTCCTTCCAGAGAAAGTAAAGGGTAAGCAGTATGCATGGGAGGGAGCAGAGTGACAATGCCACCCGCCCACCCCACCTTCCTCCTGCTTGTTCTGGCTCCCCCGTGCCCCTGTGGGCAGAGAGGGTCGCTCCCTCTGGGAGACCGCCTGGTTTGGAAGGCAACCCTGGGAGCCACACCTATAAAGAGGGTAATAGTGGGGCGCCTGGGGGAGGGCTCAGTCGGTTAAGCGTCTGACTTCGGCTCAGGTCATGACTTCGCGGTTAACGGGTTCAAGCCCTGCTTCGGGCTCTGTGCTGACAGCTCGGAGCCTGGAGCCTGCTTCCGATTCTGTCTCCCTCCGTCTCCGCCTCTCCCCTGCTCACGCTCTCTCTCTCTCTGTCTCCCCCCAAAATAAATAAAAACACTTTGCAAACAAAAGGTAATAGTATTGAATCCCTAGTTCTGTTATGAGGATCACATGAGCTAAGCGTGATCCACGGATCTCGGAGCTTGTCCAAAATGCAGGATTTCAGGCCGTGCCCCGGACCCAGGGGGTGAGACGCTGCGTTGTAACAAGATGCTCAGAGGAATCAGGTACGTATTAACTTAGAACACCCTGATCCAAAGTACTCACAAGCACAGGGGACAAACGGTGGCCTAGGGGGGACACGCACGCTGCTGTTCCTTTCCTGCAGACGGTCCCCGCCCCTGCCGCCCCTGGCCCGGAGAAGCGTCTGCATTCAGCCCGGCCTGCACGGTGTAGGGGGGAGGCTGGCGGCCACCGCAGATGCCATTAGGGAATCCCAAAGGCTGATGGGTCCCCGCCCCTCAGGCCCTGTTTCAAACGATGACAGCTTTATGCGATGTGAAGTTTCTTCGAGAACACTTTCTTTGAGGATTAATTTGACCTCACGTCCAACAACGAGTGAAAATGTCCTTGTACGTAATGAGTCAGAATTTGTCAGGGCCTGGAGCGGCGCCCAGGTAAGCACATGCCTCCCGCGGCGGACCGACCTCGCACGGTTACAACAGACTCAGGCGCGCCCCGTCCCATCCCGCCGTCGTCCTTGGAGTCAAGAGCTACTGTCGAGGGACATCCTTTCCGTCTTGGTTACACAAAGAAATCTGCTTCGCATTAAACACAAAAGTGTTTTGCACGATCATAAAAACGCTCTGACGTGGGCGGAGCATAGACGGCCCAGAGCGCACGCAGCTCAGCCCCTGCGTATGCAACTCGCCTCTGCTCTGGCGCTCCGGGGACGTGATGCAGATGTCTGGGAACGGGAGCAAGGGATGGAGGTTACCGAAGTTCACACCCTCTCCTTCCTGCTCGAATGTTGACGCGGTGTTGGAATAGATTCAGAGCTCATGGAGCGAGCAAGAGAGAGAGAGAGAGAGAGAGAGAAGCGGTGCTTTGCTTTCTGGGCGGCAAGGTGGATCTGAACCCAGCTGGGGGACCTGTTAGCACCCTTTTGCAACCTGTGCAGTTGCTTCCGGCCGGGGAACCGTCCGGAAGGAGACCGGAGCAGCAGAACTCATAACGAAAGCAACGTCTCAGCACAGGCTGGGGTGCGCGGGTGTGCGCGTTCCCACGGAAGTAACGGGAAAGCCGCTCAGAGGGGCGTCAGGGCCGGTTCCAAGCCAAGTGCCAGGCGGCCACTCCCGGCTCTGTCTGTGTCTCCCCAAACCACAGTCTCATCATGTGCAGCGATTTACAAGAATTTCCTTTCTCTCCGTCCTTGGTGTCCCGCTGGACACCATCCTCTGTGTGGAGGCTTTTCCCACCCACGTCAGCCTCCAGCAGCGGGGCGAGTGCGGCCTCGCTAATGTCGGGTTTGTTTCCACGGGAAATAGAGGCCCGTTTACTCTGGGCCTCGGGACACAGACGCCGCGTTTTAGGTTTTCGGGGCTGACCCTCCGTTTGTGAAGTGTCCTCTATGCTGCTGTCCCTGCTCCTGGGACCGGTCTACCTTCCCAAACAAATGTAGAGGCCAGGCTCTGGGCCTCGGGTGGTCGTCCAAGCAAATGGGCGGGACATTCCTCAAGGAGACGCCGCCCCATGTCGTTAGGAAGAGGAAGGAGGGAACCAGAGTTCCCGCGTGTCCCGCGTGACTGCCGGGCTCCCGGGAGCTGAAGGCCTACTGTGCGTGCTCCACGGCCGTGGCTGTCTGTCGTGTCACTTTGTTCTCACAGAAGAGGCCGGAGGCAGCGACCACCAGCTGCTGGTAAAGAGGGGGCAGGAGGGTCAGCCACCGGCCGTGGAGCAGGGCCGGGCAGCGCTGGAGCAGGGCCGAGCTGCCCAGGATCGGGGCCCGGCTCTCTCGCGTCTCCGTCAATCACTCCAGCCGTGCAGGCTTCACCCGACTGTCAGCGCAGAGCCCGACGTGGGGCTCGAACTCACGAACCGTGAGACCGTGACTTGAGCCGAAGTCGGGAGTCGGACCCTTAACGCCCTGAGCCGCCCGGGCGCCCTTCATGTTATTTCTGGACATACATGGTTTATCAAGAAAGAGGAACCGAAATCAGGAGGGGAATCATGTTTGTCCAACGTGGTTAAAAGACGTAACAAGTAAGAGTGCATTTGAGGTATTTCAGTCCTTGCGTGTGTGGAACCCGGATGCGTATTCCCAAAGGGTGACCCGGAACTCTCTAGAAAGCGGACAAAGCGGCGGCCACCTCTCTCCGCCCGCCCCTGAGGCTAAGGCCTGGAAGGTGCGCAGGAATGTCTGGGGGAGGCAAAGCTGTTACAGAAAAGGCTTGTTTCTTCCTTCTCCTGCTTTCTCTCCCTGTATTTACGTGCCAGACACGCGGACGGGCACCAATGGACGCAATGCTGATCAGACACCCACCCAGTGGCTTACAGACCATCGCGGAAACCGTCAGCTTGTCAAGGAACTGACACAAACAAACGGAAAGTGACAAAGAGGACGAGTTCTAGGAGCGGGAGGTATGTTCTCCTTTAACAGCCGGGGGGGCGGGAGGGGCTGCAGGGGAGCCTCGGCTCGGGTGGGGGAGGCAGGCCCACCGCCAGGACCGGCCGGGCCACGGGCCGGGAAAGGGCAAGGGGTATCAGAGCAGATCCCGGGGAGGGGGAGGGGAGGGGGTGCAGCCCTGCCCAGGGCGCTCGCCCGGGGGTCCCGACACAGCCGGAGGGGGTGAGGCAGGAGCCCCCAGATGACTTCAACACGCAGCCAAGTGCGGGCAGTGCGGCGTGAGCTGGAGGGAGGCGGTGAGTACCGGTGGGGGGTGGGGGGTGTGCTGTAAAGAAGGGCAGCCGCCTTCCGGAGGACCCGGGGAAGGGCGCTGTGCCTCCAGCAGCTGGCTGGGACCATGATGTGATGGCAGGCGCTCGCTCGTTCTTTACTCTCACGCGGCCTCCTCTCACTGCTCCCAACCTGTCCCCTGGGCCCCTCGGGCCTGCACACTGGGCTACGCCCGCGCAGCCACACCACCGGCCTCCCTAGAACCTCTATTTTGTTCCTTCCACGGCTGCACCCGCGCTGTCCAAGAGGAAGCCCCGCCCCCTGATCCGTGGGACAGTCGGCAAAACGGTGGGGCTGCTGAGCCTGGGAGAGGCTGGCCGCCGCCCCCAAACTGGTACAAACCCTCCTCCCCACCTTCCGCGCCCCTCGGGGGGAGCCCAGCTGCTTCCCCCATCTCTTGCTGCCCTCCGGGACCCTCTGGTCTCTGCCACTTCCTGCCCGTCTGCTGTCTTCCCTTTATATCCTGCTCATCCCCCCCCCCCCGCACCCCGCATCACTCACTTCTGGGAGGTCTGTGCACAGTGGGGCGGCCGGCCGCTGCCATCATTCCCTCCAGGGGCCACGAAGCTTCCCTCACGACAGGGCGTATCCTGCTTCGTGTTATCTCTGACCTTACAGCCATTTCCTGGTCTACTTCCTGCTTTCTCTGGGGCCGGGCACCTTCCTTTATTTTTCCTTATTTTGTAGCTTCTGGCTTCGGGGCCCTTGGGTTTGCTAGAAAGCGGAATCCCAGACGGCTGGGGTGACGATAGTATCGTCCCAGATGTATCTGGTTCCTTTCTCCGAGAAGCTCCCGAACATTCCACGCGCGTGACCTCATCCGCCCCAGCGTTTCTGCAGAGCGGGGAAGTGACAGGTGTTTACAGGAGGCCACGGGCCTTAGCAATCTCTGCACCGCCACGGGGTGAGTCACAAGGCCTTAAATAGAAGCTGCCGGAGTTGTAACTCAGTTCTGTCTCCCCTCGGTTGATCGGCAAGGGCTTGTTTCACAGGCAAATGGATGTTTTCGCCAGTCAGAGAAGCATGGCCCCAAATCTCCGGTGGCTCACCCACAGACATCAAGATAAAAGTTGTATTCTTTTACCCCGTATGATCGGGCCCCATGTGGTATCTGCTTCATCTGCGACAGACCTCTCCCCCTTTGTGAGGCCCTCAGCCCTGCCCTCTGTGCTCCTGCTGAACCGTCTGTAACTCACAGGCCCGTCACCGCGCCGAGATGTGCTGCCCGCGCCTTGGGAAAGCGGCTGGCTTCACTCTGTCTTCATTTTTTTTTTTTAATGTTTTTATTTATTTTTGTGACAGAGAGAGACAGAGCATGAGCAGGGGAGGGGCAGAGAGAGAACAGGGAGGCCACGTGGGGCAGCACACTGACGTCCCCCACTCACGAGTCAGGGTGACTGACAGACGTTCACAGGAGAAGCGTAGACCCCTTCCCTCACCCGCAGCCCCAACAAGCCCACCCTTCTGGGAGATCGACCGCGGACGACAACCTTCTCCAGCGTCCTCAGTCATGTGCAATACTGGATCGTTCAGGCCCCCACAGGGGTTCCTATGACGTAGCTTCCTCCCACAGACGGTCATCCCAGATTGGACAGAGCCACCCGCCGCGTCCCCTCATGGCCCGAGTTACTCGGTCCGGGCTGGAGGGCGGCCTTTGCTGCAGGTACGGGAGGGGCAGGGAGAACGGCCGGTGCTCCCTCTGCCCGGCAGGTGCATTCTGGCTCCCATCCCCCCGGCTACACAGCTCTGGACCCAGGCCACCTGCTCTCCTGGGAGCCCGGAGGGATCTTTCTATGGTTCTGCCTATTTTGTGAGCACTATCTTCTATTTTCATTTCTTCTTTCCGTCAGAGTAGCTGCCTTCCTCCAGCTGTGAAGCGGGAGGTCATTTCAGCCTCGGGCTGATGAGGAGTCAGTCCCACCCTGCGCGGTCCCTCGGCCAACAGGCCACACACAACCAAAGGTGCAGGAACAAAGGACGCCTCCTGCTGTGACAGGCAGTCGGTGGGGACGGTTGCCTTCCGCGGGCGGCGCCTCTCGATGCTCACGGCGAGCACCGTCCCGGAGGACGGCGAGCGGCGTGGGGTTTGGCACGCCCGGGGACGGAGGCGAGCTCGGGTCTTCAGCCCAAGGACACACATCACTTCAGGCATCGCGTGTCCTGATACGGCAGGACCGTCTGTAACACTTGGGGAGGCAAGTGTTAGGGAAACAGAACGCTCCCGTCCGCCAGGACATGTGAGGGGCCCGTCCCCACTCTGAAATGGAGACGCCTCACAGCACCTCAGCCGCTCCAGCGACGAAGGAAGACCGATGAGCCGCGAACGCAAGACGCCGTGACGGGGGCAAGACTCATACCTCACCGGTTCTCGTGATTCTGAAGTCCAGTGAGGGGACTGGGTGAACGCGCTCGCAAATGACAAGGCGCCGCACAAACGCAGGCCGTGCGGAAGCTCCCCCCGGCTTCGGAAGAGCGGAGCTTGGCCGTCGTGAGATCTCGGGCCGTCCGGCGTCCAGCCCTGTTAGTGCGTGTCCCTCCTGGCTGCCCAGGCCACACCGGTCCCTGCGGTGGGCACGTCGCTCCTCCCGGCTCTGGCCCTCGGCTCTGACCTGCTCCGTTTCCAGCAACAGACTTCGTGTAAGAGGCGCTCAGCGAGGGCCCCCGGGGGGCCTGCCCTGACACGGTGAAGCCCGCCCGAGCGGCACCAGCTCCGGTCGCCAGCGTCCCTGAACATCTTCGCGAGGGACCAGAGGAGAAGCAGCATCCAAGAAAGGGTCCGTTTAAACAGCTGCTCCTACAGATTGTAGCCGGTCGTTGGGGGTGGGAGCAGACGTGGAAAGTGGGTCGTTGTCCGGCCAGGCCCCCATGCCGACGCACATCTCACTTGAACCCCACGGGCCCCTCGCCCTCTGCAGCGAATCGTTTGCCGCGTCCGGCAGCTGCCATTGGTCAAAGCACGTGGCTCCCCGCCAGGTAGGATCACGCACGGTGCGTATTTATTTCCGTGGAACTGGATTCCAGCCAGTGTGACAGCACAGAAGAAAAGCGAATGCCTCTCTCTGTCCAGTGGGGTCCAGTGGGGGCATGGTGGCCCCAAAGGCAGCCGGGGCCAGGGCAGGCTGTGCACCTGCTTGCGAACGGCTCCCTGAAGAGCAGGGTGGTGAAGTCAGAGTGCAAGTTTGTGGCAGGTTTGTGGGTCCTAATCCCACCGAAGGATGAGTTGGTGACAGGACCTTGAGTCTGGGGTTTGCAAGGCGACTTTCCCGCGCCTCCTTCAGGAAATGTGACTCAGTGGCCAAGCCGGTGTTGGCGTGGCTCTCCCTCCCCTGTCTCTCCCTCCCCCGCCTCCCTTCAGATGCTGCCTGTCTCTTGCACGCTCAGGGAATTAGGGCTCCCCTATGACGCGGACGGCCACTGGAGCAAGAGATCCAAAGGCATCTGAGTTTAGGGTAAAAAGAGCCCAGAGCCGGGGAGACGGGTGGGTGGTAGGATTCGGGGGCTAACGCAGAGTCGGCAGGAGAGGAACGCTCCCGGAGGGTGTGGCTCGTGACCCAGAGCGTCTCCTCCGACCAGATGCCGCCTCGAAGATTCTCCCAGATTATCTCAGGCTTCCCCCACCCCCCACCAGTCTCCCGGGGATGACAGATTCTACATTGTGTGCCTGAGGTGGACCCCTGACATCGGAGACGCATCACCGCCCCCCCCCCCCCCCCCCCCGTGTGTCTACGAACGGGTCGCCGCCCGCGGGCGCAGAGCCCAGGGCCAGTCAGCCCACCGGGCCAGGCAAGAAGGTGACGTTCACAACAGGCTTTACAGGGAAAAGACGTTTCTGCCTCGCGTGACGTCCCTTTGGAGGTGTTTCTCCTTGCTCGGACGCCAGTCGGCAGTCAGGAAACGAACTTCAGTCTCAGAGAGAAGTTTCTCCAGGTACTAACGTCTTTTCGTGTTTAGACAGTTAAAACAGGAGGGGGTGGGCCCAGTGCTCTAGTAACGGGGAGGGGGCAGATCCCTCCCAGCCCCCGCGTGTGCGTGCATTTGTGGTCGATGACCCACGGAGTGACTAAAACAGAAACATTCTGTCTCGGCACGTGACGGGGGTCAGCTCAGTCCGCTCACTCGTGCTGGGGACAGTCGGGTCAGAGGGCAAGACCCCCGCCTCTGTTGGTGCCGCTTCCCTAGAAACGTGGGGTGGCCTCAACTCAAAATTGTCATAGCTCTGCCAAGCGTGACAGTGGAACGAAATGCCCCCACTTGGGACCGCTCGGGGTCCAAGCCCCTTCCAAACGGTCCTTTCCCACTCTCCCGCAAAGACCCCACAGACTCAGCCACTTCTCTCCTGTGAACTTTCTCTCCCCTTCCTTTTCTTGAGTGCGCCGCTCCCCGAGGACGCCGCCTCCCCAGCCCCCCTCTTGCCGTGGCTGCGAATCGTCTCCCTCCTCCCCTTACCTTGGACCGAGGGGCCAATGGTTCTCTGCAGGTGCTTTGCTGCTGCTGGCAGATGGGGAGCCAGCCTCCAGCCCCTGGGCGAGGCTGTGATTCCCATGCCCCCTTTCTTCCTCACCCACTAAGGCCAGGCTCACCGCACAGGTTGACTCGGAAACGCACCTGCCGGTGGGGCCGCTCAGCATGACACACGGTGACTTCGGCACGTACAGTGGAGGGACACCATATGGCCGTCATGATGACAGAGCCGCTGGCCGGCTCCTTAAGTCATATCTGTTCAGGGAGAAGACACCATGACTTTCTGTGCTCTGTCTCCACCTCCCTTTTAGGTGCAGCTGCTACGAGACCCAGCTGTGTGAAGGGGCGCTTCCCTCGGCCTGTCTGTGCCCCTGATGCAGGCCCTGTGGACCTTGTCCTCTCTATCTGCCCAGAGGGCCTGTTACCTAGCCGGTACCCAAGGGGGACGTGATCAGACAAGACACTGCCTGCACCAATGTCAGTCTTTCCGGCTGCGGAACAACGAGGCCTGAGAAATTAGGCCGCCCTCCGGCACTGTGTGCGTAGGCACCTGCCCGCCCCGGGGGTGCATACGCTCTGGAAGGGACCTGCTCCGGGAGCACCAAGTCTTTACTGGCACGTTCTAGGTGACATCACAGTGCTGGGCTCTGGAGACACGATGGCGAACGAAAACAGGCCTGGTCGGGGGGTCATGCGATGACCATGTAGGGAGACAGGGGAGGGTTGATAGCAGACACGCGATCGGGGAGTCCGGGGCCGGAAGACAGGGGTGATGGCGTGTCCTGGGGGACAGGCGATGAGGACGAGAGGAGAAGCAGCATGAGAGAGACTTTCTAGGCTGGAGGTTTGGCTAGGAAGGGTGAGGGAGAAGGGGGTACCAGGGAGGGTGTCCAGGTCTCTACTTGCGTAGCAGGATGGGTGTGGGCAGCACACGGTCCAGTGCGGAATGTGGAAGGGGGACAGATCGCAGTGTGGTCTTCAGGCTTCCTGCGCTAAAGGAGTCTTTGACCTAACTAGGTACTGAAGCTTTGCGCATTCCAGACTCTGAGGATTCGTCCAGCCCGGTGCCAACGTGCGCATAGTCTGCAAGTCAACGATAGTTGAAGCCAAGAGAACACAAAGGTCTGCAAGTCGCTGAAACCTCGACCTGAGGCGATGTGGACAATGGAGGTGACTGTTGGCTCACACACGGAGGGCAGAACGGCTAGGGGGTTGGCAATCCCACCGTGACCCAAATAGCCCATCTTTCTATCTCTCTGCTCTGCGTTCTCAACATTTCGGCCGGGTGTGCAGGATGCGTAGGGCACAGGATGGCCGGAATCGAGCCGCCTTCCCATCTCGGTTCAGCAGCCGAAAGAGAAGAGGTCCGCTCCTCCAGGGCCCTCCGATCAAGATTCAGGAAGATGGTTCCCCATAGCCATCCCCGCAGAGGCACGGCTACGTCCCAGTGGTGAGGGCAGATGCCAGACTAGGGAGGGTGACCAGCGCCTGGGGGTAAAAAGAAGAGAATTAAAAGTGCAGACGAGTCTTGTGAGAAATCCCTGGAAATGCAAAGTTGAGAGATGGCGCCTGTAGAGTTTTGTCATTTTGCTCCTGTTTCCGTTTCATAAGAGACGCTTGAGGCTGCCTCGCATTTTCCTGCAAGAACCCAGCTGAGGATGTGAGGGGACAAGGGACCCCAATACTGGGTGGTATTGGGCGGAGGGAGGCGCTGAGTGGCTTTATAGGAGGGCAGCTCGTCTCTGGATAACAAGGGGAGGAGGCAGGTCGTGTGACTCTGCATGGGGGCAGGTGCGCTGGATGTTTAGGGGATAAACGATTTACCATCTGGTGGCTTCTATCTTTCTCTACCAAGGGGGATAGGAGAACATCAGAAGAGGCTCGACACTGGTGGGTTCCTCGCCTGGGCTCCCAATAGACGTCATCACCATTTCTCACCGTGAGTTCTGAGCCGTCTGGCAAGTCAGTCAGAGGAACCAGCATCTGCGGCCAAAACAGCACACGCGTGGCTGATGAGGCCGACCTTGACGACGCGGTGTGTGTCTGCAGTCAGGTGGGCTGACTGATTCTCAACCAGAAATCAGTTGAAGCAGTGATCAGGGAAGCAGTGATGTGCTGGCAGGGGGAGCCCACGCCAAGATAGTTGAGGCAGATGAGGTGGCCTGTAGTCATCCGAACGGACAGGAAGTGCTCAATAAATGACAGAAACAGGAAAAGTTTGACCCCAAAGCTCTGAAACAACTCAGAAGACATTAGATTAGCGCCAAGATCACTCTGTGCCCAAGACGGAGCCATTGTACCGGTTATGTCTGCCTTCAAATAGTTCACCAAGAGTCCTCAATAATACGAAATAGAAAATTTAAATGCTCCCCAAATAATTTGAAGAACTCTAGAAATATCCCAGTTTAAGGGAACATTTCCTCCCATCGGCATGTTCTTCAGGAGAAATTAAATTCTCTGACAAGGGGCGCCTGGGTGGCGCAGTCGGTTAAGCGTCCGACTTCAGCCAGGTCACGATCTCGCGGTCCGTGAGTTCGAGCCCCGCGTCAGACTCTGGGCTGATGGCTCAGAGCCTGGAGCCTGTTTCCGATTCTGTGTCTCCCTCTCTCTCTGCCCCTTGCCTGTTCATGCTCTGTCTCTCTCTGTCCCAAAAATAAATAAACGTTGAAAAAAAAATTTAAAAAAAATTCTCTGACAATTTCAAACCCAAAGACCAAAGGAAGTAAAGACCAAAACCAGATCACCTTGTCCTCGTCAATGAAAAGTGCAAAGAAACTAAAGTCCCCCTCAGTACCTATTCTGCTTGCTATCAGTACACGGATCTAGGGGCCTGAATGCCATTCATTTGCGTGAAACCGGGGCTGTCTCTCACTGGAATTGATGTAGAACCTTGCAGACCTCAGAATTTGAATTCCCCAGTGCCAAACCCATGACGTGGCTCCTTGTGGAAAAGACGAAGGGCTTATGGGGCACGCAGGATGATCAAGGATCTGGCCTCACACTCACCAGATTTAGCAAGCCGGTTCCCAGCCCCCAGAACAATAACCCGTATTTCTGCAACCATTCTGCATGTCCCAGAAGCCCGCATTTAGTTTTGTTGGACATGGGGTTGCCTGAGGAAGTGAGTCCCGGGCAAGTCTTGGTTCTTACCTCATCAGGAAGACCGTCAACGTGTCAGCTGCCCAACGTGCACCCCCGATAAACTCGGACGCAATTGGGAGAAATGCCATAGTTCATTCTGATACAGCACATTTGCCAAATCTAAAAAAAAATTCACCCATGTGAACGTGGTAGCCAACCTCCAGATGACCCTCACTGATCCTTACCGCCTGGTCTTCACAGTCATGGACACGGGTCCCTCCCACAAAGAATCAGGGCTGACCCATGTGACCAACAGAAAGTTGCACAAGTTGATTTCTGAGTCTAGGTCATAAAGGTCTAAACCTCTGCCTCGACCTCTTGGATAGATTGTTCTGGGAGAGAAGCCAGCTGTGATACCTATGAAAATGGTTAAAATCGAAAAACAGAACAAACCAAAACAAAACACACCTGAAAATGAAATGCGTGTGAAGATGTTGAACGATACAACTGTCGTTCGCTGCCGGTAGAAGATAACCACGGGACTACGGTATCGCTGGGCAGGCTTTATTTTTCATTGAGATGTAATTTATGTGGAATAAAATGCACAAAGCTCAGGAATACAGTTTCATGAATTTCGACAGTCGTATACACCCATGTAACCACCACCCCGATCGAGCTACAGGCCATTTCCCTCTCCCCGGAAAGTTCTCTTAAGTCCCTCCTGAGGCAACGTTCAATCACCCCCTCCGGCGGTAGCCATCATTCTGAGCGCTCTACGCATGGATGAGTTTGCGGGATAGAATCATCATACAGCACACGCTTTTCTGTATTTGGCCCCCTTCGCTTAACCTCTGCTTTTGACATTCACCCATGCTGAAGCTGTGTGTTATCAGGTGTTCTTTTTTCTTCTTACTTTCGTGTTGAGGTCCACTGAGTGGATCGGTTTATCTGTTTTCCCGTTGATGGATATGTGAGTTGTTTTGGGGTTTGAGTTACAATGAGTACAGCTTCTCATCCATCTCATCATCCATGAGTCCATCTCATATCGATGGACAAGTTTTTGCGGAGGTACACATTATTTTCTCTTAAGTATACACCTGGGGGGTCAGTCCCCAGCTCACAGGATACTCAACATGTTTAATTTTATTAGAAACTTCCAAAGAGTTTTCCCAAGCGGATCTAGTGTTTTCATTGTCTCGGGATGTGAGATCTGGTGGTTTCCCTCCTCACCAGCACTTGGACCTCCGGCCTTTTGTAGGTCGGCCATTCTCGTATGTGCAATGGCGGCCACTATGATTTCGTTTGCCTCTCCCTGGTGCACAGTGGTGTTGAGCACCTGTCCGTGTGTTTATTGTCCGTGGGGATAGCTTCCTGGGTGAATGTCTAAGTCTTGTCTGTTTTACAACTGGATTTTTTTTGTCATTCGCTTGTTGAAAGGTTCAAGTTCTTTGTCCTGGATATGATCCCTTTTCAAACATGTGGCAGGGTACAATCAGGATGTTCTTTGGAGTTGTTGATCACCAGTCTGCAGTGCTATCAACCTACTTTGTTTTTGGTTTTCTGCGACTGTCTTCATTTCGTGGCTGCACAAACAGAGCAAGTCAATATTTGGGTTCGCCCAGGATGGAGGTGTCCTGCCTATCGGGTTTGATAAAAAGCAGGTCAAGGGAGCTCAGGGTATTAGCAAATGTGTTACTGAAAAGAGAACCCATGGACTCTAATCGGGCCACACAGGGAAGTCACAACAGAGGGCGAGTGAAGGGAAGTGAGTGTCAACCCAAGATGGCCCTAGCGGGAAGAGTGGTACAAGCCTACGGGACGTGGGGACAATGTGGCCAGAAAGTGCATACTGGAGTTGGCAGTGATGGGGGTGAGGGAGGAAGAAGTAATGACAGGATCTAAGTGACGTTGTCAGCGGTAGGTCAGTATCTCAGTTGGATGGCACAGCTGGAGATGGAAGGTGGCTGAGCGTAAACCTGAGCCTGTTTACGCATCTTGCCAGACGCACCCTTGGTTTTCCCGCCCCGGGAGCCGGCACAGGGGCTCCCAGGGGCGACGGGCGAAGGTGGGCCGGCCGACCGCCCACACCAGCTCCTTAGGGCACCATCTGTGGGGCCGGGGACATCCTACCTCCTTCCAGCCCTCGTGTCTTCCCTATGGAATGGGAAGAGGGGCTGCCAACACAAGGGCCGTCCTTGTCCCTCTCCTCATCCACATGCGTGTGACCTCTGGGCCGCATCGCCTCTGTGGAGTTCCCAGCTCAGCTGAGACAACGGGCACCATGACGGTACCAGCCTGGACCACCCGTCGCGGCTGCACGTTCTGCAAAGCAGTGGCCCGCTGTGCACCAGGGGCTTTCCCTGCGGGTCCCAGGACCACAGGGACTTGCTGCCCCTTGAGCAGACTTCTGGGGACAGGCAGACCGTGCACTGCCCTTGCTTGCAGCGCTGGACAGAGCGGCAAACAGGACAGCCGCTGTGATGCTGTGATTTGCAGTAAGAAATACTTACTTGGTTTTTGTCCCCACTCTGTCACAGAGCTCCCAAAACCCTTGGACTTTCCCACATGGTGAGAGCCACGGAGCTGTCCTGTTATGTTAACGAGGTGGCTTCGAGCACCCGCCCCTCTTGCAAGGAGGGGGGCTGGCCACCAAAGGAGCCAACCACGTGATTAGAAGGTTGGAAATTTCAGTCCCACCCATGACTTCTGGGAAGGGGTGGGGGGCTGGGGGCTGAATCACTCACAGTGGTCAGTGATCTAATCACCATGCCTACATAATGGAGCCTCCGTAAAAACCCAAAAGGACCGGTTCACTTAGCTTCCAGGATAGTGCGGTCAGGGAGATCCGGGGAGAGTGGCAGTACCCAGAGGGGGCATGGCAGCTTAGCACCCCTTCCCTATGCCACCCCCTGTGCGTCTCTTCATCCAGCGGCTCCTGAGTTCTGTCATGTTATATTCAATCAGTGATCTAGTAAGTAGCATGTTTCCCCAAGTTCTGTGAGCCTCTCTAGCCACTGGAGAAGCCCAAAGAGGTGGCCATGGGAACCTCTGGTCTGTAGCCCCCCGCCTTCCCCAGTCAGAAGCTAACAGCTGGCATCTGGAGTGAGGAGAGTCATCTTGTAGGACTGAGCCTTGGTGTGTGGGATCTGACGCCGTCTCCAGGGAGACCGTGTCAGACGCGAGCTGGATTCTCGGACACCCAGCTGGCATCGGAGAACCGTTTGGCGGTGTGGGGAGACCCCGACGTACACACACATGTTGGTATGGATGCAGAAAGTGTTCGTGCAGAAGACGGTGAAGGACAGAACGCCATCGCTGAAGGGCAGGCAGTGGAAAGAGTGAAGACACAGCAGGTAGGTCCTCTCAGAGGACACAGCATTGGGAGAACCTTCCAGAAAGCCCTGGGAAGGGTGCTCCTGTGTGAGGGCTGGGCACAAATGAGTCTATGGCTGGAAGAAGGTCAGGGAGGCTTGAGGATGTCATTCCACGTGTGAGAGGGAACAGGGCAGGTCTTAGGGAAAGGGGGGCTGGGAGGGAGTCCAGAGGGGCTGGGAGAGCCCCGGCAGCGGTTGGAGGTCCGGAGGAAGGCGTGGTTTGAGTGGGGGTGGCCCGGGCTGCGTGGACAGTCCCCTGAGACGGCAAGGTAATTTGCTGTCCCCTCTGTGTGTGTCCTTGTGCCCCGGGTCTCAGTGGACAGAGAAGCCACAATCCGGAACATGCCTGTTAGTCACCAGGGGAGTCGGGGGGAGCCCTGAGGGGTCTTTACTGCTGTTCTACTCCTGGGATGCTGGTGGGGCCCGCCGTCTGCCCCCCTATGGCACAGTGGGTGCCCAGGAGTGGGGACTGAGCCATGAGGTCCCATCTGGCCCGAGTGTCAGCTCTGAGACCAGAAGTGGGGGATCTGAGGTCTGCTCTGAGGGCGGCGGTGACAGGACCTGCCGGGGCCTAGAGTCAAGTCCCAGCTCCTGGGTGTAAGTGCAGGTGTCCCGGGAGGGTCCCGTCCCCCAGCGCTGTGCCTGGCACCCCCACCTGGCCGGCACTCTAGTGGACGGGGCATCACTGCTGGGACAGCTGGTGACAGTGAACGGTTTCCTGAGAACACACTTTGCCAAGGAAGGGCGGCTTGGGCTGGGGAGGTCAGACCTTTGTGTGGCCAAGGTCAACCATCCTTCCCTCCGAAGACACGTTTTTAAGTTGTATTTAAATGAAGTCACCACCATTGGCAGCTGGAAAGCCTCCCATTGCTGGATTCCCCGAGAACCTCTGTGGGTGAGACTGTAGAGGAGACCCAGCCCGGAATCCTGTCGTTTCTGAAAGACAGACTCCCTTTGCCGTTTAGACATCAGCAACAGCCCCGGCTAAACCTCTCGGCACGAGGCTTAAGCCTGTAGCTTCTGAGTCAACAAGGACCTCTCCGAAAAGCATTCTGGGGATGCAGGGGGGAAGGAGGCCGGTGTGGGGCCTCCGGCCCCCAGCTCACACCTGGTCACCTCTGCCCCCCGCCCCACAGCTGCAGGCTCAGCTCTGTTGTTCCTAAGGACCCACGTTCAGCAGTTCCACCTACATACCCAGAGACACCAAGCTGCATTTCTGGGGAGCCCCAGGTTCATCCTTTGAAGACATTTTCATTGAAGGTGTGTGTGTGTGTGTGTGCGCGCGTGTGTGTGCGTAAAATCACAACCTGGTGATTCTTCGCAAACTGAACGGACCCATGAAGCCAGCACCACACGAAGAAACAACATTCACAGCCTCTGGAACCTTCCGAGCGGCCTTCCAGGCCCCGAGCCCGGGATAACGGCCCTCCTGACGTCGAACAGCATGCATTAGCTTTGCCTACCCGGTATTTTGTGCAAACAGAATCATACGGTCTGTGCTCTTTCGCGTCTGGCTTCCAAGAATTACCGCTTAATGCAATCTGTGCTGCTCCCTCCGTGGAGAGAACCACATCTCGATTCCGGGAGCGGCCACGCGCGAGGTCTTGCTGTCTGGGGTTCCGGGCCCTGGGGACGCGACCCACACCCCTAACTGCAGCCCCTCGCTGCTCGGAGCCGGGTCCTCGGGTGACCCTCTTGTTCCCTCACGGACAAGTCGGGAAAGACTCTTGGGGCCTGTGCAGCTGCCGAGCCCCCCCAGCGGCCCCCCAGACCCCGAGGTTGGAGAACCTGGTGTCAGACAATAAACACGCTCCGCTGACTGCCACCGCCTTCTGCCGCTCCCCTCCCCCCCTCCCCTGCCCCCTGGGGCCTCCATCCGGGCACAGAGGCCGGGAGACCCTGCCCAGGGGTGGCCTTGCTGCACAACGTCTGGAGTCCACTCTCCACCGGGCACCCAGATGAGTAGACTCTTCCCAGGTGAGCATTAAACACCTCAGTGGCTCCCTCGGCCCTTAGCTGGAGCCTCACCGGCTTTACGTGGCCGGTCGTGACGGCCTCTGTCTTTCCCGGCACCTCCTCCCCCAGACACCCCCTAATACTTGCTGCTCAGCCACACAGGGCTCCGCGGCCCTCACCGTGGGCCTCCGAGAGGCCACTCCTCTGCCCGGCACAGACCCCCTTCCTTCTGTTCCCTGCAGCCCACCCGCGCCCTCCCCGGCTTGCTCTCCACCCCCCCACCCCCGCCTCAGGCCCGTGCTCATTCTGCGGGGTTACACCTGCCGGGCTCACCGGCCAGCGGCCCTGACACTGTGAGGGCAGGGACCGGGCTTTTGCCCCAGGAACGCCCCTGATGTACATCAGCCACGCAAGAAACTTTAACTGAGTAGGTGAACGAATGAATGAACCGCCACAAGGCATCACAGTAGGTCAGGGCCCCGCTACGGCCGGACCTGCAGAGCCTGCCCAACCGGACCCTATCCCTCGGGCCTCTGTGTACGGAAGGCCACACAACACACACCTCCGTAAAGCCAGGGCCTCAGAGAGGGACCGAAATAGAAGCGGTCTCAGAATCGCTGCTGGCTCCCAAGAGGCAGAGGAACCCTGGCTGGAGACACGTGACACCAGGTCTGTGTCGTGACTTCCAAAGGTGACCGGCCGCCCGGCATCCTCCAGCGCCCTTCGCGCTCAGCAGCGTCGCAGACACGGGCAGGAAGGCGAAGTCACGCGGCGGTGAGTGCAGGGACAGGAAGCAGGCATCAAGCCAGCTCCCATGGACCAGCCGCTCTGCACGGCGCGGCAGGCAGGGGGTGACCCCCGAGGGGCGGTGAGATGGGGGGGGTGGAGAACGGCAAGCATTTCCCCGGCTGCACGTGTGTGACCAGGCGGGGACGGCTGGCCCCATCCTCTTCCCCCGGTGTCAACTTTTCTCCACTCTGGGAACCAGGGCTTGTGGCGGGAGGCGGCGTCACCTACCCCCAGGCCCCCACCCGGCTCTTTTCTCCCCCGGGGATGACAGAAAACCGCTCACGATCTTGGCAAATGAATTAACATCGCCACGAGTCAAGTAAGCGTTGCAAGCTCGTCACGGAGCTCCAAGATCGCGTGTGTGTCTCAGAAGGGGGCACGCGGGAGTCACAGACCACGGGAAGCCTGGGCAGGGACGTCGGTGCTGAGGCAACCCTCCCGCCTTCCCCTCCCCTGCTCTGCTTGACCCCCGCTGGCATTGGTCACCCGGACGTCTCGAAACTTCGCTTTTGTAGACCACGATCTCGGAGGCTTTGCTGGTGATCACAGCTCGCCCGTGGATCTCGCCAGTGTAAGGGACCGCCCTAACCGTAAGGGTACAGCAATCCCTACTCCTCTGCCCGGCCGCCTCCCCAGCCACAAGGACCCCTGCCCTGCCCCAGCCTCGCAGACCCATGTTCCGCAGCCGGCCCCGCCTTGCTGGGACCCTCACCCTCGAGTGAATAAGGTTGGGAAACGTCCCCACCAGTCAGGACCTGGCACGGGGGTACCTTTCTCTTCTGGTGGAATTTGCCTTTGGAGGACATTTTTCAGAGCCTCTGAGTCCCGCTCTGGTGACCCCGTGGTGCAACAGTCACTGTAACGTCAGCCTCCCCGGAAGCGTCTACACGGAGTGGGTGCTCTCTGGCAGAGGAGGACACCCAGGGGAGAAGAGCGCCTGGCACCTTCACGTCACTCTCTCGAGGGACGGCCCAACTGGACAATCAGGAACGACAGGTGGCACGGGACAGGGATCGAGGACAAAGGCCAAGAAGCTCGAACTCAAACTTAGCCTCTGCCGTGTATTCAAGCGGGACCTGCCGTGGGACTCCAGTGTGGGTTGGTGGCGTGAGGGGGGAAGACCGTGGCCGTGAAGGAGGGTGCGTACGGGCCCCGCCCACGTCCTGAGTGCCCTGAGGCCGCATTTCTCCACGCTCAGCTCCGTCAAGCTCCAGTCTGGTGTCCCCCACTGCCCTTGCCCGTACGGTCTGGGGATCGAGCTGGCCACCAGCAGACGCTGGCCTGAGTCTGGGGAGCCGGAGACAGCGTGCGTCTCGGGTGGACAGATGCCGACGGTCCTTCCCTTCTTCGGTTGTGCAGAAGACCACAGGCGCCCACAGGCAGCCACTGTCCAACCAGGGCAGCTGCATGGAGGAAGCCGGAGCCTCCTGCCTGCCAGCCCCCGTCGCAGACATGCCCATGGCTCCTGTGAGCTCTGCCGTGGCCACCTAGGCCAGTGTGTGAGAGGGCAGATTGGTGATGTCCTGACTCTCCGTTTCCCCCATCTTCCCCCAGCTCCCTGAGCACCCTTCCTGCACGGTTCCCCCTTCCCCGTGTCACCGCCAGGTCTCTGAGCACCTTTCGTCACGATATGCATGGGGCTCGGCTTTGTAGATTGCACACTGTTGATAAAGACTCCCACCTGTCACTGGAGGGAGCAGGAGGGGACATCTGGGGTCATTTGGATGATCTGGAAACTGCCCTCCATGGTGGCCGTACTCCACAGTTTCCACGCTCACTCTGTTCCACTCACTCCCAGAGCAGGCTCCCCAGACCTCAGGCTCTTTGCAGAGGTGGCTCCCTGCTCTTTGGCTCTGCTTGGTCTGGAGGTCCTGAGGCCCGTACTTGGAGGTCGCCAAGTCTCTGCTCAAAGGCTGCTGACTAGCATTGGCCGGGAGATGTCTTCACTTCACCCAAGACAAAGGTCCCAGGCAGGAGCGTGGGCACAGAGCTGCCCACAACACTGTCCACCCCCAAAGCTCTGGACTGTGTGTCTGGAGTCCTGCCCCCACCTTCTGCCAGCTCTGCTCCTGGGACCCCATGCCCTGTGCACCTGCTTCAACTTGCTGGGGCAGCCAGCCTCCCTGGTCTCCTGCATTCTTCAAAAAATGTTTTGCTGGGGATGCCTGGGTCGCTCAGTCGGCTGAGCATCCAACTCGATTTCACCTCGGGTCATGATCTCAGGGTTTGCTAATAGTGTGGAGCCTGCTTGGGATTCTCTCTCTCTCTCTCTCTCTCTCTCTCTCGCTCCCTTTCTCTGTGCCTGCCCTGCTTGTGCTCTCTCTTTCTCTCAAAATAAATAAATAAAATTTACAAATATGAAAACCAGAAAATGTTTTGCAGTATTAATACCTCAAAATAGGCTTGGATTTAAAGAAAGAAAGTTGAGGGTTCCAAAGGTTTGGGCTTTCACTTCATTTGATATGACGTGGTGTTTACACAAGCGTCTAAATGTCACTTTATTCAAAGTCATTCTAAAGCCCCACCACTTCCTCTGCCCCCCGGTCACATGCTGCTGTCGCCCAGATAAGAACAGGACAGCCTTGTTGGTCGTGTCTGAGAGCGAGAAGTGGCCAGGATCCAGGGGTCCCGGTCCCCGAAGGAGCCAGAACACAAACCACATGCAATGCACTCATTGCTGGTATCAGGGGGGTCGGGACCCCTTCCTGGCCCCTCCCCCGGTCAGCCACAAACTCTGCCCTCGCCCTGCGTGACGCCCCTCCTGGGCCCGCGCCTCCGGTCTCGTCTCTGACCCACCAGCGCCGACCTTCATGTTCCGTGTGCTCTCTTGCCCCCAAATGACTCCTCTGTGTGTCACCAGTCACCCTACTTCCGAAGACAAGTTTGGGAGGGGGCAGTTGGTGGGCTGGGGTCCCTCCCGACGACCCACATTGCGTCTCCCCCCATGGGGAGGACGGTGAGAGGAGATCATGACTGAGGATACCGAGAGAGGACTGGAGGTGAGCCATCCCACGGGCCGGAGCAGCGAGTGTAGGATGGGGTTTGGAGCAGCAGATGGGGACATGGGGGGGGGGGGGGGGGCGGGTGTGAGGCCGTCAACTGGTAAAAGCCCACTGTGCACGACCAGTTAAGTACCTGGGTCGACAGTGGCAGCTTTATCCAAACAACAGGGGACTGACGTTTCCTTCCCTCCGCTGACGGGGCTCCCAGGGCCTTCTAGACGCCCACCCCGCGCAGGAGGAGTCTGTCCTCACCACAGGGATGAGCAGGGCGAGTCTTAGCGCTGTAAGCATCCCATCACAGAAGCATTTCAGAGACAGGGTCACAGGCTGTATGGCCCCGAGGACAAGAAGGGCTTCCTCCCGGCTCCCACGGCAGAAGTGTAAACCCCACTGGCCAGGCCCACTAGTAAAAAGGCAACATGAAATCGTGTCGGCAGACCTTTCCCGGTTTTTAGGCCTCCGGGAGCTGTGTGTATGCATTCCTCTACGCGCCCCTCTGCTATAGCGTTAGGTTTCTATTTCTAGCCAAGTACGTCCACATCGTGAAATCAGAGAGGTCTAAGTAGCTCATATTTAAAAAGCACTGGGCTCCGTGCCCAAACCTTCCCTACTTCCTAGAGGAACACGTTTTCAATCTCTATGAAGATTTCCTTCTGGCATGTATTTCTGTATGTCTGTGGAACACGCCATCCTGCTATCTCTTGATCAGTCAACATTTTAGTGTATCGTATCGACCTTCTGTTAAAGGAGAGAGTCCGTCTCTCCCATTGCCCCGCCCCCTGCCTCCTACCCTCCCAGCGGGCCGCAGTGTGCCTTAGCCGCACGGGGTACACATTGTTCCCCGCTGTGTGGACGGACAGTCCGATTCTCACACAGCCTTGACGGGCTCTCCCGGAAGTTACAAACCGCTCTGTGTTCTTATTTGCTCAGTGCCTCGGGCCCCTCTTAGTAGCATTTCTGAAAGGTGCGACACATGTGTTAAATACCTCCGAACTTTCCCAAGCCTTCCAAAAGCTCTTCTTCCTTTCTCTTCTCTCCCCTCTGCCGGGCCTCTTTTCCCAGATTTCCATCTTATCTAATTTTCGTCCTTATTTTATTAAAATTAATTATCCAGTGGTCTTCAGAGAAAGAGTTCAGGGGAAAAGAGATAGATAGATAGATAGATAGATGATAGATTAATTGATAGATATGGGTAGATAATGGATGAATGAACAGATTGATCGGTAGATAGTGAATGGATGGACAGATGGACGGAAGGATGGATGGATGGACGGGTGGATAAGCAGATACGTCTTGCTTTCATGTCTGAAAATATCTACATTCCACCTTCCTTCTTGACCAATGTCCGTAAGTCTCTGTCCATGGAATCTTTGTCTATGGGTGCCATGCCTTCTTCAGTCTCTGTGATATTAACTCTTATTTTTCTGTTCTTTTTAGCACCTTGGTTATCGTTTCTGTTTCTCTTGGTATTGTTGTTTCTTCTTCCGCACGCCGGTTTCTGTTTTCTGGTTTTGCCCCTTTGCGTCCGTCTTTGCTGTAGAGCCTTTCTCTCCCACGTCTGTGATCCTGGCTGTCCTGACCGAGGCGTTCGAGTGCAGGGTAGAATTGGGGCTGGTGGGGCGGGGGGCGGCTTGCAGACTGATGCAATGTGTTTCTCTCCGCCAAGAAACCTCCCGAGGCCAGCACCTGGTGACGCTCTCTGGGGATGACTGGCTTCCTCCCCGGGGAGGCTGGATGGGCCTGGCTGCACTTCTCCGGGCAGTCAGAGTCGGGGAAGGGCTGAGGGTCCAGAGTGGATGCTGTTCTCTTAATCCTGTCTTTTCGATCCCTGGTGGATCTGCTCTTTCTGACGTGGGGATTCTCTGTTCTTCAGCACGTGGGCTCTCCAGTCTCCAGGACTGTCCATCAGGAAAGCCTTCACACTGGGGGGTTACAGCTTCCGGGGGCCACGATTCAGGCGTCGCGAGGTCCTAGGGTGTCACTATTAACCCCATCCCATGAGACCAACTCCACTGAGACGGCACCCCTGAGGTCTCCCTGCTGCCTCTCCTCAGCTCCCGTCCCGTGCTGTCCCTCCCTCCTCACTGTCCTCCTCTCCCGTCACTATCCACTATGCCCTCTGAGCTCATCCCTAAGAGTGGCTCTACTGACGGCTGGTCCCTGGTGCCCACAGGAAACCGTGAGCTTGGGAGCCAGACCAACCCCAGACCCGCTGCTTCCTGACTCTGTGATCTCAGGCGGTCGCACCGGGGGTCCTGCGCCACAAGACGGGCAGAGCGTTTCCCGCCAGCGGGCGGCCCCCACAGTCAACCCGCCGCCACCTGCCCTTGGCCGCTTCTCTCTCCATTTTATTTCCCGAATGTTCGTTGTTGACATCGGGCCCTCGCTCTGCTTTTCTGACTTCTGTCACATACGTAGGCATCCTTGAAGACCTGTACTGTTGACCTCTGCACGCTTCTGAGCGTGAGCACTAGGGTGTGTGGGGTGCACGCCCTCTGGGATGTGGCTGACCACCCGTTTTGATACCTGTTTGCCCTATTCTGATGCATAGACGTGTTGAGCTTGCTGTTCACACGTATCCCAAGCCTTGGAAATGAAATCGAATTCCGTCTTACAAAGACCTGGGTGGAATCTTCTCCAGCCGTGCCCTGGTTAGCCCGGCTGCCAGAAGCTACCACCATCCCCAAGACAGGTGCATTTCTCGAGAGGGGCCTCTGCACATGTCCGCTGTCCCGAAGGACCGGTCCACAAAAACGTCTGCAAAGGGACAGAACGTTGGGTGTGGAACTCCAGTGTAGAGTCTGGACATGAGCTACTGGGGGTCTCCGTGGCCGCCTCCCCCACCACCCACATGCAGGTGGTGTGGACGCCTCCCCGGAGGCACCTGTGAAGCCCACCCTCCTGGGAGGCAGGCACCGTGCCCACCCTGCGGTCCCGCAGGATGTGTTGGCCGCGTGCCGGGCGCCAGGATCAGGGCGCACGCTGGCCCACGAGGCAGGAGGGACCCGGCACACGGGTGTCACGGTTGTGAGCTGACCCCGCAGCTTTCTGCAAGACCGTCCATCAGGAAAGGCTTCTGAGAAGCAGCACTATGCACGGGGAAGAAGCCAGCCGTCAAAACACACGGGAGGAGCATCCCCACGGGAAAGACCTGTGGGCAGGGCAGCTGCCACCTTGGAGAAACCGAGGCACCGGAGGACGCCAGCAGGGTGGGGGGGGTGCGGCCAGCTGGGGGTGGCCAGCCTCCCCGGGGTGCGGGGTCCAGGCGCCCTGCGTTAGATACCCTGCATTGACTTCTTCTTCCACGGTTAACACGAAATACAGTTTGGGGGGAAAAGAGCAAATAAAGAAACCGTGACATAATCGATGTTCAGGGCAGTCGATGGCGACCGACGTAAGCGTGGGGGCCGCCGTGGGGCCGTCTGTGGGAACGCTGCCCCTTGTGGGGTCACCGCTAAGGGCCCGTGTGTTAGCAATATCACCTTCTTTCCCAAGCCGAAAATAGTGGAGACTAATGAAGGTTTCCTACGTCTGTGCATTTTACCCTAAAAGGAAAGCACTGATAAAACCTGACAAAGTCACCTTCGCAGATGGGAGCGGTGCCACTGATGTGGGGACAAGTTCCGCCCCATGGTGACTGCAGGGGGAAGGCCACGGCAAACCCCTCGGGAGCCCGGCCACGTGTGGCAGGAAGTCTGCAGGGGCCAAGGCTCGTTCTCACCAGGCCCACACTTCAGCCGAACAAAAGAGAAATTTGGAAGAATTAATTCCACCTGGATTAACCATCCTGGCTTTTCTCCCCTTATGGAGAAGAAAAAAAAGCAGAACACTTTCCCCCCCAAAAAAAGCCTATGAATTTTCCAAACAGGAACTCATTCCCTGAATTCTTTTCTTTCTGCAAAGCCTAAAAGAATGGAAGGGGAAAGGCGTGGCCGCACCCGGGGATGGGATCTGGCAGAGAGAAAATTCAAAACGAGTGAGGTCACACCCTTGCACGCCCCTCGGGAGCCAACTCTCCGTGTGTCAGCCACACAGATGTCACCAAGAAATCAGGCAGCTGGGTGGGCAGCTAACGGGCATGACAAGCTACGTTTTAGAAATAAACGGTAAAAGGGCCTTCCTGCGACCTCGTGGGCAACAAATTCACCGTCTTTTCAATTTAAATGTTTATAAATTTAAATAACCCAAATCGTCTGAACTTCTCATAATTCTGACACCAAAAACGCAGTAAGCAAAATGTTTTTTTTAAAAGCCGGACCGAAAACTTCTCACGCACTGAAGAGAGAAAACATTGGCGGTATAACCCACACCCTCCGACAAATTAGTAGGAAAAAGCAGGCGAGGGAGAGAGGTGTGCAGATTCGCAGGCCCGTGCTGTGCAAAACGATCCATTCACGACATCAGTCATCAGGTGGCAGAATGATGAACCTTGCCAGTTTCATGGAGGCTCTCGTTAAAATAATGAGGGGTCATCTTTCATCAGTCAGACTGGCCAAACTTCTCAATGAGCGTAACCACCTCTGTTGGTCGGAAGGGGGGAAAACGGCTTGTGCACCATGAGCGGGAAGATCAGTTCTTGCAACTTCCCAGGATGGAAATGGGCAAGATGTGCTAGACTTCTCGGACCCTGTATTCCTACTTCTAAGTCAGCTCTCTAGAAACACAAGCGGCTGCTTACAAGATGTGAGTAGGCTTGGCCTCCACACTGATGCCATCAGTAGGAAGATCCAGTCAGCACCCAAACGACCATCGACGGGAGATGGTGGAATGAATCGTGACCATCTGTGTTGTGACAGATGACTGACCAGTTGAAAGAGAAAGGAGAGCTCTGAAGCATTGAATTGGAAAGTTTCACGGTGCACTTTTGGTGGAAAGAAATCTCAGAACAAGATATATGACATGCCTCAATTTTTGTGAAGCAGTAAAAGGCTCTCTCTCCCCCAGTCTACGTCCAAAGTGTGTGGAGAGGTAGAAACACTTTCTCTGGGGTAAGAAGAGAAAACGTAGGGGAGGTTCCCAGCAACCTGTAGACTTTGCACTCTCAGCCATTTAAAACAGAGCTGGAGAGGGGCGCCTGGGTGACTCAGTCCGTTGAGAGTCCGACTTCAGCTCAGGTCATGGTCTCACAGTTCGTGAGTTTGAGCCCCACATCGGGCTCTGTGCTGACAAACAGAGCCTGGAGCCTGCTTTGGATTCTCTCTCTCTCTCTCTCTCTCTCTCTCTCTCTCTCTCCCCCTCCCCTGCTCATGCTCTGTCTCTCTCTGTCTCTCAAAAATAAATAAATGTTAAAAAAAAATTTTAAATAAAACCGAGCTGGAGGGAGATGATTAAAATTCATGAATGTTCCCTTCTGCACCTCTACCATTTATGCTATTATTTTGTCACTTAAACTATAAAAGGAGCTACGTCCTGAACAAAAGCAGTCATCTATACGTGCACACAGAAAATCAGGGGGTTGGATTGTAATACCTGGTTTTTCTTCCTTGTACTTACATGTGCTTACAAGCCATTTCTACCCTGAAAATATATTATATGTTGGGAAAAGAAAGCAGTATGTGTCTGTGTATAAACCTGAACCGAAGAATCATGTTCACATTGGAGAGAGTGCCTGCTGGTCATTCTAGTGCTGGTGAGCAGAGGACATCGGGGGACACCACTGTCACATGACCAACTGGTACCTGCAAACACCAGCCAGTTTGTAAGGGGCTGAAGGTGATGGCGGGCAGGTGTCCCTCGCCCATTCACCACCTTTGCTCAGGCTCCCCCCTGCATATGCTCTGCTGACACCGCCCTGGTCACCCCGAGGGCTGTAAGAGAGCACGCAAGTCCCCAGGTGCTGCTCAGACAATCTGACAAACAGCCCTTTCCAGAAGCTTCCCCAGGAGGGACAAGTCGCTCTTCTGAAACGGTCCTCACCTGCCTCAGCACGTTCGGGCTCAGCCCGAGAGCCAAGCTGGACTGGGGAGTCTCATCCGGGCATGGAAAATTAGCAGTTCTAACCCACGAGAATACGTGCTTGTGGCCATAGGAGCCAAGAGGGGCCCTATGCTCTCCCGCCCCGTCCTCCACACTCGGCAGCCCAAGAAATAGGACTGGAGACGTGAAGAGATGGGGCTGAGCCAGACTTTACGCCCACGTCTTCTGATCCATATTGGGCCTATTCCTTCTCCTGCACATAATTAGACCGTGGTCCCGGGCTCCCTTGCATTCTGGAATGTGAGTGCGATGCTTTTAGGACTAGCCCCTCGAGAGCCGCTGCACAGACACCTCCTGCCCTTCCCCTCACACATCCTGGGAGGCAGGTGTTCGCGAAGGCAGAGCATAGGGTTATGTGGAGAGAAATAAACTTTCAGGGCCACCACTGGCCCTGGGGCGTTCCTTAGCAGTGACCCATCAAGACCGTAGCCGATCCCCCCTTGTCACCCCAGACTACACCACGTCCCTCCGTGCCCAGCATTTTCTTTGAGGAATTTACTGGTGTTGTCAGAACCCACTGGCTTTATCCAAATACATACTTGCCACGTGACCAGCGGAGGTGGGGCTCCAGTGTGCGCACAGAAAGGATTCTGGAAAGATCCAAAGGCGAACTCAGCCTCTCCGGGTGAGGCGTGGCCCCAGGCTCCTTGGCAACCAGGTGGCCACCAGCCTCTAGACAAGGAAAGTGTGTGGTGGCAGATGGGCCAGATTGAGGTTCAGGAACCTACAGGGGAAACGGGAGACAGAGCACGAAAAATCACCACCAAACGCAGAAGGATCAGCATGAACACCAGCGATTAAGAAACAAGCAAACAGCACAGTTACCCTGGAGCCCCCTCCTTGTGCGCAAGCCCCCCGGGGCAGCAAACGAGCTGGGGGGGTGGGGGGGTCGTGTTCCCCCAGCATGCACAGGAAGCCCCCTGCAAGGGTGTGGAGCCCCGCAGGCGAGTTTACCCCTTCCCTTCTCTCCATCCGCATGGAGGGCGTCGAGTCAGAGGAACTGAAGCCTCGTCTCCCGGGCCCTGGGGTCCTCCTGCCTCCCAGCCACGGCTCTCTCTCTCTCTCTCTTCCCTCCCGGCAGAATGTGAAATGAGCCCTTATTTCCAGAGCTAGATAAGGCAAAGATAAAAAATAAAAGCAGGAACCGGTTAGATTGTCCGGCTGACCCCACCAGCAGCTGTGACCTGCTGTGGCCTGCTGCACAGTGACCCAGCCCACAGCTGACCCCCGGCCGCTGAGGGGGAGCAGGACCATGTGCCCCAGGGAAGAGCTGTCTCATGGCCAGGACCCCAGGTGTCTGGGTGAGACCTCCTGGAACAGGGCAGGATTGCTGGACGTGGGACCCGTAGAGCTCCTCTCAGATGTCTCAGCCCCGCGGTGGGGTCAGATCCCTGACGCTCACAGGCTGGGAGGAAGAATGAGCACGTGGGCTGTGGGCTCCGTGCCGTGGGCTGTAAGGGCCGACGCAGGTGACAGAGCAGCTCAAGTTTGTTCTCAAAGCAACAACCTCAGTGGCTACAGAGATGGTCTCCTCCTGTCCAATTACGCCCGGGGCAGGCAGACTCGGAGAAAGGCTTTCCTATCACTTGGTTAACAGTTGCTTCAGACCCGCGCGCGCACACACGGTGCTTGGGGAGACAAGGAAGAGAAACCCCCGGGAACCACTCGCCGGAACCCTCACCCGGGACCCCAGCCGTGCAGAGCACCAGCTCCCAGCTCGTCTTTGCACCGGGAAGCAAGTCCAAAGTCACGGGTCCCCAGTCTTTCAAGGTTTTCCTATTTTCCAAGAATGCATCTTGCTACCACATGTTGGAAATCCCAGGCAGATGTTGAAAGGGATGAGACAGATGTGCTTGAAAGATATTCCAGGTTGGTGTTCTTTGATACAAGAGGTCTGTAGAGCAGCATCGGTCGTATTTCACTTGGGGATAGATGATAGATATATGATAGATACGAGATAGATAGATAGATAGATAGATAGATGATAGATAGATAGATATGGAATATTACTCAGCCAAAAAAGAAAAAGATCTTGCCATTTGCATAACACGGACGGACCTGGGGTGTACGATGCTAAGTGAAATAAGTCAGAGAAAGACATACTATGTGATTCCACTCACAGGTGGAGTCTAAAAACCAAAAGGAATGAATAAGCGAATGAAAAGCAGAATCAGTCCTGTAAATACAGAGAAGAGACTGACGGCTAAAGGGCAGGAGGTGGGGGGATGGGCACGATGGGTGAAGGGCCGCGGGAGGCACAGGCTCCCGGTCGCGGAATGAACAGGTCACAAGGAGAAAGGCACAGTATAGGGAGTGTAGCATCGGCACCGAAATCAGGTTGTGCGGCGACAGAGAGCGGCTCCCCTGTGAGCACGGCGTGAGCGACGCGGGGGCTTGAATCACTACGTTGTGCCCCTGACACTGATGTAATATCGCGTGTCAAGTATCCTGCCGTTCGTTTTAAAACGGAGGGGAAAGATTAAATAAAAAGCAAAACAAAACAGAAAAACACGTAGTAAATGCCAGCGGTCACAACGTCAAAAGGTGGAAGAGAGATACAATTCCCCTTTCCTCCCGGGTAAACACAGCACTAACATTTTCTCGTGTCTTCTTACGAAATGTGTGTTCGTGCAAAATGTGACATACGCACTGCACACCCTTTACACAATTTAATGGTTATGTGTCTATACAACCCATACTCTTTGACTTTCTGTGACAATTAATAGCATATCATCAATATCAGTGCAAACGGATCCACACTTCTCTTTTTTAGAAGTGGTCCACTGTTCATCTTACGGATAGAAGAGCTCGTTGCATCTGTCCCATAGAGGCGGACGTTTTTTATGGTTCTCAGGATTTTAATTTTTCGAACGGTGATGGAGGGGAACACGGCCGCGCTGAATCGCGTGATTTGAGGAGGGCGAAGGTCCGCACGAGTCAGATCTAGCTCCAGCCTATTTAAACTCGTGGAATCTGTGGGAAGCAAGTGGCACGCGTCCTTGCATTTGGTAGCTACCGAAGGATGCTTTTCCAAAATCGTTGCCCTGAGTCACCCCCCCCACACACACACACACACACTATAGCGTGTCTTTGATTTCCAGTTGCTCCACTGTAAATGTAGATCCAAGTGTCTTCGGATATTCAAAGGCTACACGCATTTCTTCGTCAACCGCATTTTGGCACTCCCCCAGAAATCTGGGTGAGACATAATCCGACATCGTCCCAGGTCTGTGTGTGTGCCCGTCTGTTTAAGTGCCAGACGTTTTATTCTTGCCTGTGGTCACATTTACGACTTCAAGTAATCTCCTGAGAACTCTTTTCTTGCTCTGTAACGTCTACACAAGATGTAGTGTTGAGCCGCTCGCTTCCTGTCCCAGCCCATGCCCCTTCCCCGTATCCCTAATCCCCCGATTCTGGAGAGTCGCCTGGTGTTGCACCCACCCACCTGCACGGCCTTGATGGCGTGGCTGACCCCCCCCCCCCAGTCCGGTGACTGTCTGTGCCAACCTCACCGCCGTCCCTTCGCGCAAATGACCGCTGCCGCGTTGGGTCCTTGGATTAAGCTCCTGACTCGGTTCTCCATTCGAATGATGCTTTCTAACAGATCTTTCGCACGCTTTCCGTGTGCACTGGCACGTTGGAGGACCCCACGGCACCCTCACCCGGTCACCTACCGGCGGGGGCCGGATTCGAGCTACACTTTCCGCTCTGCGCGTTTTCTCACAAAATCTGCAATCACTCACTTTCCTACTTGCAGGTGACTTTGTTTTTCTGTCTGGATGCCAAGGGACCCCCCCCCCCGAGGTTCAGGACGATGAACCTCACGGGACCTCGTCGGCATTGACTGTCCCCCAGTCGCACTGCCAGAAGGGTTCAGTTCTTCCTTATTCCCAGAATATCAGTCCATCCGAACACTGCAGATTAATCAATCCTGCAGGAGGAGGTAAAACCGTCCCCTGAAATGGCCCTCGTCGCGCCTTTACTTTGCTCATAAACCTGCAACGCTCCCCATTACCTCCCAAATTAAATTACAGTGAGGAACACTTTCTGCCAATTTCCCCTAACGTTTCTCCGAGTGCCGAGCTAGGCAAGCGGACAGGCTCAGGGCAGAGCACTTCGGCTTCCTCGGCAGGTCCCGGGCCGGATGCAGGAAGAGAGGCCTGGGTGTCCCCTTCCTCCGCGTGGGTCCCAGCTTGTCCTTAGGGGCCCCCAAGTGTCTCCTCACGGGCTCTACTGTGTCTTGTCTTCGCCCATCGTGTGTGCAGCTGTTCTTAGAACAGACCTGCAGTGACTTCAGGCCAGCCCCCAGCCACCCACCCACCTACCCACACACATACCCATCTTATTCCGTGTTATGCCAAGGAGTTCTGTTTCCCTGTCCAAACGCACCTAATAAGATCATATATCACTAATGACAAAACGCAGCACATTACATCACAAAGCTCTGCCCGTCTCCCTCCCGTGTGGTGCGACCTCGCTCACACTGGGCGCAGGGGACACGCTCATATTCACAACAGCCGTGGAAACGCCCATGTCCTTCGCCAGCCTGCCGTGAAGCGGGCAGACTTGGAACGTCGAAGGGTCCACCCGATGTGCAAAAACATCAGGGAGCGGGGTGAGCCGCCCTCCTGGGCTCCGGCCATCCTTTCCGGACCGCCCTCCTCCCCCCTGCACTTTGTCCGCTGGAATCCTACCAGAGCTCTGCGGCCCCAGGCGGGCAGGAGAAACATAAAAGTCAGCCTTGCTTTACCAAGGATCCTGCCCAGGAACCGCTGGACCAGCCTGATCCTCTCTGGGCACCACCGGTTTTTCTTCTGTGCTGACTTGTCTTTCTCCCATTTGTTTGCAAGGCTGTGAACACATCAAGAGTGAAAGCCTCAAGTAGGAGTTGGAAACATCAAGAGGAGCAGACAGACTGGTGAACGTGACCCTCCCACCATCCTTGCCGATTTCCAAGAAAATTTTCTCAGGCTGTCAGTTCCCTTGAATTGCGACTTTGGCCGCGGGACCTCGATGCTCCAGGAAAACCACATCCTTCCCAGGTGGGAAATGTCACCACAGTTCATAAAATATGTTAGGGATCAGGAGCAGCACAGAGCAGCAGCAGACGTGGGAGCACGGCTCTGTGTTTCTGCTTCCTAAAGAAGGGAAGGGATAAGATTTTTCATTTTTATCTGCTTTTAATTTTTCTTTTCATGTTTATTTATTTTTGAGAGGCCCGCTTCAGGGGCTCCTGGGTGGCTCAGTCAGTTAAGCCTCTGACTTGGGTGCAGGTCACGATCTTGCAGTTCGTGGGTTCGAGCCCCCCGTCGGGCTCTGTGCTGGCAGCTCGGAGCCTGGAGCTGCTTCCTATTCTGTGCCTCCCTCTCTCTCTCTGCCCCTCCCCCGCTTGTACTCATTCGCTCGCTCGCTCTCTCTCTCAAAAATAAATAAACATTAAAAAAATAATAAATAAGTAAACAAACAAACAAATATGTCACACGATGTGCATGTGTTTGTAAGATATCCAGTATTTTAATTATTTATCATTTCTGGGTAGTCAGATTTTGAGATATTATTTTTTTAATTTTTCAAATGTTTTACAAAAAATATGTATTTCTTCTAGCATCAAAAAATAATAATAACTGCCGTTTTCTAAGAGAGACAGAGACGTACTAAACTCGGTGGAAATGAGACCTCACGCTAAGCTGGGGCTTGGTCCCACAATTAACGTACGATCTGGAGAGTGCCAGGCGGCATCCTTTTTCTTAGGTTTGTTTATTTATCTTGAGACGGGGGGGGGGGGGGAAGGCACAAGTGGGAGGGGGGCAGAGAGAGAGGAAGAGAGAGAGAATCCCAAGCAGGCTGCGTGCTCAGGGTGGAGTCCCACGCAGGGCTTGAACCCATGAACCGTGAGGTCGTGCCCTGCGCCATAACCGACAGTTGGACGCTGAGGCCCCCAGGCACCCCAGGCATGCTTTGAACCCACCTTGTCCAAAGTCGAGCCCCCATACATGGCCCCCTTCAGTTCCTTCCCCCTCGGGTGATTATCCTTCCACCCCCTCTGCCTCCTGCCTCTTACCCCCCACGACACCGCCCCGGAAGCTGACACCCTAAAACGTCCGTCAGCTCTGTCCTCTCTCGTCCTCACCTCCAGCCACCACTTCCACGCCGACCCCAAGTCCAGCCGCACACCAGTCCTCCGTCCGGGGCCCCTGCGTGCTCTCTCCCCCGCCCTGTGGTCATGCTGGCCCCCGAACCCCTGCACTTCCTTCACTGAGGCCGTTCTCCCCTGACCGTCCCCGCCCCCCCCAGCTCGGGCCCAAGAGACAGGCCAGCCATAGCAGAGGTGAAGTCTGGATCTCCACCCACCGAGCCTGTGACCTCCTTGGCTTCCACCATCTCAGGAGATAATAACACCGTTCAGCCGGCTCCTCCCTCAGCGCTGGTGGCACCCAGGTCATTCGCTGGTGGAGCGTCTCGTCAGCCGCGGCCCCCAGATATGCCCCGGACCCATCCCGTCCGTCCTGCTGCCAGAGTCCCGGCCGACACCGTCTCTCGCCCGCCAGACCGCTCACCCCCTAACCGATCCCTTGCAGTCTGTATTGCACATAACCCTGAGCGACCTTTGAGTCCAAGCAGCACGTAAGCGTGGTTCCCGTCCTCCCAGGGGATTTGCGTCACACACGGGGAAACGGGGGGCTCTCTCCTACACAGATTTGCGGCCCGCGGCCCAGATCGCGTCTCTCATTGGCTTTTTTCGCTTCCCGAGTTCCAAACACGACGATCCGTTTCTACTCCTCAGACAGACCGAAGCCGATCACAGTCCAGAAACCTGGTGCTGGCTTTTTCCACCACGGGAATGTTTCCCTCTCGAATATTTATGGCCAGTCCCTCCTCGCCCTGCGAAGCTCAGAACACAGACGTGGTTTCCTCAAAGAGGCTTTTCTGGTCACTTCCGTGGACAAGTAACCAAGCCCCAGCTGGGCACCCTTCTCGCCCACGTGGTCCACTTTTATTCCTCCTGTGCGCGTATCGCTCACTGTCTGAAACCATCACCTTCCTAGTGGCCTTTGGTGGCACGGACCGGCCCCCCGTCCCTGGAAAGTAAACCCCATTCTCTGTTTCCCAGGGTCTAACACAGCGCCTGAGATCATGAAATTTTGGGTGAACGGGGAACATGAGAAAGTCCAAGGCTTTCTCACGGTTTTTACATCAGTGCATCTCATTAGCACCCATGCTCGTCCGTGTGCAAAGAAGCCGCTGCCCCAGTCTGAGGTTTCCTGGTCCAAACTCAGATCAGCTACAGGTTCGCTGGCCGCCTTGCCCCGCGGGCCGGGGACGAACCGGCCACCGCTGACGGGGGAAGACGTGATCGCACGTCAGGCCTCCGTGACCGTGTGCTCAGGCTTCGCGGGAGTCCGGGCCCTGGGAAGCCCACGCTCTGGGCCTCCAAGGACAGCACACGTGCTCTCCGGAGCCGGGGGCCCGTGCCGGTGAAGCACGCTGTAGATCGGGGAACAGAGGAAAGGCTTCACCTTCCTCCTGCTCCTCGGTGCTGATCCTCCAGAGAAGGCAAACTCAAAGGCACTCCGGGAAGGAGGGAGATGAGTGGACATATGGGAGTCCGGATGTGACCACATCGCTTCTCTTCCGTCCACCCTCGACCTCCCCTCGAGAACGTACTCACGTTCGTGCTGGCGAGGCACCCCCACCACGGCTCCGGGTGGCCTTTGGAGAGGTGTTCTGCAGAGCGAAGGCTCCGGCCCAGCCACAGACCCCGGGGCCAGTGTGGCTAGCCGTGGTCCAAACAGCCCACACGGAGAAGGCCCTTCCTTTTGAGACAATGTTCTTCAAAGCTCTTCAAGTACAGCTTGGAACCCCAGGTTTTCAGGGCACTGTGTTTGGAGACACAGCGGAAGCCGTGACAGAGTCCTGGAGATTCAGAGAGGGGCGGCGGCCTGGTGTGTGAGGACAGAGCGCCCGTCGTAGACAAGCGGCCAGTTACAACCGCGGGGACCCAGCTCTCCGCCTCTACCAGAACTGGTGAAGTTTGGAAACCCCGATCACCCCAAACGTTGCTGAGCATGTGGCGAAACGGGATCACGGCTGGCGGGTCGGCCGCTCTGGGGAGGGGCCACGGCGACTTCTCATAAAGCTGAACACGCACTTAGCACTCGGCCCAGCAGTGATGCTCCGGGACGTTTATCCCGGAAGAATGGAAAATTACATTGACACTGACGCCCACACACAAGGCACGGAGGCTTTCACGGCCACAGGTGGAAACAACCCGGACGCCCGTCGGTGGTGAGCGGAGGTCCATCCACACAATGCGTGCTGATGAGCGATAGATGGGAATATGGGTAAGAGCAGTCCGGGTGGGTCTCAAGAAAACTGCCGAGTGAGAAAGCCGCTCTGAGAAGCTTGCACCCTCTCTACTTCCGTCTCCGCGGCGCTCTTGAGCTGACAAATTACAGAGCGGAAGGCGGATGAGTGTGGTCCGGGTGGGAGGTGGCAGGGGAGACACCTGGCGGTCCCCGTGAAACAGAGCACGCGAGACCTTTGCGGGGATGGTTCGGTCCTGCCTCGGGACTGTCGGTGGCCACGGGAATCCAGGTATGTGATAAAACTGCACGGAACTAAACGTGCCTGCACACGCAGCTACACGAAGAAACGACAGCGTGTGAGTGAAGTCCACGGACGCTTCTATTATAAACCTCCCGCTGTGGTTCCGCACTGTCGTTATGTTACTCTTAGGGGAAACCGACTGAAGGGTCTACGGGGTCCGTTTTCTCACAACGGCACAAGGCCCTCTACAACCGGCTACAAATAGAACGGAAAAGAATTGAGTACGTAGGCGTGTAATGACATAGCTTCAGAACTATGTGGCCTCGTGGTTCGATGAATACAAGTCGCTGTTGATCAGAGACCCGCGAGCCGCAACGGCACTGAGGGGCCGCTCTGTGTCTCGCACAAGTCGGGCCACCAGAAACCCGCAGACTGGCAAACCGCGAGAGTCTGGGGACCGAGAAGCCATCACGCTCCTGGGCGAGCCCCACGCTCGCACTCACACAAGCCTGCCTGAAGCCACCAGGCGTTGGTTGGTAAAGCCGGGCGTGCTGATCGCCGAGGAGCCCGGAACTGCACTTCTGGGGAGATCTAGGCGTCGCCGGCGAGCCCACGTGGGGACACGCCCCAGGGCTTTTATGACCAAGCCTCTGCAGCATCGCCCTGCGCGGGTATTGACGGGACAGCACCTGCAGCGGTTCGAAGCGGCCAGCCACGTGTGCGGAGCAGAGGAAGACCCCGGTCACCTGCAAAGCGAGAGGACAAGCGTCCACACCCGCATTCCACGGGGGCTGGAGACAAGCACGAAGACGCAAAACAACACTGACAAGGACACAAAGGCATCAAGGCGCGGGGCGCACGGGAACTCGCGCCCCTGGGATGTGGGCCTCGCAGGGGAGTCAGGGGTCAGGAATGAAACCAGGAGAAGCCTCCGCACGATCGCACGGGGACGACGGTGCCACACACAGTGAAGCAAGGGGAGGTAGCCGAGACCGTCCCGTAGAGGCGGGGCTGTCGGGAGACAGCAGCAGAAGCTTTCCCAGATGCATTCAGGCGGAGCTGCGGGCATCCCTCGGGCAGAACCAGAAAAAGCGAGAAGTTAGCAGAGAGTCTGGGGAGCGCAAACAGACGCAAGCTGGTAAGCGCCTCGGGCGCTGCGGCTGCCTCGACTTCCCCTCTGTTTCCAAACCCCTCCCTCTCCCCCTCCCCGGGGGGCTGCTTCGGGTTGGTCCTCGGGGTTTCCACCTGCAGGGAGAGGCTGAGACTTAGGGCCCAGCTCAGCGGGGGCGCTGCATCCTGCCTGGCTCCTGGGCTCCGAGGACATCCTCCGGGGGTGTCAGGGGCCGGGGCACGGACAAGCCGGGACCGCAGGGGCAGGGGCCTGCTTCCCATGCTAGGGCCGCTCTCCCCCGGACGGACCAGGGGCTGGGGAGGCAGCCGCGGGGTGCAGCCGGGCGCACAGGAGGTCTGGCCGAGCAGAGCTCCCTGGTAACCCGACGCTGTTTCCCGGGGAAAATGCAGACATTGTTTCCACACAGGGCACGCCTGTGTCCCTGGCCAGGCCTGTGTGTAGAAAGCTATTTCTGCAAAAGCCTGAAGGGAAAGGCTGAAGAAACACGTGCTGGGGCCTCGGTTTCCCCGTGCACGCCTCTGAGCCAGGTACCGTGAGGCAGGCGGAGCCTGACGGCCAACGGGGCCTTGGGGCGACAGCGGGACACGCACGCAGGCAGCCCCTGGCGTCCTGGTCCTCGAGCTCCTGAGCCTCCCTTTGCCACACACCCGTCCAAAGCCTCGGTGGCCCGGGGACTCCTGAGTTTCCTTTTTGCCAAGAGCCAGATCGTGACAGAAATGTTGGGCCCTCGGGTCCGGGCACACACGCCCTCCACAGCCTCAGGCCCTCTGCGAAGGTCACCGTGGCCCTCAAATCCCCACACGGCCTTGTCCCCGGCCCTCCCTCGAGCTGGCGGGACACAGCCCAGCCTCCCCCAAGCCTCCCGAGGCCACGCTGGCTTCCTCCTGGCCAGCCCGGCTGCAGACCCCCACCCTCCCCGGCCCCGCAGGGGGGTAATACCTAAGAGTATTTTTAAAGGGCCAAGGCCTCTGCCAGTTACCCCTTCCTTCACAACCACCAAGCCTGGAACGGACCTCAGAGACGGCGGATGGCGCTTCCTAAGACAGCTGTGCATGCCGCGTTCACTGCCCCGCCATTCCTGGAGCCGCTGACCCACGCGTGCCCAGACACCCAGGCACCCAGGCAGAGGGTTTAGAGTCTGAAGCCTGTAGCCTCAAGGCATCCGACACAGGCAGCACTCGAGTGGAGCAAGGGTGGCGATCGAGGACGGCCAACATGCCCCCCGCATCCCAGAGTCAGCCGGGAGGGGAAGCGCCCTTCCTGCAGGGATGTGGCCAGCAACTCAGCCGGGGCCTGTGCAGGGGTCAGGCCGTCGGGAGGGGCAGAGCCGTGGCTGGCAGGGTCCCACCCTCGGGGTGGTGGCCCCAGAAGCAGACGCCCAGAGGGGTTCCCAGGCATTGAAACGGGACCTCTTGAGTACCCTTGACTCTCAGCTTATAAGACAGTTTATATTTCGGGACTGATTGTAAGAATCCTCTCCCTTTTTTAAACATTTTTTAAATGTTTATTTATTTTTGAGAGAGACAAATTGGGGGAGGGGCAGAGAGAGAGGGAGACACAGAATCGGAAGCAGGCTCCAGGCTCCCAGCTGTCAGCACAGAGCCCAACACGGGGCTCGAACCCATCAACCGTGAGATCATGACCTGAGCCCATGTCAGACTTAACTGACTGAGCCAGCCAGGCACCCCAGGTGCCCCAGAAAGAAAGACTCTTTTTTTTAAAATTTTTTTTAATGTTTATTTATTTTTGAGAGAGAGACAGAGACAGAACGTGATCACGGGAGGGGCAGAGAGAGAGAGGGAGACACAGAATCAGAAGCAGGCTCCAGGCTCTGAGCCATCAGCCCAGAGCCCGACGCGGGGCTCAAACTCACAGACCGCGAGATCATGACCTGAGCCAAAGTCAGACACTCAACCGACTGAGCCACCCAGGCGCCCCTGCAGGAATCCTCCCCTTATAAAAACCTCCCCAGGCCCAAGTTACCTTTGGAACACAAATTTTCTTCCCTGTTTACTTAAAAGGTTGCCACGTTCCCTGCAGGATTATCGCGGGTATTTTGTTACCGCAACGGTTGGAAATGAAATTTTAGTTACCAAAAAAACCCAACAGCTTAGAAGTCTGATTCTCAACCTTCGTAAACCCAAGAAGCTACTGATTGGATTATTTATTCTTGAACCGGCCCGGCTGCTCTCATGAACAGCCTGGGCTGGACGCCCACACGACAGAAACCTCAGCGGCTGGCTGTTTGCTTTCCTAATGACTCTGGAGTTTGGGCCACCACCTCCTCTGACGCCAGGACCCGGCTCGAGTGTTTCTGCCGCAGGCCGTCTGCCGCCAGAGGCCGGACCCTTCCTGGAGTCGGGGACGGCTGGGGCCACGACGGCCCTCCCGCTCACACACTGGTGAACTGGTCCGAGGCATATTTTCCACCTTGTGCAGCCTGGGAAGGGCTCTCAGCCTCAACTCTACACACGCTCTCTGTCCGTCTAAATGGGTACCTTCCCCAGAGGGGCTGAGAGGCCGGCAGGGCCGCGGCCCTTCTGGGGATGTTGCCGAAGAAAGAAGGAGCCGGGAGCCTTCCCGGCACTTGTAGGATCGGCCGGGGGAGGAGGGCTGCCCCTTCCTCTGCTCTGACCTTTGGGAGTCTCTTACACTTGGGACATGATGGGTTTATAAGCTTGCTTGGTGACCTTAGGAGACACCACGGACGGGGTGTTCGAGGCCACGGAGACTGTTCTGTCCCCGTCCTGGAGGCCGGGAGTCCCAGACGCAGGCCTGGGCACGGCTGGCTTCCCTGAAGGCCTCCCTCCTGCCGTGTAGACGCCATCGTCCTCCTGTGTCCTCACGTGGCCATCCGTCTGTGAGTGTCTATGTCCTGATCTCTGCTCATGAGGACCCAGTCGTGCGGGATTAGCACCCACCCCAGTGACCTCCTGTACCGTAATCGCTTCCTTCAGGGCCCTGTCTCCAAGCGCGGTCACGTGCTGACGTGCTGGCAGTTAGGCCTTCAACACACGGACGCGACAACTCAGCCCATAACAGACCATGTCTTGCAAGTGGGTGTCTTGGGACACCCACTGCTGTCCCGACCTCTTCCTGCAAGGTGACAAGGGGTCAAGGACTGGGGCTGGGTGCTCTACGATCAGCCCCAGGCACGGAGCTGTCCCGCAAAGGCGTTAGAAAAATAAAGTTGGTGCCACTTGAACGTGGAAAGTCTCTTTCCATCTTGTTCACCGGAGCAGGAGCAGCAACCCACGGCCTGAGCCGAATCCTCGGACGGGCCGGCCGCCGTCTCTCAGAGGAAGCCGTTCCGGAACACGGCCACACCCAGGTTCGTGTCGTGTCTTGACGTTCGTGCTTTCGTGAGGCTGAGTAGCCAAAACCGCTGGGACCCCAGAGCCTAAAATATCTATAGAAAAGGTGGGCCAGCCCTACCGTGAAGGTCCGCCCCCCCGTGGCAAGGACCTCGGTCATCTGCTCACAGCCACAGCTCTGCACGGCACACGGTCGGGCCCATCAGTCCCGCTGGGTGAGCAGGTGAGCCTGTGTGTGGACTGAAGCTGTGGTGAGGACAAGCCCCAGGAGACTCCCTGGGAGATCCAACGGAAGTCCTGTGCCCCGGAGGTGACTCCCGCGTGCGTCGGGCGGACGGTGCTCGTGTCCCGGCGAGAGCACAGCAGGTGACCCTCCCCTTCTGTGGGAGAGGGCTTCCCCCAGCTGTGCCTGGTGACCTTCAGGGGCTTCTGCCCACAGGACCTGTTGTTGGAATTCTCTTTCTGCTCCTCTCTCCCTGAACCCCCGCCGTGTTAGGTTTGAGTGGTCCCGGGTGGGCTCAGGGCTGCCGGGGGTGTCCCTTCATTTCTTGGGCACCCGGGCACCTCACCGCAGCACCAAAGTCCGCCCCACGGGTCTGCCCACTGGCACAGACGCCCAGATGTAAATCCATTCCCACAAGTAGCCCCCGGCAGCCCACGTTTCCCCAAGGTGCAGTTGCGACATACCGTCTCCCCAGCCGAGCTTCCCCGGAGCCTTCGGACACGCTCTCCAACCCGAGAGACAGGAGGGGGCGGAAGAAGCGGCTCCCCGGGGTGCTGTCAACATTCAGCTTCCTGGAAGCGGGATGCACGTGTGGCCCAGGCTGTCTGGGTCCTCGCGGGAACTGCCACCTGCCTCCCTAGAAGGTCCTGCAGGCTCCGGGCTTCTCAGAAGAGGCTCCAGGCCTCCAGTGCCAGGGGCCACATCCCTCCCGGCCACGGAACCGCGGAGAAGGCTCGCTGTTCACACCTGTGAGACGAACGCAGTAACACCGGCCTCCCGGAGAGCCTGACGGAGTTAACAGGAATAACGAACACAAGCGCTCAGCACGGGTGCCCTGGGGAACGGACCAGGGGGCAACAACACAAGAAAATAGTGAAGAGTTCAGGGAAGGAAAGGGAAGGGTGTTCTTCTCAGGGCTTAGGGACGCTTTTCCCGCAACGTTTGAGCAAGACAAAGTGGAAGCCAGGGCAGCCTTTTGTCCCCCAGGCCGACGCTCGCACACGCGTAGCTCGTCCCCGCAGCAGGACGCGGACGCACCCCTGCTGTCCCCTGGTTCTCTGCCGGCCGCCAACTCTACCCACACTCACCTCAGAGACCAACGTGAGAACGCGCTTCCGTCCGGGCCTCTGGGGTTGGCTGCCCCTTAGCTCTGAGAACCGCCCGTAAGCTTATCTGAGATGCGGTCTGGCCCGGCGACGAGTGAGACCAGACGTTCCGCCAGGAGTGTGCCGGGGCGCCTTCCGGTGCGTTCTCCGGGTACCTTCCTTCCTACCCTGGCTCCTTCCCAGGTCAAACGCATCTTCCCAGACCAGGTCATGACCACGCAGTTAAGTTCGGTGTGAACGTGTGAGTGTGAACCGCTTCTGTTATTAAGCAGACGCAAGACAGATGAATATTTCTGCGGGGACGTGTAGCAGCTCCTGGTCCAGGGACGCCTTCCCCCCACATCCCTCCAAATAGGGAATTCGCTGCACTTTGAAAATGAGCCGCGGAGACCCCAAGGAATTTGTGGATTTGAAAATATTCAGCGCGTTCTGGAAATACCTTTTGCCTCAGAAATACAAGGCTCTAGGGGCGCCTGGGTGGCTCAGCCGGTTAAGCGTCCGACTTCAGCCAGGTCACGATCTCGCGGTCCGGGAGTTCACGATCTCGCGAGATCTCGAGTGATCTCGCGTGAGTTCGAGCCCCCCGTCGGCTCTGTGCTGACCGCTCAGAGCCTGGAGCCCGTTTCTGATTCTGTGTCTCCCTCTCTCTCTGCCCCTCCCCCGTTCATGCTCTGTCTCTCTCTGTCTCAAAAATAAACATTAAAAAAAATTTTTTTAAAGAAATACAAAGCTCTAGTGACCACGGAAAGTGCAGAAGCGTGACCACAGGGACGTCCCTGTCGGGCTCCCGGGGCGGGAGCGTTTGGAAATCACTTGAGAAGCTTCAGTCAATCTCTGTACTCTTTGGGCGCTCCCACTTTAAACGTACATGACTCCAGGGCGCCTGGGCGGCTCAGTCGGTTAAGGTCATGATCTCACGGTTCGTGGGTTCGAACCGCGCGTCTGGCTGTGTGCGGACAGCTCGGAGCCTGGAGCCGGCTTCGGATCCTGTGTCTCCCTCTGTCTCTGCCCCTCTGTCTCTCTCCGTCTCTCAAAAGTAAACATAAAAAATTTTTTTACCTCTAAAAAAATTAAAAGTACATAATTCCATCCCCCAATCTCCATCTCGTTGGGGACCACAGGATATCTTTCTTTCCCAGGAAGACATATTTGTAATTTTTTTAAATAACGAATGCGCCCACCCTGAAAGTTCAGACAAGTTAAAGCAGTAGAATGCCCAGTATTTCCTCAACGCTTTATTCTGGGCTTTGGGCTTGGATTATTGTAGATGATCCCCCCACAGCTCAGTGACAGCAGGATGGCATTTCATCCTTGCAGAATAACAAGTATTTGTTGAGATCTGCCGTGTGCCAAACATCGTGCTAGCCGCCGAGCAGACGGCAAAAAAGACGATGGCCCTTCCCAGGCGCAGCTGATAGCCTGAGGACAGAGACAGCCCACAGCAAGAGGCACATGGCTGTCACAGCACAGCAGGTGGTGATGAGTATCTCAAAAACGAAGGAGGGTTGAGGGTGAAAATGAAAGGACCAACGTCAGGAGCGACTTCTCAGAAGAGGTGACATCTGGGCACCGACGTGAGTGAAGGCGGTGGCCACTTGCAACGTGGAGGAAATGCCCTGCGTGGGAGACAGAGCAAGGACAGGACTGGGGGGGGGGGGGCGGGGGCGGGGGGCCAAGGGCTCGTTCACAGCAGGCGAGTGGGCACAACCTGAGCATCACGGTATCTTGGGTTTTATGTTGGGGGGGGGTGTTGGGGGGGGGGGAAGAGGGTTTAGTGCACGCTGGTATTTTCTATTCCCTCCTATTTCACTTTTTTGGGTTTTTTTTAAACATTTATTTGAGAGGCAGAGAGAGAGTGAGCAGGGGAGGGGCAGAGAGAGAGGGAGACACAAAATCGGAAGCAGACTCCGGGCTCTGAGCTGTCGGCACACAGCCCGACGCGGGGCTCGAACCCACGAACCGTGAGATCGTGACCTGAGCCCAATGCGAATGCTTAACCGACTGAGCCCCCCAGGCGCCCCTCCATCCTATCTCGCTCTGTTAAAAACCGTGGGTCACACTCCACTGACCTCCCAACCTAATAATACAGTTGTAGACACACAAGTCTGAAAGGCAAACTCTGGTGGGGAAGCCTCGCTTCTGAATTCTTCACATCCCAACGTAGACTTTAGAGAAGAGAGATCTCTCAGGGGTGACTGTGCGGACAGCACAGTCAGAAGAATTCACGGCAAAGTGCTTTTGTCAGCGGAAGCCGACATCAGCCCCTCTGTCCTGTGTCTCTCATGGGAGATCTCTCACGATAAGGAGGCCCGCGTGGCCCGACAGACACAGGTCTCTGGACAGGATCACACAGCCCCCGTCGAGACAGACGCCCGTCTGGTGACTCCCACCCGATCGTAAAATCCTTTCCAGGCATGGACACTGGTTCTGAGGCTTCCACCGGATCTGGTCCCAACGTTGGAAAACCAGCCCGTCACGAGCCACCCTTTTCCCCCGTCCGGAAGATCGTGGTCTTTCCCCCTCATCGGCATCACCGAGGGCTTCCGTTTAGGCCCCGGAAACCCACAGATTCCAGCCCAAAGGCGTGTGTTGACCTTGGAGGTGGCCTCCAGCACCTCAGTTTCGAGCTGTCATTGGCACTCAGCCCTGTCCGGGGGAAGGGGTGGGGGGTGACCGTGCTCCAGCTCAGGGAAAGCCAGGGGGCAGGCTGCTGGCAGGACAGTCTCTTCTTCCCGGGGTCCTCAAGCTGTTACCGCATCGGGACAGGAGGCAGCCGGCCCCAGCACGGCCTGGGAACAGCGCGTCCACTCGGGTCCGCCCCACCCCCCAGAGACACCGGCCCCCAGCTTTCAGCAGGGCCTCGCCGCCCCCTCCTTCGCAGCCCGCCGACCCCCCGAGAGTCCTGAGACGTTTGCACCCTGACCTCCTGGAGGGCCGAGCCCTGGGCTGGCCTCTCTTGCTCGAATGTCCGAACACCACCCACAGCCTGCTCCGGGCTTTTAGAGCCAGGCCTCTGCTCAGGGAGGTGTGAACACCTCTCAGGTGCCACAATTGTGTCCATCCTCCGAGGAGCGGGGGCTGGAGGGCTCGCACCGTGGCGCCCCGGGGGGGGGGGGGGGGGAGGCTACCTGGCTCGTCCGCAGGACTAGTCCCGCACCCAGGCCCAGCCTCCGAAGTGACCCAAGGGAACTGTTTCCGGTGGAATTGTGTCCCCCCAAAACAAGATATGTTGGAGTCCTGACCCCCCGTGCCTCGAAACGTGGCCTTATTTAGACATGGGGCCCTGACCAAGGTCATTAAGGTAAAGTGAGGTCGCTGGTCGCCCAGTATGACCAGCATCCTCACCAGAAGGCGAGACTCGGACCCAGAGACAGACGTGCACAGCGGAAAGGGGATGTGAAGACGTGGCCCGAATCTCGGCAGGAAGCGAGCTCCGAGGGGGTCCCAGTGGCCCGTGTGGGAGGCTTGGGCTGGGCGGGACTTCCCGCCCCTCCTCTGACCTGTCGGCCCTGCCCCCAACGGAGGGACCGGTCCACCCGTACTAGTCTGCTCGGACGACCAGAGCAAACACCACAGATCGGCACTTCGACAACACAGACGTATTTCCTCCCAGTGCTGGAGGCTGGAGGTCGAGTCGCAGGCGAGGGCAGGGCCGGCTTTCCCTCAGGCCGCTCTCCGTGGGGTGTAGACACCATCCCCCACCCTCGCCGTGTCCTCACGTGGTCGTCTCTCCCCACACGTCTGTGTCCTGATCTCCTCTTCTGATAAGGCCCCCAGTCAGGTTGGATTAGGGCCTAGCCTGGCGACCTCAGCCTCGCTGATTACACCTGCAAAGACCCCGGGGCCAAACACAGCCACATCCTGGGGACGCGGGGGACGAGAACGTTAACCTACGAATTCTGGGGGAACGCGACACAGCCCATAACACCATCCGCAGCCTGCAATCTGAGAGTGATTTGTCCACCTGTCCACCAGCTATGTGTCCACGTAGGGGACGACAGGTGGCTTTGGGGACATGCACAAGTTCCTGCTGGGGAGGTGCAAAAGAGCAGGAGCCTGGCTGCCGCTGTCCTGGGTAAGCCCCGTGTTAGACTCAGAGCAAAGCATGGAGAGGCTCTGAGGAATGCGCCGCGTTCCTGACAAAGGAAGAAATGGAAAGACAGGGACAGTTGCATGGGGAGACCGGAGGATCTTTACGGGCTGGGGGCGGGGTGGTCCGAGGGGAGGGCAAAGAAGCCCTGGTCCAGAGGGGGCCATTCCCCGCAGACACCGTGCACCTGGCTCAGCCTGCTGGGGCCGCCCCTGTCCCTCTGGGTCCTCCCTGCCGTGCATAGCCTTCCAGATACATCCAAGCTGGAAAGGAGAGAGCGGGTCTGTTGACCGGCCGGTGGGCTGTGTGAGGACCCGGTGGACTGAGGGGCGCGGTTCCCTTCCCTCGGTGTCCATTTTCACGCACGTGGGCCTGAGGTCCGCGGCAGCTCTCCTTAAAGAGAAAGATTAAAACTAAAAAAATTAGAAATAATGCGATTAGAAATTAAAACAGGGAGGAGTCCCTGGCAGCTCAGGCCGGGAGGCTGGGCACAACCTGAGGGGTGGTGGGTGGGGTTGGAAGCAGGAGGGCTGTGAGGAAGGGGAGAGGAGGAGGGCGGGGCTGAGTGGAGGAGGGCAGGGACCCACGCCTGCCGGGTCCTGCACCCCTGTGGGCTCAGGAAGGCTTCCGGCGATGACAGGTTACACCACCCTGGCCTTACGGTGCCCTGGCACGGACCTTCCAGCCTGTAACAGGAAGGCCACGTGCCCTTGGGCGACTGCCATTTGGACCCCTGCCCCCGTTCCTGTCACACGGCTCCCGGAACCCTTGGGATGTCCTCGGTGTTAAGAGTGTCTTGTTCTACCGAGGCGACTCTTGGGGGGGCCATGGGGTGACGCCGGCTGCTTGCTGGAAAGACCGGGAGATGTTTAGAGACTGGGGTTTTCAGCCCTGCCCCCATTCTCTTCGGGAAGAGGGAAGGGCTGAGAATGGAGTCAAGGATTCATCCTGCTTCGTCGGAAGCTTCGTCGTGAAGCCTCCATAAAATCCGCCAAGCACAAGGTGGAGGGACCGCGGGCTGCGGGCCCCGCAGGAGCCCCCGGGGGAGGGGCGGAAGCCCCACACCCCTCCCCCACCCCAGCCGCGGCACCTCTTCCATCCCCCACTCCTGACTTCCACCCTCTGGGGATCCAGCCCGTGATAGTTTTCTCTGACTTCTGGGAACCGCTCTAGCAAATTCGTGGAACCCGAGGAAGGAGGGACATGGGAAGCTCTGATCTATAAGCTGTTGGTCAGAAGCTCGGGTGACCGTCTGGACCTGCTCTGGCTTCTAGGGTCGGGGAGGGGGGCTTGCGGGACTGAGCCCCTGGCGTGCGCGATCTGACGCCGTCTCCAGGTAGATGGTGTGAGAACTGAGCGGAAATCTTGGGGACCCAGCTGCCGTCTGAGACCTGCTCGGTGTGGGGAGAGGTCGCATCTGGTGACCGCAGTGTCAGAAGTGAAGGTAAAGGAGACGCACAGGGGAGACTCACAGCAGGGGAGAGCGGGGGCTTCCCTGTGCCCCGGATGCAAAACCGCCTCCCCACGGTCCGCCCTGACTCAGCTCGCTGTCCCCGCGTCCGCCCGACCCCTGGGCCACTGGGCCTGCACATCAGCTCCACAGGTCCGGGCGGGCCGGGGTGTGTGTGCACCTGCCCAGGCCAGGGCGGCTCGCTAGCTGCCCGTCCCATTGAGTGACGGTCCCGCCTGCACTGGGGTGGGCTTCACGGCCTCCCACGGCGTCCACCTCACCGGTTTCCAGGCCTTCCTGGGGGTCCATGTCACAGGTTTCCAGGCTTCCCACAACCTCCACGTCACCGGTTTCCACGTCTCCCTCAACGTCCACCTCACTGGTTTCCAGGCCTCCCTCGACGTCCACCTCACCGGTCTCCACGTCTCCCTCGACGTCCACCTCACCAGTTTCCAGGCTTCCCACAACATCCACGTCACCGGTTTCCAGGCCGTGAAAGCCGTCTGCTTCCCTCAAGGCTGCCCGGCCACCCAAGCACCATTACCGCCACACCGCAGATGCTGAAGCAGAACCCAGAGAACCCGGAGGGGCCCTGCATGTGGAAGCCCCGGGGACAGAGCCCCGGGGAGGAACCTCGTATGTTCGAAGGTGTCCCGGCTGCCGCCCCCCTCCGCCCACGACCCTGCGAACCAGATCCCCCGGCCGCGGACGTGTGGCACCGTGTGGGGGTCGGGACAGGCCGGCCGGGAGTCGGGTCCCTGCGTCGGGGCCGGCAGCAAGGGCCTGTGTTCCCCGGGCGTGGCCTTGAGGAAGGTCCGCGAAGTCTGGGGACACGGGGTGGGAAGTCAGCGCGGTACCTCCGTGGGCCGCCGGGCGGCATCTGCCCGGCACCCTGTCCCAGACGGCCTCAGACGCTGATGCCCCGACGGGACGACCTGGGCTGCCCCGAGCTGTTCGGGCCGACGCCGGCTCTGTCCGGAGTGGACCCCGACAAGGGCCGATCGCGTCTCAGCCCCTCGCTTCCGGTAACAGCCTTACCGAGATGCAGTGCGGGTGCCGTGCAACTGAGCCCTCTGAAGCGTCGGGAGCCGCGGCTGCCAGTGGGTCCCCAGAGATGTGGACCTTTCCCCGCCGTGTGCTTTAGCACGTCTTCCTGGTGCCCGAGAGAAACCCCGCGTCCCTTAGGCCTCACCCGGCCCCAGGCTGCTTCCCATCACCGCGGATTTGCCTGCCGGGACAGTCCCTGCGGATGGGATCGTTCGCCACTTATCCTTCTGTGTCTGGCTTCTCGCACGGCGCTTTCAAGATTCTTCCACGCGGTGGCCCGTGTGGGCAATGCCAGCCGTTGACGGGTACCCCGCGCGTTGTCCCCTCGTCTGTGGCGGCTGGCTGGCCTCGGCCTTGCGAGGGACAGCCGGGCTCCGTCTCCGACGTCTGGCCGGCGACAGCTCGCAGGCCCCCGTTTACGCACATTTCCCCCAGCTTCTCCAGAGTAGACAGCCAGCTGCTTGAGCCGTCCCGTGCTCTGTCGTTACTGGTACTTCCCTACGACTCCCGTGTCCTCCTGCGATACTCACTGGAGGAACGGGGGCCGGCAAGGGAGCCCGTCTGAGGCAGGAGACGGCCACAAGCAGCCCGCCCGGTGCCATGCAAGCCCTCACCCCTGTAAGCCAGGGCAGACGCAGGGCCCACACGTCCCTACACTGTTGCTCGGGCCCCGTAGCAAGTGCCAAACACGCAGCCCGTGCACCGGGCACTGAGGGTCCACACTCGGTGACAAAACCACACTACGTGCCCTCCGTTTCTCCACACTCAGACTGGCCTCGTGCGTCCACGTGGGGACTGAGACCCAATTTTCACCGAAAAGTCCTTTCGTTGTAAAGGTCACCCTCTTGCATGAAGAGACACACAGGGGAGGAGTGCCTGGGGGGCTCGGTCCGGTGAGCGTCCAGCTCTTGATTTGGGCTCGGGTCGTGACCCCAGAGTTGTAGGATCGGGCCCCACGTTGGGCTTTATGCTGGCATCACGGAGCCTGCTTGGGATTTCTCTCCCTCTCTCTCTCTCTCCCTCCCTCCACATAAGTAAGTAAAGTTAAAAAGATAAAGAGAGAGAGACACACAGCGGAGGACAATCCCTCTTGGCGATCAATGGCGGGAGAAGGTGGAGGCCGCTGGTCTGTGAGTCCCCAGGGGGAGCCTGGAGGGAACACGGCCATCGACAGTTGCAAACGCAGTCAGGTGTGGATAGCTGGGCCCCGGGAGGCTCGGGGCGCTCGGAAGGGACGGAGTCACCTGAGTGCGCACGGCGACCCGGGCACTACCTATCAGGTTTATCTCCCTTTGAAAGGTGGGGGAAACTGAGTATGGGGTGTGATCCTGTGGATCCTGTGTCTGGAGCCCCGCGGGGTGGACCTCTTCCCAATGCCATCAGAACACACGTGGGCCCCTCTGCCCCCTGGTCGGTGAGCCCCAGTGCCCTCTGACCCCCCCGGCCAGGCCTCGGCCACAGCTCTGCTGTCCCACCAAACCTGTCAGAGCAGCACCGGGACCCGGGCTCGGGCTTCTCCACCCCAACACGCCTCGCTCAAACCAGAGGGAGCATCGTGCATGGGGTGTTTGCTGGTGGGTGAACCACCCCCCCCCCCCGGGGACCACAAAACATTCGTGAGGGAGGACCTTGACCTCTCTCCACAGAAGCAGTGTTTGCTTGGACGTCGTGGACCACGGGGCCGGATTCCCTCGTCTGCCCCGATCACGGCCACGGCAGATGGGAAGTCCAGGTGACGGAGACTCCCAAACGGAGTCCGAGTGCCTGCGGAGGTAAGGGCACGACCCTGGGGCGCTGACCACTTCATCAGAGAAAGAGCAGAGCGGAAAAGATAGAAGCAATGAAAAGGCAGGTGCAGGAGGCGTCGGGCAGCTTTCTCTGTGGAAGGTAGAGAGGCCAGGCTTCTGTCGGAAACAGGATTCCAGGGCCCGGGGGGGCCACAGGCGGCCTCACTCAGCTGGCGCCCAGCTGCCCCCGTCCCTCCAGACACAGGTGGCTCCAGGGACCCCGTCACGAAGTGCCTTGGACTCCAGCCTCAAAGTAAACTCCAACAAGCCAGGGGTTCAGGGGTCACATCTAAGTTCCCGATCCAAACTAGGCCGCCTGAAGCCTGAGCGCCGGGCCCTGGGAACTCACACAACGGTGGGCTATGTCCCGACCTGGCTGGGGTGTCCTTTCATGGAAGAGTCTTCCCATTGGTGGGAGTCAGGCCTCAGCCCAGAGTGCCCCGAATGCCCTCCACTCCCCCATCTCCCAGGCCAGCTCCCTCTGGGGGGATAGACCAGTCCCGTCCTGGCTTCTCTTTCTCCCCAGCACGGATGCTGTGAGCAGCCAGCCTCCCATCCCCTGGCCTCTGCTCCCGTGACTTCTGCCCAGCACTGGATGATTCGAGGTGCGGCTTTCCTCCAGGGGACCTCACAGCCCGACGCCTCTGCCCGCAGCTCCTGGAGGGGAGGCTCTCTGGGAAGCCCGCAGCCGGAGGCGGGACTGATTAGCGTCAGGACCTCGCCCTGTGAGTGGCCTCTGTCCCTCCCACGCTAACTGAATCTGCACCACTTACGGTGTGGGGGACGGGTGTCAGGGGCCGCGGGGACACGGTGCAGGAGTCACGGTCCCCGGTGCAGGAAGAGGGAGCCTGATGCCAGGCTGGAGAGGCCTTGTTCCAGAGAAACAGGGTGTGGGCCAGCGGAGGGGAGTCCAGGGCAGGAAAGCAAACACGACCCGGCCCACTTGCCAAGGTAAACAAGCAGTTCTCCCAAACTGGGCGGTCCAGGCCAGCGCTCCAATGGAGGGATTCTGCAGAATTCACTCCCGGAGGTCTGGAGAGTTCTCGGGGAGAGCGGAGGTGCCCTGAGTTCACCAGGTTTAGGCGTCGGAAAGGGCCTCAGACCTTCGCGGGAGTGGAGTCGTGGGGTCCCAGGGAACACCCCAGCCTGGCAATCTCTCAATTTAGCACCTCGAGGGGCCTCTGGGCAGCAGAATGGGCGCTGAAGGGGGGTATTCTCCCGCTTCCCAGAGAGCAGTCGAGGCTCGGGGCAATCCAGGCAAAGCTCGGGACCCACAGCCACAGGCCTCACACCCAGTACCCGTGACGGCTCTTCCCGGGGACCCCCCCGCCCGTCGGCTGACGCCCCTGAGAACACACTGGGAGGCCCCGTGGTCCCTACGCAGCCGCACCCCTAGAGATGGAAATGTTAATGCATTTTACAGATTGGAAGACTGAGGTTTGGTGGAAGGAAGCAGCCTGCTGTCCCCACTCAGCAAAGGTTGGACAGGAAACTGGGACCCGGACATCTCTGGGGCCACAGCCCACACTCTGCAGTCTCAGGAGACACGGATGTGGTCCGTAGACCTGGCATTGCCCCCAGCAGATCCCAAGACCTTTGGCACAAGCCGATGGTTCTCCGAGCGTGAGTCCCAGACGGGCAGGAGGACCTCACGTGGATTCCATGCTCAACCCCAAACTCGACTGAATCCCGAGACCCCGGGGCAGGGCCCAGCGGTCTGTGTGGCCACACGTCCTCCGGGGACTATGGTGCCCCCCGCTCTCCAGGCAGGAAGGACAGGAGCCTGGAGGGACCGTCCACCCGTGGGCTGGTGCAGAGCACTCCTGAAACAGAAAGGCCCAGCCAGCACAGGCCTGCGCGGACCCCTTCCTCAGCCTCGTTCGGGCCGCGGAGAGGGCCCCGGGGCACCCTGGTCCCCACAGGCCCCGTGGGGGGGGGGGGGTGCGGCACACCTGGCAGGGGAAAGAGAGAGCCCGGCACTGACCCACACCAGACCTGGTTTGGGGGCCGGGCTCCTCGCACACCCGCCTGGGCCTGGGAGGGACTGAGGCCAGCACAGGGCCCCAGCTGGGGACGTTCACTCCCCTCTGTTCTGTGCGGCCCACGGGGTGAGTGTAGGACTGACGGTCCCAGCAAGTGCCCCTTCCAACTAGGCCAGCGTGAGCTTCAAACAGGGCAAAGACAGGATTCTGCAAATAGCCCGCTGGAAACTGTGAACCCGTGTGGCGTCGCTGCAGGGACGTTCCCGGCCGCCAGTCTCCAGCCGGAGGGGAAGCGGCGAGGGACGCTCGTCAGGCCTCCAGACACAGAGAGGGGCGCGGAAGTTCTGGGTGGAGCGGGAGGGGGCGGGGGTGATGGGGCAAACGCTCAGGGCTTGGGCGCCGTGAGCCCGCCTCGGTGATGTCACCTGGGGTCGCTGCCTGATGGGTTCTGGGCCTCAGTTTCAGGTACGCTCCTGAACGCAGGGGCCGGCTCGCCGCACACACAAACGTGCATGTCGGGCGTCTGTTACCCGAGGGGCTGCCAGACCTTCCAGACCCTCAAAGTCAGAGGCAGCCTGCGGGCCCGGGCATCAGCCCCGTTACCCCAGACGCTCTGAGTCAGAGTCCGTGTGCTCCCGGGATCCTGGGTGGCGGGGGGTCCCGGAAAGTCTGGGAAGCCCTTGTCCAGGCTTCCGGGGACCCGTCCCAAAGCCTAGGGCGGGGCCAGTGGTCCCTTGGGAGTCGTCCTGGGGTCAAGGTCTCAGTCCACGGGGCTGGTGATGGACAGCGGTGGCTGTTGGCTAAGTGAGGCCAGGAAGTCAGCACCCACTGGACAGAGGACACGGAGAGTCTGGGCCAAACACCCCTCCCCCTCGGGGCTCCTGTGGGTATGCGGGAAAACGCCAAGCAGCACTGTGGATGCCTCCCACGTCTGGCCAGGACACCTGAGGTCACTGTGGCCAGGGGGACCCCACGGTCTCCGTGCCCCTGCTCCACCAGGCCAGCGACCCCACAGGGAGTGAGACCCAGTCCTGCCCCCGAGCGAGGGATCTCAGACCCGCTGGGGACAGACGCGCAAAGCAGTTAATGGCAAAGCCGTGTGGAGGCGGAGAGGCCGAGCTGGACTCGGGTGACGCCAGGCACAGAGGAGGACCCGCCACTGGGGCAGCCCGTGCGAGCGTGGGCCAGCCTGGAGCTGGAGGGTCCACGTCCCGTGGTTAATGTTTCTATTTCCCTAAATCGATCTTTTCCCGTTCTTGGAATCGTCTTTACTGAAGTAGAATTTACATACAGCAAGCACTCATCGTAGGGCGCAGCTTGACTCATCTTGACGACTGTATGCACTCATGTCACTGTCCCTACATCAACACAGGGAACATTTCGCCAGCCCAGAATCCCCTCCAGAGACGGCCACAGTTCGACGCCTGCTGCCACGGGTTGGTCCTGTGCGCCCTTGACCTCCAAGGCCCGGACCCACACGTTGTAAGCGCTCTACCTCCCCAGCACCAGGGATTCGACAATCCACCGTGATTGAGCAATCACCCATTGTCCTCGCCGAGCAGAACGCCAGCATTCGGATAAAACACACTTTATTCTGAGACTGGGACGTTTGGGTTACTTCTGGTTCGGGACTGCTATGGACAAAGCGGCTACGTGCAAGCTTTTGCTTTTTAAAAACTGTTTACAAAATTCATTAAGGTGGGAGCGCCTGGGTGGTTCAGTGGGTTGAGCGTCCGACTTCGGCTCAGGTCACGATCTCACGGTTCGTGGGCTCAAGCCCCTCGTCGGGCTCTGTGCTGACAGCTCAGAGCCTGGAGCTTGCTTAGGACTCTCTCTCTCTCTCAAAAATAAACATTAAAAAAATTAAAAATTGATTAAGGCAAAGTTCACATAACATAAAACCAGTCGTTTTAAAGTGAAGAATTCCGTGCCATTTGGTACGTTCAGGGTGTTGGGCAAACACCACTCCATGTAGTTCTTTGGCTTCACCACGGAAGCCCCTGGCCTCCTCGCTGGGCCCCCTGCAGCCCCGGGAGCCACCGACCCGTGTCCTGACTCTGTGCGTGCACCTGTTCCAGTCACCGAACACGCAGCCTTTGGCTCTGGCTTCTCCCGCTGCCGGTGATGTTTTCGAGGTTCATCCGCGGGGTAGCAGGTGCCAGTGTGCCATCCACCTTCATGGCCAAATACTATTCCGTGTGTGGACGGACCACAGTTTCCTCTATATGCACTTTTGTTCAGGTCTTCTTGGTGGGTACGTGTGCTAATTTGTCTTGAGTGCGTATAAAGGCATGCGATGGCTGGGTCACGGAGTGTTGGGAGTAGGTGTTTGGTTGACCTCACTACACACTAAACAGCTTTGCCCCAGGGAGGGCACAGTCCCCGGAGTCCCAAGCAACTGGGAACATTGGGGACAGGTCCTGTGACCATGGGCCCAGGCTAGGAGCCTGCCATCCGAGCTCCTGAACCCGGTGAAACCCTGCCCTTTCCAGGACTCTTTTACCAGTCCCTGCCCCTCCGTGGGCTCTCTCCCTGTCCCTTCTGTCTCCCCAAGTCCATCCCACGCAGAGGCTGTCACTCTGGGTCCTCCCCTGCTCCTCCAGGATGAATTAACAGGACCCCGCAGCGAGTTCAGACTTTTCCGGGTATAACTTAGAGCAGGTCTGTCTTGGGGGTCAGAAACACAAACGTCCAGAGATGAACAAAGACCACAGGGGCCCGGCCGTCTGTCCCGTTCGCTGAATTGTGTTGTGCCTTGTTGTGTTTCTTTTTTCCCCGTGGGAATAGACATGACAACAAAGGCCAAATTAATATTCACACAAACCATCCCAGCACACGGTCAGCCTTGGGTGCCCTGAGTGACCGGTCGGAACCAGGCTCACCGAATCCCAAGGACACGTCTCCACGCGGCTGGCCTGAGGTCTTACACCACAGGGCTTACGTGCGTCACCTCCGTCTGCCGGAAGCCGGCTGGTGCTGGTCCTCGAGCCGGAGGGCACTTGGGGATCACCCCGAAAATCTGAATGAAGTGGCACCCGGGCTCCAACCCAGAAGTTGGGGGTGAATTTACCGTGTGGTCAGGGCTTAGAATCGCCGAACTCGCCACCCGGCTCTGGCCGCCGACCGTGTCTGGAGAACACCCTGCACTAACCGTTAAGCCTTTCAGCCACAGCTGGCCCCTGCACCCAAGAACGGTAACAGAGGGATGGCCACCAAGCTCCTGGCCGCCGAGGCCTTGAAGCGCCCCTGGGTGATCCCTCCCATCAGCACGCCTCCCGGGCTGCTCTGGGGCCCTACCTTTGGGCTGGAGGCCGTTCGTGATTTGCAGGTGCCCCAGAGGCTGGACAGAACCCCCCGCCTCCCCTTGCTTTGCCCTGTTGTGTGTAGCTCTCTGGGGCGGCCCCCAGGCGGGCGGTGGAGGCTGGGGCACGGGGCGCCCGGAACCTCACTGAGCGCGTCCTGCAGAAACAGCACCCTCCTGTCATGCGGGATCAGGAAGGTGCAAGGCTTTCGCTTCCCAGTATTCCCCGAGGGTCCAGTTCTCGGATTTCCTTTTCGGTAGAACATATGTTCCCAAGAAACAGACTAAGTACACAAGACCGCATACGCCACAAGGCGTTTTCTGCATGATTTCTTTGGGAGCCCTACTGTAAATAAACCAGTGGCCTCTGCTGCACACCCACTGGGGGAGGAAATAGCTACGTAAATAGGGCCCTTGCCACAGGAGGAAGGCAGGAGCGTCCCGGGTGCCATTCTCTGCCAAGCCACCACCGTTTATCACTCACACCAGGAAGGCTCCAGTCCTGGAAAGAACAGGGGGGCCGTGGGCTGCAAATAAATGCCACAGGACATAGGGTGATCTTGAAGGCCAGTTAGGGTGCGGCCTGTGTTCCTCGTGGCCACCCCCACGTGCCCCAGCACCTCGGGAATGTCTGTGACTAACTGGAACCTACCACCAACTCTGCGGGTGTCTGTATGTGTCTGGCCCGCTTCTCTGCCTGGAATCTCCATGCAAACAGGTGTTGGTTGCCATATTTGGTAGTGATTTCAATGACCAGAGACGGGTCTACACCCAAGATGGGTCTATAGGGAGAATTGGTAGTGATTTCAATGACCAGAGACGGGTCTACACCCAAGATGGGTCTATAGGGAGAATTGGTAGTGATTTCAACGACCAGAGACGGGTCTACACCCAAGATGAGTCTATAGGGAGAGCACAGCTCATGTGGGCGTCAAGGGTGACACATAGGAAGGAGAGGAGCCCCAGGCACAGACTGAAGTCACTGGCAGAGTCCTGAGGACCCCGGTGAGGGACAAGCCAGGGCCACAGGCTCCTCCCCCTCCCAGGGGCACTCGGTGTCAACACACTTCAAACCCTATTGCACACACTTAACACGAGAGGCCAAACAGGAACCGTGGGCCTCCCTGCCTACATCTACACCAAAATAGTGGTACTCTTGCTATGGCCGGCTGGCTGGCCCTCCCCATTACGGCCAGTTTTCCCCGGGGCCATCACTGAGTCCCCACGGTCCTCTCTGCCATGCTGTGCCCACGAGGAAGCGAGTGCAGGGCTTGCTTGTTCTGGAACTTTCCCCCTTCCTCCACACTCCCTCTTGGAGGCTCAGGGACCGTTCTTATCACCCTGACACCAGGCAGGCACTGTCTGGGCCAGGGAGCCACATTCCTGGGGATCATGGGGACTAGTGTGTAGGTCTTCTGGAGTGGGAAATCATGCATGAATGTGGGGTGAGGGGCAGAAGGTGCTCACCGGGGAAAAAAGGAAAGGGCGGACCACCTGCCACGAGAAAGCGTCTGTCAGGTGCTACTTTCCACAGAACGTGGCCGTCCCGGAAGACCCTGTATCTCAGTGTCCAGACTCCCCCACCCCTGGCACGCAGTCCCTTCATTCCGGGGTGAATCCGGAGTGAGGAATGGAAGACAGCTGCCATTTCTTTGACCCGCACCCCACAGAGGGTTGGGGTCTGCAGCCCCCCACCGCCTCTGGATCTACTCTAACCAGTAAGTATGGCAGATGAGACAGGCCGGGATGCCAGCTTCCCGGCCCAAGCATCACGAAAGACTGCGTTCTCCTGCCATCTCCTGGGACGCCCCGGGGACCTGAAGCATGTTGTGGAGATCAGCGCGGGAGCCTCTGAGCCTCCGTCGTAGCCCAGCCGAGCCTGCGGCGTCCCGCACCAACTTCCTGGAGCAGAGGAACCACCCGGCCAGGCCCCGCCTGACTCCCTGACCCGCAATGACCCCCAGATCCACAGATCGTTTCAGGTCCCCAAGCTCTGCGGGTACGTCGTCCGGCAGGTAGGTAGACTGAGCATGAGATATCCGCGTGTTTTCCTAACACTATTTCTGGCTCACGTCGGACTGACCCAGAGATGCCCCTTCACGTCTTTAGACTAGAGCAGGGTCCCCCGGCCCAGTCACCTCCGCAGGACATGGTGTCCCTGGAGCTCTAGCCACCGGGGGCTTGGCGCCCAGTCTTCGAGGACATTGGGAGATGCCAGAGGACCGGCCGACCCTCGGACCCTCGGTGGGACACCAAAAGCTCTCGCTCTGTCCTGCTGGGACCGTGGGCTGGGGGCCCGGCCACGAGGTAGACCAGCCCTCCAGGCAGCGCTCGGGACACAGTTGCTCAACCCCAGCCCTGGGGACATTTGGGCGGGCGAGGTCGTCCGTGTTTCCGGCCGCCTGCCGGTTGTGAGACACACACACACGTCTCCGGGTGTTGCTGACTATCTCCAGGGGTCAACGCTGCCTCTGCTGGACAACCTCGGCCCTCAACGGTCCTGCCCTTTGCCAGCACGAAGCCACCGTTGCAGCACATGGCGTGGGCCCCCAGACGCGGCCTTCGGAAACGTCTGCCCCGTTCGCGTTACCAGGCCCCTGCCCTCTCGCCTTTCGCATGTGGCCGTGGAGGGGGAGGGGTGTGCGGTGACCCCCGCCCCGGGGCTGCAGCCAGGGGTACTGCAGGCCTCTCCCCTTCTGCCTCCAGCTTGGGGCCCGGACCGTGACGCAGACGAGGGACAGAAAGGGCTCAGAGAATCGTGCGCCAGCTCAGGGGTCAGCGTGGGAAGGCTCCTGTGCACCTGCGGCCACCGTCCTGGCCTGGCTCAAACCCCACGAACCACAGGATTTTGACCTGAGCCGAAGGCAGACGCCTAACAGACTGCGCCCCCCCCGGTGTTTATAATACGCCTAAGTAATTGCCGTCCGAACAAAGACAGAAGACCAGACTGAATTTGCCGTGTTCCATACTCGCCAAGTGCCCCACGATGCGCCATATACCAAGTCGCACAGCCGGACAGTGCCCTCCCGCGCCAGCCGGCCGTGCACGGGCCACAGAAGGGGGCTGGGCGTGCTGCTGTCTCGGCCGAGCAGACGCCCCCTCGGCCACACCGGCGGCTCCTGCCCCCATTGAAGAAGGCCCTGCCCTCAGCACCCCTGCCCGGGGAAGGTCCGTCCAGAGGCAGGGCGGATGCACGGACACATTTGGCAGGGAGCCCCCCCCTGCCCCCCCGCTGTCTCAGTGCCCGAGGCCACACTCAGCTCTGACACCTCCTTTCCCACGTGGAGGCCTGTGTGTTTACAGACAGAACCCAGAACTTAGGACGTCCTGGTCCTCCCCCCAGGGCTCTGCCATCCATCGTCCGTCTCCCCAGAAGCAGCCCGATTTCCACGGGAGACGGTACCAGAGGCTTGGATTCCATCACGTTTGATTCCGTGTCAGCTGGGAAAGCCTGTTCTTTTCAAATAGCATAGCCGGGGCAGGCACCCTCTCCCCGAGCCAACTTTCCAGGGCTGAAGGTTATTTGTTTCTTGCCAAGAAGTATTAATACCGTTTTCCTGGTGCCATCAGGGAGTGGAAAACTGGCCCGGGGAGCAAAGCCACCGCCTCTCCTCCTGACCCCTAACTTCATCCCATAATCCTGCAGCAGGAGCGGCATCTCAGGGTTCTAGAAGATAAGCCAAGGTGACAGAACCCCTCCCACCTCCTTGCGGGCCTGGGGGCGTCCTCTCGCCCAGCATATTGGCTCTGAGGAGCACGGGAGGAACCAGCATGCCCCTCGGCCGGGAGGTCACCGTGGTGAGGGTAACAGGCATTTCGTGAGCGCCCAGGGTGTGCCCGGCGCCGGGCCCTCTTGCTGTGATGACACATCACTCCCTTGAGAGGGCACGCTGCTCGGAGAAGAGCCGCGTGTCCCAGACTCGGCCCAGAGCTGGGGTCGGCTCTCACGCTGCCCCCTCCCCACCCCCCAGCACTCACACGCTCTCCTGCCTGCCTCGAAGGGGCCCACAGCCCACGCCCAGCAGAGGACCACGGGATGCACGTCCATCGCCGAGAATGTGCCATGAGGATAGGAAGACGATGCCCCCCACCGCCGGCCATGGGGAGCCGGGGCAGAGTGGGAGAACCAGAGGGAAGCCTAGGGGAGGGGCCCTCATGCCCCCAGAAGTTCGAGGCCAGTCCGCAAAGCCCAGGAGGCACCGCGGGCCGGACAGAGAGCCCCTCTGCCCTGAGGTCCGGATGCTCGTGGGCCCGTGATTAGCTACTGACAAGATGGCCTCACGGGGGGAGACGGTTGCGTCTGGGCCGAAGGGAACCACTCCACCCATGCCCTGGAGCCAGAAGATGACATGCCCAGAGAAGGGACTAGAAGCACAGTACCAGATCCAAGGCAGGGCATGCCCGGCCTTAGACTCCCAGCCCCAGCATCTCGTCCAGAGTGAGCTCTGAGGGTACAGGACCCCAGAACACAGTGTGCTGTCTCCCTCCACCGCTGCGGTCGTCGTCAGAACCACAGCGTTTTTTCCAGAGTGGAAAGGAAGCAGCAGCAGCCTGCCCGTCCCGGAAACCTTGCCAAGGGCCAGATGTCACGGCAGACGTCCCGACGCAAAGTCAACGCTCCCCGGGGTGCAGACCCTGGCTCCCGGCTTGGAGAATTATTAACTCTGTGTTTTTAAAAGCAGCCGCTTGCACTCAGCCTTAAAAAAGCATCAAAGCACGGAGCCCACAGTGTGCAGGCTGTGCTCTTAGCAGGTCACGTGGTAGACAAGAAGGCCATCCACAAGGTCAGAGCCCGTATCACAGGCCCATAGCAGTAGGTAATAAAGTCTGAGGGAGCCTTTCTCGTGGAGGCAGGTGGCTTCGGTTTTGCGGAACCTGGGGCACACGGGGAGGGCATGTCCAGGAAATGGATCATTACGGGTTGTTTGTGCGACGCTGCTGCTCCTGTAAGTGGGTAACAAATTCAGCTCAGGTGGCTTCTTGTAAACCCTGCGGCTCGAGTGGAAACAGACCCGACCAGGTGTCCTGACGCCGGGATGAAGGAGGACATCGCCCTGCAGGCCGCAGGCTGGCACCCGTTTGCCTCTGGCACCTCTTGGTGACCCCCACCCCTGAGGGCCGCCTCCTCCCCGGCCCCTTGCCCCCTTGCCCACCCGGGTGCCTGACCAGTCCCGCGTGGGGCTTAAGGCCGCAAGAGCCGTCTGGGCACATGGAGGGGAATGATTGTTCCGCACGCACGTTTCGGTCGAAGGCGACAGGGGTACTTTCCTAGCAGACAAAACCCAGCTCAGCCTGCGGGACGCGGTAGAGGTTGCTTTCACGTTCGCACAGCCTCTCCTGCGGATATGTCTCGTCTCGGGGAGGTGACTTAGCCAGGCTGGAGCGGTCGGGCCCCACCCCACGCCCCTGGCCCCCAGCCTGCCCAGATCTCCTAAGTGACTTCTCTTCGGGCTCCAAAGCTCTGCTCACGCGCCCCTTCTTCCAGACATGGCTGCACGGCCCCACATGGAGATGGTGACCTGGGGCGACAGGGGCCCATCGGGAACTTTACGAGGAGCAGGTCGTACGCCCTGTCGCGACGCCCGCATCCTGTGATGCTCCGGGAGACGTGGCTTCCCTTCCTGATGCTTCCATCGGTACCGGTGCTCCTCCTTTGCGGCCCTGACCCTGCACAACAAGCATCTGCGTGCGCTACCTGCCCCCCACACCGAGGCCGCGTGACCTTCAAAGTCAGGGACTTTGCCTCATCTCTGCGCCTCTGGAGCCCATCAAGGTGCTGTTTGCATAGATGCTGAATAAACATACAACGGGATTAAAGGCAGATAATGGAATGGCAGCAATGGAAGAAATTCTAGGTCAGTGGCTCTCAAACCAGCAGGCATCAAAATCCCCCGGGGAGCTTGTTCACAGGCAGGTGTGTGATTTAGCAGGTCCGACGTGGCCACCGGCTGCTGCGGAGGTCCCGTCACCTCGCCTATGAGAGCCCTGCTCTGACGAAGGTCTGTCCCCAGCCGCCTACTCGATAGAACTGAAGCGGAGGGTGTGAGGTGGGAAGAAAGCTTCTAACATCCTGCCCGCCCAGCTCCTGTTCAGGTGCAGCGGCTGCAGCCAGCTCCGGAAAGCTCGGTCTCCTCGCGCGGGACAAGGTCTCCACTCAGCTTGCGGCTTCCTGAAGGCCTCCAGCAACGGCCAGCTCTCCTAATTATCCTCCAGGAGGGCCAGGCACCGTCCATGCTAACCCCTGCATTCAGGAGAACGAAGACAGAGGCAGAGACCCCCCCGGCATCTAAACGAGACCCCGGATGTGTGTGGTGTGCGATTCACAGACACCTGCTGGTATCCGTTCCTCAAACTCCCCAGGGGACCACGGTGTACGTCCAGCACAGGACACACGGCCGTCACCCAGTGACGGCCACCACCCTACCGATGTGTGCACTGGATCCCCACAGGGACAAGACAGGGGACCCATGTCACTGAGCAGAAGCCCATCTCCTCTCCTCCACGTCCAATGGGGCCGTCTCTGTGCAAGAGAGTGTAAGAGACCCACACCGCACTTTCTAGTAGGGCACCAAAGCAGTGGTCGTCAAGACCCAAAGCAGATACGAAGCTCCTTTAAAAGAAAAAGAAATATGGGACACCCGGGTGGCTCAGTCAGTTGAGCATCCGACTCTTGATCTCAGCTCAGGTCACCTCACGTTTTGCAGGTTCGAGCCCCGCATTGGGCTCTGCACTACAGAGCCTGCTTGGGATTCTCTCTCTCTCTCTCTCTCTCTCTCTCCCTGTCTCGCTGCTCCTTCCCTACTCTCCCTCAAAATACGTAAATAAACATTTTAAAAATTAAAAAAGGAAAAAGAAAGAAAGGAAAATAAAAGGGATCAGGCGTCTCCTGTCTTGAGTTAATTATTCTCATCATACCGTAACTCAAAAAATTGGGTATGCGTTTTGTACGCCTTACAGCTTTCGTACAGCTGTAAACCAAAACGATTGTCCAATCAGAGGCTGTAAAAAGGGCAGACCCAGTAAAACACAAACAGGCCGCATTAATGTAATGTGACAGGTAATGCTGTCTTACGGAAACGAATTTGCCAATATCGGGTTCGGGGCCGGAAGCCTCAGGCCTCGTTGCATAGACACTGGTTTGGGATTTTAATTCCAATGAAACAAATGCAGGGAATGTGTGTCCCACGGCGACGCTGCTCGAGGCTGTCAGTAACCGCAAGGCTCTGTGTGGCGCCCAGCATGGCACATCTGTCCACCCCGGTCCCACCCTCTGTCCCGCTTCTCTCGTGGGTCAACGATTTAGGCGGCACAGCTGGTGCCCCTCAGCCCCCTCTCATCCAGGGCAAGTGTTACGGAATTTTCCTTCCCACACGTGTCTCCCCTCTGCCGTCCCCTGCCTCCCCCTACCCCATCTGCGGGCCGGTCCCCTGCCTCCCACCGCTGCTGTCCACCCGCCCACCGGCCCCCCGCCGCCGAGTGGTCCTTCCCACGGCAAAGCAAACTCCGTGCGCCCTGGCTCCACACGGGGTCCCTCCGAATCTCTAGCAAAATCCACCTTCCTCGTGGTGTGGCCCTCCCTGGCTCTGCCCTCTCCGTGTGTGCTCCGCCGCCCTTGGCCGACACCGCCCGGCGCTGGCCTCCTCTCTGCGTCTCCAAGCTCCGGGCTCCGCCCACCTCGCCTCGTGCAAGCGCGAGTCCCACCCAAAGTGCTGGAGAGGTCTGTCCACCCCCGGCTGCGGGCGGGACAGGAGCCCCGGGCAGGTCCTGGCCTCCGCCCTGTCCTCGATTTCCCGTCTTTGTTTGGAGGGTTCGTTTAGGTAAGGCGAGCTGCTATAGCGGGTAAGCCCCCCAAATCTCGTGGCTCTGCCAGCTGTAATTAAAGTTTGCTTTGCACGGGTGTAAAATCAAACAGGATTGTTCCGGTGGGCGGGGCTTGCAGGGGCCAGCCCCTCCCCCCTCCCTGGCTTCCCAAGGACACGATGCAGACCCTGAGGCAGCAGGTCCCTGACACATGTCCGTGCAGCAGGCGCCCCTCGAGGAGCCACCCCGGGTTCCTCAGTCCTTCAGGCCTTCGCTTAGCGGGAGCAAGGCCACGGCCAACAAGCAAACAGGGTCTGGGTCACGGGTGTGCAGGTCATTCCTCGTGTGCTTACGCGGTGGTTCCTCCCACTTACCACAGTTTCATTCACCTCCTCATCTCATCACACGGTGTTGATCACCCCCCATCATCACGAGAAGGGTGAGGACAGCACAGGGAGATGTTTTAAGAGAGAGACCGCAATCAGGGCGCCTCCGGGACTCATTCGGTTGAGCGTCGGACTTTGGCTCCGGTCATGATCTCGCGGTTCATGAGTTCGAGCCCCGTGTCCGGCTCGCTGCTGTCAGCCTGTCAGCGCAGAACCTGCTTGGGATCCTCTGTCCCCCCTCTCTGCCCCTCCCCTGCTTGCACTCTCCCAAAAATAAATAAATACTAAGAGAGAGAACACATTCACATAGCTTCTATTGTAGTATATTGTTATGATTTCTCTAGTCTATTGCTATTGTTACCAATCTCTCATCATGTCTACTTTATAAAGTAAACCTGGCATATATGGGTTCAATACTCTCCGTGGTTTCAGGCATCCACTGGGGGTCTCAGAAAGTATCCCCCATGATTTACGGAAACCAAGGCCCCAAATGACTCTGTGTGTGTGTGTGTGTGTGCGCGCGTGCGCGCGCGTGTGTAGAATACATGACATCCACCCAAATGAGAACAACCAAAGGGATTATTTGATGCTTGCTGTAGTCACTTGACTTTGTCAGAGACTCACAGGTGGGCAGGGGTGTGGGGAGGCTTGACACAGGGAAAGAAGGGGAGAGTCCATGTGCTGAGCAGAGGCAGTGAACCTGGGGAAGCTGGGAGTGGGCCAGCTAGCAGGGGCATCCGGTGTGATTGGTTGGGGAGCCCACTGGGCGTCCTGGTTGGTCCTGAGTTGGGAACAAGAAACTGGGAAGCTGGCAGTTTTCAATCAGGTCCTGCCGTTCTGGGCTGGTGGCTGCAGGACTTACTGGCCGGGTGGTCTGGTCACTCACTGTCTGTTTGCATATTCAGTGTATCTGAATTTATATATAGATATAGATAGATAGATGATAGATAGATAGATAGATAGATATAGAGAGAGGGAGGGAGCGAGAGAGCACAGGCGAGGTCAAGAAAAACAGGGAGGGCTTGAAAGATAGGCTTTCACCTAAATAGTTAGGTCTCATGAACTGTCGTGAAGAGGAGTCTTTGCTCCAAGGGAAACTGGGAGCCCTGGAGGGTTTGGAGCTGAGGGGAGCCCTGGCCTCGCTCCAAGCGCTGCAGGAACTGACGGTAGGTGAGCGAGGGTGGAAGGGGGAGCGCCATAGGAGGCCACTGCACTGATCCATGCAGGACGTGGCGGTCGCTTGGCCCAGAACAGCGGCCATGCAGGTGGGAGAGGGGTCGGGGCCAGAATGGCGGCCACACAGGTGGGCTTCGAGGAGATCAAACGTCCATGGCCTCCCGGGACACACTGGCTGTTGGGCTGGGGCAGCGAGCGTCAGGGCAGATCTTGGAGGACACTGCACGCACGTGACAGACGGCCACCCTCCCAATGCACCAGAGGAGCACCTGGGACTGTAAGCTGTCTGTCGTGCGTGTGCAGTGCCCTCCAAGATGGCTGTTGGCGTCTCGTGTGAGAGAGTGACTTCCATCCGGCCCAGACCCCACGGGACCAGGTGCCATGTCTACTCTGCTCCACGGAGACAACACTCTTGGCCACCTCCTTCTCTCCAGACTCACCCTTTCCAGGGGGTGATGAGGGACTTGTATTGTCGGAGGAACTAGGAGGTTTCACAGCAGGGTCCCCCGTCTGCAGAGGGCCCGCCCTCTGCCCGTGCCCTTTCCAGAGTGTTCCGGGGACTCCGGCCACCGGCGGGTGAGCCCAACTCCTGGGGGTGCAGACCAGCATCCTTTGCCCCAGATATCGCTTAGGCAGATCACTTATCACGCCCACACCCCGATGGCCATATCCCTTATCTTTTTTTCTTATTTCCCAAGAAGTGGAGAATCTGATCCCGGGACATGTTTTCCACCACGCCAACCGGGCAGCGGGCCGTGAGCTCCCCGAGAGCTGGGCTTGTGTCCCCGAGAGCTGGGTGTGCGTGGACGCCTGAACGAGTGAGACGGCGGGGGGCAAGTCAGTGAGTGGCCACGCGTCCTGTGCAGAACAGAGTCCCAGAAGCCACGAAGGTGGAGAACGCAGAGGCCGCCGGGCCCGTGTGATTTGGGGAGTGGCGCTCAGCCCTGCCCTCCACCCGTCCCAGACCCAGCCGCGGGCGGCCTACCAGCGGCTGTATCTCAGTTCCAAGGATGCGTGCCCTGTCTGTGGAAACCGCTCGGAGCACACGCTCTGCACATGACATTTTAGATGTTTTCTCGTTGTCCTTGCATTTCCCTTGAGACCCACTTGAGCCCAAATTGGAAAACCGCCCACCTGCCCCTTCTCTCATTTCTCGGCTCTGAATTTGCCATGAAGGATCCAGGGAGCCTCCCCCCGAAAACCACATGCATGATGATTTGTCCTTCAAGACCACGTCCTCAAAGAAAAATCCAATTTAAAATGGAGAGCACCAAAGAGCCCCCGGCCTCAGGAATTGAGAACCCATCTCCGGTGAACATCTCCTTTTCAAATTACTCTTTTGCTCTGAGACCTGGGGCACCTGCCCCTGCCTCCCGCAGGACCCGGGGGGCAGCTGTGCAGGTGCGGGCCGGGAGGCACGGGTGACACAGAGGGGCAGCGACCCGGCTCAGGGATCCGCCTGCGGTGGGGGAGCTCACGGAGGACACGCCGCGTCCCCAGCAGGCCTCACGCGAGCTTTGCCACGGCTAAATGCTGGGATCTCCCAGACGATTTTCTTAAGCAAACGCAATTCAGGAAGTCAGGGGAGAAAAAAACATTTCAGCAGAACAGCTCCACCTGCGCGGAGAAGGAACTAGCAGATCCTGGACGCTCTAAGAAGGAAACATGCATTTAAGCCTCTGAACTCTGTTCAAATATTTGAGGATATGAAATAACGCTGGGCGCCTTCGGAGACTCTCATGAAGAGGTGAGACGTCTTCCCCCATTTTTACCCAGTGTGTTCTATTGACTTTGGCTCTGCAGACATTTTTTGAATGCTATCAATATACTTCTCCCACCAGAGCACACGCCCCGCAGTGGGCCCCCTGAGCTCACAGAATCGGGGTGTCCTGACGCGGCTCGCCCGGGGAGAGTCACCCTGATAGGGCGTCCACGACGCAGGGTCGACAGGATGGGCCGCTACTCTAGGGACCCTGAGAATCATCGCGGTCTCTCCCGCATCCCACGTGAGTTCCCGTCAGCTGCCTTGGCGTTGCCCTGCCCCCCCCCACCCCGGGAGGCTCTGTCCCCAGAGCCCTGCTTGGGTGTCTTGTTCACTTCACATCCGGTCTCTGCTCAGGTGCCTTGTTATCCCCCCTTGTTCGTATCAGCCGTACCATGCACCATCCCACCCAGGAGTAGGCGCTTCGGGAAGGGGACCTCCCTGCATGGACCCCGCCCCCGCCGCATCCCGGGTGCCCAGAATGGACCACTTACTAAACACCTGCAGACGGAATGAATGACCGCATCACATGCCCGGTCATATCGCGGACTCCTGAAAAGCAGGCAGCGTCTCCTGCGTAGTCACGTGCTCGGCCTGCGGGCCACCATATACCAGATGCCTGGGTTTGGCCGGGTGCAACTCTTCCAGCTGTGCTGTGACTGCCTTGAGTGGGCTCGTCTTAGCGCAGCTGGAGACAGGGCAAGACCCTGTCTCCGTCCCCGGGGGAGGGACGCGTTGGATGCGGACCGACACCTGCAGACAGATGTCAAATGCCAGTGAACCGTTCGGGCTTTAGAAGATGCATGCAGAATGTTTAGAAACTCAGAATCCTCCTCTTCTCTTGTTTCATACTGGGGGTGTGGGGGTGTGGGAAGGTTCTTATCTGCTTAGACTGGTGGGGGGGGGTGGAAAGAACTTCGCCTCATTGTTCTGAGAAGTCCTGTTGTGTTCCATCAGGCATGACAGACCAGTGATGCTGTGGTAGGTCTCCTGCTCAAACCTCAGTGCCTCACGCTGGTCTCGGTCCCCCCAAGCCTGCCAGGCGCCCAGGCACATCTCTGCACGTGGGGTAGGCCTCCGAGCCACACACATGCCCCCACGTCAACTCACGCTCCTCGGGTCAGGGAGGCAGGGGAAGGAGGAGAGGCAGACGATGGTGAATGAGTACTTCGAGGCCCGGGGGGGAGCACCAGGAGGCAGAGTTCCTTTCTCACCCACACCCGTCGAATCTGGATGGGTCCTATCCTATGCCTGGACCACTCTGCCCAAGAGGAAACAGCGCCGGGAGTTGGCGTCTACTCTGGGCAGAGCCTATAACTGGCCTGGCAGCTTCTATTACTTGTATCCTGGAACACTCACCCTTGAAACACTGTCTCATGAAACAGAAGCCCACGTGATGAGAAGCCCAAACCACGGGGAGAGGCCACGTGCAGGTCCGGTGGTGGCCAGCGGTCCACCGTGAGCTCCCAGTCCACAGGCAGCACTGGCTGCTGGCCACGTGCATCCGCCATCTTGGATGCACAGCTCAGTCTCCTCTTCAGATGACTAGAGCCACAACGAAAGCCCATCTAGAACCACCCTAGTCAACCAGTGAATGGCGCCCAGGTGTCTAAATATGGCAGTACATTGTCATGCAGCTGGAGGTAGCTGGAACCAGAACTGAAGACTGACCTCCAGATCTAGCTACATCAAGGCCAATGATGACCTCGGAGAGGACAAAGGAATCTGAGCGGAATGGATTCAAGGGAGAATGGGAAGAGAAGCTAAGAGAGGGTCATTCAGGGAGTCTTGCTATAACAGGAGCAGAGAAAAAGGCAGCACCTAGATGGGTTTTTTCTGAGACCTATCCCAGCAGGTCTGCATGCTGACGGGAGACAGGAGAATTGACTGTGCAAGAGGAAAGGGAGTCGCTACAGCAAACAAGAGCCACGAGTATGGGCCACAGCCCTTGGCCTTGGGCAGGTGCGCTGATGGCTCGCCCAGATCAAGCCTGCCCTTGTAAAAAAGAAGTGGCGGGGGGGTGATTGTTCAGATTCTCACTGGAGGCTACTACCTTCTCTGTGGAAGACAGAAGTCATGAGCTCGGTGGAGAGGGAGGGGCAGAGGGTGGGAGGCATGAGCAGGGAGAAGGGGTGACTCAGACACTTCAGCGTGCCAGGCAGGGACCCCGAGGGGACAGCGGGCACCTGGTGAGTCAGCAGGGACTGTGCTCTTGCCCTGGGGACAGCCAGCAGCCTGGGGCAGAGACAGTGCTGGGAACAGAGACTTTAGTGACCCCACAGTGCGGCAACCCCAGGGAGCCGTAGGAACCAGAGGTGGAGCTGGGAGGAGGCGGGGGGCTTCACGAGAAGGTGACACTCACAGGGAATCTTAAAAGACGAGGGGGAACTTGCTGGCTGGACACAGGTGGAGGGAGGGTCGGATCTGAGGGAAGAAGATGCGGAAAAACATAGACAGGAAAAGACAAGAGCGCCTCGGCACATGTCCGGAGGGGTCAGCCACACACGGAGGTGGGGATACACCACCGGGTATCCGGACGGGTGGGATACACACAGGTGCCGAGGACAAACATGGGTGTCAAATGTATTGTATTTCATCTACTCTGTCGGATATACAAGTGTTAGCAAATCAGGGTATTTGCTCAAACATCCCACAAATAATTACTATGTGCTGTAGTGGTTAAAAGTAGTTTGGGCTTCATACACAAAGAACGAGGACGCTGACTCCGGCAAAAGAGACAGTTTCTTTTGCTCTCTCACGTAGACAAGCGACACTAGTGAAGAGTGTGGAGGTCAGCGGTTCAGTGTGTCACTATTTTCAAAATGCCCTTAGGATCCAGGACTTTCACTAAACGTCCTTGATTTGGGAACCGGAAGCTGTCCGGTCGAATATAACAAAGTACGATGTCTCCACTGATCTAAAACCAGGAGCCGATGAGACAAGGAACACGGTTTTCAGCGTCCTAGGACCCAAACTGTGGAAGAAAACACTCAAGGCGGCCCCAACGTTCTGTTCCGTAGCCAACGGCTTTCAGCACAGCGCATCCATCCGGTGTCGACCTAGTCGAGCAGAGGGGAGAGTGAGGAGGGGACGGACTGTGCCCCCCACGTGCCATCATTCCCAGGAACCCTTGCAAGGACAGATTCCCGCTCCCCGCATACAAGTGAGGAAATCAAGGCTCAGAAAACACGAGGGCCTTGTGTGTTCATACAAGTTAATACAAGCTTGCCGTTTGGTCCAAACCCAACCTCCATGGTCTAAACACCGGCTTGCACACAATAAATAAATGCATTTGTGTCTGTCCCTTTCCTAAGGGGACAGCTGCCCCATGTTCTGTAGGACCCCGGGGGCACGCTGGGGATTAAGCTGCGGCCCCAGAAGGGCTGGGACCTGTGTTTCACGTTCACCCCTCCACCTCCTACACCGGGAACCGTGTCCAGCCAGAATGGGTGGTCAACACAGCCACCAGACTTGAGTGTTGGAACAGGAACCAGACCCCTTTGGCCCCTGGAGAGGCATCTGCCGACGCTGGACGAGAGGCACAGGTGTGGACGCTGAGGAGGGCCAGAGACATTTCCACCCACGGGGAGGCCTGCCTTCCTGGTCTCTGCCGATGGACGCACCCTCAGCTTTAAGCAGCACGGGTCTTAGCTTCCACAGAAACTGGCCCGGTCGGCGGCCACCATGTCATCTGCACCAGCACCTCTGTGCACCCGCGGACAAGCTTCCTTGGGGACCCTAGCAGGTGCTGCCGCCTAAGATGCTGGGTGGTGGGAAAACGGAGGCCGGTCTAAAAGAGACAGGCACGGACGGGGAGGGCTCGTGGCCCCAGGACCGTGCCGCCCGGGGCCACAGAGCGTGTCTCCTCCACGGCCGTCCCAGGGCTCCGACCACTGCCACGCTCGCCGAGGGCCTGGCGTGGTTGCTGCTGGGCGCGTCCTGTCGCTCACTCGGGCGGGGCCGTCGGGCCCGCGGCGCATTCCCGTGAGGCAGGCGGCCCTGTCCCCTGCTGGGGCCTGCCGCCGAGGGGGCAAGGTTATGGGGAATGAACACAGATTTGCCGAGATCACGCCCGGATGGTGGATGAGGGTTTCCTTTCGTGTCTGGGTCCGGTGTTCGTTCCATTTCACGGCTGCCTTCTCCTCAATTGTCGGTTGTGTGAACAGTCTCTAAGCAACTGTTCCTCGATCATAACACGGCTCATTTTTTTTTTTCCCTTGCAAGTGCCCCGTCTACGCAAAGCTTTGCGGAGGGTATCACCCGCCAGCTCTTTGGAAGCTGCGTTCCGCGAGAAGCCTCAACATGCCCCGCAGGTGACACTTACCTGCTTGGGAGAAACGCTTCGCAATACGAAAACTCGAGGGAAACGTGTCGACCTAAGCTCACCGAAGCAGGCTTGGCCCCAGGAGGAAATGTGGAACCTGGTCCAGGACTTGGAGTCGGTCGTCCGCAGCCTCTGCTTTTTTAGGTTTAGGGGAAACAAAAGAGAGAGGTGCCACGTTTGTATCCGGCCACTTTGAACCAAGAACAAAGGGGCTCATCAGGCCCCGGTTGGTAATAAAACGTGTCAGAAGCAACAACACGTCCTGGAGGGAAAAGAATGCAGGCCTTTGTGTTCCCGTCTTGGGAAGAGTCCCAGAGAGCATCGTTGCTTCATCCACCGGGGCGGCAGTGGGTCAAGTGTGATCCAGATGCCCCCAGGCGCCGCTGGGCCCTGATACCTCTGAAGACAGTGTCTGCATTCCCTTCCCAGGAAAGCAGAGTTGGTTGACAAGGACGTGTGGGGTAGTTCGCAATAATGTTCCTAAAAATGCCTTTTTTTAAGTTTATTTATTTTGAGAGAGAGAGAGCATGGAAGGGGAAGAAAGAGAGAGAATCCCAAGCAGGCTCCTCACCGTCAGCACAGAGCCCCACGCGAGGCTCGAACCCACGAACCGTGAGATCATGACCTGAGCTGAGGTCCAATGCTTAACCGACCGAGCCACCCAGGAGCCCCGCTAAAAATGTCTTTTTGCAAAAGCGGCCTGGTAAAGAAGGGGGAGGTGGCGGAGGACGTGAAGGCCACGGCACCTGGTAAGTGCCCCGGGGCAGGACGCAGCTGTCTCTCCGTGGAGGCGGTGCCGCTCACCAGGAACACGCGTCACGCTCAGAGTCAGATATGGGAGGAACGGACACGTGGCCCCCTCCAACCTTCCAGAGACGGGAGAAGGTCCGTACACCTGATGCGTTAAAAAGTATTCTGGAAATCAAAGCCTCAAGCTGGGGGTGTCTTCCCCCCACACGGGGAGTCGGGCTGGGAGGGAGCATCCCGGGAAAAAGATATGTCTCCACTCCCCACTCTCACGGGCAGAATGCATCCCCATCAGAGATGGAAAGAGCCCCCCCAACATAAAATGTTATGGCTCCCTGATTGATAAGAAAGTGGAAGTCAGGACAGATTTTAAAAGGCTGCATAAGACTTTCCTAAAGACCTCTAGCCGAGCTCAGAAGAGAAAAGGGACGTCCTTGGGTGCCAGAAATGAAGCAGACTCAAGTGATAGCAAAAATCCTGCCCCACAAATCCCCACCGCCTGGAAACAGGCCCAGGGACAGCCCCAGCATTTTCCCCCATTCCGGGTGGGAGAGGAGACGGGGGCCCACACGGAGTACCGAACCCCCAGCGTCTGGCTGGGAGAACAGAAGAGCTATCCAGAGACGACCCTCCCGCCCCCGGAAAGGAGGTTAGAAGAATTCCAGCCGCCAGTCCCGGATGTGCCACGCAGGACCGCCATCCGCCCGAGGCTTTGAATGGGAAGACGGAGTTTTCCCATGAGAAATCAAAGCCTCAAGCTGCACCATATGCATGTAAGAATTCCAGATTTGCTCTGTGAATGTGGTTCGGGGAATCTTGAGCCAAGAAACGAATGTAAAAACTTGTCCTGAATGGGTGAAACTCCAGGGCCCCCCAGCAAAAAGAAAACAAAACTATTCTGTGGGAACATTTTCACAAGCTGGGACACACGTGACTCAGGCCTCCCACAGGAGATGCGGGCCTCCGGGACCACTCGGGCTTGGTCTCTGCATGCAACTTCCATTTCCTCGTTAAAACTCTGCTAGGCACGCAGATTGTAATCTCCACCTTTCCCACTAAGAGGGACCAGGGCTCCTTGAACAATGGCTGGCCCCAGGTGCGGGTCAACAGGTGTACTAGATGCATTGGTAACACCTGCTCACATCTGAAAGCAAGTTCGCCACCAAAACTTTCAGGTCATGTCACCAGGGACCAGGGATCACCTAGAACGGGCTCTTGTTAGCCATCTAAGGGACAAAACAGCAACAACAGAGATACCATGAGCAATGGATTAAACACAACAAGGTGATTCAGTCCTCAGTATATGACGGTGCTTTAAAAACTCATTACAGAGATCAACTCAATATTTCGAAAACTGGTCAAGTACAGTGAAAGAACCAAACATTTAGGTTGCCTTTCCTATATAAACTCCTACACTAGGTTTCAGACAGCTCACGGGAGAAAATTTCCTCTTTGTAGAAATAGCCCAGCTAATGAGTGATGAAACCAGGCTAGAAATAGGGCATCATGGGTTGCACCTTTAATGAGTTTGTGTACTGGGGCCGTGAACATGAGGGGCTTCTGACACAACAGAGAGACAAGTAGACATTAGGTACCACTTCATGGAAGCACACATCACCCCATCTTGCCCCCAAACTAATCAACCAACTATTTAAATCTAAATGCAAAATAAGTTCTGAATCCAACTACCGAAATATAAAGGGACAACGTTTTAAAATATATAGGAAGGACTGGGGCGTCTGGGTGACTCAGTCTGGTAAGCATCCGACTTCGGCTCAGGTCGTGATCTCACGGTTCATGGGTTTGAGCCCCGCACTGGACTCCGTGCTGCCAGCTCGGAGCCCGGAGCCTGCTTTGGATTCTGTGTCTCCCTCTCTCTCTGCCCCTCCCCTGCTCATACTCTGTCTCTCTCTCTCTCTCTCAAAATTAAACAAACATTAGAAAACTCTTTTTGAAAAAATTTTTTTAATTGTACACCAAGACCAAATGGAATTGCAGGATACGTAAGGCTGCTTCAGCATTCAACAATCAACTCACGTAATCTACTATATGAATGGCCTAAAGAAGAAAAATCATGATCCTATCAGTTAATGCAAAAAAATATATATTTAAAAAAGAACACAAAACACCCCTCCATGGTATAAAAGCAAAAGTCTTAGCAAGGTAGGAATAAAGCAGAATGTCCTCAACTTGATAACATCTACAAAAATACAAAACAAACAAAGGAAAACTTACAGTTCACATTATACTTAATGATGGGAAACTGAAATCTGAAAGGCAAAGGCACCACTCCTATTCGATACCGTATTAGAAAGCTAACTAGCTAGGCCAAGCACGAAAGAACAAGAAATAAGATACACAGATTGGGAGGCAATGAATAAAAGTTTGCATAAGTAAGTAAGTAAGTAAGTAAATAAATAAATAAATAAATAAAACTGATAACATGATCGTCTATGTAGAAAATCCCAAAGCATCAACAACGGCGATGAAAAGTTCCTTCAATCAATAAGCAAGCATAACAAGGTTGCAGAATGCAAGGTAAATATACTGGAGTCAGTCATTTTCCTATAGACCAGCAAAAACACTTCGAATTCAAAATGAAAACCCAGTGTCGTTTACAATAGCGCCAGAAATGAAGTCAGGTATAAATCTAATTCCCCCAAAATGTACAGGATCTATATGCGGAAATTACAAACCGCTAGGGAGGAAATCCGAGATCACAGCTGGAACACTCACCCTTGCTAAGAGGTCCACTTTTCCCGACTTCGTGTATTGATTCAATGCAATCCCAATAAAATGTCAGCAAACTATACTTTCTGAAGTCTATAAGGAATGGCAAAAAGCCGGGAATAGCCAACCCACTCTTGAAGGGAGAAGAGGAGGAGGGGGGAGGGAAGGAGGAGAAGCAGCAAAGAACAAGAGCGAAGGGCTAACATCGCCTGCTTTCGAGACTTATTACCAAGCTACAGGACAGTGTGGCGCTGACGAAAGAATAGCCACGAAATCAGTAGAAGAGACTAGAAGGCCCAGAAACAGATCGACACAAATAGAGTCAGCTCACCTTTGATAAATTAGCAAAGACAATTCAATATAGAAATGATAGTCGTTTAACAAATGATGCTGGAACAATCACTGCCGCCTGTGGGCACGTGACACTTGTCCTTCACTCTCTCTGCTTCTGAACATCCCCAGGTCCCAATCCAAAGCCCGGGAGACAGCTTCACTTTGGCCAAAACTGGATGCCATGACTACAGCAAAGATGCGGGAAGACTGGACTTGTCAGCATCCGCGCTGGGAGGTGGCCCCAGCCTCCCGCTAAGATCTGCAGGGTGGGAGAGGCCTCAGGCAGACACTAGGGAGAGAGATAGGGGACCAACGTCCACTACGCCAGTCAGTACTCTCCAAACCAAACCAAAGCCGGAGGGTAATTTCACCGTCAGACACGAGGCAAAAGAGTGGCAAAAAGTCACAACTTAATGATAAAAAGAACAATTTCCCAGGAATTTATAACACTCCTATCCTTGTGGATAGCTAATAGCATATAGCCTCACAAGGGACAAAAATTAACATAACTTCAAAGAAAAAGTGAAAAGTACATAATCATATTAAGGGATTATATTACTTCTCTCCGAAAAAGCAAAATGAAGCAGACCCAAAAAAGCCAGTTTTGAAGGCCGTTTTGAATACCATTGATTGTGCTGATCTAGTGGACGTGCATAGAACCCGGCATCTAACAACTGGAAAACACACGTGCATGGCAAGTATGTGTGGAATGTTTTCTAAAAGACCACCCCCTCGGCCACAGAGGAAGCCGCCACCCATACTCCACAATCGATATCATGTAGACCATATTTTCTGTCCATAAGAGAATGAAATTAGCAAGCAGTAACAATAAAATAGCCAAAAACATGCCTCGTATCTGGAAAGTGAAAAGCGTATTTCAAAACAATATGTGTCTCACCGGGTCATCTTACCCTGTGCCCACCACGGGTCCTCTGACCCTGGGCTCTAAGTGGCCTCTCTGTTCCCAACACGATGCCTCTCGCCCATGATGCTGGGACCAGGGCACCGCACTGTGAGCAGGGGAAGAGGCTGGGCTATGGTGAACACAGTCCACACCTTCTCTGAGGTATAAATACGCAGCATCGACATTCCCCTCTACTGATGCTTTTCCAGCTTTATGCAAGGCCCGCCTTGGGCTGTCTCTTCCCAGAGACACAAAAGGAATTGGGGTCCGTTCTTCTGGGAGGCCTCACCGGTGGCATTTTCATCCAGAGAGAAGAGAAACAGAAATCAAACAGCTGCCCTCTCACTCTCCTTTCTTCTTCCTTGGGCAGTTCTCTTGGAATAAGATCCACCTGGTTCTTCTTTCTGGTAACTAGAAACTTCTCAGTCATGTCCGCCCTTGAAACTATTCTCACCTTCCCAAGTGAATAAGTTGTGTAGCTTGATGTTAATGTGTAAAGGCTGCAAAAGAACATGATGCATAAGAATTATTAGTCTGCCCATTGTTAATTGGTAGGATTAAAAACATACCATTCATGTTTTCAAAATCTGTCCACATTACACATAGCCATATTGGACAGGACAAATTCTGTCCCTCCACAAAGATGGAATAAGAAGAGACGAAAGGAATCAAAGGTGAGCTCCTTTGCTCACTCTTTTTAGTGAGGGGTCAATAAAATCATTGTTCTTATCGTTGCCGCGAACAACAATCATTCAAACTTTAGACACTTTGCCATTACTTAAATATACAAATATAATCAAACAAGTACTCTAAGTTACAAAAATGAGCAAAACACAGACTACGTGACAAAAGGCAGAAAGCAAAGGACAGGACTCAGAAACATTTTTAAATAGACAACGAATAGAAGGTACAATTAAGAGCAAGTTGTTCTGCTCTGCCAATAAGGTGAGATAAGCTCATTTGATTGAAATAAACTGCCACCAAAAGGAATGTGTACAGCAATGTTATGAGAAGAAATCACTGGTCATTCACATTTATATTACTAAACAAGAAACATGTTTTATGAGATGGATCACTCATTCTATTCCAGAATAGAATATTTTTCAGGTGAACATATATCTGCAAAATTGACCACAAAAGAAATAGAAAGCCTAATGAATCAATAACGATGGAAGCAACTGAAAAAGCTGCCTAAAAGCTATCCTGACCCCCAAAATGCTTTATGCAGATAGCTTTACACGGAAAATCTTGAAAATGTTCAAGGAATAAATAACTCACTAATACATAAGCTCTTCTAGAATACAACAAAGAAAGAAAGTGCAGATTCTTTTTTGAAGGCTGGCAACACATGGCTACTAAACCAATATGAAGGAGAAGTAGACCGGCCTTACCTAAGAAAGCAAGGCCAAGATCTTCGTAAAGTATGAGCAAATGTAATTCGGTATATTTTAGAAGAATACACTCTCACCAAGTTGAGTTCCTTCCAGAATGTTTCAGTCAGTGTTAAGCAATGTGCTTACATAACTCACCGTGTAGGTCAGGGTTCAGTTACAAAAGCCAGAATCCTCTCTTTCGGGTTTAGAGCAGAAAGGGATTAATTGCAAGGTGTGATGTGGCTTAGGAAGCACGGGCAGGACAGGAGAAACAGACACCAGGATGAGCCTTTGGGAGCCACTACAAAAGAAATGTCCCTGGCTCAGCCTCTCCTGCTACCCGGCTCTCCCGTGTTGGAGCACACCCACCCTCTCCGCACAGGTGAGGACCCAGATCTCCTCTGTCACTGCACCTATCGCTGAGTGCTGATGATGTTAACTCCTCACTGAGGTCCATAAGCATCGGGGTTCTGTATCTGTAACCATCTAAGAGCTAGATTACAGTGTTAACCACCAATAGCTCACCCTGAACAAAACAGTACTCGAAACAACCAGAGGAAAATTGGTTGCCATATCTAACATAGGCCAATCAAACAAGGAGAAAATATGTGTGGGAAACGGTCCCGATTTCAGCAAGTAGCCATGACGCCAGTGTTGACAGGAGATGATAGATAGATCGATCGATGGGTGAACACCAGATGATACATCTGTTTATTATTATTAATTATTCATACATGTGTAACAGCTTGTTGAGGTGTAATTCACATACCACGTAATTCACACATGTTAACTGAACATTTCCATGGATCCTAGTATATTCTCAGACCGTGCAAACACAGTCACCATCGCTACCGTGCAAACACAGTCACCGTCGCTTCTAGAACATTCTCATTGCCCCCAAAAGGAGCCCCAAGCCCATCAGCAGTCACTTCTCCCCGTTTGGACCCCCGGCCTCTCATCCTGGCCCCAGACGACCATCACTCTATTTTCCGTCTCTGTTTTCAGGATTTGCCTATTCTGGACATTTGCTATAAACTGAATTATCCAATACTGCTCTTTCGCTTAGCATAATATCTTCAAAGTCCAACCGTGTCATAGCACGTGCCAGTGCTCTGTTCAACAGTATTCCATCGTACGGGCATGCCACAGTTTACTTATCCACACATCCACATAATTTATGGACGTTTGAGTCGTTTCTACTTTTTCGCTATTCCAAGTAATGCTATGAACACGGGTGTGCACGTTTTCATGCGGATGTATGTTTTCATTTCTCTCGGGTATAAACTGGACTGATGGCATGTTAACTCTGTGGATCACCTTTTGGGGAACCACCAGAGTGTTTTCCAAAGCAGCTGCACCACCTCGTGTGCCTGGCAGCAGGGAGTGAGAACTCCTGTTTCTCCACTCCTTGGTTGGATAGACACTTGTCTATCTTTTTGATTATGACCGCACCAGGTGGGGCAAAGTGCTATCGCACTGTGACTGTCGTTCGCACTTCCCTATTGGCTGATGGTGTTCAACATCTTTTCATGGATTTATTGGCCATTTTTTGTATCTTCACTGGAGAAATATTTAATCAGACCCTTTGCTCATTTTTGGATCGGTCTATTTAATGCCTTTAAAAAAAACTATGACAGGAATAGAGAACAAGTCTATTTTAGTGGATTTTGCTCTATCAGCCCTCTCTTGGTCTCTGGATTGGAGGAACCATCTGATGGCTTTTGCTTACTTCCATACAGTCTCTGCCCTCACTGTCAACTGTGTTACATCTCTGCGGGACACAAGCAGACGTCCGTCCACAGAGGACTGGGTACATAACCCTGATCTGTGGTGTGCGGTATGTTGTGCCCACCTTAAAAAACCAGGTAAGGGGCACCCGGGTGGCTCAGTCGGTTAAGCATCCAACTGCGGCTCAGGTCATGATCCTGCAAGTGGTGGGTTTGAGCCCCATGTCCGGCTCTGTGCTGACGGCTCAGAGCCTGGAGCCCGCTTCGGATTCTGTGTCTCCCTCTCTCTCTCTGCCCCCACCCCCGCTCGCTCTCTGTCTCTGCTTCTTTCTCAAAAATAAATAAATAAATGAAGAAACAAATAAATAACCAGGTGAATCTGCAGGTGCTGATGCGGCATCCTGCCTGGGATATACTGAGATGGAAGCAAATGCAGCGTGCCAGAAGTGAATATACAGCTCTATGCCAATTATGCCTCTACGACAGCAACACAAGAACTCAGGGTGGACCCCCGCCTCCACCCACATAAAACTGAACACACGCACCCGGCCGTGCAGACGGCATCCCCTCCGTGTTCTACACCAACCCGCTAGGTGGCCCGCCCGGGCAGCGGTGTATGTGAGTCGAAGGAGTGTGTCCTTCATGACACTCACTGCCCTTCTGGGTGTACGGGGAGCGGGGAATCCCTCACATCTTCCAGAACCTGGAAGGCAGATGTGTAAGCAGCCATACCCAGAAAGGCAGGCGCTCTTGGCGGTGGCATGGAGACCTCGCTGCGGCCCGAGCGCGGGGCCCACGGGGGCCGCTCCAAGTCTTGGCCAGAGGGCTGCTTGGGCTCACAGTCCTGACCTTCTGGAAACGGCCTGACGCTCGGGGACACTTGGCCTTCTCGCGCCCGAACGGCCATCTACTCAGGAGGAGCGAGCAGTGAGATCAACAGGAAAAGGAAACAAAGTCACATGGATCATAGGGAAAGGCTCTAGGACAGGAGGCCACCAGGGTCCTGGCCCAAGAGACAGCTTTCCTTTCCTAGAGGACGCCACAGCCGCCTGCACTGCAGGGTCCCCGCAGCCCAGGATGCAAACTGACCCTCCTCCTCTCCGGACCCGCGTAAAGCCGACTAAATCCTTCCAGGAAGTGTATTCTGCTTAAAAGCTCAGCTCATGGGGCGCCTGGGTGGCACAGTCGGTTAAGCGTCCGACTTCAGCCAGGTCACGATCTCGCGGTCCGGGAGTTCGAGCCCCGCGTCAGGCTCCGGGCTGACGGCTCAGAGCCTGGAGCCTGTTTCGGATTCTGTGTCTCCCTCTCTCTCTGCCCCTCCCCCGTTCATGCTCTGTCTCTCTCTGTCCCAAAAATAAATAAACGTTGGAAAAAATAAATAAATAAAAATAAAAGCTCAGCTCGGAAACTACACTGAGATTGTAAAAGGAGGGTTTGTGTGCACACACGCACAGACACACGTGCACACACACAGACATGCACACACAGACACACGTGCACGTGCACACACAGGCATACAAGCACACGCACAGACACACGTGCACACACACAGACACGCACACACAGACACACGTGCACGTGCACACACAGGCATACAAGCACACACACAGACACACGTGCACACACACAGACACGCACACACAGACACACGTGCACGTGCACACACAGGCATACAAGCACACACACAGACACACGTGCACACACACAGACACGCACACACAGACACACGTGCACGTGCACACACAGGCATACAAGCACACACACAGACACACGTGCACACACACAGACACGCACACACAGACACACGTGCACGTGCACACACAGGCATACAAGCACACACACAGACACACGTGCACACACACAGACACGCACACACAGACACACGTGCACGTGCACACACAGGCATACAAGCACACACACAGACACACGCGCACACACACAGACACGCACACACAGACACACGTGCACGTGCACACACAGGCATACAAGCACACACACAGACACACGCACACACACACAGACATGCACACACAGACACACGTGCACACACTCTTGGAAAACAAACCACCTGCCAGGGTCACCAATTCTGACGCTGCACCGGCCACCCCGCCCTCAGCCACCGCGAAGGCGCCTCTCGTGCTGAGTGGCCGCACACTTCTGTTAGCATCCATCGACAGGAAGGGCGCAGAGCAAGAGTAGCCTCCCCGAGTCTCAGGGCCCGGGGTGGGGAGGCAGAGGGACCGGTGGGGGAGGCAAACCCCCCGTGAGCACAGGCCGGGCGTCGGCACCTCCCACCGTTCCCGGCGCGCGGCTGGCCTGCAATAGTGTGGCGGGCCTTCCCAACTCCGGGGTCCCTGGGGAGCCTCACTGGCTGTCATCCCGAGCCACGACCCCGGTGTGGCCTTGGTCAGGACGAGTATGGCAGCGGGGTTCCCGTCAGCCGAGTCTGTGATTTCTCAATTTGTTCCGAATCTGGATAGAGAGGAAGGTGGACCCCCGGGGACCCTGAACACATCGCTGTCACGACCTCCCAAGAGAGGCCGGGCCACATGGGATGCGGGGAGCTGGCCAGGAGGAAAAGGACCTCACTCCGACCCCAGAGACACCCCCTGAAGGACAGGAAGTGCTGGCCTGGGAGCCCCTGGGGGCCCCCGGGATGCCCTCAAGACAGTTTAAAGGCGAGACTTGGCGATAACGGTGCGTGATCTGCCCCTTCTGCGTGCACGTGTGCACAGGGGTGCAGCGGAAACGGTGGGGGCCGCGTCTGTCACTCAGGCAGGTAAAGGTGTGAGCGTGGGCTCTCGTTTGAAGGCTGAGACTGGATGGCGACGCGGTGCATGCCGATGGGCATGCAAACACAAGCTGTGAGGGGTTCTCGGCGATCCTTAAGAGTGAGCCCAGTGTGAGAAGAGAGAAGGCCGACATCTCCCCCGAAACATCGTCTCTGCCTCACCATCTCTGCTCCTCCCCGGGGGTCTCCCTGGCCCCTGATGCTAGTGGCCCGTTCTCAAGAGGGTGTGCGCATCTCAGTCCGGGCACGCCGCATCCTCCAAGGAGAACCAGAAAGGTGAGGGCGTGGCTTGGGGGTCCCGGGCACGACCACTCGCTGCAAGAGAGTGGGGTCCCCCGCCCTGATATACCCATATGTACTTTTCGAAGGACGCACAAGGAGGCAGGGCTGAGACTTCCTTAAGAAGACCCTCACGTCAATGTCACCAGCCCACTCCCGTGGTCGCTTGTGGGGACCCTGCCCTCCTCCCACCTGGGAGCCCAGGAGGCTCCCACCCCGCAGGTGGATAGGGGACCAACATGCACTCCGGCCAGTTCCTGGGGACCCTCTCAATTTCAGGGTTTCCTTCTTATACCTCAGAACACAAGAAGCAGTACGTGTGGACGGGAGATAAGGTGGTCTTTCCCCAACAGGAACCCTGGGGGCCCCGGTGGACACGGAGGCCCTGCAAGGAGGACCCACCTGGGAGAGCAGTGGCTTCCGGGAAGGACCGTCTCCTCTGCCCGGACTTCAAGCGCTGCCCCAGCTTTCCAGGAACTGATCTTATCTTTTCACATAAAAACAGCCGTTTTTCACGAACTATCTGCTGGGACTCAGCTCAGCTCAGGAAGCGTCGGCCACAGGAAAGGGGAGTCGTGTCGGTGGTTAGAGGGGGTGGCAGGAAGGCGCCACCTAGTTCAGAGCTGGGCTTCGTCGTGCTGTGTTTTGGGGAAAGGAGACTTTTGGCTCGTCAGCGAGGGTAAACTAAGTGCCCGCTGGAGGCCAGGAGGGCACTCTGGGGTGGCGGGGGGGGGGGGGGTTGGCCTCTGCCCTGAGCGCTGGCGGCAAAGCCACAGGCTGTGGCGGCTCAGGGACAGGGAGATCTCCATCCTGACCCATCCAGTGCTCGGCCTTCCCTCTCCCTTCTGCATCGCGTGGGGGCCGGGCGCGGCTCTCCGTTCCCCGATCCCGTGGGCCCACCGTCGTGTGCCCACAACGGCAACGTCTCCTACCCCTCACCTGTCGCCCGCAGTGCCACAAATGCGCCCCAGAGAAGGAGGGACACGGAGGTCACCCCACGTTCCGGGACACTACGCCACAGGCAGTGTCAACAGGTAAGTGGCACAGGCGGGTTGTGTGTGCCCGTGCTGACGTCGTACACGGCTCCTCCTGGAAGGATCTCCAAGCACACTTTCTACGTATGTGTGGCTGCCGCTGGGCCTCTCGCAATCCCAACACTCGGGTCTAAACTGGTTCCCGTTGTATCATTTGTTTGTTTGGACACGGCCGGTTGTCTCGCGCTTACACGCTGCACCAGCAGACGAAAGTGTGTGCCCACGGGGTCCTTGCCTCCCTGGCCCCCGCGCCTGAGAAGTAGCGAGTCTGAGACCTGAGACCCACAGGGACTCAGGCTGGGTGGGGGTGGTGAAAGCAGAGCCTGCGTCTCCAACCAAAAGGCGCGTGAACTCCTCTACCGCACGTTTGTATCTTGGGTGTCGTGTGCGCGAATCTTAGATCTCATCGGCGAGTGCGAACGGCTTTCCAGGGTGCAGAATGCTCCCTAAGCCCTTACACACGAGGGTGCCTCGCGAGCACTGCCCCCCGCCACCAGCCCCCCAGTGGCCGCCCGGGCAGAACCAGCGCCTTGTTGGGAACCGGCCAGGGCTGTCCACCGTCCCATCCCGACACCCCAAGTCCCAGCAGGGAGGACGCGCGGGGGCCGTGATGAATGTCCGTGACGGAGCGCACGGACCGGGCTAGCCGGGGCTCTCCAGGGAAAGAGAAGCCTGGAGAACACACACAGAGACGGTGTCACCCTGAGGTCCTGGCTCACGTGCTCTGGGAGGGGACCAGTCCCCCCGTCTGCAGAGGCAGCTGGAGGCCGCAGAGAGCGGACGGTGTAGCTCCCGTCTGAAGGCTGACAGCTGCCAGAAGAGGGCGTTCCAGCCCCCTCCCCCTCCCCCCTCCCCCCCCCGTTTCCCTCCCCCACCTACCACCCCTCCCCCTCCTCCTACCTCCCCCTTCCCGTCTACTCCCCCACCTCCCCACCCCATCCACCCTATCCCCCTCCCCCACCGGCCCGTGTCCCCATCCACACCGCCAGGCTCCCCTGCAGACACAGTGGCAGAGCAGCTGGAGAAGACAGGCCGCCCTGTGCCCACATCTGGGGGTCCCAGGCTGTCCCCAGAGCCAGGTGCCCTGCAGCTCCGGAAGGCCCGTCCTGGGAAGCGGGAGCGACGTGAGGGTTTGCAATGGGCGGCCCATCCCGTCGAAACACACACCTGCAGTCAGTCTTCACTGAGCTGCTCCAGAGGAGGCCCACCCAGAGCCCCGGGGGACCGGCCGCTTGCTCAGGACCCTCCCGTTCCTCAGTCAGGTGCTCTCCGTTCTCCCCAGCAAAGCGACAGGTCTGCTCCCTGCCTGGAGACGCCGAATGCGGCTGCACGGACAGAATCCCCTGCCCCTGATCACCCGGGCAGACGGCACCACACGCAGGGTTCTGCGTCCAGACGCCCGCTTGCCTGTCCCGTTCGTGGCCGCTGACCTGAGCTACGTAGGAAAAACTAAAATAAAACAAAGACAGGTTCCCAGCACCCTTCGGGAGCTGGTAATTCTATCCATCATCCATGTGCCAGGCATCATTCCCCAGCAGCTGGGAGGGAAGACAGCTTAATCTCCTTGAACCTGCATAGTATCTGTGCCCCGTGACTATATAAAGGTGCAGCTGGGCAACATGTCACGAAAACATTCAGTCCTACGTAACGGGGTGTCAGATGCCTCGCGGGCTTCCCTGCATTTCCAGGACGCACCGCGAGGAAACCCCGGGGGCACCGATTCCACGTGCTGCTCAGAGAACACAGCAGCCAGGCCCTGCCTCGGAAAGCTAGGACTCCCAGTCTCTATTCTGGGAAGAAAAGGACAGGAAGGCGGGAAATCTGGTGATGGACGTAACGAGCCAGAAAACACATGAGGCCTAGAAAAGTCAGTCGCTCGGGCCATGGGGACGTTCTTGTCGGTCCCGGTATTTCTTGGAATGACACTTGACTCTGGACACCGTGGAGGCTGGGGTGCTGATCCCCCACCTCCCACAGTTGAAAATCCACACATAACTTTTGGCCCCTCCCCCCAAATTTTACTAACAGGCTACGGTCGAGCAGAAGCCTTGCCAACTGCGGAAAGGTCGGTTAGCGCTTGCCTGAGCACATTGGGTGCACGACGTGTATCATACGCTGCATTCCTACAGTAAGGCCAGCTGGAGGTAACGGAATGTCAGTAAGGAAATCGCGAGGAAGAGAAAGGACGCCTAGGGTCCGTGCTGTGAAAAGCCGCATATAAACAGACGCGTGCAGTTCCAACCCAGCTAGTTCAAGGGTGGCCGCAATTCAGCGCCCGTGCTGCTGGGCTGGTTTCCCCCTAAAGCTTTTCTACCTGCTGCCACGTGCTTTTTCTTTGTAATTTCTGCCACAGACAGTTTGGGCAAATCGCTGTGGAGCCGAAGCCAGCAGAGAGAAGACGTGCCCAGGAGGGGAGGCCCAGCTGCCCTTGGGAATGGACCTGCTCTTCCTGCCCCTGAGCTCCTGCCCCACACCAGGCTCGTGCACACCGTCCTTTAAGGGGCGCCTGGGTGGCGCAGTCGGTTAAGCATCTGACATCAGCCAGGTCACGATCTCACGGTCCGTGAGTTCGAGCCCCGCGTCAGGCTCTGGGCTGATGGCTCAGAACCTGGAGCCTGTTTCCGATTCTGTGTCTCCCTCTCTCTCTGCCCCTCCCCCATTCATGCTCTGTCTCTCTCTGTCCCAAAAATAAATAAACGTTGAAAAAAAAATTTTTTTTTTAATTAAAAAAAAAAAGCCATGGAGAAGGGGTCATGCTAGGGTCCATGGCTACTCATCACCCGCTACTCTAGACAAGAAGGTTGAATTAGTATCTATTCTCCATAACCAATTACCCTATACTTAGTGGCTCAAAACGATGATCCTTTATCACCTCTCCTGCTTCCTGGGCGTCAGGAATTTGGGCAAGAGGTGGCAGAGTGGCTTGTCGCTGCCTGCTGGCATCTGGGGACTCAAAGTGGCTTGGAGAGCATCTGCATCCCTTCCCTTCTAGGGTCGGCAGTCCATGCAGGCCACTGGCTATGAGCCTAGCTGGGCTTTTGGCTGGAACTCCCATAGTTGGACTCCACATGTGCCCCTGGCTTCCTCCCAAGATGGTGGCAGGGCCTTAAGAGCAATGTTCCAAAAGGAGGAGAGCCAAGAAACCATGGCGGAAACGGTTTTGACCTTGGTGATCTCGTTCCCACAGGTGCCCAATACCATTTCCGCCATGTTCTACTGGAGACAGTTACAAGGCCTGCCGGCTCCAGAGGGAACACAGAAGGCCTGCCTGAGTGGAGGAGCCCAGCGTTCTATTTATTGTAAGAAGAGCATGGAGGGTGGTACGTAGAGAGGTTCGAGCATCTTTAGAAAATAGGATCTACCACGATGACGGACAGGCAGGTGCCTGATGAGAATTCCATCCCCCGGGGTCAACGCTACGCACACGCCATGCCCATCAATGCTTTCCTAATTCTCTCTGAGTCCGGTCAGATTTGGAGCCCAGCTGAGTCAAGAAAACATTCTTTATATGATTCAGCCCAATCAAGAGTGCTTTCTCTAAGATTCATATCCAGAATTTTTTAAAAGGAAGAAAAACAGCCAAGACTTCAAGGTGGCCCTTCTGAATCATCACCGACAACGTCCAGGCCAACTAGTGATGGGAATCCCTGCGGGTTATGACAAAGCCATCATGAGCGAGGCCTGGCTTGTTGCTCTACACCGCCCGGGTCTGCTCAGAGGAGACGCTCATCACAAGCTCGTCACCCACTGAGAGAGGCCAGTGGTGACCCACCAGGGGAGCCGTCTGTGCAGCCGGGCGGGAGCTGGCTCTGGACTGAGCTATTCCGTCAGCACCCCGCCCATCAGCCAGATGCCCGGATTGTCACTGGCAGTCAGTGCCAGTGTCACTGGCAGATCAGGAGGGTGGGCTGGCATGGCGGGAGGTCCCAGGCCCGCCTCCGGTGATGGGCACGGCCCGGCTGCACCTGGAAAAGCCGGATTCCCGGTGATGAGATATTCCTGCCCCCCCCCCCCCCACTGATGGCAGTTTTCAGTTGGCGAAGTCTGACCACAAATCCAAAATTCCATTCTGACAGCTACATCCTGTCTCCGAGCTTCAGCACAAGGGACACTGTGTGCTCCTCGTCAGCTCACAGGACTGGGTACGCAGAGGGGAAGATCACAACCACATACGATCTGCATCAAAGTCGCCGAGGTCCCAGGCCTGGGCACCCTGCCTGCAGGCTTCCGTCCTGCACCGCGCAGACGGCACTCTTGTCAGTCCATCACCGAGGCCCGACTCTGGCTGCACAAACACTCAGATTATTTGCCTCGCGCCCTTCTGCAGAAGCAAGTCTGAGAGACCCAGGGCCGACGAGAATCTATCCTTCTTTCTGGCAGAGTCTTACTTGCCTTAAAAAAAACACCGACACAGGGCCGCTCCCGGAAGAACCACTCGCTGTCGGGCATTAATCAGTTCTGCAGAAAAGCCACCAAGGACGCGCTCTGTTGCCAGGAGGCGGCTTTGAACTCCAGCTGCCTCAGCTAGGGGACTGTTTGATAGCAGAAAACAATCCACAGCCAGAGAAGGGATGCGTCTGGCTGAGGATATTCGTGAACGTTCCCCAGGAGGCAAGAGCAGGAAATAACGTTTCTATCTAATCTCCTCTCTCCCTGAATTGTCAGCTTCTGCCTGGTGCTGACTGGGAGCAGAGATAAGTAACAAGGATGGGAATGCAGGGGTCACAGGTGAGGCTGAAGCATTTCACTCCTTAAAGACTCGGAACAAAAACACAGAGCGCCAGACCTCTCAAGACACCCGGCAGGAAGTGGCGGGCCGGAACAGGTTGCGGAGGAAAGTCATCCAAGGGCGCACGACCCGGGAGGGGAATGGTGGCACCCGGGCCGCGCCTGCTCGCGTTCACAGGTGGGATCCTGGAGGGGCCCGGCAGCACGTGCCGTGGGCAGGTCACCTGCGAGATCCCCTGTCTACCAGGCGGGCGCTGTTTCTCCCCTCCAGGCCCACGGCATCGTGGGCGGGGCCTTTGCGGAGCCACACCTCCCGCAATTCACTAAGCCCGTGCAAAAGTCCCCAAGCCCCGCCCTCCACCTGCTGGCGGAAAGTGTGCGGGGAAGGTGGGATGAGAGTCCTGGCCCAGGGATCAAAGTGCAGGAGGAGTTCTGGAGGGAAGAGAATAAACCCAGTGGGGTCGTCAGGTCCACCGGAGTTGGTACCAGACGCCCCACGGCCCGAGCTCTAGAAATGCAAGGCGACGGACAACTTCCAGGCAACTGCCAGCACCGCATTTCCTTTTAATGTAAATATTTATTGTCTTTAGCGATTTAAGCTCCATAAACCCTGCTTGACCTTCAGAGGCCACTCACTGCCCAGGTGGGTGTCTCCTCGCTCAGGCTTCTCCTGCCATCTGATTTGGTGGCGACCCCTCACCAGGATCCAGATGTCACCACATCGATGCCCAGCCACGAGCAGGGGCGTCCCCAGGACCCCACAGTTCTGGCCAGCCGGCTGCGGGTTCGGGGACTCCCACCACCCCGTCGGGTTTCATAATTTACTAGCAAAACTCAGATAACTCAGGAAGGCATTCTATTTAGGGTTAAAGGAAGTTCGTTTTACTATAAAGGCTACGAATCAGGACCAGTGAAGGGAAGAGACTTACCAGCCGCGTCGGGGAGTTCCCAAATGGAGAGCTTCGTGTCCTCAGGCTCCGTCCCCTCCCTCCCCAAGGTGGGGCTGTCGTCTCGGGGCTCAAAGCCCCAGCGCCCTAATCCTGAGGCTGGTCTTCCAAGTGCGACCAGTGCCCAGCCCGAGGCACCTCATCAGCGTCATCTCCGGTGTGGTGCAAGGACCCACCTCAAATAGCAGCACCCCTATCGCTCGGGAAACCCCGATCATTTGGAGGGTGCTGGCCAGCAGCCAGGGACAGAGGCCGGCCCCGTCTTTGCGGGACGACACGTTTCAACCCCCAAGCTCAGACCCCAAGTCCAGTCTTTCTGGAACCCTGTGGATGTTTCTACCAAGTTCAGTCGCTACAGTGCCAGGCTCTTCTCCCTGCCCTCATCTCGCACGACCCCTGAGAAGAAAGAGTGGGACCTGGGTTTTGGCCAAGGCACCTGCCACCTCCCTGCCTCCCTGTCCCTAACCTGCCATCCCATAGCCATCCCCCAAGCCAGGCCTGATGCTCAGTGCTTGGGGCCCATGATCAGTCGTGTCCTCAATCACTCGTGCGATCGTCCCTGGCTCCCCCTCTCAGACTCATTCTGAAACCCAATCTCTGGTCCTCTGCGTCCCACCTGCTGGGCGGGCCGTTGTCACCTGCACCCGGCAGTCTTCCTCGGAAACCTGGGGTCACCCCGGGGGAGTCCTGAGCCCCGTGACCTTCCTTGTCAATGGCACCCACGAGTGATTCCCCATGAATTTGCAGACGGTGTTACATTGTAGACGACCCCATCCTTTTAGTCCGGTCTTTCTGGAGCCCCTCAGATGTTTCTCCCTAAATAGATGCATAGTAGCCAAGTTTGCCGTCAGCACCAAAATAAAATAAAATAAAATAAAAGCTCTATTTTCGTCTCTAAAATTTGACGTAGGTTTGAGTTATGTGTCTTTTCCGCATCTTCGTTTGTGGCGGTATCGATGAATGCAGTCTCAGCTGGCTGTGTTCCTGCCCTGTTCCGGGTGGTCTGTCAGATCTCTATCTGACAGAAGCAGAGCTCCGTGTCGGGAATGGAACAACCTGGGAATCTGAGCAAACAACACCGGAGACGGAAGCGGAAGACTCCCTCACCTCCTTCTTCTAAAGGCACCAGGCAGCCTCCGTGTGACCGCCACACCTCAGCGCCCAGCCCAGGGTGACCAGGGTGACAGGACGCACACGCACACACGGGAATGCCTGCCTCCTCTCCATATTCGTTCTGGTGGATGTTTAAGCCGCTTTCATTTTTTTGGTATTTAACTTGTCCCCCGGAACCATGTCTTCACCGCATTTCACCATGAATCTTTGACGTGTATTAGAAAAGATGTGCCAACCTCCCAGGTTTGTCGCCATCGCCAGAAATGAGGTATTGCATCAGCAATCCTGCATCAAACGTTGGCATCACAGCCTCCCGCCAAGGGGCACCCACGGCAGGAGGGTATCGGCCCTGGGGACCCAGCCCCGGGGAGGCCCAACACAGCACTCCGCCTGGGGCTCGTGGGTGCCGCACAGGGTCACAACACCCAGGACGCTTTCAAAACAGACGTGCCTTCTTCCTGGACTTCCTTCCAGAAAGCCGTTCTCCACAAACCATCCTGATCTGATTATAATCGCACACCATCACGGGCTTGGAAAAGCGTTATCTCTTTAATTGAAAATGATGCAGAAACCCCTTTTGTTTCAATCTCTGTTGCTGCTGACCCTCTAAAGTATGCCAGAAAGAAATGCCTTGAGGTGCAGTGTACTTCCTGTGGCGGTCAAGGATCCTGGGGGGGGGGGGGGGGAGCCCCACCCCCCGCTCTGCTGACATAACGAATGCCCACTTTGTAATCCTAGAACTGCCACCGGAAGGCATGGGTGGCTGACAAGACATCCTAGAAATTCCCTTGCTTGTGTTTAATAAATCTCTTGGACCACCTTCCCTTCTGAACCTTCAGTTTTCCCACAAGCAGTGGGAGCAGCACAGGCCAACTCAAGTCCCTGGGATGCGTGGTGGTTGGTCTCGTGCGCCGTGTTGCCGCAGATGATTGGGGTCTGTCTGTCTTCAATGGAGTGCCAAATGCATAGGGCGGGGGCCCGGGCTTTGCAGGACACGTGTGAGAAGACATTCGGAACCTAAGACTTGTATCTCCTTGCGAGTTTCAGCCTATGGTATGCGGAGTGTGCACAGGGTAAAGACAAAGAAACAATAACCATCGATAAAGACGGTGTGTACTGTCTAATGCTGATTCCGACCTCACGTGAAAATGGCTGGCCTTCTCTGTTCAAATTATCTGGGCACCTGGCCCCAAACTCACCCACTCAGACCTTGAAATAGGGCCCAAAGTGCAGGTGCCAGTGAGACGTGAGAACGCCAGGTCTCCAGCCTGGGGAGCCTTAGGTCTTGCTGCCCAAAGATCCGGAGTGGAAGGGCTTTCTCGCGCACATCCCTCCCAGGAGCCCCACGTGGGGGGACTGGGCTGAAAACTATTGGCCCTCAGGCCCGTTTTGACTTTAAGAAAGCCCCTTCCCACCCAGAGCATAGCCCCATGGCACTGCGTACTGGGATGTTGTCATTTATAATAAGAAATCTATATTGGCGGGGCGCCTGGGCGGCTCAGTCGGTTAAGCATCCAAGTTCAGCTCAGGTCATGATCTCACGGTTCATGAGTTCGAGCCCCACTTCGGGCTCTGTGCTGACGGCTCAGAGCCCGGAGCCTGCTTCAGATTCCGTGTCTCGCTCTCTCTCTCTCTCTGCCCCTCCCTTGCACGCACTCTGTCTGTCTCTCCTTCAAAAATAAATACATATTAAAAAAATAAAAAGAACCAGGTTGAGCTATAACACGGACGTTGTGATTATGGGATTTAAAATACGCAGGTGTCATGGGGACCTCCAGTCTATTGCTGGTCGGTCAGAAGAACAGGTGACAACCAGGACCTGTGATTGGCCCCTGAGGTTGGGGGTGGCAGGGTGGGGGACTCAGAGTCCACAAGCTCTTGAACTGTGGCACCTGACATTGTCTCTGGGTGGACGGTGTCAGAATCGAGTTGGATTGTAGGACACGCAGCTGGTTTCACAGAACTGCTTGGTGATGTAGGGAACAGCACCTCCCCTGCCATGTTGGAATTGGGTGACCAGCTGTGAGCATGCCCTTGTCAGAGCCTGGTGTCCCTCCATCCATCCATCCATCCATCCTGGACCAGAACGTATGCTTCTGATCTGGCTCCTGGTCTTTCCCAAGCCCGGCTCCTGGGTCCTGATTCCCAGTTTCCTTGTCCACTCAACATCCTATAGACAATCTGGGGATGGCCACAGGGGCCACCTTCCTTATCCACCATCCCCTGAGACCCAGCAGTCTCTGTTACAGCCTGCCCTGGAGGTCACGACCTTCCGGACAGGTCGCTGACCCTGCGAGACCGCTGGCCAGCCCCGTAGGAGCCCAGCCTCTTTTCCAGTGCAAAGGGGAGGAAGACTCCCCCCAAAATGTGACATAACCCCTGGGAAACTGAGTCACGAGCCAGGCGCAGGAAGACTGCCTCGTTCCTCAAGCAGCAAAACGGCCTCGGCACGAGGTCGGTGTGGCCGCGGGGCCCGGCTTCCCGAGAAGAGGCGAGCAGGTGTGAACGCAGCCTGAGAGTGGAAACAGGCAGGAGGTCGTCAGGAGCGTTTTCACTGGGATCACACTGTTCATCAGCTCATACAGAAGGGTGGTCACGTCCCCGGTGATCCTGCATCACCTTTTCCAAAACCCAGGAACAAGGCAATACGATCACCGGGGTTGCTAAGATTTCAGGAGTCTGCATGTGATTCCCTTTCTTCCCTAAAGCCACATCAAAGGCCCGCATTTGACCTTCCTGCCTCTCCTGGAATACACACACTCAGCGGCAGGGCCGTGCTGGGAACTGAAATCAGTGCCTGTGGTCTGCCCCTGCCAGGCTCCTGCACGCCGAGCCCAATGCCACGCGGCCCCCGGCGCTGTACCGGTGAGGCTCCCCTGGGTCAGACGCACACCCTCTCGTGGTTAGCAGCTCTGCGGAGCAGCATCGCGGACAAACTGAAAATGGCCCATGAAACGGCTCCGGGCCTTTCAAAGAGAAGAGGGTCTATGACGAGCTTCGGGAAGGAAGCACGGCCTCGCCCGCGGAGAGGCTCGCGGCGACCACCCAGGCTTCGCACACGGCGCTCCGTGCTCAAGCTTGTCCATCGGTCTCGGGTTCCACCCGGTCCCTGAGCGGGGCCGCCTCCCGATGCGGGGGGAGCCCAGGGGGAGGGAGAGCGGTGCAGGTGGGGAGCCAAGGTGGCCGTGGTCACTGACTTTGGCCCCACTCACAGCCTTGCCCTCGAGATCCTCGTTCCCCAACGGTGACGCAGCCGCTGTCCTGACCCTCCTCCGTCTGTGAATCCCACCTTGGAACGCGGTGCAGGTTCTTGCGAGGCGCGTGGATGACCTCAAAGGTGCAGGCCGTGTGCAGATGGGAAGGGTGGTGCGCCGTCTAGCAGGGAACCAGGTTCTCACCGAGCCGCCTTGCAAGGAGCTGCCTCTCCCGCAGGCCCCGACCAGCTTTGGCAAAGTGGATCTCTCTTCCCATATTTGGCCGGGAACACGGGTTGGCAGAGCAAACGCCACGATTTTGAAATACGTGGGAGGTTATTTTTGTGAGATTGTCTGTCTTTGGTCGTGCATTCCAGAGCTGATATCAAATACCATTAAAATTTGAAAGTCAGAACATTTTCCACCAAAACTGGAGTCGTGGGAGTGACACGCAACCGTGCGGGTGGCTTGCGGTGGGGGCAACTCTGAGACTTCACCAACAAGCGGGGACTTTGTGATCAACACCGGCCGCGTGTCCGGGCCCCCAGACGCTTGTTAGAGAAGATAGAGGAGACCACCTCCCAGCGACCTGCCTCTTCATCTTTCGGGACGTCCTGTAGGCGGTGTGGCCGGTGGGGACGGGTTTACAGCTGAAAAGCTTAGTTTTACCTATTGTTACGTACGTCTTTAAACTATGTCCGTGGCCACTTGGGAAGTGGACTCTTGTGATGAAGTCACTGAAGGAAATCCGCATTCCCATTTGCCTCTGGCAAAAACATAAGCCGTTGGGAAGCGACTGGACTGGAGGAAGGTCTTGTATTGGGTGACCCGGGGTGTGGGGCCGGAGGGGAGGCCAGGACCTGGCTGGTGAGGGTCAACCAGGGCGGGTGCGCCCCAGTGCGGGCAGGCAGCTCTGGCCGGCGGCCTGTTCACCTGTCCCCGCGGCACGGCCCGCATCGGCGGGGACAGGCTCCACAGCGACTTTTCAGCACACGAAGAGGCTGGGCTGCATGTTGGGCGTGAGCAACCAGAGGCAGGCAAGTTGGGAGTCAGACACCGCCCCTCCCGTCTGCCCTGGACCGTGAGCCCCACGTCATGACAGTGTCGGTGGGGAGACAGCACGGATATGGGTCTCCATGCTGTGTGTGTGTGTGTCTGTGTGTGTGACTTTGGGCCCAATCCTCACACACCTTTGGAAAGAAATAGGTGAGGATCTCCCTGTCCGGGTCAGCAACGCACCACAAAAGTAATTCAAAGCCTCACGTGTGCAGAGCGAGATTCCGACTCAACGTGAAACGCACAGCCGTCCATCTGTCAGGGTAAAAGGTGTGTCCTCACCGCTGGCCAGCAATGGGCCACACGTCCTGAGGAAGGAGGGTGAGGGGCCAGCACTGGTGCAAGGACCCCCAGCCGCGGGGCAAGGAGCCTGAAGCTTTGAAAAGGATGGGCTCCAGAGGCCCCCGGGGGCGAGGGCGGGCTGACGTCCGCAGGGGCGGCAGGTGCAGGGGGGTGTGATGCGGGCCAGGCAGAAGTGGGTCAGGATTTCTTTCTACGCAACTGAGAACATCAGGATTCGGAGCGGATTCTCGAGCCCGGCTCACAGCGGGATTCTCCTGAGGGGCCTGTGGTTGTGTCCCTTCCCCTGCAGGGTGATCTCCCAGGGGAAGAGAGCAGCCTGTGGGCGCACAGGCGGGCTGACCTCCACCCCCAGGCCCCGGGCTGCATTCAAGCCCAGAGGAGGCAGACGGCCAGCACCTCCTGCCCTCCATCCCCAGGTGAGTCACCAGGGCCCAGCAAGTGGCCCTCCACTGCCTACTCACCCTCCCGCGTCCCCAGAGTCCCTGTCCTCCTGAGACACGTGGGCCGGTGGCTGGAGGTCACTTCTCCCGAGCCGTTTCTGCGCCGCCCCTGGAGGACCCTGCGTGGGCGAGCCCGCCGTCATCAGACTCGTACTAAAGACCCACCTGGGAGCAAATCCCGAGTCCCGGTCAAGGGCTCGGCTCTGCCCTCGCGCTCGGGAAGTGTTCAATCAAATGTCCACACCTGGGCCCCGTGATTTCCGGGAGCCCCTGCACCAGGGACGGCCAGATGATAGCAGTCCCGCTGACCGGGGAGGGACGGAGGAGGGAGGCCTGCCCGAGCCCTGAGAGTGGGGCCCTAGGTCCGGTCCCAGACGCCACACCACACCACACCACACCGTCTGTCCTTGGAGCCACCGTGCAGCTGGGACCGAGGGCCCTGACATCCCAGCAGGCGGCCTTCGCGGCCCGTCTAGTACGAGCCGGCGGAATGCTCCTCACGGAACCTCATGGGTCCCTCTTTGGGCGGGGCTGCTTTCGCCTGCAGCCAAGAAGAGAGAAGGTGGCTGGTGGCCAAGGACAGGGGTGGGCTTTGCAGGTGGATAAATCCAAGGGATACGTTAAATGTTCTGTGGTCACGAGACCTAGCCTGGTGTCCCAGACGCTGGCGTTGGAATCGTGACTCAGCGGATGGGCTGGCCCATCCCAAATGACACAGGGTTGGCGTGTCCCCCGAGGCAGGGGGCTGGTGACGACATGGCACCTGGAGTCTGCCTCCCCTCCCCACACACGTGTGTGTTCTCTCCCAGCACCTCTCCTGCCCCATAGCCAACTTCCTCCTGCAACCTGGCCAGGGCTCCCCAAAACTCCCAGCTGAGCGGATCCCTGCCCTCAAACACTTCTCTTCCCGTCTCTCGCTTCCCCCTGAGTGTCTGTACCGAGCCCCCCCCCCACAACATGATGTGGTGGACTACTTTATGCTAAGCTGTTAATGACTGATAGTGGGACACTGGGCTGCCCAGGACCACAGTCGTCACGTGGGTCAGCCTCCGCGGTTACAGCTGAGGGAAGTGAGGCTCCAGTCACATGTCCGGTGGGGGCGTGGTCTAGCACCCCCCTGCCGTCCCTGTGACAGCTCGGGTAACGTTTTCCCCGTGCGTCAAATATATCGTCATCCAGCTGAAACCATCTTGTTTGCAGACAGGACCAGGACAGGGCCCTCACAAATGCATCTTGGGCAGGAATGCTCTCTGGGGGCCCCTCAAGCCCCAGTCCCCCGTTCTGTCCGCGGACACACCGGCCTTCACCTGGCCCCCCGCCCAAATACAAGGGGAGCTGCAGATTCTGCGAGCGAGAGAGGGTCTTGCCCTCAGCCTCACAGGCTCCAGAGCAGGAACGACAGTGTGCTCAGCCCTCAGCGAGCGAACAGAGACACCGTGCGGGGCGCCCTCCAAGGTGGGAGAGGCCGAGGGTGGGGGACACTTCTTGGCTTGGCGCTAAGCCTCCTGCTGAGATGCTGCGGATGGGGGGGCGCAGGGCCTCGGGCCCGTCACTCCTGCAGCGTCCCCTCTGCACGCGGGGTCCGCCGATGCGCGAGCATGTGGTCTGCATGTGTTTGCAGGGGCTGTCGGCGTGGGACCCGCTGATCAAACACATCGCAAGACTTAGAAAAAACACCAAACTGGAAACTGTCATTAATAATCTGATTTTTATCTTTGCAAGGCTTGGGCCCCGAGGTATCAGGCTTCCATATTATCACATTTCAGTCAAGCTTCCACCGCTCCCTTGACATGATGTTTAATCTTCTCACATCAAAGGGAAGGGCCCGGCTACAGTTGTTGGCTTTGCGCTCTGCTCGGGCAGGGAAGCCCACTGCTCCCGGGCAGACAGGCCGCCCCTTCCCACCTCCAGGCACCCAGACACTTCAAAGCTCTTTCCCCACATTTCCTAAAGAAAAAAAAAAAAAAAAGCAAATGAACGAAAAGCGAGGGGCAGGGAGATCAAGGGAAAGGATTCTTGTTACGTTTGTTTTCCAAAATGTTTCATTTTATTAAGACGGTGGAAGTCGGATCCCGTGTGTGCCTTGGGGTGTGGACGTGAAGGTGTCTACGCTATTTCACTCTCATAATGAAAGCAGGACGGCTTGCGTTCATGTAACCTCTTGTCTTCTAGGAGCCCAGGAGCTCCGGGAACTTTGGGAGGAGAGGAAAGTGCAGCCGTGTCGTCGTATTCCAACCGTGTGGCTCCGAAAGGACACGAAGGACGCAGTCTCTGTCTAGTTACCCTGCTCGGTGCGTGGCCACCTTCACGGAGCCCCTGTCTGCCCTCCGCGACGACCCGCCTGGGCCTCAAGGGCTCCGCGCTCCTCGACGGCTCCCAGCTCCCACCCCTACCCCCCGCCAGTCCTGCCCTGCACATCTGAGGGTCCAGGGCGTCCAATCTCCAAGGCCAACCAGGAGATCCTCCTGTGCCCGCCCACACACCTGCAGAGCACTGGCCGTTGTCCACCCTGAGACATGCTCACTGGCATCGGGAACCCACGCAGTCACGCGACCCCCAAGGAGAAGAGCTCAAAACCTAAGTATTCAGCCCGTCCATCCAGATGTGACGGGTGTGAAGCAGCCGATCTAGGAGACACCTACTCTGGTTTCTCAAGGAAACGGTGATGAATTCGGCCACAGCCAGCCCGTCTCCTCGTCCCCTCTGAGCAGGGAGAGGTGTGGCCTGGACAGCCGCGGCCCGGCCTGATGCGGAGTATGTTGGCGTCGGGGGACCTGACCCCGGACTGCGGGCACGGCCCCCACCGCATGACAAGTGTTCGCCATAGTGAGGACACTGTGGGCTGTGTCTGCTGAGCGCCCCCAAAGGAAATTACAAGGACTGAGGGGTCGTGGGGACAGGGAGGGGCTGGGGAGGCTGCGACCCCGGAGGTCGGCGGCCGACAGGGCTGCGGCCGGCGTCCGACAGGGCTGCGGCCAGCGTCACGGTAAGCGGCCAGCACGGAGCTCCATCCTGGAAGGCCCAAAGATGGGATTGCGGCAGTGTAGACGCCCCCCCCCCCCCGGGGTGGCCACCTCGGCAGGAAGCCCCTCGTTTCCTGTCCGTCTCCCTGGACGGGCTGGAGCCTCTCGGGGACTCCGCAAGCTTGGGGCTGCAGGGGGGGGGGGGGTGCGGAAGGAGCTCCCTGCCACGTCCACACCGTTTCGCCCACGGCTGAAGCTCAGAAAACGCTTGTGAAGCGACAAGTATGGTCACAGAGGCAGCGCGCGTAGGTCAGGTCGTGCGTGAACTGCCGCTGGGGGTGTCAGAGCCCCGCCCGCTCCCTCGGTCCCCTCGCACTGGGACAGGCTCGCGCCTTCCCGGCCAGACACACGTGCCCTTCAAGGCACGCGGGTCGTCTCCACTGAGGTACTGGTAACGTCCACGATACTGACAATGAGCAGCCGGCTGCCTTCCGCTGCGCCTCCGGGTTCGGCCCCCACGCGGGCCATCCAACCCCCTCGGGCCATGAGCCCCGCCTCCGCGAAAAGGCGAGTCAGTGTCGCGAGCACAGTGTGCTTACAACTCAGTTCTCCATGATGACAAATATCGGAAACGATCATGACCCAGAGCAAACATCCGCCAAGATTTGCACCTGGACCCGAGACTTTGCCGTCACTCCCGCGTGCACGGGACAGAGCTGTATGTAACTCCACCCTGTTCGTCCATGTATCCACCGGTCCTCTCCGGTTATTTCAAAGTGGGTGTTTAGGCACAGGGATGTGTGTGAGCCACAGGGGTCGAACCCCAGAGCGAGGGGGACCTGAAATGACTCTCCACGGCTACGAGCTTCCTCTTGGAACAAACACGCGTGTGGGGGGCCAGCCGTGTAACTGGGTTATTCAACCATAATAGAGCGTAAACTGGTAATTTAACTCCAAACGGACTCCCATGGAAGAGAGGATTTCATTAAAGTGGAAGCCGTATTACAGGCCGATGTGAGGCTTCGTGGATGTGGTTAAAATCCCACATCCACGGAAGCCACTGTCTGAGGCAAACAGTATCTTACCGCCGCGTGGTCTGGAATCCCCAGCGCAGTGACAGGAAACAGCACACAGACCAGCTGGTTTTGTCTGGGATTCTCTGAAGACAGTGACACCCCCCTGCCTGTGGGGAGGGAGAGGTTGTCCCCTCCTCGGCGGCCACTGCCACGGGTCACCTGGAGCCGGAGGGCCGAATCAGGACGTGGTCTGACGATGTATTCTCGGAGACCGGCCGGTAGTGTTCGCATTAAATTTGCTTCCCTATAATAATCTTTTAAAAAATGATCAAAAGCACATTCTGCTGCCGTATGATCCAACAATTCCATTCGTGGCTATTTATTCAAAGGAATTGAAATCAGAGTCTCAAAGAGATTTCTGTTCCCCCAAGTTCACGGCACTGTCATCCACAACGGCCATAATGGGGGAGAACCCGAACGGACGGACAAATGGACAAATAAAACGTGGTGCAGCCAACACAACGGAGCAGTCAGCCTTAGAACAGAAGGAAATTCTGACACCTGCCCCAACATGGTGGGCGTGAACTTGACAACATTCTGTTAAATGAAACACGCCCGTCAGTCACTAAGGGGCAAATACAAGGCCACTTCTATGAGCTCTCCGGCACGCTGCTGTTGGGGACAGCTCATCTGGACGCGGGTTTTTAATCCACCATGAGTGGGAAACTTTCCCCACGGTTTTCCTGGTCCTCTTGGTCCCGGGAGACTTTTGTCTTCCTCCGGCACTCGTCTACACTGGCTGAGTTTCCTTCCCAATTTCTCAGAAGGGCAGCCTGGCCAGGAGAAGCTGCATGGGAAGGGGTCTCGGTGTTCCAGGACCATCTATGAGCGAATCGGGAAGCCCATGGGTAACCCTGCAGGCGGGGGGAGGGAGGCAGGCCACCTGTCTGCCGGGTGACCTTGGGGAAAATCAGTGGTTCTCAGTTCTCCTGGGTCAGAATCCCCAAGCGGGCCCGGTCGCGAGTTCTGGCTCAGTTAAGGGAGAGGACTCAGGAGTTGGATTTCTAACACGTCCCCCAGTGACGCTGCTGTTTTTCCCGGGGCCAGACTCAGCACTACTGGTCAAGGTCACCGGAGGCCCCTCAGCACTGTGACCTGCGGCTCTGGATCGCAGCTCCTGGCTCCAGGCACGAATCCTTTGCTGGGACCTCAGACAGAACTTAACCTGCTCTGTGCACAGTTCCTTCCTGTGACCCGGGAAAACCTTGCAAGGTGGTCTGGAGAACTGACCTGGCTCCTCGGAGGGATCTGCTCCTCGTGGGCGCCCGCTAGACAGCCTGCTGGGAGCAGCTGGTGCTGACACCCTGCGGTGACGGAGGAGATCCCGTCAGCCCGGCCTACGGGACTCCCTCCCGCACCACCCCTACGCCAGGGGAGCAGCCCGTGAAGCGGGTGTTCCCAAGACTGCAGCAGGGCAATTCATAGCCAGTGCGACTTTTACACGAAACGTGCGGGCCTGGATTACAGACTACGTGCTGGAAATGTGCCCACGTTTGAAGATGAGCAAAACGTCAGAAAAAAAAAGAAGAGGAGAGGCGGGAGTGTTGGGGGGACAGGAGGGGAAGAGAGGAGAGGGGAGGGGGAGGGGAGGAGTGGAGAAAAGAGAGGGGGTACGGGGGGGGGGGAAGCGTCTGAGGGAGGCAGTGCTCAGGGTGAGGCCTGCAGGACTCCCGCCCCCGACGCCCCCGGAGTTTCAGGTGAGGGTGGGGTAGAACCAGGGGTCTAACCTACAGTCATCCCCAGGGGCCTTCTAGCTGCCCCGAGAAGGGCTGCTGGGCAAATGTTCTGGGGGCCGAGAGTAGAGTAGGGGCCTCCTCCCGCCGGGCCTGCTCTCTGCCTGCGCAGAACAGGTGGGAAGCCGGCCTGCTCCCCCCACGTGCAGGGGTCAGGGCCCCAGCTTCTCAGATGCTCCCTCCTCCTTCAGCCTGAGAGTCACATCCCATTCACTCACATGCACACACACACACACGCACACACATATACTGCTTACCCCCAACCCCTCACTCACTCAACCCCCAGCCTGCCTCCCTCAGCCATGACTTTTCCCTCTTAGGAGTTCCGTGCCTTTGGGGAGAGGGAGGGAAGCATGTGTTTCGGGTGACGTGCCCACTGACGTGGTCCCGGCCTGGTGGACAACGCCCCAGGCTCCCGGCTTGATATAAGCCTGCACGTGATCCTGGAAAAGGCAAGTGTTTTGGGAACAGTCAGGCCTGTGCCCTGGAGAGTCACGTGCCCCCAAACACCCAGAAGAGAAAGCTCACATCCCCGGTGCACCTGCCGAGCAGATGCCCCCTTGGGTGAAAGCGGGTCCCAGGGAGCCGGGGGCCTCGAGTTGAGACTCACCAGGACACTGGGGCAGATGCATCGGGCCTCCTGTGCCCCACGGTCCCAGGGCCACCCTCTCCTCCAGCCCGGGAAACAAGCCCCATTGTCCCAAGACTGGCCGCTCTTCCCCTCTTGGAGCATGTTCCAATGGCCTCCATCAATGCTCCCTGACGATGCAGACATCCGGTCATCTTGGGGTTGTGGGAGCTCCTCATGCTTTCCATTGAGAATGCGCTGGGTCCCCTAGTTGAGGAACTGGGGGCTGCGGGCTGGACATACATCCTCCGGCGTGCAATCGATGTCAACGTTCCAGAATGCGCTTCCCACGAGCCTTCCGTGAGCTATGGCCCTGCGTCCATTGGGTTGTCAAAGCCCCCGCCATGCCAGTCGGATCTGCTCTGTGTGTGGACCGCCTGCCTGGCACGTCTGAATCCTGGGGATGGTCCGACCCACGGCTCTCAGCGCTGTTGGTGCGGCTGGGGTCAGTCCCGTGCACAAGGCCAAGACGTGTATGCAAGCCACAGCAGCAGCTTCTGGAGCGGCCCTCTCCCCACAGCCCTCCCACAGCCTGCCTTCCCCTCCTCCAGCTAGAAACTTTAGCTTTCTGGGTCTGCCGTATACCTACCTCGAGCGTGTCTGTGCACCGGAAGGCAGAAATGACGGAGCGTCTACCCATGCCTTTCAGACGTATTCTTTCACGAAAGAGAAAGGAGAAAGACTTCCTCCCTCCCTCAAAGTTTCCCTCGGAGCGCTCTCTGTTCTTGCCTGGTACCTCATGCCAGGATCCGTGTTCCCGGAGGAAAGAAGGAAACAACGAGAAACTGACCACCGGGTCAGTCACACCCAGGACCATCTGGTCTCCTTCCAGACACGGCTGCTGCTGTGGCTTTTCTGTCTAGTGTTTGACCTGCATCCAGTGGGAGAGAAAGAGTGGATCGTGCTTCCTCCATCTTGACCAGGACCAGAACTGTCCTGGGGCTCACCTCCCACCCGGAAAGTTCTTAAGGTACTAACCCGAGCAAAGACCTTGGTGAAAATACAGCACACTCATGCAAATGATCAAAAGGCTGGTGGTGGGGGCGGGGGTGGGGACAACTATTATTTCAACATCACAGAATCGTGCAGGGAAGCTCAGCGCCCAAAGGGGGTTGGGTTCCCCCGCCTGGGTCCTCATCAAGTCTCTCCTCCTCACCTTCCCAGCAAGATGGCTGACGTGTGCATCTGTGATTTATATCCTTCTGGAGAAGCGAGATTACCACATGTACAAAACTATGCTGGGTAACTTTCATCAATATGTGCCACATTTTTTTTCAAAAATGTTTTCACATTTTATTTATTTTTGAGAGACAGGACACGAGTAAGGGAGGGGCAGAGAGAGAGAGACACAGAATCCCAAGCAGGTTCCGGGCTCTCTGAGCTGTCAGCACAGAGCCCGACACGGGGCTCAAACCCACCAACGTGAGATGGCGACCTGAGCTGAAGTCAGACGCTTAACCGATTGAGCCGCCCAGGCGCCCCCTGTATAAATAAACTTTAAAAAAGAAATAATGCCAACCAGCAATCTTCAAAAGTCACTTTTAAAGAGATGTCTCTGGATAAAGTGGCCAAATTGTCTCACAATTTCCTGTACTTAAATATGCGTGAGATTGCTAGCATCTGGGCTAAATGAGCAGCAGAACCGAGCACGATTTTCTTTTTTTTTTTTTTTAATTTTTTTTTTCAACGTTTATTTATTTTTGGGACAGAGAGAGACAGAGCATGAACGGGGGAGGGGCAGAGAGAGAGGGAGACACAGAATCGGAAACAGGCTCCAGGCTCTGAGCCATCAGCCCAGAGCCCGACGCGGGGCTCGAACTCACGGACCGCGAGATCGTGACCTGGCTGAAGTCGGACGCTTAACCGACTGCGCCACCCAGGCGCCCCTCCGAGCACGATTTTCAACCTATTTCTTTCAGACCAAATCGGGCAATTCGGGGGCTCAAAGCCCCAACCCATCATGTCCCCGGCACGGATTCGGGTTGTACCCGTGGCACAGAGAATTTTTAATGTCAGGTTGTATCATTTTGTGGGAGACCCAAAAGCACCCATAGCCAGACGGCTCTAAGCGCAAGATATTCTCCGCACACAGATAATCGAGGGAAGCCCTGGGGTCCACCGGGAGGTAGGTCTGTGACAGAGGTAACTCTGTGGCGGTCTGGCTCTGTGACGCTCTAACCGTGTGACTTTGGACGCGTTGGTTTCTCCGGGCCGGGTTTTCTCGTGACCTCAGCTGCACTGGGCCGTCGGGACAACGACATGAGACCCGCAGACTGTCTGTCTAACCCACTACAGGAGGGTAGTCTCACCTGACCGGCGGGGACCTACCGGCCTGAACAAAGCTCTGCAAAGCGAGCAGAAATGCCACATGCACAAGAGCCGAGGGCATGAGACGCACCTGCTTTACGGCTTCCCACCAAGTTCCGACAAGAATTTCTCTCTGACTGGCATTTGGGTGTCGTTCCTCCCTCCAGCCTCCCCTCCTCTCCTTCCGAGACATCTTCCCAGTCCCGTGCTTACGGCCCCCACCTCTACCCTCAGGCCCCCAGAAGCCAACCTAAGTGGGCACTTTCGGCCCCACGCAACTCAAAGCACATCTTTACTGGGAATGCTGGCCGCTCCGTGGCTTAGCGGTGCTGTGTGAACACGTTACAAGAACTGAGACTCTCCCAAGAGAAGGAAAGATCTACTTCTGTCAGTGCCCCAGGCTTGTGTCATCGAGGGGGCCGCCGGGACTGGTGGCTACTGGGATGCCCCAGTGGTTTTGTCAAATGCTGATGCCGTGACCAGACGCCTACAGCGAGGGGCCCAGCTGTCCCGGGAAGTGTCAGAGCCCCAGCTGGCAGGCCCAGAAACAGCTTCGAGGATCAAAGAAGCTCTGGAATGATCCAAGACGTAGAGACGAAGGAGGGTCACCTGTTCCTTCAAAGGGTCCGAAGGACCGCCCTGTTCAGGGAGGCTCGGAGGCTGTGCACTTAACCGAGAGGGCTAGATGGGGGCCCCAGTGTCTCCTGGTCCCCAGGACGCCCTCTGGGGCAACTGATCTCCGAAGGCCACACTGGCCGCTCTGGTTGCTGTCACCCTGTGCTCGGAAGGCGGGAGCAGTGAGTTAACACGGCAGGCTGGTTCTCTGCCAGCCAGGCTAGGGAATATTTGACCCAAATATCTCCCCAGTCCCAGCCTCCTGGTGATAAGCCGGCTCCAAGGGCATCCCAAGTTAGCTGAGCTTGTCCTAGGGCAGCCCCAGGGTACAGGTGCGTTTCCCTCCACAAGTCTCTGGTGAGGGGACTCCAGCCCCGTCAGGGACCCCCATTTCTGCTTCATTCTCCTGAAAGCCGCTGTCCTCCTCCTGTGCCACGGGGGCTGCAGTGGCACCGGGCTTCGCACTGTTCTCCCATCAGGAAGACGAAAGGAGGGGAGAGGAAAAGGAGCAGAGCTCCAGAAACGCCATCCCTCTCGTCGGCCCTGAGGCGGCAGGGACCGTTCAGAGACGTGCCCAGTGACCTCTGTCCCCAGGAAGGAAGGGAGTGAGGATGCCGGCTTGACCCCCCCCCACACACACACACCGCCCTTCGCTTAGAGAATGCAGGTGATTTCCAGTGGTATAGTTTGGCCACAGGACACTTTTTTTTTTTTGAACCTGAAAGAACTTTGCTAATATTTTAATAATAAGTAACAAATTTCAATCAAACATGCTAAAGGAAAGAGTGAATTGTCTACTTTATATTGAAAATATTAGAAAATTGTGTCTTGTGGAGATATTACCTCTGAAGAATATTCAGTCAAAAATGTAAAAATTAAAGGTATTATAGGGTTGTATAAAACAATTCATATACATGCTATGTTAACTTTCTGGTTTTTATGATTTCTGTGGTATTTTGCCAATTTAACTTTATAACTTGTAATACTTCATTTCTAATTTTAATTTTCTTTTTTTAATTATAATTTTATTTTTTTTTAATTTTTTTTATGAGATTTATTGACAAATTTGTTTCCATACAACACCCAGTGCTCATCCCAAAAGGTGCCCTCCTCAATACCCATCACCCACCCTCCCCTCCCTCCCACCCCCCCATAAACCCTCAGTTTGTTCTCAGTTTTTAGGAGTCTCTTATGCTTTGGCTCTCTCCCATTCTAACCTCTTTTTTTTTTTCCTTCCCCTCCCCCATGGGTTCCTGTTAAGTTTCTCAGGATCCACATAAGAGTGAAACCATATGGTATCTGTCTTTCTCTGTATGGCTTATTTCACTTAGCATCACACTCTCCAGTTCCATCCACGTTGCTACAAAGGGCCATATTTCATTCTTTCTCATTGCCACGTAGTACTCCATTGTGTATATAAACCACAATTTCTTTATCCATTCATCAGTTGATGGACATTTAGGCTCTTTCCATAATTTGGCTATTGTTGAGAGTGCTGCTATGAACATTGGGGTACAAGTGGCCCTATGCATCAGTGCTCCTGTATCCCTTGGATAAATTCCTAGCAGTGCTATTGCTGGGTCATAGGGTAGGTCTATTTTTAACTTTCTGAGGAACCTCCACACTGCTTTCCAGAGCGGCTGCACCAATTTGCATTCCCACCAACAGTGCAAGAGGGTTCCCGTTTCTCCACATCCTCGCCAGCATCTATAGTCTCCTGATTTGTTCATTTTGGCCACTCTGACTGGCGTGAGGTGATACCTGAGTGTGGTTTTGATTTGTATTTCCCTGATAAGGAGCGACGCTGAACATCTTTTCATGTGCCTGTTGGCCATCCGGATGTCTTCTTTAGAGAAGTGTCTATTCATGTTTTCTGCCCATTTCTTCACTGGGTTATTTGTTTTTCGGGTGTGGAGTTTGGTGAGCTCTTTATAGATTTTGGATACTAGCCCTTTGTCCGATATGTCGTTTGCGAATATCTTTTCCCATTCCGTTGGTTGCCTTTTAGTTTTGTTGGTTGTTTCCTTTGCTGTGCAGAAGCTTTTTATCTTCATAAGGTCCCAGTAATTCACTTTTGCTTTTAATTCCCTTGCCTTTGGGGATGTGTCGAGTAAGAGATTGCTACGGCTGAGGTCAGAGAGGTCTTTTCCTGCTTTCTCCTCTAAGGTTTTGATGGTTTCCTGTCTCACATTCAGGTCCTTTATCCATTTTGAGTTTATTTTTGTGAATGGTGTGAGAAAGTGGTCTAGTTTCATTCTTCTGCATGTTGCTGTCCAGTTCTCCCAGCACCATTTGTTAAAGAGGCTGTCTATTTTCCATTGGATGTTCTTTCCTGCTTTGTCAAAGATGAGTTGGCCATACGTTTGTGGGTCTAGTTCTGGGGTTTCTATTCTATTCCATTGGTCTATGTGTCTGTTTTTGTGCCAAGCCACAGGACACATTTTAATGATTCCACTGGACAACAAACCTGAATCAGTCACCTAACCCATTGACATGAAAGAAACACGGTATCGTTCCAAGGGGATTCCAGGCTGCCCTTACTGAATAGGAAAGCCGGCCCCACCACGGCGGTGGGTCCGTGGCCGTCCACACGGACGCCATCAGGGCAAGTCGGGGGAGAGGCGGGAGTTGGCCTCCCTCCCAGAGCCCGGCTAAAACCCCGGCCTGCCCGGGGCCCCGCTCAGCCCCAAAGCACAACAAGCTATTAGCGGCCCCCGGAGGCCCACCCGCCTCCTCGACCTTGCCGTGAGGAAGACCGATTACCAGTCCCTTCCCTCCCAGAGAGACCCACGCAGAAGAAAGACACCCGCAGATTCCCACCACAGACATGTGCACTCGGGTCCGCGGGGCTCTGACCGTCAGCAGACAAATTAGTTCCTTGTGGAGTCAATAACATTACCCCTGAATTTCCCAGAAGCGGGCCACTCAAGTGATCTACTCTGGAAACAATCGATTTTTCATTCCCCTTTCCCGCATCAGGAACTGTGGATGTCAAGCCACTCCGGGCTGCCTTCTCCTCTCCAACACCAAAGCCGTGGACCAGAAAAATCCCCAGGGAGCGTGCAGGGCTGGCTTCTGGGATTCCTTCACGGTGAGGAGAAGCGGCTGTAGCCAACTGAAGGTCAAGTGTTTGAAAAGAAAAAGCACACGGGCAGCCACTCCAGGCCGGGCCTCTGGCTCCGTTTCTGGTCATTTCTCTCTGCAGACTCCTGTCCCCGGCCAGAGTTCCACCGGCCACTTCTTTGTGTTGTGTTTCGTTTTGTTTTGGTCTTCTGTGGGGTTTTTTGTTGTTTTTTTCTTTTTTTATTTACATCCAAGTTAGCATATAGTGCAACAGTGGTCTCAGGGGTAGAACCCAGGGACCCATCCCAACACGTGTCCGCCCTGATGCCCCTGACCCATTTAGCCCATCCCCCGACCCACAACCCCTCCAGCAACCCTCAGTTTGTCAGAGAAAGACAACTATCGTATGACTTCACTCATATGAGGAATTTAAGATACAAAACAGATGAACATAAGGGAAGGGAAGCAGAAATAATATAGAAACAGAGAGGGAGACAAAACATAAGAGACTCTTAAATATAGGGACTCTTCTTAAAAATTCTTAAAACTTCAAGGGTAGGGGCGCCTGGGTGGCTCAGTCTGTTGAGCGTCCAACTTCAGCTAAGGTCACGATCTCGCGGTTCGCGAGTTTGAGCCCCGCGTCGGGCTCTGTGCTGACAGCTCGGAGCCTGGAGCCTGCTTCCGATTCTGTGTCTCCTTCTCTCTCTGTCTCTCTCTCTCTGTTTCGTTCTCTTTCTCTCTCTCTCTCAAAACGCGACCCCTTCACCCCAGCCAGCCCTGACTGAGACCCAATGACGCAAACACACACGCGTGCACACAAATGCACACCGTGCACACACACTGACACACGGGACAGTGTGGGCAAACCCATGCACGGCACGTAGACACGCACACTTGACCCCGGCCGCCCGCACCCTCCAGCCGACCACAGAGAGGCCGCCCCTGCTCGGAACAACCCGGCCCGAGCCCCTTCCCGCAGCGCCCGAGGTCACCGGGACCTGTGGGAGGACCCCACATCGCCCGGCACTGAGTGGCAGCGGTCAGGCGGTCACCAGAGAGGTCATCTACCTTCCCGCTGTTCCTGCCCAGCCCCAGCACGCTCAGCTGCCCGGACGCTTGCGCACACCAGAATAATCGTGCCTGCTGCCATTTCTGGAAAGGGTGTCGCGCCCCAGAGCACGTTACACACCTCACCTCCCCTCATTCTCACAGCAACCCGGGAGGCAGGCGGGCAGCCGCTCACGACGCTGGCCTGCTCCAGAAAGATCACAGGTGGACCTGGTCCCCAAGGAGACTTGGACACCCACAGCCCCAGGTGGGGGCCACGTGCCACGGCCACGCTCCGGCCACACCTCGGGATGTCACTTCTGCTTGGGCAGCGAAGGGCGGTGGGCGGCCGGCCTCTGGCGACCGGGGGGAGGGTCAGACCATCTTCGGGAACTCCAGCCCCTCGCCTGGAGTGCGCCCACGCGGGTTCAACCCCGCCACCGATGCGTTTTCCCCGTTGCTATTGCTTACTTTGGGGGAACGTTTCAAGAAGTCGTTCCAGTTGGCTCGGCATGGCTGCCAAGGATACAGGGCCATCTTGCCCTAGGGCCTCCCTGCCCCAGTCCAGTTATGGAGGGCGTGTCTAAGCATTCTCCCAAATTCCTACTTCGCGGACGCATTTCTGACAATAAATGCAAGTCTGGTCGTGTGACCTCCACAACCAAATACTGAGGCACCCACCATGCTCCGCGTGTGCTGGGTCTGAAGACCCAAAGGATGTCCAGAGCCACTGAGGGGCCCGAGGGTGACCACTCCCTTGGGTAAGCTCCATGGGGCAGAGTCCCATGAGCAGTCCATGAAGATTTCTTGTTTTCTTAGCCCTAAGAGATTTATTAATGCATTCTTGTTTTATACTAAAGGATCTCAGGTACCTTGAGTTATTTATTACACTGGCCATTGGTGTCAAAATTTGTGTTCAGTGCAAAGAACAATAATCAAAATGTTTCTTGCCTCTCTAAATATTAAATCTGAGTATTGATGCTACCGAACAGACACTGTAGAAAGAAAGCTCACTAAGAAAAATAATGTAATCAGAAATGAAGTCTCACTTAACATCCATTCTAGGGGCACCTGGGTGGCTCAGTAGGTTGGGCGTCCGACTTCGGCTCAGGTCGTGATCTCACAGCTCGTGGGTTCGAGCCCCACCTCGGGCTCTGTGCTGACAGCTCGGAGCCTGGAGCCTGCTTCCGATTCTGTGTCTCCCTCTCTCTTTGCCCCTCCCCTGCTTGCACTCTGTCTGTCTCTCAAAAATAAATAAACATTCAAAGAAAAGCCATCCTAAACCAGTTCCCCAGAGAAAATGTAATTCCCACAGGACCCAGCAATTCCACATCTGGGTACACACCCAAAAGAAGTGAAAGAAAGATCTCCAAGAGACGTCTGCACACTCATGTTCACAGCAGCATTATTCACAACAGTCAAAAGGTGGAAACAACCCAAGCGTCCAGTGGCCAGATGAACAGATAAACAAAATGCGGTCCATCCACACAGCGGAATATCCTTCGGCCTTCAAAATGGAAGGAAATTCTGCCACGTGTCACAGCGTGGATGAAGCTTGAGGACGTTACGCTCGGCGAAAGAGGCCAGACATAAAAAGACAAGTACTGTGTGACTCCACTTACAAGAGATCCCCAGAGTCGTGAAACCAACGGAGACAGGAAGTAGACGCTGGGCCCCAGGGGCCGACTGGGAAAGAGTGGCTGGTGTTTACTGGGGAAAGAGTTTTAGTTTTGCAAGATGAAGAAGTTCCAGAGATCGGCCGCACGACAACATGACTTTACTTGATGCTGGTGACCCGCTCCCCTAAAAATGGCTTAGACGGGTGGGGGGGCGCCTGGGTGGCTCAGCTGGTTGAGCATCTGACTCTTGATGTCGGGTCAGTTCGTGAGATCAAGCCCCACGTCGGGCTCTGTGCTGACAATACAGAGCCTACTTGGGATTCTCTCTTTCTCCCTCTCTCTCTCTCTGCCCCCCCCCCCCCCCGCTCTCCTGCTCTCTCTCTCTCTCTCTCTCTCTCTCTCTTCCCCCCCTTTCAAAAGAAATAAATAAGCTTTAAAAATTATATTGAAAAGTGACTAAGAGGGGCGCCTGGGTGGCGCAGTCGGTTAAGCGTCCGACTTCAGCCAGGTCACGATCTCGCGGTCCGTGAGTTCGAGCCCCGCGTCAGGCTCTGGGCTGATGGCTCGGAGCCTGGAGCCTGTTTCCAATTCTGTGTCTCCTTCTTTCTCTGCCCCTCCCCCATTCATGCTCTGTCTCTCTCTGTCCCAAAAGTAAATAAAAAAATGTTGAAAAAAAAAAATTAAAAAAAAAAAAAAAAAAGAAAAGTGACTAAGATGGTAAATTTTGTGTTCTGTGGAAGAAACACAAGGGGAAGAAAGGGACCCCATCTTGGCGAGCACATCAGCTGTCATTTCCCTGCCAACGGCCCTGAATGTGTGAGTTTTGCCCACACCTAAAGCCTCTTCAAGGGGGGATGGCATCAAAGGCGTGAGATGGATGTTGGGATGTCCTGTCTTGCCATCAGCACTTGGATTTTTTTTTTTTCAACGTTTATTTATTTTTGGGACAGAGAGAGACAGAGCATGAACGGGGGAGGGGCAGAGAGAGAGGGAGACACAGAATCGGAAGCAGGCTCCAGGCTCGGAGCCATCAGCCCAGAGCCTGACGCGGGGCTCGAACTCGCGGACCACGAGATCGTGACCTGGCTGAAGTCGGACGCTTAACCGACTGCGCCACCCAGGCGCCCCGCAGCACTTGGATTTTTAACAGCCCACCTTGGGGACGTCAGTCCCAGATAAATAAATAAGCCAGGAAGCAGAAATCATGAATACCAACACAACTCGGTAGGTAGTGTGATTCGCAATAGCCCCAAAGTGGAAGCGGCCGGAGCGTCTACCAGCAGAGAAGCAGGGGCCCCCAGACGAGCGGACGGGGCCCCACGACAAAACGGAGCGAAGCCCTAACACACAGCGCGGACGGACCTTGAAAACATGGCTCTGAGTGAAAGGCCACATCTTGCTTGATTCCAGGTATATGAAATGCTCAGAAAAGGCAAAAAAAAAACCCTGGAGACAGGAAGCCAAGTAGAGGTTGCCTAGGGCTGGGGAGGGGGAGGCAGAAATCTCAAGGCCTTGCAGGTCGTGTCCCAGGGCAACACAAAGGCTCTAAAACTGGCTCAGGGTGACGTTTGCACAACTCCGCAAAGGAACTAAAATCGTTCAACTAGATACTTAAAATGGGTGAACTTTATGGAATGTGAGCAATAACCAAATAAATCTGGGTGGTTTTTTTTTCAAATTTTAGATTAAAAAGCATGTATCAACACGAGCACAGTCAATGCAAACATTGTGTCTCTAGGTGACTCTTATCCGGTGGAGGAATATGTCCCACCTGCTGGCCGCTGTCCGATGCTGTGGCTCTGTCTTCGTGTCCAGCCAGAGGCCAGCACCCCAGGTTCCCCTCTGACTGCTCACCATGAGCACTGGGCACTCGTGCTGGATCCAGAAGCTTCCTCATATTGACATCTGAGGGGGCGCGGGACGGGACATGTGGCTGTCCTTAGCTTCTGTCTTCAGAGAGCCACACACCCGGGCCACATCGCCATATTCTCTTGGCAGCTTGAGAAATGGAGCCAACCAGTGAGTATTTAATATTATCCCCTCGGCTCGTACGGGGTGAGCGTATAGGAATCATTCATACTTACGAGTCGTTCATCTTTCAAGATTAACCATTTTTCTTTTGCAAAGTCTCTGTTGAAGGCGTACCTACAACTGACATTTCTCTCTGCCCGTGAGGTTCTAGTCGTCATCTGTTAGATAAGAGGAACGACGGATTCATTCGTTAGATGAAAGTCAATGAACTTGTCTCCTCGCCAGGACACCCAGAGCGGATTCTACGGGGGCCACCGAAGGACGTCCAAAGAAATAAAATTTCCTCTCTGCTCCTTTTAATGAAATTCTTTCTGTTTTGATTTTTCTTTTTTTTTTTTAATTTTTTTTTCAACGTTTATTTATTTTTGGGACAGAGAGAGACAGAGCATGAACAGGGGAGGGGCAGAGAGAGAGGGAGACACAGAATCGGAAACAGGCTCCAGGCTCTGAGCCATCAGCTCAGAGCCTGACGCGGGGCTCGAACTCACGGACCGCGAGATCGTGACCTGGCTGAAGTCGGACGCTTAACCGACTGCGCCACCCAGGCGCCCCTGTTTTGATTTTTCAAGTTAGTACAAAGATGCCTGATTACGTTGGAGGGTTCGACGGGTACCGTGTCCCCGTTACCGATGGGCATCCCCAGGCACTCGTGAGACAAGTACCATGGCTGTGGGCCGTGAAGCGCTTGACCTCCGAGGCTCAGCCTGAAGCGGTCCAAGGACAGGCTGGGGAAGGCGCACTCCACGAAGCCCCCTCCTCTGCCTGCAGGCTGAGAGGAGAAACCTTCCAGAGCGCACACGTTCGGAATTCCGTAAGGGAACGCAAGTCCGTCTGCTGTGCAGTGTTTCTTCTTAGAAAGCCTGGAGAAGGGGCGCCTGGAGGGCTCAGTCGGTTGAGCTTCCGACTTCGGCTCAGCTCATGATCTCACAGTGCGTGAGTTCGAGCCCCGCATCGGGCTCTGTGCTGACGGCTCGGAGCCTGGAGCCTGCTTTGGATTCTGTGTCTCCCTCTCTCTCTGCCCCTCCCCAGCTCATGCTCTGTTTCTCTCTCTCTCTCTCTCTCTCTCTCTTTCTCAAAAATAAATAAACATTTAAAAAATTATTTAAAAAAAAAAGCGTGGAGAAGAACAGGACACACACACCTCTTGGCTAAGGCAATGATGTTTAAAAAGTTCTGCATGGGGGCACCTGGGTGGCTCAGTCGGTTGAGCGTCCGACTTCGGCTCAGCTCATGATCTCATGGTCTGTGAGTTCAAGCCCTGCATCGGGCTCTGTGCTGATGGCTCAGAGCCTGGAGCCTGCTTCGGATTCTGTGTCTCCCTCTCTCTCTGCCCCTCCCCTGCTCATGCTCTGTCTCTCCCTGTCTCAAAAATAAATAAAAACATTAAGAAAAAAAATTTTTTTTAAAGTTCTGCACGTAAGCCAGGGTGCCAGCTGGTGGAGAGGGCAGGAAGAGGTGACGATCCAGGAGAGGCTCCTGGTTACCCCCACCCCCAGGGCCGATGCCACCGGCCACGGCAACTCAGCAGAGCACCCTACTTGCATCGGCATGGAATTTTGTTTGGAGAGATGGTCCTGTTAACATAACTAGAAGAAAACATTTACAATCCTACCGGGGATGTGTGACGTATAGAGTACAGGTGACCTGCCCCCCGCCTGCCCCATCCCTCCAGCCCCTCCGTCCGTGGAGACCACGCACCCAACATTTCAGGCCAGGGCAAAGCTCAGAGCTGTCTCCTGACCTCCCCTGTGTGGAAGCTGCCAGCACAGGTAGTGACGGTCAGCTGGTGACCCGGGCAGTACCCAGGACGCAGGCCAGTCCCCGACAAGACAGATAACATTGACACGTGTCACTTGCCGAGGGACAGGGGCATGTGAAGTGCAGCTGGGCAGAGAGTGAGGAGCAGTGGAGAAGCTCATGGGTCCCATGTCCCCAGCACATCCTGGGGCGCCGTCCTGTGCCCTCCCTCAGCAGGATGTCCCGGGGGAAGTGCCTGGTCAGCTGTGTCCACCCACATGGCCTGTGTGCACCCGCCGTCCCTCCCAGGGCGCCCCCAGCCCGCACCCCATGTGGACGGACCCGGTCTTACTCGACCCTCGCCTGCACCCGGCAGGGTGAGCACGCACGTCTCTGAGCCTTTCTCTCAAGTTGTAACTCTCCTGCCCCGTGGTGGCCCTCCCTCCTCAGCACGCCCGGCTGGGCGGCCATCTCTGCTTGTGCTCCCGAGGTTCCTCCCAGCCCCGGATGATCGACATTCCCCGAACCCCTTCCATGCCACGCTCCCTGGAGGGTCTCATCCGCTCTCCTTCCTATGACTCAAAATACCACCTACACGCTGGCAACCTCAGATGCCCACCTTCTGTGCAGACGTGTCCCCACACTGCACACTTACCTGCTCAACTGCCAACCGGACATCTGCACCCAGGAGCTCTATGGCCAGCCCCCAAAGGGACCCCGTGCTGTCCCCTCCTTCGCCGGATCTGGGCTGGTCAGCAGAAGGCGTGGGAGGGGAGCTCGCAGCTCCTGAGTACCCAGGGAAGAGGTCTAGCCCTTGGAGAGGCCATGTGCAGAGGCCCCGCGAGTCCACAGAGACAGAGAGAGGCCCGGCCGCCCCCGTGTCCAGGCCAAGCTAAGCCTCCGGCCACCCCCCAAGGCACCTGACTCGAGCCATCTTGGACGTCCGGCCCCAGCAGCCAGCAGACTGTAGCCACACGAGACCCCAGCCAGACCGGCCCAGGAGCCGACAGGCTCTTCCAGGCTGCGCACAGAACTGCTGCCATTTTCAGCCTAGAAGTTGGGTGGTTTCTTTATGCAGCAGTAAATATCTAAAAGGAAATCCGTACTGGGTCTCCTGATTTTCCTCTCCAAGCTGGTCCTACCCCATCGTCCCCCCAGCAAACGACACCACTGGTCTCCCGGGTGATCATGCCCCAAACCTGTGTTCCTCTCTCTTTCCAGTCCTCTCTCTCTGTCCCAGCACAGCACACCTTCTCCGAAATAGAGCAGGGCTTCTTTTTTTTTTTTTAAGTTTATTTATTTCTTTTGAGAGAGAGATCGAGACATCACAAGCTGGAAGGGGCAGGGAGAAGGAGGAAGAGAATCCCAAGCAGGCTCTGCGCTGTCAGCACAGAACCCAATGCGGGGCTGGATCCCAGGAACCGTGAGGTCATGACCTGAGCCAAAATCAAGAGTCAGACGCTCCACTGACGGAGCCGCCCCGGCGCCCCGAGAAACAGCTTCTTCCTCCCCTCCTTCTCTTTCCCTTCCCCCAGCAAGTCTCTGCCCATAGCTCCTCGTCTTCTTAAAGTTGAAACCAGATCTGGTCAGTCCTGCTTGAAATCCCCTAATGGATTTTCTTGGTCTTGGGTAAAACCCAAGCCCCTTAACGCAGCCGCCGTGGCCTGACGGGGCCGCTCCTGGTCCCACAGCGGTATCTGCCACCGCCGACCCTTCCTTACTTCCTCCCTCCACCCTACCTGCTCCCTCTGCTTAGAACTTCTTGGGGCGCCTGGGTGGCTCAGTCGGTTAAGCAGCCGACTTCGGCTCAGGTCACGATCTCACGGTCCGTGAGTTCGAGCCCCGCGTCGGGCTCTGTGCTGACGGCTCAGAGCCTGGAGCCTGCTTCGGATTCTGTGTCTCCCTCTCTCTCTGACCCTCCCCCGTTCATGCTCTGTCTCTCTCTGTCTCAAAAATAAATAAACGTTAAAAAAAAATTTTTTTAGAACTTCTCCAACTTCTCCTCACTTGGCTTCCCGCCCCAGGTTCAGCGGCTCAGACAAGCCTCCTCCCACCCACCCAGCATCAGCAGGTACTGCCTTCGCCACCCCACCCCCCACCCCCTGCCACGACCCTGGGCTCAGTAGACTCCTAGGACTCGCCAAGGTGTAAGATTTGTTGTCGGCGCCCTTTTCTTCCATCACGTCCTCTCCACAGGGCCTACGGTCCACCGGGGAGGGCCCTAATATTTCCACGCACGTGACAACCGTAGCCCCCGTGTGTGCCTGGCACTCTCGTTTGATGGGTGAACGCGTGGGGCTGAGAGCTAAGCGATGCACGTGACGAGTGGACAAAAACTAAGAAAGATTGGCCTCCCTCTTTAGAAACGAATTGTAAGCATCAGAAGGGGCTTGGCATAGCTCCTGTCATCTGCGAAGGCTCCACGAGGCTACAAGAAACGGAGCGGCGTGGCGGGCGGGGGCGGGGGTCACGTAAGCTTCCGGGGAAGGCAGTGAGGAGGTCTTAATTCAACAGAGAACGAGGCAGAGCAGGGCAGGACGAGGGGGCCCCGGGAGGCCCATGGAGTTCTGGAATTACTGTCACGGTGACCTCCTTTGAGCCGGCACCTGACAGGCCCAGCAGTGCAGAAATTGCATATTATGTTTATTTCGTAAGCATAACGCAAGCTGCTTTGGGACAGAAACAAAAACAGTCATTAACCTGCATCTCGGCTGATCCAAAATCAATACGTGCTACGTTACCCAACTCCAGATGGCCCATCAGCCCCGCAGGCTTGTTGTCATTGCCTCGGTGATAACTGAGGACAATAAAAAGAGGTTGTCATTACCCAATCGATAACACTAGGGCTCTTTTCCAGCATCCGGCGCCGAGGCTCGCTCTCCTTGCCTCGGACCCCAACACAGGCCTGTGGTCAGCTCACTAGGCCCCCAGATGTCGCTGCTTTCCCACACCTGCCCCACCTGCCCAACCATTTCCAGCCTTGAACCCCGTGTCCCCAGAAACGTCTGGGTCTTTGGATTCTCTGTGCCTGCTGACCACGTAAAGCTATTGCATGTGTATGAAGTGTGTTTGGATGTAAACGAGAAGGACTCCAGGGCAGTAGAAATATTTATGGTTCTATGTTGATGACCATCCGGTCGCCTTGCTACAATTTCAGTCCTATCTGTGAGTCCAGCGAGTAGCTTATGTGGAAATGGTCCCAGGAGACAGAGAGTTCGGCCCTCTACTCCGATGTCACCACAGCATTTGAGCACAAGGAGAAGAGATAATAGATAATTAGACAGATAATAACCGCAGCACCACTGTGACAGCATGGCGGTATTTCCCCCCGCTTGGCCGGGATTTTCACTCTTTCCCTGCTGATCATCTTTGGTTCCTTGGGCACACAAGGGAGCGAGGAATTGACTGACAGGAAAACAAGAGCGGTCGGCACCCAAACAAAGCCCCCCGTGCCGGCCGCCCTAAAAGCAGAAAACTCAAGCACTAGCAAATCAAGACTCTGATGGTGGGCAAGCTCGGGCCTCGGCCTCAGCTGGAAACCGACCAGGATCTTGCAAAGATCGTTTGTGATCTTCAGCCACGCAAACGAGTTCCAGAAAGATCTTGAGGCCAGAAAGCATCTTGGGGAGGGGGTGGGGGGGTGGTCCGCTGTACCTCGAGGTAAAATTGATCCCTCTAAAGCAAGAGCTGCTCGGACATGAATATTTCTAAGGCTTCCTTCTAATTCCTTTCATTGCAAAGCAAAGCCGTTCAGCCCGCCCTGGTCGGCCTTTTATTCACCCAAAAACGCTTGAGTGTCATTGCTGTCCCTCCTGATGCTCGTTTTTTCCTTTCTTTGCCATCCCGGATAAATTAGCAATGTTCAGTTAATAAAAACTCCCCTAGAGCGCCCACAAAGTGTGGAAGAATCCTAGGGTAGTAAACGCTTCAGGTGTGAGAGGCCGGACTCCTCCCCCATGGAAAGGGAGGCGTCTAGGTCTCCGGCCCCGACCCCAGGACTCCATCCGAGCCACTCCAGGCCCTCGTCCTCCCAGTCCCGGGACGTCCGGCCTCTGGCACCCCCACCCTGGCCACGCCCCCCCAGAGCCTCCCCGGGGAAGGGCCACACACCCCCTTACCCCGGCCCTGCCTCTGCCCCAGCTGTCCCACCTCAAAGCTGAGATCTCCAGCGAGAAGCGTAACTTGATGCGATTTCACTTGTTCATTAAAAATGAATTTGTAACCACACTTTCTGCAGGCTGGCCGCCCTGGAGGCCACTGCGCCTAAGAGCTCCGTTTCTGAAGTCTCCCACTCTCAGAAACACGGCTTCCGACCATCAGAAATCGAGGCGTTGTATTGAGGGCACAGGGCACTTTGTGGGTGGTTGTATCACACAGGCGTGGCCGATCCGCATCACTACCTCAGGAGCCACCTGCGGCTGACCCGCTTCCCTAACCCCTGCTTCCCGTGTGTGGCAGAGACAAGGCCGTGGGCACGCACAGGTCCACTTCTCCAGCACGCTGCTGGACCGTGATCCCGAGCCTCCTGTGTAGAGCTGTGTGGTAGTTCCTGCAGACGAGGTGTGCCTCCCAACCGATCCAGCATCCGTCCCACCCTCCACACCCCTCCTCCCATCCTCCACACCCCTCCGCTCTGCCTCCTGGATTCGGACCTGGATCCCCAGCAGGCCCTAGAAGATGGCAGAACCCTCCCACACAGAAGGGTCACGGATCCACGAATAACTACGTGGGTGCCGCACCCCCGCCCACCCTCCGCCAGCCCTCCGCACACAGGGATGTGAGCCAGATGTCCCCTTCTATCGTGGGACCCCGCTAAGCTTCGGGCTCATTGGTGAAAGCCAAGCACACTGGCCGGTCAGCGTGGCATCCACCTCGTCCCCGAGAGGGCCTCCAGGGACCCGTGCGGAACGAAAGGAGTCACTAGGACAGCTGAGAACAGAATGTCTCTGTTTGCACCACGTATGTGGGTCCGTAAGGGCAAACCAGATCAATCACGAGCTCCAAATATCAGGCCCCATAGCTGATTTGGTGATCAGGGGACTCCCACTCATCCTCAGGACGGTGGCCTGGAGGAGACTCTCAGCCCGAAGCAAACGGGACTCGATCCGCAAGGAGGTGGCCAGACGGCAGAGGGGAGATGCGTTAAGGAGGGCACAGGTGCACCTGCCCTCTGGCGCGGCCCAGCCTCCGAGGCCCTCCCGGGCGGCCCCACGTCCAGGCGGGGCCTTCTCACGACGTCCTGCTCACCCAAGGTCTGGACTAAACTTGCTCTAGTTGGCAAAAGTCCACCAACTGCCAACACGCGCTGTCCTCACTTCCCCTCCAGCCTAACCTTTAGACAGCGGACGGGAGAGAAGTTACACACGGCACACAGGCCCTGCTTGGCAGAGAAGAGGGGCAGAGAGCCAGGGACATTTGCCAGGAATCCCAGCCAATCCCAGGGCCGGCAGTTGGGGAGGCAGTTCAGGGTATGGGACGGGTGGAAAGGGGGGTGAGACCTGAGTGCTTGGGGTGTTGTTGAGCGTGCTCGCAAGCAGGCTGTGCTGGATCTGCGGGTCCTCGCGCGGGGAGAGGGTCTGGTAAACAGACCCTTGGGACACCGCGGGAGGACCGCCGTTAGGCATGTGTCCCTGTGCAATCAGAGCGCGGAGGAAAAGGCTACCGAAGTCGGCCTGCAGGTGGTCGGGGAGGCTTCCTGAGAAGGCGGGCGGACGCGCTGGGGGTCCCGCCCACCTTTCCTGGGAACTACACGTCCTGGAACACGTCGCCGTCTCTGCCCTGGGCTGTGCAGGCAGGCCAGCCCATTCCCGGGGCGGCCACGGGGCCGGGAGCCCAGCTCAGCCAGAGATGGGGACAAGGGTGAGGTCACAGGGAAAACACCCCTCTCCCGGCCCCCTCGCCTCCCAGAGGGAACGCTTGCCCCCGAGGTCCCAGTGCTGAACGCCAGGCACCCATGGTGGCGACGGTCCCCTCCCCACACCCACCAGTGCTTCCGGAAGCAGCCTCTAAGGGAAGTCTGAATCTCCAGCTCTGGTCTCTGGAACCCCAAGTGTCAGATGTGACGGGCTCACCACACACCACCCCTGCGTGGGGACCCACGTCCAGGACTTGAGAACGGGCCTGGCTATGAGACGGAATCGGGGAAAGGGCATGTCGCACAGAGACGGGTGTGCAGGCCTCAATCCCGCCCGTGTTACGAAAGCCTGTGTCTACACAGAGATGGCCCGAGGAGATACACGACATCCTTGTTATGGTTTTTATCGGCTCCCAGACGGGAAGGAGGCTGGGCAGAGCCGTGGCGCGTCCGTACGCGGAACCCCACGAGCAGAAAGAAGGAACCGACCACGGATCTGTGCCGGCATCCCACGACGCGTCAGAAACACGCGGAGAGAAATCGGTCCCGCGCAGAAGAGCGTGTGCTCCACCCCTCCGGCCCATGACGGGCTGGGAGAGGCAACGCTCACAGCAGACGGCGGGTGCCTCTGGGGGTGAGGGCAGAGATCGGCCGGGCAGGGGCGTGAGGGAACTTTCTGGGCGACGGGCATGCTTCGTATCCTGGTAGGGTTTGGATGAGGTGGGGGCGGGGCGGGCGTCAGATTGTGTTGTTAAAATAGAGACATTTCACTGAATGTATCTTGTCCCCACAAGGAACCCGCACAAATATTAACCCCAGTTAATGATGTGTGGGCGGGGCTGTCTACTGGTAACAGCGGCCTCCCGTCCTGGGCAGGAAAACGTAAGATGGATGGCCGAGTGACCGAGGGACAGAGACAGGAAGTGGCGTGCGATGAGGCAAATGCGGGGAAGGGGAATCACAGAATCCGGGGGTGCAAAGAGGGCGTCCGCGGCACAGCCGTGCCGACTTTTCCACCTGTTTGAGGGTTGTCGTAATGAAATGTTTTCCCCCGTCTTGACACATGACGTGGGTGCTTTCTCGTGCTTGCTTCTGCTTGCGTGGGCCTCCCCCACCGTGTTCGTAAGATCCTGGATGGCCTCTGGGCTCGCCGAGCCAGCGTGGCCCCCCCGCTGGAGCCGCCCGGTCCCCCCGCAGGACCGCCCAGCCGCGAGCAGCAGCCAGTTCTGGGCCAGAGGCGGTAATGAGCTCCAGAGAGCACATGGGCCGCCCGCCCTGCTAGTGGGGCCCCCTGCACACAGCTGCCTGCCAATGGGGCCCGGCCACCTTGGCGGAGCAGACAGCTGGGGACGGGCGTCCCTTCCCAGAGCCGGCCCCGGGCAGCCCTGGCCGCCAGCACAGCGCCCGTGGGCCCCGGATCCCACAGCTACAGCTCCGGCCAGCCCACACCCGCGAGCCTCGGGGCCGGGGGGGCCGGGGGCCACCTGGCCCCACTCACCCGGGAAGAGGAACAGAAGCTCGCCAAGCCTCAGTCTTCTGTGACATGCACTCACTCTGTCCACGGGTCCCACAGAGCTGCTCCCGCACGCCCGCCCCTGTAATGTTAAAGGGACAGTTTACGCAGAGTGACCAGTCGTGCCGGACACAGGGTGCGTCCCCATTTCGTCCCGGAGACGCAGCGGTGGGTGATGTGTGACCCACGGTGCCCAGGTGTGGACGCTGGGTGCAGGCCGTCCCCTGGGGCTGCTAACAGGTGCTCCAGGCGGCGGGATCCCCGGCCCACGCTCGCAGCTCCTTCCCGCCCACCCACAAAAGGCCCCTGAGCCCAGCCTTGTGATAACTCCTGACTCGAAGGAGCTTTCCCAAGCCCCCGCCCCCCCCAGCCTCCGGATCCTCTCAGGCTGCAGGAGTGGCTGTGCGGTAGCCAGAGCGGCCTGAGGGTCCAGAGACCTGCTACTGACCCCAGAACCTTCCAGAACCCTTTTCATCCCAGCTCAGCCATCCTGTGACTGTAATTTGCTGTCCTGAACCAGATGATACCCAAGCAGCTACCAGCAGAGCAGATGCCTTCACACGCGTCCCTGCACCCTCGGGCTCTGGGGGCTCCCGTCCCTAAAGGGTCTGATGACCATGAACTGAGCCGGTCTCCCCCACCTGCAGAGACAACACTGGCCTGGCCATGTGGCTTGAGCCTGTCTCTCTGGGGCTCAGGGTCTCTCCAGAAGGACAGTGCCAGCCCAGGACCAGTGGACGTGGGGGCCGGCTTCACAGGGCGAGGAATGGACCCGAGATCCTGAGTTTTGAGCCGTGGTTTCGGGCCACCCAGAGCAGAAGCCGACAGGGGAGTCCAGGGGTGCCCGTCCAGGCCTGTGCTTCCGTTCCCCACAGCAGGTGCCTCTGGCCTCACTCAAGTCTGCGCACGGAGCTGGTGGGGGGACCCCCTGTCACTTTCATTACGGGGGTCTCCTCAGGACCTTACTTCCTCCTCTGCCCCCAGCCCGAGCTGAGAGGCCTCAGAAAGGCAGTATCAATTGGAGTGCAGGGTCTCTGGGACAGCTCTGGGACAAGGTCAGAGCACGGAGACGAGGACTCGGGCAGCTGAGGGGGGAGAGCAGCAGGTCGGCTGGGCTCAGAGTGGGTGTGCAGGGCCTGCGGTCGGCCGGGCGAGCAGCCCCCCTCCCGGGGCCCCTTCCGAGGCACAGGTAGGGGGATTCTTGGCTGTTTGGGAGAAAGAACAGTTCTAAGAGAAGTGAATAAAGGGGCAGGGAACTCAGGAGGACCAGCAGGTGCACAGACCAGGACATGCACCGGCCACAGGTCCCAGGGCTGCATGACTCACGAGCAGTGTGGACGGGACACCGGACCACAAGCCCCCGTGGGCTCTGAGCAGACGGTCTGCAGTCCTCTGCTTCCTCCAGCAGCAGGAGAGTGCCCGTGCCATCACCCCGTCCCTCGTCCTGTCTCTACGGGGCCTGCGATGACCCCGAACATCAAGTCCGGTCCTCCTGGGAGTTCCAGAACCCACCCCCATTCACAGGTGAGGACTCCCAGGGGGCACCACCAGGCGGCCAGCAGGTGCCAAGGCCCTGGCCTCTGTCTGAGCCACCTCTCCCTGTACGCTGGGCTCCCCCCGACCCATCACCAACCAAAACGGAAGGGTAAACAATAAAATCCCATCCGTGTTAGAGGTGGGCCAGAATCCGCACATTCCAAACCCTCTCCTCGTCCCTCCTGGGACCCAGCATCACTGGGGCTGGACCCAGGAGCAGCCCACAGAGGGGTGGGCGAGGTCCACATGGCCACGAGCCCTCCTCCTGTGCACGGAGACCCCGTCCCTGCAGCTCTAAGGTTCCTTGAATCAGGACAAACCCCCCACCTGCCCGCACCGCCCAGGACTCCAGCTTCCCCACAAAAGGAGCCCCCGTGCGTCTCCTTCCTGGGGTCCAGCCTAATCCTTGTCAGAGATGCGCACAGGCTGAGCCCTGCCCAGCTGCCCTGCGAGGTGCAACGCCCACCGGGCAGATTCCAGAGCCTCCAGCCCCACGGGCTCGGCAGAGGCCGGGCAGGGGCCGAGAGGCTGCTAAAAATGGCTGTTTCGCCCGTCCCAGCCTAAAGAGGTTCAGGCCGACATTCCTGTCATAGTTGAGAGAGCTCCAGGACCCATCCAGGCAGCTGCTCTCCTCCGCAGCCTCCCGGCCGCACCCAGGCCTCGGCGCATTCCTGACCCAGATCAGGAGCGGTTCCTGCTGCACACGGGGGATGGGGTGGGGGGCCCTGTGTGGGACATGCATCCCATCTGTCACCTGGCTGCCGAGAGGGGGAGACTCCCTCCGGGGTGTGTGACCTTGGATGCCAGGCTTCCCACGTACAAACGGTTTCCTTGTGGAAGGTAGTAAGGGCCCGCCCTGCCCACCGACGGAGGGTTCTCCTGCCTCCCGTGAACCTCCACTGCTCCGGCCGAGGAGGTTGTGTCTGCAAGGCCATGCAACTTCTACCCCCCGGCGAACACGGGTCCCCCGAGCACTGGCCGCCAGGCTGGGAGGAAGCCCAGTCAGCAGCTCCCAGCCCGGCCCAGGCCACGGCTCTGTGGGCAAAGTGCATCCGGGCCACCAGGGCCCCGGCTGGCCCGTCCCCTTCGGGGTGTCTGCCCACCATCCCTGCCTGAACCCCCGGGCCTCCGAATCCAGCCCCGCAGTGAAATGAGGCTCGTTTCGTGCCACCGGTATGGGGTGGGCGGTGGCTCAGCGTCCGGTGGCTGGACCTGTGAGTGTCTCCCCTCCAGCGGGCGTCCCACAGGCTGGGAGCTCTCCCAGCCGAGGGGGGGAAGCAGTGGATGTGTGCTGTCCCCCCAGGGAGGCCAGACTCCAGAAGAAGGAAGCAAACGTACGAATAACCTGCCACCCACCAGATCCCCAGCCCTGAGTGGAACAAGAGTTGCATGCTGGCCCCCACTCCCCCACAGCCCACGGCCAAGGGCAGGGCCCTCACGGCAGCCAGGTGAGAGAGCTCAACCAGCCTGCCGGCTCCAACCCTGGGCCCAGCCGCGTGGAGGACACCCTGGGGCCACTGATGTCTTTAAGCGGGAGCTGGGGGCACAGAGGGGCAGGAGAGGGGCTCCCTGCAAATGGGGGTGCCCTGAGATCTGAGACCTGCTCCCATTTCACAGCGTCCGAGCCCAGCGTGCCCATGGGAGCCTCGCCAGGCTGCCGTGAACACGATGAAGCTGGGGGTGGGGGTGGGGGTGGGGGGACGGCTCTGACGTTCAAACACTTTCTACCTACAGTGGAGGGCCACAGGCTCCCTCTTCCCGGGCAGTGCCCGTGCGACGCCACCAGCAGGCTTTGCCCTGGCTTTTGCACGCGGTCAGGGTCGCAGCCCTGCTCAGGAGACCAGGCACGGCCCCTGTGGCCATGAGGCCTGGGGCAGGGGACAGAGGCAGAGGGAAGGCTGGCCCCAGGGAGGCGGGGGCTGCACACGCCAGGGGCACACCTGAGCCCTGTGCTTTGATGTTCTGTCTCTGCAGACAAGGCCTCTCAGCTCCCAGGGAGACTGTTAGAAGTGATTCTTAATTTGCCTTTTATCAGAGACCAGAGGCAGGAGTTGAAAGCAGGAGTCTGGGCCTTTCAAAAGAACCTGCGAGACCCGGAGGGGAGGCCAAGCAGCCTGGGACCTTGAAAGGAAGTAGAGGATCTAAAGCCTCCCCAGACCCCCAGGCCCCGCGGCTCCGGCCTGTGATGTTGGGGGTCCTCTGCTGGGTGCTCAGCCTCCTTGGCACAGCCGAGAGCTCGGGCTGTGGTTTCGTTTGGCTCCAACCGGAAAACTTAATTAATGAAACCAAAGGGCAGGTGCTCTTGCGTGGCGTCACATCAGAGGCAAGGGGGCTCCCGCCACCCAGTGTCTCTCCTGCAGCCTGGGGCTCCCTCCCGGGCCTTCCAGGCAAGGCGGAGAGGCGGTGTCCAGATGCAAGCAAAGCAAAATGAGGCAGAGAGCGCTACATTGGTGCCCCCAGCAGAGCCCGGACCCTCCTCTCCTGGGTCATCTGCTGGGGGGCCGCCTCCCCGCCCTGCTTTGGGAAGAGGGAGACCCCGTAGCTGCCACGGGGTCCCAGCGAAGCCCCCCGGTCCCAGCGGGCAGCGGACACGACATGAGGACAGCAGGGAGCTCCGGGGACGGGTCCCCACACGGCCACCGCGCGGATGTGGCAATGCCGTGTCTCGCCCTCAGGGGCCCAAGACCGCGGGGGGGGGGGGGGGGGGGCCTAAATGTGGCAGCCTAGATGTTGTCTCAGATCGTGGAAAATACACGCGACACGAAATTTGCCGTCTTAACCATCTCAAGGGCAGCCGTCCCCACCACCCGTCTCCAGAACTCACCTCCCCAAACTAACTGAGACCCCGACTCGCTCAAAAGCTGTGTCCTCCTCCCCTCCCCCCTCTTCTCTCTGGTTCTCCGAATTTGACCACTCTGGGTCCCTCACGCAAGAGCAGTCGTGGTGCACAGGCCGTTGTGTGACAGGTTACCTCCCTGAGGTCCCCCAGTTCACCCACGCGGTAGTGGGGCTCCGGGTTTCCTTCCCTTTCAAGGCTCAGGAGTGTTCCATGGTATATTGTTTTTAACTGGAACTTATTTTAAATTTTTTTTTCAACGTTTATTTATTTTTTGGGGGACAGAGAGAGACAGAGCATGAACGGGGGAGGGGCAGAGAGAGAGGGAGACACAGAATCGGAAACAGGCTCCAGGCTCCGAGCCATCAGCCCAGAGCCTGACGCGGGGCTCGAACTCTCGGACCGCGAGATCGTGACCTGGCTGAAGTCGGACGCTTAACCGACTGCGCCACCCAGGCGCCCCTAACTGGAACTTATTTTAACCGGACAGAGCAAGACACGCAGGGGCGAGAACGACCGTCAGGAAGGACGGAACAGATCCTTAGAAGCGGGACGCGGGCACACGTGTGGGGCCGCCTGGGGAGGAACAAGGGTCGGTGAGGAGGTTGAGCAAGGGGAGAAAATGAGGGCAAAGGCCTTGCTGTGTTTCCAGAAGACGCAAAGGCTGAGGCGGGCTGAGCGGGCTGGGGGCCGGCTAGTTGCAGTGACTTCAGTGGGCTGTCCCCAGGGACCTGGTCCCCGGCCCCGGGGCGGTCAGGGGGGCAGACGGAGGAGATGGCTGGGCTCTGGCTGTCAGTGGGTTGGTTTGTGAATGAAAGGTGTCCTTGCCAGTCACTTCCTGCCCCTGGGCACTGGCTCGGGAGGCGTCAATGTCCGTGACAGGGCTCTCAGCGGGAATAGGTCGTGACTCGCGGGCAGGCGGATGCCCTAAGGCCTTTTGCCGGCACATGAAATTATTCAAAAGCCAGAAACACTGTGCGCCCGTGACCTCCGGGCCCCGGTCCTGCAAATCAGACCAGACCGCACTTGCCCACCGGTGCCAAGGACGGACACCCCATCGGAAAGCCTTAGCTCGTGCCCACCGCGAGTCTGTCTGGGGTGCTGCTGTCCCTGGCGGCGGGGGCCCCACCCCCTGACCTTAGAGCACGAGGCTCACCATCCACCTGCCGTGGGAACAGTCCCAGACACCAGCTTCCTCGTTAAGGCTACTTCTCTGATTCTCTTGCTCTCCTCCGTATCTACGAGCCATTCACTGGTCGCCTGGGAAGACAGACAGCCTCAGATGCTGACCGGAAAAGGAGAGACAGGAGGGGACCCAGCATGAGACTCTGCCCCGGGGCCCAGCCTGCGTCTGGAACCTCCCAGCCAGCGCTGCACCTTCTGACAGCGGAAGAGGAGAAAGGGCTTCTCTGCCTGAGGAAGGCCCCTTGCTGCCCTTGACCCGCATGTCCGTATCCGTAACTCACTGTCCAAGGCCAGATGGCCCCACAAGGAGCTTGTAGGGGCACGGGCGTCAATCACCTAGTGACGTCGGCCACTTTGAGTCACAGCCTCATGGCCATCCCTGGTAGAATGGAGTCAGCAACATATTGCTTAACGTGTCCTGAAGACATCAGGGCCAAATCCACTGTGGTTCTGCGTCTCCCAGGGGTCTCGTTAGCATACAGATTCCTGGGCCCTGGGGGAGCTTCGAGGATATGCTGGGGACGGTGCCCGGCTGGTTGGGGGAAGCTCTCCGGGTTGGTTAGGAAACACTCGCCCATATTTGAGGGCATATGAAAATCACAACACAAGCCCCCAGCAATAGTCGTGTAGATCGCTTACCGTGAGTTCATCTCACGCCCGGCCCAGGACTGGGCACGCTACCTGCCTGTGTCTTTAGAGACAGTCCTGCCCGCCGACCAGTCATGAAAATAGCTACGGTTGTTGAGGCCACATCCTTCCCCCAGAGAATTTCCAAGATGGACTGAGGGAGACAACCTTCAATGGCCTGTGCCGCAGATTTTGCAAAAACTGTCAGATTTAAACACCGGGGTTGCGGGGCAGCTGGGTGGCTCAGTCGGTTAAGCGTCCGACTTCAGCTCAGGTCATGATCTCATGGTTCATGGGTTCAAGCCCCGCGTCAGGCTCTGTGCTGACAGCTCGGAGCCTGGAACCTGCTTCGGATTCTGTGTCTCCCTCTCTTTCTGCCCCTCCCCTGCTCACACTCTGTCTCTCTCTTTCTCTCTCTCAAAAATAAATTTAAAAATTTTTTAATAAAATAATAAGCAAATGTTAAAAAAAAAAACTGAGGTTGCAAAAGATTTAGCCAACCAGTGACAATGACCAGAGACATGTTGCCAGGGGGATGCCTGCAGGGTTTCTGAGGGCCCCTAGGACACGGATGACCTCGTGGGCGGTGTTGGGACCAAAGCTGTAAGCCACACTACCACCAAGGTGGTGCCTGCTGGTGCCCAGGGCTTGGGAAACAGCCAGCAGCGTGGTCACGACAGAACAGGGACCTGTTTTATGCAAAAGCACAGAGATGAATAACACACGGGGGACGCTGTGATGCGTCTGTGACCCTCGTGTGGCCGGGAGCAGGCACTGGCGGGAGGCCTCTGGCCAGCGGGTCGGAGAGCCGGGGCTGCGGAATCCCGCTGCACGGTTTCGGGCACCATTGCCCCTCCGGTGCCGAGAAGGCGAGCTAGGGACCACCCAGAGGGTCACGGTGCAGAGTAGGGGACAACGTGACAGCCCCCACCACAATTCGCCCAGGACCCTCTGCACACGTCACCCTGTGTCTCCCAAGCCCGGGTCCTGCGAGGAAGCACCTCTGCGGCCCCAAGCACGTGAGGCCCAGAGCCCACCTGCCTGGAGGTGACCCTGGCAGGGGAGGTCTGTGGGACACATCTGTCCGCTCACTCTGCTCTGCTCAGACCCGGTGCACGTGGCCATCCTGGGCCCTCAGAGTCTCCGGTTGGTAAGGAGAGCCCTGCGGCAGCCCAAAGACAGTGGCGGTGGGTCCGTGGTACCCACACATCCCCCGGCATCTGGCCAAGATGCAGGTGCTGAGGCAGGGAGCCAGGGTGGGGCTCGAAACCGCGTTTCTCACAGGCGGTGCCCGTGCCGCGGTCCAGGGACCCCACCTGAGTGCATTTGTGACAGGTGATGCCCATGGCATTGTCCGGCGACCCCACCTGAGGAGCAAGGCCCTGGGGCTTGGGAGAGGTCTGCTTAGCACCTGGGGAAGACCCCCTCAAAGCTTTGTCACTGGACCCCCGCATCGCTGCCCCACAAACAGCAGCACACGGGCTCCCTCTGTGCAAGGTGAGCACAGGCACCCAGTTACCCCCCTGCCCCGGCCCATAGGGCCACGAACAATGCTGCAACCCCAGAAGCCAGAGTCCTAAAAAGACATAAGTGACCACCAGCTTTTTTTTTTCCAAGTCAGGAGACCCCCGTCTCAATCATTTTTATGACCAGTTTTTCAGCTTTCCGATCTTTTAAAAAAGGAGCCTCCACTCGCTCGTAACAAAGCTCGAGACGCACATGGTAACTGGCTGCTGGATGGGGAGGGAAGCCACATCTGGCCCCCAAATCTGCACAGTGACTGCCCCCCGCAGCTCCCCAGATGGTGCAGGCACCGGGCAGTGGGAAGCCCCCCTGGCAGGCCCCCGACTTCCCAGGCGCGCGAACCTCTCGAGGCTCCGAGGCAGGCAGGATGTGGTCACCGCCGTGGAGACTATCGAGGAAAACAAACTGAATGAAAAGTGAGCCCTCAGCTCTTTTCTCGAGCTGAAACGGGATCTCCAGTGAGTGGCCCTGAGACGGGAACGGGCATTCCTGAGCCTGGGGGTGCTTGGGGATGCTTGGGGACATTTGGGGGTGCTTGGGAGGGCTTGGGGGTGCTTGGTGGCACTTGGGGATGCTCGAGGGAGCTTGGGGATATTTGGGAGCTCTTGGGGGCACTTGGAGACACTTAGGAGTGCTTGGGGGTGCTTGGGGTACCTGGGGGCACTTGGGGACGCTTGGGGACGCTTGGGAGTGCGTGGGGGCCTGTGGAGCCACACCTCCACAACCCCTCAGTGGCCCATTTGTCTCTTCCATTTCCTGGGGAATGGGGGGAAACCGTCCCCTTCAGAGACACGGAGCTGAGCTGGCGAACAGGCTCTTGGGATGGTTCCCACACCTACTTCCAGCTCCTTGGTGACAATCACCTGCTACCTGACGCGGTGCACAACCAACTCCCCAGCACACGGCCCCCGGGTGAGCCGGTCCCTCGGTGAGCAAGGGGAGGTCTCTGTCCTCGGGTGCCTGCGGGAAACAGATGTGTAGTCCCTGAGGTGCAGGGTGGGGGAGAGGTGTGGGGGCCCCGGACAGGGTCCTGCTCGAGGGCCGGGATGTGCTGAGAGCTAGCAGGGCAGAGGGTCTCTCGGGCAAGACCCGGAGTGGGGGGGCCGTGCCTCAGCCCGCGGTGGGGGGGGGCGGACAGCGGGGCCATCACGGGCGGCACTTAGACACCAGAGGGTTATTCCTCAGACCCCTGCAGGCCGTACGTCAGAGGTGCTGCAGCCTCGGGTTCCGGTGACGCCTCCCCCCACCCCCCACCCCCGCCTGCAGACGGCCTCCCTCCCGCAATGGGGTCTTCTCCCGAGGAGGACACCGGTGCCGCCACGGGCCCCACCCTTACCACCTCACCTAAATCCAGTCACCTCCCAAGCCCCACCCCAGCACGTGAACTTGTAAACGTCCCATGCATGGCTTGGGAGAAGCGGGCAGCACGAAGCAGAGAAGGGAGGTGCGGAGCAGGGCGCCGGTCGAGGTCCCACAGAGCCGCGCACACCTGCTCAGGTCAGCGCCGGCCCGGCTGGCGCGGGGATGCTCTCACCCAAGGGGGCCCGGGCACGGGGTCTACCAGCAGGGATCCCTGCAGGAGACGGAAGGAACTATTTGCCGAGCACACACAGGCCGTAGGGAAACCACGGGAGTCCGTGGCAGAGCCTGAAGCCGCGTGCGGGGAGACGTGACCCACAGCAGAGGTGGGTGGGGACAAACCCCCAAAGGAGGCAAAGGTAGGGGAGCAGCGTGCCGGGGCCGTGCCCGTCAGCCCCTAGGGCACAGAGTGGGGAGAGAGGAGAGCCCGGAGGGGTCGGGACCGGCCCGCAGCACAGAGCAGCACGGTCTCGAGCCGCGGGAGAGCGGTGCCCCGGGAGCTGGCATGCCCCCGTCAGGGTCTCCCTTTCTGTCCCCAGCGCTGACGCCAGGCACGACCGGAGGGCCCCAGCTGGGAAGGGCAGGAAGACATAAGCACGGCCAAATCTCCCTCGGCCCGCCACACGCAGACTCATCCCGGCTCGCCGTCGAGCAGAAGCCTTCTGGAATTAGGGAGCAGATACGAAGGAGTGTGCACGGATAACAGGTTCTGTATCTTTAAATTCACAGCCAGCTTCTCATCCCACGTTCAAGTTGAGAAAGGCCTTGTGGAATGGAACGGTTGCATAAGCGTGGGATTAGCTGTCCTCGATTATAAATAAATAGAGGACAATGATCGGAGAAGACCGAGAGTACGTGACCACCCTGCCCCCACCGCGGCACCCGGCTGGAGCCCAGCTTTCTTGATTCACACCTCGCCATCCCCATGTGGGGCCCGAGCTCTAGCCAGAGGGCGTTATCTCCAGGGTCCCAATGTCCTGTTTCATGGTCTGGCTTCCCCTGGAGGCTCAGCCCCCGTGGATCTTCATCCGTGGAATCCGAGGACCCGGTCTGCAGGCAGGTGCGTGCTAGGGTTCAACGGGCGTTTGCCAAACCAGTGCAAAGATCCAGGACGTGCCAGTCCTCCGGGAGGTAATGCTCACAGCCGTCCCCGAACGCCGAGTACTGTTCTTATTTCCACATTTACAGGCGAGCAAACCGGTCCAGGCAGGTCAGGTCACCTCCCCCGGGCCCAGCGTCGGGTTAATTAGTGACCGAACAGGACTCAGCCTGGTCCTGCTGAATCCACAGTCTACACTCCTGGATCAAACAAACTCTCGTGTCCCTGACAAGAACCTAGATGGGATCTTGAGAAGAACCATAAGGTCCAGAAAGAGATTCAGGCGGTGGCTGTCTCCCCCTTTGGTGCTGACAAAGGCTCTCTCTTTACAGATGGCCAAGAGTAACGGGCCAAAGTTCTCACTCCGCCGGTGACCAGTGAGACCCAGGTGGCACTCTGCCTCTGTCCCTGACACCTCGGCCTCCGTTTCCTTCACCTGGGTATCCAACCGCCATGAGCAAGTGCCCGTGGCGTAGCGGGTAACGGACCTGAGCCGCGGATGCACCGATGCAAAGACGTAACTGCCCGTCTTCGAAAGCTCACTTGTCAGCCAGGAGACAGGCGTGCAAACCGGGAAGTGCAACAAAGTGTGTGGAGGGCCCTCGAGGGCACTGTGCGAGACCCACGAAAATATGAAGAATCACAGAGAACAGGGGCACAAGTCTGTGGGGAGAGCAGCGGGCTTTGCAGAGGGAGCCCTTGGTCCGCTTCGAGGAGCAGCGTGCCCACAGTTGAGGAGTCACGGTGCCGTGGCAACACGGGGGGAGTGAACCCTCACCCTGGGGCTTTGCGCGTCACGCCGGGGGTCATCAGAGGGCCATGAGGCCAGCCCATGAGGTCCGAATCCCAGCCAGTCCCCACATGACCCCGGGGAGGGGACTTAACCTCTCCACGCTTGAGCTTTTCCACACGTGGAATGGAGATTCGTGGGCGGGCCCCATGCCACAAATGGTGAAGTCAAGAAGCATCTCCTGAAACAGGCAGGGACCCACAGAGCTGCCCGACACCGTGAGGGGGACCCAGCCCTTGCCCGGCCGAACCACACCACGCTGACCCGGGTGCCGGTCACAGGCAGACCCGCTGAGAGTCGCGGGGAACAAGGGGCCCAGGACACAGGGGACCAGACCTGACTCTAGGGTGGGGCTGATGGTGGAAGGGAGCTGCACTTGGGTAGGTCATCAGCCGACAGGAGGCGGGGAGAGCAGGACCCCACAGAGACGAGCTAAAGGTGGGGACCCAGGTCTGCCTCACCGCCACCGGTCCCGATGCACAGGAGGCCCCACGGGAGCTGACATCCTTGACCGCGGGCCCGCACAGGTGTCTGCGCCGGGGCTGAGAGAAGCCGGCACCGAGCCTCGGGAGCTGGAGGTGAGCCGCCCACGGCGTGCGGAGCCCGGGTGCCCCACGCTGACCGCACCGCAGGTGCCTCCAACTTCCTGCCTCCCAAATCCTGCACAAAGTTCTCTTGGGGACAGTTCCAACCTGGGGAGTGAGACACGCGCAGGGTCAGGGCGTGAGAGCCAGGGGGTACCTGCCGGAGCTCAGAGCAGCCCCAGGCGGCAGCCTGCAGGAACGCGGAGACCTTCACCCTGCAGCCACAGGGAGAGGAGCCCCACCGTCACCTCCAGCACGGCCACGTGGAACCCGGGCTTCCCTGAGTTGTCTCTGGGCCGCTGATTTGTGCCCTAGGAAAGGGGAGACGCAGCATGGGTATTCATCCCCAAACCTAGATGTGACCGCCACGTCCTTCCTCCGTCCCTGCAGCGTCAGACCTGAGAGGCTGGCCGGGACCCCACAGCGGGGGAGACCTCCTCTCTGCTCTGAGCACGTAGGGAACAGCCTGATCCCGTGGAGTCTCTGTGTCCCCTTCACCATAGTTGTCGATGTCTCAGATATGCCACGTGAGGCAGGACATCCCCTAACCCAAATGAGGGTGGCTGGGTTCATTTGGTTTTGTTCCGAGCAAAGCGAGATCTCGACACTTTGAATTTCCCACCTTGAAAGGATCGATTGATGCACAAACGCTAGGCTCCCGCCCGGAACGCTGGCCACAGAACGCGGGCTCGACTGCTGTCCAGAGTCGTCTGAGCAGATAGCCCACGACAGGACCGCCTCCCCAGGCAAGGGTAAGAAGACAGGAGACTCTGAGCGCACGGGGCCTCTCCCAGCTCAGATGAGGGTGATGCCCGGCTGGCGGTGGGGCTGTCCTCGTGCCCACGCAGCCCGTGGAATCATTACCTGTGGAATCATTACCTCCCAACAGGCTGTCTGGTTCAGAAAATCGCCAAGAGGAAACAAACAGAACGTGAAAATATTAGTATCTTTTTTAAGTGATTTTGCTTCAGGGGCGCCTGGGTGGCTCAGTCGGTTGAGCATCCGACTTCGGCTCGGGTTGTGATCTCGAGGTTCGTGAGTTCAAGCCTTGCATCGGGCTCTGTGCTGACAGCTCAGAGCCTGGAGCCTGCTTCAGATTCTGTGTCTCCCTCTCTCTCTGCCCCTCTCCTGCTCATGCTCTGTCTCTCTCAAAAAAGAATAAACATTTAACAAACAAACAGACAAAAAAACTGATTTTGCTTCAGCCAGTAGAATAGACAGGTAGCTGGAACTGCTCTGGACTCTTGCTTCCATGGAACGTTCTGGTATTTCCAGGGTTCTGAGCATGAAATTGTTAAAGCCTAATCCCCTGTATGCAGATTAAGATTAGGACTCTGTTCTTTTATGTGGAAACCACGGTTGTGGCTGCAGAACAGGGTCTGCCTGGCATCCCGGTGCCCTCGAGGGTGTGCCCACCGGGCAGTGACCGTGCGGCCCATCCCGGTGCCCCCCTCGCCTGGTGCCGACCCCCACCGCACTTCACGCACCTGCACCGGTGAGCGTGACGCGTGCATTGTCTGACAATGCCTTCCCTCGAACATCGGTGACTGGTCCCAAAGTGGCCATATCAGGTATCACCACACGTTTCGATGCCAGCAAAATCGGGCCACAAAATCAGAACTTCCGAATCCTATTTTGTACTACAGTGGGTCCGTCTATCCGTCTACATCATCTCTGTCCTCACTGAGCGTAAGAAACTCACTCTCTCCGGTTTAAAGCCGTAAGAACGCCGCTCGGGTGACTAATTTCGCCTAAGTTAAAATTCCATGTATTCCCCACAAAATCAGGTCATGACTCTGCCCAGAAAGGAATAGATGCATGATTTACACCACTGACAAAGGAGGACCGTCCCCCCACCACAGCGCGCACCAGTTTGGGAAGCACCTCGTCTGCCCAGGGCCACACATCCTTCCCGCGGATCCTTGGCCCAGGCTGGTGAGCCCTGCGGACCCCTTCGTGGAATTGTGTATTTAAACGATTCAAACTTACAGGACTAGAAAGGAAACCAATCAGAGTGAGCTAGAGTTATGGGAGTTATTTTGTTTTGTTTCGTTTTCTGTTTTTTTTAATTTTTTTTTAACGTTTATTTATTTTTTTTTTAATTTTTTTCAACGTTTTTATTTATTTTTGGGACAGAGAGAGACAGAGCATGAACGGGGGAGGGGCAGAGAGAGAGGGAGAGACAGAATCGGAAACAGGCTCCAGGCTCTGAGCCATCAGCCCAGAGCCCGACGCGGGGCTTGAACTCACGGACCGCAAGATCGTGACCTGGCTGAAGTCGGACGCTTAACCGACTGCGCCACCCAGGCGCCCCACGTTTATTTATTTTTGAGACAGAGAGAGACAGAGCATGAAGCGGGGAGGGGCAGAGAAAGAAGGAGACACAGAATCGGAAGCAGGCTCCAGGCTCTGAGCCATCAGCCCAGAGCCCGACGCGGGGCTTGAACTCACGGACCACCAGATCGCGACCTGGCTGAAGTCGGACGCTTAACCGACTGCGCCACCCAGGCGCCCTGTTTTGTTTCGTTTTTAATTTGGAACGTCGTTCCCCAGGAAGACACCGGATAACGTTTTACGGTCCGTCTATCAGCCACCATGTTAAGGTAGTGACCAGCGTCAGTGACACGTTAAGGCCCCTGCACCCCCTGTCCTGTGGTTCTAAAGCCAGCGGGCACTCAGAGGTGCTCTCCGGACAGCAGGTGGACAGCTTAGTGGAGACAGGACACTGTTTCCTCCAGCACGTTCGCAACCCCCCCGTGTCATACGCGGGCTCTCAGACGTCTGTGGACCCAGGATTGGGAAATCCCTGCACAGTGTCTTCGGCCGGCAGATGCTGTGACGCGTCTATCTGCACAGATCCCATCAACTCACACAACTTAGGCCGCAAACGATACCAGGGTCCTGTCACGAGTCTGCCTCTGACGGTCTCTCTCTGAGGCCCCCAGCTTATGACAATCAAAGTCCCGGGTGCGTCTGTGGATGCACCTCCCAGCACCCCATCCATTCTGCGTGGAACCAGACGAAGAGAACCTGAGCGGAACGTGGCCAAGAGCCAGTCTCCCGGGGGCCGAGAGCGTCTTTGGAAGGCACTAAATCACTCTCCTCGCTCCAAAAGCCCCAAGGACAGCAGAGCTATCTGGAACAAATTCCCATGAAAGAGCTTGGGGGAGGGAGCAGGGGGAGGATTTTCCGACGATTCTGCCTGCAACTGAAAATTTCCAGAGAGGTACCCGGAACAGCCAGGTCCCATACACTTGCCCCGCAAATAATCACTGTTTTCAAGAGAGAGGCTCACGCTCCTGTCATCGTGAGCACATCTACCAACAACAAGCCGCACTGTGCAGTTGCTCATGCAGAACACTCGTACACTGCTTTCTTTTACAAGCTATACAGTTGCTCATGCAGAGCACTCGTACACTACTTTCACGATATCAGAGTCCTGAAAGCCAGACCTGGCTCACAGGTGACCTTGGAGCCACACGGAAGACCTTCCAACAGGGGCTGGCGCTCCATTCCCTCCCCGTCCATCTGCTGAGAATAGATGGACACAACAGGGCTACAGACCAGCAGGGATGTGGTCAGTATGCACACTCGAAAGAAACGTGGCTCGCTCTCTCTCTCAAAGGCTAAATAGGGCTCGAGAATAAAGAATCGCGGGCTGCCTTTGCCATGTTTCCGTAACCAAAACGGGATTTGTAAGACTCTGAATTGTTGGCACGGCCGGTCCCTGGCCCCCTGAGTCCTGCCTGCAGAGGGTTATTTATAGACCGGAACACTTTGTTTATACACGGGACTTTTTCCTGGGCTGAGTCCTTTCCTCCACCTGCACAGTAAAAGTTGCTCATCAAAACAGAATGATGTCTTCCTTTTCCACTTTCCCTGAAAACACAAAGGAGAGGAAAAGGCGAACAACAGAAGAGATTTTAACTAAAGGATTCTTTCTTCTCCAACTAAAACCTTACCCAGATGGTGCTCCCTTAAGCCCCAGAAGGAAGGACAGATCTGGAGCCCTCGCATAGTTAATAGAGACAAAGTCCTGGGACTAGGCACTGTGTTGCCCCGAGGCCCCGGGGGGGTTCTCAAGGCTGCCTGGGGGGCAAGGGGGGGCAAGGGGGGGCGGCCAGAAGTTGAAAAGCCTCCCTCCCGCGCCCTCCCTGCAGATGAGCGGGCTCTGCCCGGCTCAGCCCTGCCTTCGTCTGTTGTGCACCCGGGGTCTTTAAAGACCTGCGTCTACCAACACAGTTCGGAAGCCGCAGGACGGGAAGATCAAGGGGCCCTTCGGGCTCTCCCATGAAGACACCGTCCTCCCCAATTACCCTGTGTGGCTGCCGCAACAAGAAAGCCTTCCGCGGTGAGCAGCCTTGGGCCCCTGCCCGCCTGCGGGGGAGGGCCCCGGAATAACAGCATCCAGGTGAGACCCAGAGGCAGAGGGAGGGAAGGAAGAAACTCCAGCGTCTGTGATCTCATTCTAGAAAGAGACTGCCCGGGGCGGGGTGGGGGGGTGGAACACGCGAGGAAGAAAACGCAGCTGTGAGGGTCCCGCCGCGTGGAAGGTGGCCCCAGAGGGCGGGAGGCAAACCCTTCCAGGGCAGGGCCGGGCAGTTGCCCAGCACGAGCCAGGGTGGACCAGGTGTGCACAGGGAGCGAGGCCGAGTGGGCACCGGAAGGCGAGCACAATGTCGGCCAGACATCCGTGGGCTGATGACCCAGGAGCGCGGACCGGAGCCTTCATCCCTGGGTTCGCAAGGCGGATGCGACAGACGCCGTTTGGACACAGCGAAGGTCAGCCGCATTTCCAAAGACCGAAGTGTTTAAATTTTTTTTTTTAAGTTTATTTATTTGTGAGACAGAGAGAGACAGAGCATGAGCAGGGGAGGGGCAGAGAGAGAGGGGGACACAGAATCCAAAACAGGCTCCAGGCTCCGAGCCGTCAGCACAGAGCCCGACGCGGGGCTCGAACTCACGGACCGCGAGATTGTGACCTGAGCTGAAGTCGGATGCTTAACCGACTGAGCCACCCAGGCGCCCCGACCAAAGTGTTTAAAGTCTCGGTGCTCAGACTTTCTGAAGTAAAACAGCCCAGCTATTAGTACGTTTTGTAAATAACTAAAGCTACTCTTGGAAACCGGTTCGACGTGGGGCTGTGGGCCAAGCCAGGGAGCAGAGCCGCGCTGGGGCGCCCGGCCGTGAAGCTGCCCGGGGCTCCAGCCCTGGGAATCCTCGCCGCCCAAGGAACTCGGAAGCTTCCGGAAAACAGCTCCCACAGGGCCAGGGCCGGCGGGAGGCAAATGCTCCAGTGTTGACAGAAAGGCAGGTTTGGGGTAAACAGCGCCCCCCCCCCCAGGCCGACACCCACTAGGCCCTGGCCGAAGTGCCCTTGTGACCACCAATCCCTGCTGCTTGACCAAACTGTGCCGACTCCCTGCTCGCTGCATAAACACAGTGCAGCTGGAGCCCGAGCCGCCCTCTCCTTCTCACGAGACTGCAGGAAGCGCACGGCCCAAGTCCACTCAAGCCCAGTATCCCCCCGGCGTGGGATTCATTGTTTTTAAAAGACGGTCCGGACTGCTTTTGTTTTTCCCGCTTCGTCACCGTGTTTGGTATGTAATCTGTGAAGGAGACTTCACACTGGCCAGCTGATCCAGAGTTGCGACGTAGGTGGTTTCCAGAACTTCTACAGCAAGATCACCCGTTAGAAGTGAAGATTCCTGCCTCTTCCCTTGCGCTGCGCCTGTGAACACACACACGTGAACACACAGCAAACATACACGCATCACATGTACACGCCCATAGACATATCACGCATACATACACACGTGTGCACACGCATATACACCGCGCACGCATACACACACATACACATGCCATGCATGCATACACACATCACATATGCACACACACGCACGCACGCACGTCTATAAGGAGGCGGGGCCTAGGAAGCCGCATTTTCACAGCCGTCCCTGGGATGTGAGAGTCTGTGTGTCCAGAAGAGCCGGGCTCTAGACTCCCAACCACAGGATAGGCGCACAGCATGCAGCCCCCACGGGGCAGGCCATCACTGAACTCGCGCAGACTGGTCATGTCGCAATTTTCACTGTGAGTCCCCAGCTGCAGGTTTGCAAACTCCCAGGGCGCTCCCATCTCGGGCAGTGCTTGTGGTTCCCGACGAGAAAAAAATGTAGCTAATCTTGACAATTCAGGAAGCCGGGGAAATGCCCTGCAGGAATGAGGTCAGGGCCCTTCTGGGGGTGAGCTCATTTGGCGCTCAGCGCCAGCGAAGGCCCCGCAGACGTTATCTGGGCCTCGGACAGCCCCTGGCCGCCCACCGGGTCTTGCATTGCCCATTTCCCGCAGGACAAAAAACCCAAGTCAAGGGAGAAACTGATAATGCAGATGATGTAATGGAAACTCCCCAAGACTCTCCGTCCACCCCGACCCCTCAATAGGTCTATTCATCACATGGGAGTCTCGGAAGGGTGGGCCAAACTCTCCCCTCCCGGGAATGGTCTGATAGCTTCCTGCCAGATGGAAGGGGCTGGGTCGCCCCTCCTCTGCAGGTGTCCTAGCGAGGAGGAGACTTGCTGGGGGTGGGGGCCCCAGGAGGCCAGGGGCAGCCAGTTTTGCCCTGGTCTCGGAATCGGGGAGGGGGCCAGCACGTCCTGTTTCTACAAATCACCGCCGGCATGGGGCTGCCTGGTTCCCAGAGCTGTTCTCCAGGGGCCACACAGCCTCCCTCCCAGAACAACTCCTTGGCCAGGAGGCACCTGCGGCCGCCATGTTCCTCTCCAGCAATCTCCGTCCCCACTGTCATTCTGGAGGGATGACAAGGTCTTGGGACCGTGTCCTCGGAAACACACAGAGACCACGACTCTGCTTTTTCTTAGACAGTATCCCTTCTGCTCACCCTTAGTTTGCAAATGCTGATTTTTCGAAAGCTATCTTGGGGTATGCCTTCTTGCCTTAATGAAAATGAGCTCATCAGTACTCCACCCTGAACTTATTCACTAACGAAGTCACAAATTAACATTAAAAAGCTTATCCCAGGGGTCTGTGCACAGAATTCAGGAAGTCTGTGAACTTGGGGAGGGAAAAACATTTTTGCATCTTTGTTTTCACAAACGTCTGGAATCTGGGAAACGGATGCGTCATCATAGACGGGCAGGTATCTGAGCAGCTCATCACAATTGGTACAGATGTCACGAAATGCTAAATAGTCAAGCGGTCCTTATAAACTTGTATCGTTAGCTGAAAAGAACAAAGACAATAGCTCTGGCTTTCCGCCTTGAAAAGATCAACAGAAATGCTTTTTGTGTCTAGAGAACAAGTATGGGGAGGCGGGGCTGGGAGCCTGCACCCACACTCACTGTGGCCCCCACCCCTGGATTTGCTTGAATTAAAAGCTTAGTAAATGCTTATACGTCTCTAGTTGCTATTAAGTTATTAAACTCTGGAAGTAATGCATGCTCGTTGTGAAATGTCAAATATGGAATTTATGGAGCTAAAGGGACCTCCTCCCAACACGACCCTCCCCCCTCCCAGAAGGAGTGTCCTGTCTTGAGTTTCCTCTGGGAGCTGTCTGCTGTGAATGCTTTCAGACCTCAGCCCACTTATTTAAGAAGCGTGTATGCCTCGGGGCGGGGGGGGGGGGGGGGGGGGGGGGGGGGGGGGGGAGGGTGACTTTTTTGTTTTTGTTTTCAAATATTTAAATGAATGTTTAACTTCTAGCTTGTCTTTTTTTCACCCTGCTTTTACCAAGAGAACCAACCGGTGCTTTTGAGCAAAGGTGACTCTCGGTGCAGGAATGAAACACGAAACATAAAATACAAAATCTACACACACTCTCTACTTTTCGCGCTTAAGGTCCCCAAAGGAAGAAATCGCCAGAACACAGCACTGCTCTAGAAACAGTGTCTTCTGCGTCCGAAGAGCTGGAGCCATGATGGGAATCAAGATTCATGTCTCAGTCAAGGACCATCAAGAGGGCGGGACTCCAAGATGAGAGACAGAAAACAGAGGGAGGTCCAGGGTGCGTGCCCTGGTTTTGGGTTGGCGGGGAGCAAGACAGACAGCAGAGAGCCCACTCGGACCCACCACCTGCAGGCCGGGGAGCTCAGAACGCCGAATCGCTCAGGAACCTCAGCTAGCCCCATGCCCGCGGAGGAAGCACCCTTCCTGGAATGTCCACAGTGACCAGGGCAGGACCAGGCAAGCACCAGCCCAGCGTGGACCCAGGACTCCCAGCCGGACCGCGGTCTCTGTGAGAGCAGCTGCCTGGTGGCCTGATCCCTGAAGGACAGGGGATGGAGAGCAGACCCTTGTTCGCATAATCCCTGGGAGTACTCGGGTAAAGGAAGAAGTTGGAGAACATCGAGAGAGAGAGAGAGAGAGAGACAGGACCTCCCATCAGTCTGGTATCTGGGAAGTACAGCTGATGCTACAGAAAAAATACAGTGGTGCTCATACTCCAAGCAAACCTGCGTTCATCACTTAAAAACGCGTCATCATGGGGCGCCCGGGTGGCTCAGTCGGTTGAGCGGCCGACTTCGGCTCAGGTCACGATCTCGCGAGATCTCGCGTGAGTTCGAGCCCCGCGTGGGGCTCTGGGCCGACGGCTCGGAGCCTGGAGCCTGCTTCCGATTCTGTGTCTCCCTCTCTCTCTGCCCCTCCCCTGTTCATGCTCTGTCTGTCTCAAAAAAATAAATAAACGTTAAAAAAATTAAAAAAAAAAAACAACACAAGTCATAGGTATCATCCACGGCAGTTGCACATACAGACATCACGTTGCTCTAACCAACGAATTGGATTCTAGACTTTGCATATACCATAATTTATTCGTCACCCTTTATTGACATTTATTTATGGTCACTTATTTATTTACCACTAGAGACTACACTGCAGTGAGATTTCTTGAGCCCACATCTTTACAGCCAGATGCAATTATTCCTAAAGAATAGAACCATAAAAACGGAATCACTGCATAAATAACAGCACGCAAAGCTTCAATTTTGTTAAATATTGACAGTTTACCCTTACGAAGAGTTCTTGAAAATGCTTGAAACACCTGTTACCGCAGTGACTTTTATGCATTGACTCGGGGCAACCGGAAATGCTCTATTCACAGTTTTCAGACTTTCCACCCACGAGTAGGGTGGACTTCTCCCTTTGCTCAAGCCTTCTCTTAGATCTTTCAGCAAGGATTTTTAGTGTTTTAGTTATAAGTAGATATGTTAGGTAGCGAGGGTTACCGTCACAGAGTACCACAGCCTAGGTGACTTAAACAACAGAAATTTATTGTATTGTCTCTCAATTCTGGATGTCAGAAGGCCAAGATCAAGGTGTCCGCAGGAATTGGTCCCTTCTGAAGATATGAGGGAGAATCTGCTCCGTGCCTCCACCCCAATTTCCGGTGGTTTTGCTGGCCATCTTTGGTATTCATGACTTGTAGAAGTATCACCCCGTCTCTGCTCCCGTCTCCGCATGGCATCCTCCCTACATGCGAATCTTTCTGCAAATATCCTCTTTTTATATGGTTACCAGTCGTGTTGCATTAGAGGCTCCTCCTACTCCAGTATGACCTCATTTTAATATAACTAATTACAGCTGTAATAGTTACACTTCCAAATAAGGTCACATCTGAAGCCCCAGGAGTTAGGACTTCAATACGTGAACACGGGGTCGCAGAATTCAATTCATAACAATAGGTATCACATGTATCTTTTTACATTTATTATCCAAAATTGTCAGTTTTCAATAATAATGTGAATAGGACCTTTTTTTTTTACCAAAAAAAAAATATCCTGTGGCTGGCATTTAGAAAAATAATTCTATTTCGTAAATTTATCTCGGATCCAGCAACACAATTAAGCTATCTTCATTCAAATTGGCGTGCTTAAGTATCTTGGATTTCTCACATGCAAATCATTAAAATCCTGTCTCTCCTTTTTAAATATTTATATATTTTGTCTTTCTGTCTTTTTCTATCTCATAGACATTGTTGGCAATCTGTATTCATTTTAGGCATGCAAGTACTTTTTCTGACCATGAGGGAGATATTTTTCAAATCGCACTATAAAACATGACAGACTTACTCTATCTGCTTTATATATGCGGTGTTCTATCCAACAGACACCCTCAAGTGTGTTCTGCCTTTGAAGAATTACATGCAAAGCTTTTCCTTGTTTTAAGCCCTTGAAAACTATGTTAAATCATGTGGGAATGGGCAGTTTCTTTAAGGTTATAGGAGTCTCTCAAGCTGTGTGAGTACAACGCCACCTTCCCTGGAGGTAGAACTTTGACTACATTTCCCATTTCTTCTGTCATTTCTGGTGCGTTCGGATTCCGCTTATTCCTGAGGCAGTCTGACATTCCTGGCTTTATTTTCTAAGGAAATTATTTGTACCTGGATTTCTAAAGGTATTGCTATATGAACCTTTACATTTGAGCCCTTCATGCCTCTAATCTGCATCTGCTCTCTTACTTGATCAGATTTGCAGGACGTTTATGTGTGTTTGTGTAAGTGGTGGGGGAGGGAAGGGCTTTCTCCCAAGAACCAGACAGGGATTTTATGGGTCTTATCTACTGGGTGTGTTTTCCACTTATTTGTGCTTCAGAATCTGCTGCATTTATTTTTATTCCTTCTTTCTTTTAGGTTTACATTGCTGGACCTTTTCTAGCTTCGTGGGTTGGTACTTGGTTCAAATTCGTTTACTCGCATGTTCCTTATTCAATAATTGTAGGTTCCGAGGGCCACTCTGGCTCCACACAGTCAGCCCTGCGATATCCTTCTGCCTTTGTGTTCATTTCTAAATACACTGGACTTGGCCTTGATCTCTTCTCTTAGACCAAATTCAGCAAGAGTCTCCTACAAATCCAACCTTTCGAGGGAAAACTAAACCAGGACCACAGCCCTTCTGCTGCCTCTTCTCTTGCTTGAATAAGTTCAAATCCAAAGCAACACTCACACGAGAGGAAACCGTGCTCACAAAGAGCCCTCGAAACGGAACTGGGGCTTGGCCATTGTCGGGGTACCTGCCCAGCTCCGAGATGCGGCAGGCACAGCCCGGCAGAACTTACAGAGGCTCCGAGCCTCCGTCCGTAGCTGGACTGGCATCAGCGGGGCCGTCGTGGGCAAGCAGGCTGGAAGCCCTGAGCAAGAGCCATGCAGGTAGAGCAGAAGACGGCGAGAGCCTGGAGGGGGGCAGCAACCCCCCGCTCGCAGAGCCTCCCGGCTCCAGGGGCGGCTGGTGCAGCCCGGACGGGAACCATGCCTGTTTCCTGACCTCACGCAACGCCCTCTGGTCCTGAGAGCGTCGTCACCATCTCTGGGTTATTCCGTTGTTTGGGCTGCCTGTCCTTTCTAGGGCACTGCCCGGAATCTTCTACTCGAGAATGTGCTGCAAACACATACCACGTGAGATGCATTTAGGAGCTAAACATGACTTTATGGGAAATGCAATCAGGCTCTTCTCCCTTCCCCACGGGTCTCTGCATCCTCACACCTCCTAAACCCCTTGATTTACGACCCTCTATCCTTCGTCTCTCTCGTTCATCACGGCAGCCAGGCTGCACTCAGTCCTTCCTTTCCTTTTGCTCTGGAAAGAGCTCCTGGGTGGCTATCGTATGTCTTAATGCCCAGACTGCCCTGGAGGTCCGAGAGCCACACGGAGCATAACTTTCGGGCCCGGTCCCCTCCCCCTCCCCACCCCATCTGTCTTGCAAGCCCCAGCTGCCTATCAGATTTTACAGCCGGTTCATTCTGCTTAGTGCTGCTGGACAACTTTGCACAGCTGTGCAGCCACCCTGGAAGTCGACGGCTTCATATCTGCCTGCAATAAACTCGGCGTCGTTAAGCGTTCCCTTGGGTTGCTCCGTCAGGATATCTTCACCCGCCTGGACCCACCCTGCAGATCCGGGACAGCCTCGCAGAGGCCCAGAACCGCGGTCCCCGCAACCACGTTTGCATACGCTGGCCCCGGACACGCTCGCTGACCTGGCCAAAGAAACCCGAGACTTCTTTTTCGCGACAGGTGGGATGACAAGTATGGCTGTCAGGAAGCCAGTTGCGGGTAATTCATGGGCCGTATCTGGCGGCACCTGGATCTCTGAAACGCGACGACAGCCGGCGGCTGCTGGAGCTGGCCTCAGCCCAGGTTGTCCCAGCACACACGTCAGCGGAGGCCAGGCCACACGTGGGGACCATCCCGTGCAGAAGCTTCCCGGGGAAGCTGAGGCCTGGGACCCCACGGACAGCCAACCACTGGGGGTCCGCCGTGCCCGGAGTCTGCCCGGGAGCAGAGGGGCCGTGGCCAAAGACCCCAGGCACGCAGAATGCATGCGTTTGCACACCTGCGTTCGCGACAGCGCTATTCACGATAGCCCGGAGGCGGAAAGTACCCACGCGGTTATAGGCGGATGAGCGGACAAAGAAAATGTGGACCATACATGCAGGGGATTGTTACGCATCCTTAAAGGGGAAGGAGTTGTGGCATACGCTACCCCACGGATGGACCTTGAAGACATTAGGTAAAGCGTGCAGTCACAAAAGGGCCGACACTGTATGAGACCCACGTTACAGGAGGTCCCGAGAGCCGTCAAGTTCACGGAGCCAGGAGGCAGGATGGCGGCTGCTGGGGCTGGGAGAGGGAGGAGCACGGAGCTCCCCTTTAACGGGGATGGTTTCGTGAGGGTGGCCACGCAAAATCGGGGCAGCAGACCTCGAACGAGGCGGCGTAGTCGCCCTCCTCGTCTTACCTTTTTCTTCTTGGGGACTTTGGAGACACAGAGACCTGGCGCTCTGGCTACCACTGCTGGGGAACAAGCCACCCCGAACAGAGTGTCGGATAACCACCACCACGTTTACTTCGAGCACCAGTCTGCAATTTCGGCAGCCTGGGGCGGCCAAGGAGCCAGGAACATCCGAAGGATCGCTGTGCAGCTGGTGCTGGGTGTCGGCCGGGACCCTCTGCTGCCGTGGTCTCCCCGGGGCTTCCTTCCAACATGGCGGCCGGGATCGAAGAACAGGGGTCCTGAGAGAGTGACAGGAAGAGGCAGTATTGCCTTTTCTGGCCCCGCCTCCGAGTGACGCACCCTTCTCTCCACCACTAGAGCCAGCCCACGTTCAAGGGGTGCCACGCCACCCCTGGACGGCAAGAATGTCCTAGGATTTGCAGACTGGTTTTTAAGCCAGCACTCTCGTACAACTCCTGGATGCCAACTGTGGGCGACCCTGTCTGAGCCTTGGTTTCCCTGTTGGAGGATTACACGACTGAGACAGGTTGAATCTCCTAGCACAGTGCTCATCCATCGGTACGTATTTATTATTGATCATGCAATTCTGTAGACGGAGAAGCTGATGAACCATATTACCATTTTGCCAAACAGAGCCCAGGGAGACCCCGCGGGTTCTTTAAGTTCACCAAGCGAACCAGGGGAAAGGATGCGGCTAGGAAATCGTCTCTTTACCCAGCGTGAGGAGTTTCCTAACTTTTCTGAGGGCAGGCAGAGGCTTTGTTTTGCTGAGAGGACTGCTGCCAAGAGGGTTACCAGAGAGGAGTCCCAGAGGGAGCACTGCAGCTGGAGGAAAAGAATCTGAAGCCAGAGCGGGGGGAGGGAGCAGGAAGTCAGCTGCACAAAGGTGGGAAACTCAGACGGAGCCGGTGAAAACGCTCAGGAATCACCTTGCCGCGACCTCGCGTGCTTTGCTAACAACTTGCCCACCAGACGGTGGCCCCGATGCCCAGGAGACTTGGAATGACCAGCGGGTGAGTCAGTTCCTGATCTGCAGACCAGGAGCAGAGGACAGAAGCGGTGGCTGGTCCGGGCATCCCGAGCGCAGACCCCGCTCCGCCTGCCCGTCCTGATGTCACAGCATCCGTCATGGCATCTGACGCGCCCGTGGGAGAGCTCTCCTGAGAGCCGCCTGGCACGGCTTTCTGCCTGCTGGAATCTGCAAACCCGCAACGTGGCCACCACCCTGTACTGGGGAAAACACCCGGAGACAGGACAGAACATACTGCAGACACACCCGAGAGGGCATTTCTGCCCAGCATTCCAAGGGTGTGGCCAGGAGGCAGGATCGGGGCTCTACCTTCAGCAGGGACACAGCTGTCACCTCTGGGTGCAGGGGAGGATGCGGGAGGTCAGGATCACCCAGCAGTGGCACCTCCAAGTGACTCGCCCCAATGTCCTGTGTCCCCTGAGGCACCTTCATCCTGTCAGCCGCCGCCCTGTCACCTTGACTAAAGGCCAGTCTTGTCGCTGAGCCAGATGCCTCCAGCGGAGAGAGTCCAGCCCGGCCGGGGACTGACCAAACCCTCTCCGACTTTCCCGTGTGAAAAGCCTCACCAAGGGCGCTTCTGGGGCAGATCTCCTGCCCGCTCCTGGGGTCGCACGCATACTCTCTGGGAGGAGCAATAATAAATTGATGAGATTCACCCATCCCGTTGGCTGATGGTAAGGCACACGTGTCCACAGAGGACCTTACAGTGTGCCGTCCCCACGCTCTCTGACTGTGATCCCGCCCCCCACCCTCCCAGTGGGGAGCCCACGTCCACGCTGCAGACCCGCCTCCATCAACAGAGTTCATCAGACACAGTCTTTTATACCTTCTGGGGCTTTCTTCTGGCTCACTCCCAGACGCTTGCTCTGAGAGCCCAGGGCACAGAGAGGGATGCGGCAGGGATTCTGGGCCATGACCGCGGCTGAGATCTGGCTCGATCAGCACCACCCTGCTGTCCGTGGGGTGTGTTATCCTGGAGGGAAGCCGCCCAGCTGTCTGCAGGCCCAGGGAAAGTTCTATTCCCCGAAGAAACAGGAGCCAAAGGAGCAGAGGCTTCCTGCCCCGGACACTCCAGAGAGGGGTCCAGAGGTCCTCCTTACGGCTTGGCCCCTGAGTTAGGCGTCTTCTCAGAAGGCTTCCAGGGACCCCCACCTCCTGGAATCACACCTCTCCCCATGTGTGTATGTACGTGCGTGTGTGAATACGCATGTGTATAGACGTGCACGGGTTTTGAGTTTGATGTGTGGGTGGGTGTGTGCATGTACCAGTCTGGGCATGGGTTTTACGTACGTGTGTGTACGTTTGTGAGTATGTGTATGTTGTGTGTGCCTGCGAGTGTGTGTGCGTGTGCACTGTGTGTGGGCGTGCAAGCGGGAACTGGTGTTCTACGTCCGATGACCAGACTGTGTTGAGGACGATGCATTCCAAGAGTAGCCCACGGGGACTGACTCCACCCTCGCCCCCCGTCTGGCCTCACCGGCTCGCTGCTCTGATGGACAAGCCATCACGGTGGACAGCCCCGCGTGGCAAGGACCCGATGCCCGAAATGGCTCCTGGCGCTCCCCGCCTCCCGGTACGCGCACTCTTGAACAGCCCTCTCCCCGCGTGGGGACAAACGTGATGAGCTGTCACCTCCGAGACGGGGCTGTAAGAGGCTGTGCCTTGCGTCCTGCTGTACTCGCTGTCCTTGGCTTGCTGGCATTGATGAAACAAACCGTCGTGTTGGAGGAATCCACATGGTGGGAGACCAAGGATCGCCGCTCACGGCAGCCCACGAGGACCTGAATCCTGCCCGCAAGGACACGGAGCCCTGCAGTGACTACAGCCCAGAGAACATGTCGAGGAGGCCAGACGCAGGGACCCAGCTACGTCTGCACCACTGTCGTGTGTGCCCGGATCCCTGACGCAGAGACACCTGCGGCGACCAGTGTCGCGGTTACCAGCCTCTGTGTTTGGGGCAATCGGTGAAGCAGGAATAGGCGATAATGTGTCCTCCTGGCCAGGGAACAGGGGATTGTTGGGTATGAAGGAAGCCCACGGACTGCATCATCTGGGGCCGTCAGGAATCAGCATCACTGGGAAGGCTTATTGAGAATGAGGATCGGGGCACCTGGGTGGCTCGGTCGGTTGAGTGTCTGACTCTTGATTTCAGCTCAGGTTGTGATCCCAGGGTCACGGGGTCGAGCCCCGTGTCAGGCTCTGCATTAAACACGGAGCCTGCTTGGAATTCTCTCCCTCTCTCTCTCTCTGCCCCTCCAGCATTCACGTGCGTGGGTGTGCACAAGCACTCTCTCTCTCTCTCTCTCTCTCTCAAAACAAAACCAAAAAAATTAAAAATAATAAATGAGGATGAAGGGCCAGGCCAGACCTCCCCCGCCAGAATTTTCAGGGGCCCCAGGGACTCTTGTGCATATTCACGCTTGGGAATGAACGCTGTGGACCAGGACTTGGCTTCCCCGTGGCTCCCTGAGGAATTCCGCAGACCACCGCCACCGTCGCTGCAGACCCGGGGGGCCGTGCGTGGGCCCGCCGGCACAGAGGGCCACCCTCCCCGCACACCGGCCCCTTGACCACACTGAGCCTGTGGCTCCAGCCCCCCAGAGGGGGTGTAGGGGCTCCTGCTGGGGAGGGAGCAGATCTTGAAGAGCTGAGAGGCAGAGAAACCTCTCCCTCCACCCCACCCCCAGCCCCAGACGGTTCCAGAAACCTGGTTGTCGGTGCTGTGTGTGGTGAAGCTGTGGCCGGCACGGGCCCCAGACCCCCGCTCCACACCCCCCAAGTTTGCCATCTGTCTGAGCTGCCTCCTGCCCTTCCCTCGTCCTGCTTCCCTGGGCTTGCACTGGGGCAGAGGGTTGTCTCAGGACCTGGGCCTCGGGCTCGCTTTTGAGACAAAAACGGCGCTCTAAACGGGCCACACGGGGCTCCAGGGCAGACCAGGCCAGCAGACGGGGCCCCAACTTTATCTGGGGGAAAGGCTGGCTGAAGGGCTTCCAGTGGCCCCAGGGCTCCAGACATGACCCCGGCAGAGCCCATGCCCCTCGCTCCCCGGATGTGGCTGAAGAAACGTCCTAGGTGCGTGGCTGGTCCCCTGGGCAAGCAGACAACTGCGGACGGCCGCGTGCAGGGGCTGCACGGGGGGAGAAGGGCCGGTGACCAGGTGCGCACCCTGCTGGGTCCCCAAGGGGCCAGCCTATCTGCTTTCCCAGCCGCGTGGACACCCAGGAGCCGAGCGCCACGGTGCCTCCGTCACACGCGAGCTCACGCAGGTGGCTCCCGCCGCCGAGGAAGGGGCCCAGGGGCTCCGCGACCCTGTTTTCTTAGCACGGCACGGTCCCTTGAGAGAGCAACACCGCCACCGGCCAGCCCTGATGACGACCGTGTGCAAGTGTTTGCGGACATCGTGTGTGTAGGCGTGGTTTTATATATGCACACGTGTGTGTGAGCGCCTGTACACTCACGGGTGCGCTCCGTGTTTATCAGACCGTGAATCTTCCCAACTTCACGACGAGGAGGTGAGGCCCCCCCACCCAAGGCCACGGGCACAACCGTGCGCTTTTGGGGGGGACAGACCTGAGTCCGGACCCCCGGTCTGCCACCACCTGACCTCATGCCTTGGTGAGGCCCTCTTACCGCGGGGCCTGTGGCACATCCACGAGCTCTCCTCCCGCGGGGCCGCGCAGGTAGGGGGGTGGCCTCTGTGTCTGACGGAGCACAAGTGCGCGGAGGATGTGGGATCCCCTCCCCTGTCGGCTCACTCACGGGTGCGTCATCCACACTCACTCCGGTGCTCAAGTCCGGCTGCCCGGAGCAGAGCCCGGGCACGGGGTCATGTTCTCACGGGTTACTGAGGGTGTGCCCCAGCCTCAGCCTGGTCCTGACGCCGAGAGCATCAGTCACGCCCAGATGTTCCCCCATTGCGGCCAGGGGGCCGGGCTGGGGTACGGGCCACCGCCAGGCACAGAGATCCTCCGTCACTTCCGGCTGTCTGCCATGGGACGTGGTGCAATTGCAGGATGCGGGCCTCGACGGGGCTCCAAGGGTCTATTTTGGGCCCACACTGAGGCAGGCCACAGGCTGACGAGCGTGTCCTCGGGAGGTGGCCGGGCGCCTGCACGGAGCACTCGTCCCTGCTGGCCGGGGTCTGCTTCTGCGCTGTTCTGTGAGAAGGAGGCTGTGAGTGAGAGGGAACCCTTCGGGACAGGCACTGTTAGGCACTGAGTTGTGTCCCCAGAAAAGATACGTCGAGGTCCTAACCCCCAGTACACGAAGCAACCTCCTTTGGAAATAGGGTGCTGCAGGTGGTCGAGTTAAAATGAGGCCCGCAGCGTGGGCCCCGATCCAATATGACCGGGGTCCTTACAAACCAGGGAAACCGGACGCAGAGACGGACATCCGCACAGGCAGACCCAGGCAGACGTGAACGCAGAGACGGGGGGATGCGTCTACCGGCCACAGCAGCCAAGATTGCCGGTGAGCCCCGGGATCCGGGCCAGAGGGTGGACACCACGGCCCCCCACGGCCTCAGAAGGAGCCAACACCTGCCGACACCGTGACCCTGACCTCGGCCTCCAGAACCGGTAGATTTCTGCTGTTTAAGCGGTCGGGTCTGTGATGCTGTGTCCTGACAGCCCCGGGACACTCGCCCACCCCGTGAAGAATACGCTTCGAGAAGCAGCGGCAGAGACATTAGCCACGTGCGGCCCCGACGGGCGCAGAGCAGAGGGAAGATGGCGCCTCACCTCCCTCCCACCCGCACCCGCCCCCAGCCTGGTCTCCAACTGCACAAGGAGTATGGCAAATAGCCCATCTACACTGGGGACGACCCACTCCCAAAAGCCTCCTGTGCAACACGTTTCCCCCTGATTTTTCACCCCTGGAGCATTTAATGGGGAAAATAATCCATTGGACGTTGAGTCACTGGGCCTGAGCTCAGCCCTAAGTTGTTTGCGAGGACTGTTTCATGTCCACCGTGGGCCTCCTTTCTCAGAAAAAGGAAAGCGTTTTAGCCAAAAATAAACAAACTTGACACCATGCAGGTCAGTCCTGCATAAATCACTTGACAGCCTGCTGACTTCGGAGTCTGGGGCCAGACTTCATTTTCAGATGCTTTCGTGTTGAGACAGATGCGCCTGCCTTGGACCACCCCCCACGGACCCCTGCAGCCTCCCCCCCACCCCCGCCCCCGGGGCCCTACTTGCTTGTGTCCCTCCCAGGCTTGAGGGTTTGGAGCATAGCGTGTGTGACCTGGGCAGGGCCCGTCACACAATCTTACAGGGAGCTGGGTTCGATCGCACAACCTTACAGGTACAGACGTGGAGCTGTGGAACCACGAGTGCACGTCCCAACCTCTGCAAACCTGAGCCCACAGATAGGAAGCAGGATCACGGACGGGCCCCCGATGTGGCTGTTGTAGGAACGTGGCAGCTCGTGCACGTGTCCTGCCCCAACGGAACGGAACACACACTCAATCAAAGGTAAGTAATGTTACTGCTGGGAGGTCGCGCGGAAGTTCCCCAGTGGAGAGCCCAGGGTGTAGCTTTCATGTGGTTCCCAAACGTAAAACCCAGGCTGTTTCTGTTGCCAGATCACAACATCATTTCCTATCCGTTGGGTTTTCTTGAATGAATGAATGAACGAATGAATGAATGAGGGTTCAGGAGAGCCCGCCCCTAAATATTTAGCACTGATGCCAGCGACTTATCTTTTCTTTCCTCTATTAAAATGTTCCTTTGACGTCAATCGAGTAATTCTTCCCCCCGTCACAACGTGACACGATTTTCATTTCAGCACGGGGGACCAGGTGCGAGGACCAAGCCCTCTGTGAGCTTTTCAAGCGAAGCCTGCCGTCCTGGGCCTTCCAATCCAGCGGGATCGGCAGGGAAGACGATGAGTGAACCCGACGATTTCAGGCGGGTCTGAAGTGGGAGATTGTGTTTTCCGAAGATCCCGTCGGCTCTTCTGCGCTGTGGCCTTGGGGGGCCCCAGCCAGGGCTCTGATCCCCCTCCCTGGAATCCGGGCTGCCCTCCACCAAGAGTTTTCCAATTCTTCCGAGACCAGTCGGAAGAGGGCTTGCGGCTACCCAAGACGCTTGGGATGCTGGCCCTGCGGACCCGGCTGCCACGCTGTGAGGAGTCCACGCCCCGTGGAGAGGGCCGGCAAGCTGAGCTGACAGCCACCATCTTCGCGCGTGGACCAAGGCTCAACGCGGACAGCCGCTCTGTGTCCGCCATGTAGCACGAACGTCTTCTCCACCCCACGCCGCTATCTTTGGAGGAACAGAGGTTCGTAATCTCGGGGCACTTGGGGGGCTCCGTCCGTTGAGTTTCCAACTCCCGCTTTCAGTTCAGGTCCTTATCTTGTGGTTCATGAGTTCGAGCCCCGCATCGGGCTCTGTGCTGATGGTGCAGAGCCTGCTTGGGATTCTCTCTCTCTCTCTTTCTCTGCTCCTCCCCCCTTCTCAAAATAAATAAATAAACATTAAAAAAAAGAAGTCCACAAGTGCATAATCTCAGTTGAGTCCTGTTTATCCGTGCTTCCTTTTACAAGTTTTTTTGTGTTCTGCTTAGGACCTGTTGCCTACTTTGAGGTCATGAAGCTGTTCTCCCACTTCTGTTTAAAGCTTTTTTTAAAAAATTTTTTTAACTTTTTTATTTATTTTTGATAGACAGAGAGAGACAGAGAGAGCGCAGGGGAGGGGCAGAGAGAGAGGGAGACACGGAATCCGAAGCGGGGTCCAGGCACCGAGCTGTCAGCACAGAGCCCGACGCGGGGCTCGAACTCATGAACCGCGAGATCATGACCTGAGCCGAAGTCGGACGCTTAACCGACTGGGCCCTCCAGGTGCCCCTACTTTTGTATAAAGCTTTATTGTTTGTGCCTTTCACATTTAGAACAGTGATTCGTCTGCAATTCTCTAGGCGTAAAGTGTGCTACAAGTCGGGACATGCTCCTTCCCATGCACGAGCGTGTGTATACGTTTGAGTAAGTGCAGTTTATCGGAGGTAACTTCTCCCTGTGCACGGCGGTGTCTGTGTCTGCACAGATCCAGCGACCGCCCATACCTGTCGTGGACCCCATTCATCCTGCTCCCTGTGTAGACAACGGCGGGTCCCAGCCCTCCGGCCAGCTCACATGCCTCTCCCAGGAGTTGTACGGGTATCTTTGCACTTTTTTTTTTTTGGCCCTTGGCATTTCCTACACTTTAGAATCCGTTCATCCTCTGCCACACACACACAAAAGAAAAAAAAAAAAGAAAACTGCTTTTAAAAATGTCACATTGTTCTAATTTGTCTGTGTCTTATTTTGAGGGGGAGCCTCCCTTCCTGTGCTCAGAAATTATTTGTATTCTTTGTCTGAGACGTATTCATTAATGCTTTTACTCTTTTCTTTTGAGCTATGGGTCTTTTGCTTCTGATTTGTTGGAGTTCTTACTGAACAAGGAGAATCTGTCCCTCATCTGCAGCGGGAGTTGCAAACATTTTGCCGGGGCCTCGCTCGCCTCTCGATTATGCTGTGTATCACCCTGGTTATTCTATTTCTATGTGTGTCAGTCTTCTCGGTTATGGTTTCTAGGTTTTGTGTCTTTCTTAGAAAGGCCTTCCCCCCCTGCAGCTATTGGAACCACTAGTTAAAAGCACGCGTTCACAGTGAGAAGAGAAAATTCTAGCTCTTAGGCTAGAATGACAGAACAGCCTGCATATTTTTCCCGGCGTGAGTTTCCTTAAGTCCTGTCGTGTGCCATCACGTAGAGCGATACTGTTCTTAAATGTCATGGTCAGGGCACGGGGTCGGGGCCTCTCAAATGTTCCGGAACCGCACCACTGGCTGGGTGTGGACCTTTCATGACTTGAATGAAGATAGGCCCCCAGCCCCTCCACCTGCACAGACCACTCCTGTAATGGTGGAATCTTGGCAAATCATCTTCGTGTCGCTTCCGCTTAGGTTTGACCAATACGGGGTCTGAGCTGCACAGGTTGGGCCTGCTGACTCCTCACATTCCATCCCCCCCCAGCAGGTGCCATGGGCAGGTTCTGTTACAATTCTGTATACTTTTTTAAACCTTTTTTTTTTTATTTATTTTTCAACGTTTATTTATTTTTGGGACAGAGAGAGACAGAGCATGAACAGCGGAGGGGCAGAGAGAGAGGGAGACACAGAATCGGAAACAGGCTCCAGGCTCCGAGCCATCAGCCCAGAGCCTGACGCGGGGCTCGAACTCACGGACCGCGAGATCGTGACCTGGCTGAAGTCGGACGCTTAAACGACTGTGCCACCCAGGCGCCCCAATGTATACTTTTTTTGCCGTGGGCCCCTCAAATCACGTAGCCATCAGACTGCAAAACCTGGGCTCGTCCGCCTTGTCTGTCCCGCAATAACCGAACAGCATCCTGTACCAATGGTGGACTCACAGTCATCCACACCCGTCACGAGTTGTAGATGTGCACGAAGCCAGCTCCGAACCAAACTCCCCCCTGCAGCAGGCAACAGAATCGGGGAATGGAAGTTTGCAGGAGAGCAGGGCAGATTGCAGCTTGTATTTAGTCATCCAAGATCCATGCAGCAAGTTCAGTAGCCATGGGGGGACACCCGTGGAATCCCCCTCGAGGCCCTCGCTGGCCTCCGTGGCCCACCAGCCCCCCGGGATGGCTGGGCCTCCAAGCTGGCTATTCCAGGTGGGTGGCCTCGCCTGCAGGCCTGGGCACCTGGACAAGCCCCGTGCTTGCCCACAGCGGGCACCTGGGTGGCCACCACGGCCGTGGGGACATCAGGGCCAAACTTCCCTCCAGCCCGGCCAGCCCTGCAGGACCCCACAGGGATGGTCCCGACATCAGAGGATGGCCTGAGAGCAATGACATTGTCAGGGTTGTTCCAAGAAAAGCTGCCGGGCTCTGCCTGGGGAAATTACAGAGCAGTCCCTGGGGCCCCCGACTTCAAACAGCTTTGCATTTTCCGGCCCTGGCCTTGACCGCTCACCACACACCTCCCACACTTCCTGCTCCTTCCAGCATCTCAGAAAGTGCGTCTTTCATTTCAGCAATAATGCAGAAAGCGAGCAAAGACACAGGGCGGGGGTGGGGGGGGTGCCCAGCACAATCAGAGGGTGCCCTCTGTCTCCAACCTTCGTATGTAAAAAGCATTAGAGAATCTTTCGGTTGCGGTTCAGAACACGTAAAAATCAACCATCAGCATATTCAAGGGCCATTAGCCCAGGGCCAGAAGCCACAGGGTGATAGAAATATACTCAGCACCTCAAGGGTTTCCCAAAGAAACTCCAGAATTCTGAGCCTTCTCATCCCCTTTCAGATGACATGAAATCCTCACACCGTGGCAGAGTCCCTAAAGTCAGTGGAATGTGAACAGTCTGTATAAAAGACAAATATTACTTTATCCCTGCTCGTTGGCAGGACTGCTTTCTGGAGAAGGTCCCTTGACAAAGGAGCAGCTCTCTGTTTTCTGACCAGAGACATATTTGATCAATTTAATTCTTTTTAATGTTTATTTATTTTGAGAGAGAGAGAGAGAGAGAGAGAGAGAGAGAGCATGAGCCAGGGAGAGGCAGAGAGACAGGGAGAGAGAGAATCCCAAGCAGAACCCCAAGACCTGGGGCTTGAACTCACCAACCGTGAGATCATGACCTGAGCTGAAACCAAGAGTCAGAAGCTTAACCGACTGAGCCACCCAGGCGCCCCAATGAATTTAATTTTTTTTAAGAGTTTCCTTGTCCATTTAATGTGTAATGTCTAGTTACCGTGTTCCAATCACTGTGCCCTGATGTAAATGGCACAAGAGCCAAAGCAGGGATTATCCCTGGAATTGAGGATATTGGGAAATGGAGAGCAGCCAGGCTGGAAAAGAGAGAAGGAGCCAGAGAGGGAGCCTTGGAATCTCTGTGGCGATTCCTCCTCACACCGCGGTGTCAGGCACCAGACTGCAGTCTCCGGAGAGGGACGCGGGCATCCGGGGACCCTTCCAGCTGAGAGGGAAACAGGAGAGGCCCATGGGATGTCAGCGCACCTGCAGGGAAGAGTGGAGGTCGCCCCCCACGGAGCCCACGGTTCACCTGGAAAGTCCACACGGAGACAGTGAGTCTTGGGTAGAATTTGAACCAGTCTTGGGTTCAAGACAGTGAGTCTTGGGTTTGGAACCGATGGTGCTGGAGGCAGTTAGGCGACCAGACAACTCTTTCTCCAAATCCCTGCAAATGGGGACACAGGGGATCCTGTGGAGAGAGACAACACGGGGAATCGGGTCCCACGAGGCGGGCAGAGTGGAGCCTGTTACGTCTCCAAGTGCTGGGTGGCCGCTGTCTTACTCGGGGATTCCGCTGCCGATGAGAAGAAAGTGTGGATCTGAGAACACGACCGTTGTGTTCCACGGGGAGTGAGTGGCTTCACTACAGGATGCCTTTAAGGACGTGCTGTGTAGGGCGTCTGTGACACGTTTAGCACAGATGTTGGGAAAGCCTGGGAACGGGCCTGAGAAACTCAAGCTCATGAGCTGAGTTTCGCGCACGGTGCAAGAAGACAGCGCCCATCCCCGGGAGAGCTCGGGAAGTCCCTCTGTCGCCTCGCACGCAAGCACTGACCGCCGGGTTTACCAGACGGTGCACGAGCACCAGGGTGGCAGGTGCTCTTACGGGACCTCCCTGGCCTCCGTCGTTCCCCGGCCACACTCGGACATTTTTGCCAGATGCTGTGGAGTCTGCACTGGGAGATAACAATCATGCAAACAGAAGTTAGAACACAGAGAGGAAATTTCCCTATTCCAATTTGCAATTCAAAGGGTGGCTTTCGTCCCTATCAAGTATGTGGAGACCAGAGCCCTGTGGCTCGGCTCGCTGTGGGCCGCAGACGAGCCTGACCTGGGGTGAGAAAGGCAGACAGACCCCCGGTAAAGTTGCTCGTCCCCCACGCCCCAGCCTGGGAAGAGAGCAGAGCAAGCTGGGTGCTTCGATCTCACGGGCCCCTTTCCGGAGTCCCTGATGGGACAGCCAGAGCAGGAGCTGCTGCTGGGGGCGGACCAGCCCGGCCCGTCTCAGGGCCCTCCTGGAGCTCCCGAGCGGGGCTGGACCACCCACACAGGCTGGCCCCCCGTCGTCCAGGCCCGTCTTGCGAGGACAGGGAAGGATCTCCCTTCGGAACCCCCTCGGGACTTCTTGCATGTGATCGGCTCAAGGGGAACCCCCTCGAGTCAAAGTGAGCCCCGAGCTGGGGCTGGGATGGCTAAGGGGCTCTGCCCCCGGGAGCTCCAGCCCCCTCCCCTTAACCCCAGGCCTCCGCCCAGCAGTGACAGGCAGTCACCTGCAGGCATGCTGCACCCCTGGACATGATCTGGACAAAGAGGAGAGAGAGGAGCCCGCCAGCCAGAGTCCACGGCGGCCGACATGCCGAAGACAGACGCCCAGGGTGTGCAGCACACGTGATCCACCGCGTCCTGGGGCCAGGGTACGGCCCACGCTTCCAGGGAGTGACTGCAGTTGACAAAGGCCACTTAGAGTAAAACATGTCATCTCAAAATAATTGTCTCCCGTGGCTCCCAATTCCCAAAGAGCATGAGGATTCAGATTTGCCTCTGATTCCCCCTCACTGTCCTCAGTAATACAGCCCAGTATCGCTTAAAGCACTGATGATTTTTGACCAGGGTTTTAAAACGCACTGGAGGGGGCACCCGGGTGGCTCAGTCGGTTAAGCGTCCGACTTCAGCTCAGGTCATGATCTCACGGTTTGTGGGTTCGAGTCCCACGTCGGGCTCTGTGCTGACAGCTCGGAGCCTGGACCCTGCTTCGGATCCTGTGTCTCCCTCTCTCTCTGCCCCTCTCCCGCTCAAGCTCTGTTTCTCTCTCTCTCTCTCTCTCTCTCTCTCTCTCTCTGTCAAAAATGAATAAACATTTAAAAAAAATTTTAAATATAATATAAAATGCACTCGATTATCCTCAAGTGCCAAATGTAAAACTTGCCACTCTCTGGAATCTGTTGAACTGTATTCACCTTAATGTGAAGACCCGGAGCCCCGGGTGTGCACGTCGAGGGAGGCCAACTCTGACACTGTGCTCTTGAAACCAACCAGAAGCTGCAGCCGCCCTCTCCTGTGCGCGGATGCGGGCATGCCCCGATCCCTGCTCTGGGAGGGGGCCTTGCGAGCCTGACTTAAACGGCACCAGACTCTTCACTCGTGGCCCGGTCCCGGCACGGACGCGTTCAGGGGTACCTGCAAACTGCACCCCGTCCGCATCCCATGAGCCCCACGGCAAGACCCCAGCCAAGGCGGTGGTTCTCAAAGTGTGCTCCCTGGGCACAGGCACCCCCTGGGGACATGCAGAATTGCAGACTCCTGGGCTCCACCCAAACCTGCTGAGTCAGACCCCAGCCCTCCTTGACCCAGTGCCCTGGCTTGCTGTCTGAGCATCTGCCCTCTCCCCTGTACTGGGGACGGGCCCCTAGCAGCAGTGACAGCAGGGGAGCATCCGGCATCCCTCATCTGCACCCAGGAGAGGGGAGAGGGGCGCTTTTCCGTCCCAGTTTCCCTGCCCTGCACACGCTGCTCCCAGAGCACCTGGTAGACCAGAGAGAGGACAAGCCCCTCACCAGCTGTCCGGCCTGAAAGCGGGAGCCAGCTCCAGGGAACAGGCATCGCTAGGGAGTGACCCAGTGCTCAGTCACCTAAGCAAGGGGCCAACTTCGCTTCTAGCCTTCAAGGTCGGACCTCAGGGTCCCTAGAATTTCTAAAGTAGCCCGCACTTGATGGTGTTGCTTCTGAGCTGAGAGGACACCGAGATTTCACATGGAACCCCAGCGGGACTCAGGTCCAAATGGAACCAAACTCCGGTCAATTCTGTCTTTTATCAAGTGTCCTGTCGCTGTTGGTTAAATTCAAATTAGCTTCAGCCCAGTCAAGCGACTTGCCCAGATTCTGGCAAACAGCAAAGGTTTGAGAAAGGAAATAAAAGGGTCCAAAGACAGTCCTGAAGTCTGCAGCCCAGGAATGCAGCCCTGGGGAGAGCAGAGGGGCCCTGACGGCAGGCCAGGCTGATTTCCCTCTCGTTTGCATAAATTTGCATATCACCGCCCTGCAGCTTCCACCCTAAGTGTCCGCAAGACCTTGGAGGGCAAGACCTTGGAGGGCTGAGGGCTGGGGGGGGGGGGCGGGGGGGGTGGGGGGAGAGGGTCTGCAGACTCCTGGGCTGACCCGGCGGATGGCACCCTCCTTGGGGCCACAATGCAGACCTCGAGGCCTCCTCTCCTCTAGTCTGCTCTGAGGTGAGTCACACACGGGGCAGCGGAGGAGGCTGACAGCCTTTCTGAACCCAGGGAAGCCACTTGACGGGCCCCACCACGAACGGTGCGTGCAGCCAGCCTGCCTAAGGCCACACCCGCCTAAGGGTGACAGTGACCGAGCACACGGCCATGGCCAGCCACGCATTTCAGCCCACAGATGGTCCCACGGAAGCGTGCCCTGAGCCTGCCCCACACTGTCCCCCACCGGCTCCCCACCCGGGCATACAGCGTACTTCAGCCCTGTCCCAGGAGACAGAAAGAATGGAAGGGCATTTCAACGCCTCCCACCTCCAAGAACCAAAGAGAGAAAGGAACTCATGCCTCTCCAGCTACTGTTAGTGGTTAGTTTTCCACCCAGAACTCACCCCAGATGTGCACCCAGAGAGTCCTCTCCCTCTGGCTAGTGCCCTGCATCTCCCACCGCCCGGACGGTAGCTGAGACCCTGCCCGCCTGCACGTTCCTGTCTCCTGTGATTTCCTCCACGCTGGCCTCCTGGAAGCCGGAGTCCCAGCACGGTGACAGGACTGCTTCCCAGAGTCCTGTGCCTGCTCCCAGCTCTGTTCCCTTTCCTCTCCCCTCCGCCCCCAACCTTCTGCACACCGTCCATCTGTCCATCCGTGGTGTCCACGTTCTCCGTCCATCCTCCGTTCATTCCTGGTCTTTCCCATAATCCTCTGAGTCATGGAGACATTGGCCCAGCTACATCTTCCCCACCCAAATTTGGCCCATTTTATCACCATCATCTTGCTCATCCTCACGACTACTCCTTTTCTCAATTTTTTTTACTTTTCCCTTCATTTAAAAAGAAAAAACAACGACCACCCTCCTTGTTACTTATTCCCTTTGTATCTTTTCTGTATAATTCTCTCTTTGTTAAATCAGTCTACTGCTGACACCACCATCCATAGTCAACTCTTTCATGAGGACATCTTGATTAGCTTGAACATCCTACCGTCCAGAACCATAACCTCCTGTCCAGCGGGCCCTCCAGAGCCCAGAGAACACGCCAAAACACCCAAGGGGCCCTGTGGAAACAGGTAGGGGGCTGATAAACATTTGACGAGCCTGAGCCAACTCCAAAGAAGGATCCAAGAGGATTCATAAAATGACGGTAAAGCAGGCCTTGACAGCATCCTCCCATGTTTTATTTGGTCGATCAAACCACAAAACCGAAGAAAAATTAATGATTTAAGACTGTCAAGAGTGCAGACACTCTCTTTTCTAGATAGGAAGGAAGCCGCCACCCAGGGCAAGACAGAGACGGAAACCAGAACAGTATTAAAGCAACCACAGTTTAAGACCGATTCCCCTTCGGTTATCTGCGTTGTGTCAAATTCTGATCTATACAGGGACAGGAAGCTTCTGGACACCTTCGAATTCTCTGCAAAAGGCCAAAAGATGGGTCTGGTCTACGTGGTCCTCTTAAACTCCGGGGATCTGAATTTTATTCTTCTTCATTTTCTGCTTTCTTCACCGTAGATAAAAATATCTGATGTTCTCAGAAGTAGGAGAGTGCCTCTCAGCCTCCCCCAAATCATCACCTATGTCCTAGATTATCTGAGACGTGTTTTCTGCAACAGCTTTTGGTGGCTAAGTGTTGAGGTTCAGTGCCATAACGTTCAGTAGTGACAAATCTCTGACATTTTGAGGCACTGAAAGAGATTTGCTGCTGTAGTAATTTGGAGAGGCTTTTAAAAATCTTGGTGGGGCGTGGGGCACCTGGGAGGCTAGTCAGTTAAGCGTCTGACTTTGGCTCAGGTCCTGATCTCACAGTCTGTGGGTTTGAGCCCCGCGTCGGGCTCTGTGCTGACGGCTCAGAGCCTGGAGCCTGCTTCCGATTCTGTGTCTCCCTCTCTCTCTGTTCCTCCCCTGCTCACACTCTGCCTCTGTCTCTCAAAAATAAATAAACATTAAAAAAAATTTTTTTAATCTTGGCTGTATAGATGGAGGGAGGGATGGATGTGTGCATGCATGGAAGGAAGGATGGGTGGACAGATAAATAGAAACATGGATGCATACATAGATGGATAGGTGCACGCTAGGAAGGAAGGAAGGAAAGAGGAAAGGGAAGGAAAAAGGGTAGATGGGTGGGTGGGCGGGTGGACAGATGGATGGATAGATGGATAGGAGGTTGGGCAGTTGGGTGGGTGGATGCATGCATGCATAAAAGGAAGGATGTGTGGACGGATGGATGGATGAATGGATGGATGGGTAGGTGGATGGATGGATGGATGAATGGATGGATGGATGGATGGATGGATGGTTGAGGAAGGGAGAGAAAAGTCAAAGAGGAATGGGGGATACGGAAGGAGAGACCAAAGGAGAGGAAGCCAGATAAGCTGGCCGCATTCATGGTTACTCTTGTTCTGTCTTGGCTCATCACCCCCTCCCCCCACCAGTGCAGTCCCCATGCAGTCAGCAGGATTTCTCTCCTGCTATCAGCACAACAGAGTCAACTCTGAACTCAGTTCTTAGAGTTGCTTTATTCAGAATTCACTAGTGGTTTGAATTCACAAATCCTGTGGTTTTACACCTAGCTACAGAGGTCAATATTTACAGCATGCTAACGAAGCCACACACTCACGGAATTGCTCCCAGCCAAATCCCAAATCCCAGATACATATATGACTAACTTTGAACATGTCCTGCAGGTCCAAACGATGCAAATGACGACAAAGGATAGGCCAGGAGTTCCCCCAAGGAAACGAAATTAAGTAGAACCTTACTTGAAAGTAATTTTACGACAAAGAGCTTTAAAAATGTTTATGTATGTTGACTTGTAATCCTCTCTCTAGAAATATATCCTAAGAGGGGCACCTGCGTGGCTCAGATGGTTAAGTGTCTGACTCTTCATTTCAGCTCAGGTCCTGATCTCGCGCTTCATGAGTTCGAGCCCCGCATCCGGCTCTGTGCGGACGGCTCGAAGCCTGCTCTGGATTTTCTCTCCTTCTCTCTGCAGCCCCCTGGCTTTATTCTCTCTCTCTCTCTCTCTCTCTCTCTCACTAAATAAATAAACTTAAAATATATTCTAAGGAAATCATCAAGAATACTAAAATTTATATTTTTAAAAGTTCACCCAAGAATTTGTCATAGTAACATATGGTATCAGCCTGCATTTCTAATAATAGGGGAATTATGATATAAGCTATGGTACATAAAATGATGATCTAATATAGCCATTAAAAATCTTGTTTACAAAGGAATCTGATGTCATCAGTAAGTGCTTACAATATAATCTAGTATTGAATAGAGAAAACATCAAAAATACAACCAAAGTAACTCTTTAGGGAAAATTACCATAATGAAATCTGAAACACACCAAGAATAAGATTCATAACTTTTTATCTCACTAGAATTGTGACTAAGTTTTACTTCTCCCTTTATATTTTTCTGTATTTTCCAGTTTTCTACAAAGATAGGCTTTTTAAATTTTCATTTATATATATTATAATATGTATTATATTATATATATGTATATATATGTTTATATATATGTATATATATGTATATATATATATGTATATATATGTGTGTATATATATATATAATTTATTGTCAAATTGGTTTCCATACAACCCCAGTGCTCGTCCCAACAGGTGCCCTCCTCAATGCCCATCACCCACTTTCCCCTCTCTCCCCCACCCCCGTCAACCCTCAATTTGTTCTCAGTATTTGAGTCTCTTATGTTTTTTTTTAATTTTTTAATGTTTATTCATTTTTGAGAGAGAGAGAAGGAGACAGAGTGCAAGCAGAGGAGGGGCAGAGAGAGAGGGAGACACAGAATCTGAAGCAGGCTCCAGGCTCTGAGCGGTCAACACAGACCCCAACGCAGGGCTCGAACTCACAAACTGTGAGACGTGACCTGAGCTGAAGTCGGACGCTCAACCGACTGAGCCACCCAGGCGCCCCTAGAGTCTCTTATGGTTTGCCTCCTTCCCTCTCTGTGGCTTTTTTTTTTTAATTTTCATTTTTATCAGGGTGACATCCTCTGAGAACCAGGAAGGAACCAGAAGGCAAAAGGGCTGGGACCACAGCGTGGCATCTCCTCACGCCTCCGGCAGGAAAGATGGTAACTGCCCGGGCGATCCCCGCCCCTCCCCGCCCCTGGTGCACCTGCTCCGGTAACTCTCAGGTTGGATAACGCAGGCGGGTTTCCAGTGTCACTTCTCCTACCCCTCGTCCCGGTGTATTTACATTCAGTATTCCGGTCATGGTATTTGTGACTATTGGAACTCTTAGGATATTCTTCAGCATCCATTCCTCCCGTCATCAGCCTTCGAAAGTAGCTCCTGACATGTTACTCGGGAAGAGGGGGTTAATTAACCTCTCCCGCCCTCCCGCCCTCTTCTTCCAACCTCCTGTTTTACCACGTTTCGTGTCAACGTTATCAACAGTCACCATTTCGCCAGTGACAAGCGAGTCACCTCGTCTTTGTTGTTTCCGACAGTTGGCAACAAGCGTCTTTGTGTTACTGTCACTAGAAAACATCTATCCACGAGGGAGGTGAGCGGAGAGGCGCTGCCCTCCGGCCCAGGGCTGACGCTCCCCTCCTCGCTGGGGCCAGTTTCTGATTTCCGGCAGCTCTGTGAGGTCTGCCTCCTGTCGGCACCCCGGCTTTCTCAGGGGGTCTATTGTTTGACTCTGGTTTTAGTTACCTGCTTTTTCCTTGGGACATTTGCCTGGATTGTTGTCTCAGAAGCGTTCCAGGCTCTGAATCACGGTTGCTGCTCTACGAGGCTCATTTCTTCCTGGACGTCTCTTTCCTTGGTTTTGACATTCGAGGGTCCTCCAGAACACAGCTGGACAGAGCTCCCTCACCCGCCCCCGGAGACGCGGGCGGCCGGGGCTGTGTGATACCCTGACTGCCAGCTCCTCTCGGAGCTCTGCAGGGGAAATGAGGGGGGTCTGCACGCAGGGCTCTCGTCCCGTAAATGGGAGGAACGCCCATTCCCCGGGACACCTCGTGCTCCAGCACACTCACCAGCCCTTTGGGTCGGGGCCTTTCCCGGGGGATCCTGGGAGGCGAGGCACAGAGAGCTGAGACCAAGGTCATATGGGCACGCACTTCACCTCTCTCCGCCCGGCACACACCTGAGTCGGGGGCCCCAGGGTCGGGTCCCAGAGCATCCTGCAGCCCTGCTCCTGCCCCCCCCCCCCCACCGGAGGGGCCGGTCTTGGGCACAGTGAGGGCTGTCTGCCGACCACGTTCTCTGCAGCGGGGGCAGCAAGTCCTTCCTCAACGGGACGCCGGGACACATCCCAGGGTCGCTGAAGCTTCTAGTACCAGACACATCATCACAGTAATAGCAAAGGCTTTCAGGATCTCACGTCCCAAGGGAGCACGCGTCCCAAGGAAGCCAAGTGGGACATTACCACCCAGACCACTGCTGGACAGGTATGAGGAAGGGTCACAGCGGGGGGAGCCGCCCTTGGGATGCATCTGGGCCCCGATCAGAACCAAAGTCCCATCAGCCCCGGCTCTACCCAGAAGCAGCAGCATGTGGAGCCCCCGGAGGTGGCCGGACAGGTGGCCAAGGGCCCCCCAGAAGGACGCTTTGTTGAGAAGGTGCTCAGCCCTCCGCGGTGACACATGTTGGAAGGCCAAACGTGAACATTCTCAGAGTAAGGACGAGACCACAGAGCAGACCCTGTCCGCTCCAGCCAGGACAAGTGCCCCAGCCACCCTGTCCCCACATGACAGAGGGGAGAGCCTGCCGGCTCCCTGGGGCCAGCTTGTAGAAGGAACCCCCCGCGCGCTGGGGCCGCAGGACGGAGGTCGGAGCCTGTCTGCGTGTTCCCTAAACGCTGAGCACGGCTGCCCGTGTGAACTAATGGGATTTCGTGAGTTAGAAGTGACAGGGAGGAGGAGGAGGCTGGCGTGCACCGTGGTGAGCAGAAAAGCACACGTTCTCTTTGCCCTTAAGTCAAGAGCTAGATCCAGCACACCACGTGGGTGGGAAAGGCCCCCCCAGAGTCCTGAGAGCTCCCGCACCTGCGCCCGAGTCGGGTCCAGTCCCTGGGTCTCTGGCAGGGCTGAGCCACCAGAGACCCCCTCAGAGCCCCACAGGACGGTGGTCTCGGCACTCACAGGCCCCCGGGTCCCTATGCCAGGTCCCCCGCTCTGCCCATCTGGGCGCAGCCCCTCTGAGGGGCTGGAGGCTGTGGGCGGAACACCTATCCGCCAGGCCCACCTGAGACAGGGCTCCAGCCTCCTCACGGGGGCACACAGACAGCCCTCCAGGACACCCGTGTCCAGAAGAAACCTCCGTGTGCCCACCCAGGTCCCGTCTGTGGGTGTAGGCAGGTGCGGAGGAGGAGGAAAACCACGGAGGCAGAAATGTGTTGAAATCCCCAGGTGTTTTCTTACGGAATGACCCAGCCCACAAAGCCAGTCCTCAGTGCATGAGAATCAGGGCCTGGCCCGGTTCCTGCAGAAGGGCAGCGGTGGCCTGAGCTATCTCGGGGTCTGTGGTTCCGGGGGCCACAGAGGACCACAGCCTAGGGCTTGGTTCACACGAACGGATTAACGGGGTCACCTGTTCAGGATGGTCTCAGACGCTAGGAAAGTCAGCCCAAGCAGACCTTCTAAGGGAGAAGCAGGCGCTGACCGCCGGCTCTCAGTGTCCCCTCCCTCCCCTGCCCTTGGCCCGAGCCCAAGCTCAGAGGGAACTTTCAGAACAGAATGTCAGCACGGCTCTGTCCGGAGTGCCCTACCGCATGAGGATCGGGCCTCCGTCTCCCGCACAGAAGACCCGCCCCGGCATTCTCGGGACACCACCCTGTTCCTGCCTAAAGCCCGGAGAGGGCCTCGGGGCCCCACGGGGACCTGCCCACCCACGTGGGGTCTGTCCCCCCCGGCTTCCTGGGCCCCGTCCAGCTGCCAGCAGATACGGGCCCCAGAGGAAGACAGCCCATCCTGCCCAAGGCTCGCTCACGCAAGGGCACTGAAAGCTACCACGTGAAAAGGACTTTCTTCTTTAAAATAGCAGCGCTGTGGGAACCATTAGATGCTACGTTCTTTCCTATGCCTTATGTTCAAATACTTAATTTTCCTGGTTGCAAGTGCCAGGAAAATACCTTGTCTCTCCTGGAGAACAGCCCTGCCTTTTTTTTTCCTTTTTTCTTTTAATTACCAGCCGGCACTTTAAAGACTCCTTAGCTGCTGAGACATCAGTTAAATGTTAACTCGGCCCCAACGTCCGTCCACTGCCCTTCAGGCTCCTCGTGTGTTTGTTTTCCTTCCCCACATTTGTACTCAAGTTGCCCGATTTTCTCGATTTTGTTTTAACCTCGCGAGCCGCCAGGGCACCAGCAACGCCTTTGGAAGCAGGGAGAGATGAAGGGCTCGCGGCAAAGAGGCGCCGGCCGTCGGCTGCGCGGGGGAGTGGGACAGCAGGGGGGCACGAAGTGGCCATGGCCACCAGCGTCCAGGGGAGCGCCCGGTCTCCGGGTCCGGGCAGGAGGGGGCACGGGGTGTCCACGGAGGCCGTGGCTGTGAGACAAACGGGCCCGAGATTCGCGTCTTCGGAGAGCCAGAGCACATCCTGATTTCAGGGGTTTGGGGATGTGGGCCGTGGCCAGGCTGCGATGGCGGTGACGGTGGCGACGGCTGACCGGGCCCCCGGGGCAGCCACCGTGGGCTAGTGTGTGAGCGCAGAGGCACAAGGTGGTAGCACTGGGTGCGCGTTGGGTCAGGAAGAACGGGCTCCACCCCTCGAGGTGGGCTGCGTTCTGGGGAAGGGGACAGCGACCTCACTCCCACCTCAGTGGGAGGGGTGCCACCGGACACACAGGCATTAAAGCCGCCATGCTGACACTGTGGCCTGCAAAGACCTTCCAGTCCCGAACAGAACTGGAGAGATAGACGCGCTGGCCGGTGTACCCTCTGCTGCCCACCAGAGCGCCCCCCCCATGGACGCAAGGGGCTGGAGAACCGTGTGTTGTTCCCCCAGCACGCTGCCAACCCCCCCAGCACCCGGCCAGCCCCCCTAGCACCCTGTTAGCCCCCCAGCACCCTGCCAGCACCCCAGCACCCTGCCAGCCCCCCCAGCACCTGTTAGCTCCCCGGCACCCTGCCAGCCCCCCAGCACCCTTTCAGCCCCCCAGCACCCTGCCAGCCCCCCAGCACCCTTTCAGCCCCCCAGCACCCTGCCAGCGCCCCCCCAGCACCCTGCCAGCCCCCCAGCACCCTTTCAGCCCCCCAGCACCCTGCCAGCACCCCCCCAGCACCCTGCCAGCCCCTGGCCCAGGCCAAGCATATGCCAGCTGCTGGCTGGAAACTCTGAGCCAGAGAGAAAGGGCTGCCCAGGCCCGGCTGCCTCCCATCTCCGCCAGGAGTGTGTTTGGCTTTTGCTTGCCTGGGAACAATGGAAAAGTAGACTCTAATTAGCCTCTGGCTCTGAGGCGAAGAGGACAGCACAATATGTGCTTTCTCATTTAAAAAAAAAAAAGGCACGGAACCAGAGCTCCTCCTCTCAAAACCCTGCCTTCTGCTGACTCAGCTGGAAACATTACCCTCGGCAGCTGTGCTGTTTGCGACGTTAATGTCCTGTGATGGATGGAGGTGGACGAAGGCATCTGCGCGCCATGAGGGCCCCGGGGAAAGCAGGGCGCAGAAAATGAGCACGCTCGGTCTCGAGAGCCTGGCTGATGGGCTCCAGGGCCCTGCGCCTCCTTCTGGGTCGCCGTGGCCTCTGCTCGGGACTCCATCCATGCCGGACGTTCCCGGGGCCTCTCTCTGGGCCTCCAAGGCCCTGTGCCCCGGGACTCTGGGGGCCAGGCCGCTCCCAGAGCCACCCAACACTGCGGGACCAGAGCAAAGACCTCAGCTCTTCCAGCTCGGCCCTTCCCCAGCATTTCATCTGCAGGCATCACCCCTGCAGGTACACCTGCTGAATCGAACCTGCGATTGCTCAGGCCCCGAGCACAGCGCGTTCGCACACCTTGTCACAGCTCCGCGGAGCATCACAGCTGGTGGCGAAGGCCATCCGAGCCGCATTTATTCCTCCTGGGTCTTCCTCTTCCACTCAGCGGGGACAGGCACTGCGCGGTTCCAGGAGCCCAGCACGCAGCTCAGGGGATTGTGGCCTCAGCAGAGCAATGGGCTGTCCCCTGTCCCCAGCTCACAGATGAGGACTGAGGCGGAGTGACCCCAGGACCCCAGCCACCTGCTGTCCCACCTGGCTTCCTCCTCGGCCACCTCTGCAGGCTGAATTCTGTCTTCTGTGGGTTATTGAGCACCAGACCCACTCAGGGTTACCAGCAACCAAAGTCAGGCTATCGCGGGGCACCAACATCGTGGGCCAGAGGAAGCCTGGATTCAGACAGACAGTGATGCGCATGGTGTCACCGGAGGAACCTTTACGGAGCAGGTGCTCTATCCTGGGCCCCCACGTGCAGGCTGCGGCGGGCAGGCAAGAGCAGGGCCAGAGGGTCTCCAGAAATGCCAGAAGCCAGCACCTTGCAAAAGGAGCCCTCTCTCCAGCTGAGGTCACCAGCAGCCAGGCCTCTGTGCCAGAGGGCCCTGGTGTCCTGTGACCCACAGAGGTCCCCGACACCCTGCAGCCTTCTCCCAGCCTCTGGGAGGGGACGCCGGCCCTGAGATACCGAGAACAGCCCTTCCTACAATCTGCTTATCACGAAAGCCACCCATTCCTGGCAGGAAAATGAAGGACGGGGAAGGTGTTTTCTGTACCGGTTCTTCCCTGTTCTTCAAGTGGCCACGGATGCGTGGCCCATCCCGGTGATGCAGGCAGCGTCTGGGTGAGAAGGAGATTGCAGAGAGGTGGAGACACCCGCGGATACACACACACACACACACACACACACACACACACACGTTCTGCGATATTGAGAACGGAAGGCTTGAAGTCTCTCAGAAGAATGGAAAATTTTTAAATCAAACATACTCCTTACCAAACAGGAAGTAAAACAACTTTTCTTAAACGCGTTTCCCAGTTTGGTAACCAACAGTGCCACTCGCTGTGCCTTCGTGTCCTGTAGGGGATACGCGACACGCCCTCATCAAGGACGCGTCATACGGTGTGAGGCTACCCTCACTCCCTTGCACTGTCTGGACCGTAGGGACGAGCGTGGTGTCCTGAGTGCCAATTGCACCCCTAACCCCAGAAGGACGGCATTTGGAAGCGGGTGGCCTTGGGGGGGCGATGAGGGCCGGGGGGTTCATGAGGGTGGGGTTCACGGTGGGGCTAGTGCCCTTACGGAAAGAGAAGACAGAGCCCTCTCTCCCGCACAGGAGGACCGGGCAGGAAGGCTCTGCCCTGAACTGGACCCCGTCTGCCCCTGACCTCGGACACTTCGCCTCCGTCAGGAACACATCTGCTGTCTAAGCCCCCATGGGTGCTGAGGCTGGTGGGCCCCGAGGCCCTGTGGACGGTCCCCTTCTGCATCTTCGTGCTTCGAACAGCAATGCCTCCGTGGACTCCCTGCAGACAAAGCACATTTCTGTGATTTTCAGAGCCAGACTATAGCTCCCAGTGCGGCCGGGGGTGGGGGGCATCCTGTGTAGATACCCCGCAGGCACTCATGCCTCAATAATTCGCTCCCAGGCCGCGCCCTCGAGGCTCCTCCAGACACACCTGGACGCGCCCACCCTCTCCGCGGAGCTGGGCGCCCGCACTTCTCACGGCCACCAGCACGGGCAGAGTCGTGGGCAGGCTGGCTACATTCTCCCGGGTTCTGTGCCATGGAAACAATCCCTCTGCGTCCGACCTGTGCCAAAACAGAAACCACAAATGATAGTTTTATACAGCCCTCCACGTTCTGAACAGACGGTACGTGTTTGCCCCAGAAATCCTGGAGAAAGAGGTGATTAAAACCCAATTTCCAGAATAACCTAGCAATACCTTCGGCTGAGAGGAAAGGTTCAAGAAGCACCCAGCAGCGTCTTGCTCTGCACCAGCACTAACCACGGGCCCTACCCGGTGAGGTCTGTGGGGACACCTCTGGGTTTTGCACCATCAAGGTCCGTGCACCACAGATGCTCAGTCTACCCGCCATGGTGTCCGAGAGCAAGTGTCTCCACCACGTCCCCGCAGGGCAAACCCTACCGTCCCACCCACACCTGTCCCCTGAGCAAGGCTTGAGTAAGGGATCAAGGACGCCAGGCGGTCAACATCAGTCTTTGCGTTCTGAAGTCCCGCGCCTGGCCCTGCCCTTAGGATCACTCCTGCAGCGCCCACATCCCTGCTCATTTTAAGGATATATCCAGGTCTGGGACAACTGGGGGCTCAGTCAGTCAAGATTAAGTGTCTTGGCTCAGGTCACGATCTCTTGGTTCGTGAGTTCGAGCCCTGCATCGGGCTGTATATTGACAGTATGGAGCCTGGATTGGGATTTTCTCTTGGGATTCTCTCTCTCTCTCTCTCTCTCTGCCCTCCCCCCAAAATAAGTAAACAAAATTTAAAAATATATGTATATAGCCAGGTCATTGAGGCCAACCTTCTAGGCAGCCCTTTGCAATGCTGCATGCCCCCTCAAAACCCCTAGAGTAACTTTCTAAAGCACAAAATGCCCAGCTTCCCCCGACCCGGGGATCCTGATGGAGGTATTCTGGGATGGGGCCTGGGCATTTCTTGATAACCTCTCCGGCTGGTCCAGACGTGTGGGCAGAAGAACCAAAACAGCGAAAATAGTGAAATTTAGCTTAAATTCGAATTTAGCAAGAAGGGTGGTCAACTGAACTGGTTAATGTAGTCATGACTCAGTGGATGGGGAGAGAAACCTATCGTCAGAGACAGCACCTCAGGGTCACCTGCCACCTGGGGCGCACGGGGACTTCCATCTCATTCCTGCCGAGCCCCGCCCGCTGTGCTCCACGTCTGTGGATAGGCAGTCGTAGGAGACGGTCCTCCGCTCAGAAAGACTGTTGTACCCCGTGATCTGCCAGCACCCCACCCTGCCCCCCCACCAGAGTCACCTGTCCTCCGCGGGGGAGGGCAGGTGCGCCCCAAACACCACACTTCCCCTCCCCCACATGGTCCACGTGGGTCACCAGGATGTCAGGCGGCAGGCATTGTGCCCACACAGGCGGTGCCAGGAGCTGGCCGGGACGTCGGGCCTTCCCTCTTTCCCGATCTGGGCCCCGCGGCTCCCGGGCGAGGTGCAGACGTCCCAGAACTGTGGGCTCCCAGGTGCGCTGTCCTGTCTTCTCCTTTCCACGCCTGTGTTCTGGCAGAATCGCAGACTTACAGGAAAGCTCCAATAGGTCAGTTCCCACGGCATCCGCAGCCAGACTCCACTAACATACACGCGCGCACGCGCACACACACACACACGAGGTCTATTCTGAGCCACGTGAGCGTCCTTGTAGGGATCCTGCCCCTTTGCCCTAAATGCTCAGGGGTGTTCTCTTACGCAACCGCAGCACAACCATACACGTGTGGAGCTGAGCCCCGCAGGGCCGGCGTGATCGGCAGGCCTCCTTCAGACTCCGCCGGCCGCGACGACGCCACTTACAGCAAAGGACACATGAGCGTGGACTGCACGCGGCCGGCCACCTCTCTTAGCACGACCGCAGACTTTCTCTCCTTTGGGGCGTCTGGAGGAGTGCAGAACTCCCGGCCCTCAGCGTGGTTTGTCTCACTCAGCTGTGCCTTCTTGGCAGAAATATTCCAGAAGGCAAGTGGAAGTGCACAGCCAAGCCCTCAGACCCCTTGGGCGCGGGCTGTGGGCATGGTCAGGGCCAAACCTTATCATGACGCGGTGCGGGCCTCAGGCGCCCAAGGGGCTGTCCTGGCAGCATCAGTCACTGGGTGGAAACAGCCAGCCGGAAGTGGGACATCCCATCTGGGGGGGGGCGGTGCACAGCATAGGGGCCCCCTTGCAGGCCTCAATCATCTGTGGCTTCTCGGCTGTGAGCGCACTTAATTTAGCCCGGCGCATCAATTGACCTCTGCACAGGCTGCAGCAAAGGCCTCCCGTGGGCCCGCCTGGAAATGCTCAGGTCCAAGTGGGGGCCAGCCGGGTGTCCAAGGCGGCCTTGGTGGGGGGGGGGGGGGGGGGGCGGTGCGGGCAGGCTTCTGCGCCCACCGGGCAGGGCCCGCGATTGTTATGTAAACACAGAAGCCGGGCGGGGGGTGGCTGGCCCATCTGCTGGGCACACTTCTGGCCCAACGCGTGCTCTCGGGGCCCTCACCATTTTCCATCCTCTTAGGTGAAAACTTGGAAAATGTAAGGGCTCTCAATCTCCCTTTCATTTGCAAACGAGCCATTTCAGCTAAGCGTGGCCCCCTATTCTTCTCCCGCATTTGTCTTTGTGAAAAGACCCGTCTCAAATTTCTGGAGCCGCAGCAGCTGCCGCCTAGGCCCCTTTTCATTGGGCGGCGCCCCGAGCCCCCTGCGCCCCCCTCCTCGGCCCCTTTGTCTCCGGCAGAGCCGGCCCCCTCTGACCCCCGGCCAACCTGGAGCCTCCTCCTTTGTCAGCCTCCCCAGACAAGTTTCCCCCTAAATCAAGCATTGTTTGGGCTTCTGAGGCCAGCACGTGCCCACGTCCCCTAATCTTTTAATTTCTCCCCAGGAAAAAGCAGCTGCTAGTGACACCCAGCTGTCGCGGGCCTGCCGCCCCAGAACAAGGGCAGCGGGAGAGGCCGCGGCCCGCGCTCAGATGCACATCTCCCCCTTTCTTCCAAGGGGTGGTGCTTTCTCTTCTCGCAACAGCTGGCCGCACGTGCTGTGAAATGCTGCCCCGCTAGCGAAGCCCTCCCACCCCCACCCCCACCCCACCCCCCACCCCCGACTCCGCTGGCGTCCGAACCCCTTCCCTGCTGCGCACGCGGCCCAGCTTGCACTTGAGCGCCTTTGAGAACCAGAGCTTCGGTTTCAGAGACCCCAGCGTGTGTCGTTACCCCCTGGCTGCAAACATGATCATCTGATAAATTACAGAGGGAGACCCAGACCGGCCGAGAGACGCTGCAGGCTCCTGGCTCGGGCCCCAAGCTGGCACCCGCGGAGGGGCCGTCCGGCTGCATGAACGCTCTTCGGGAGCCACGGCAAGAAGTCTGACGCAGGGCAAGCGTTCCTCCGGGCGTGCGGGACCGGGGCACGAGAGACTCCCCCGGAAGCATGCGCCACTGAGGCCGACCAAGCCCGGCCGGGTGTGCTGGGAGGGCTCCACGTGGTCCCTGCACGCTTGACTCTCTGGAGGCCTTTCTCGGGGCACACCTGCACCCCGGCCAGCTCTGAGGATGGAGGAGGATTTGGCCGACCGGCCTCTGCCCGGAGCCCCGGGCCGCCTCCCTGAGCCTCCCAGTCACCGCCACCTGCTTGAACGTCCACAGTGATAGGAGTGCTCTCTCTCCACACTATCCAGGACCCCACCTCTCAGCACCGAGAGACCAATGTTTTTAAATTCGACTTCAAATAATTTACACTTAAGCGGCCACGTGTGGCCAGTGGCAACCGTGCCGGACGGGGAAACTCCCAACTGTGGGTCCTCGAACGTGGCACCACGTGAGAAACAGAGAACGCACGTGTCTGGGTGGTATTCCCCGATTTCATTCTTTTTTTTTTTTTTTTTTTTAAATTTTTTTTTTTCAACGTTTATTTATTTTTGGGACAGAGAGAGACAGAGCATGAACGGGGGAGGGGCAGAGAGAGAGGGAGACACAGAATCGGAAACAGGTTCCAGGCTCTGAGCCATCAGCCCAGAGCCCGACGCGGGGCTCGAACTCACGGACTGTGAGATCGTGACCTGGCTGAAGTCGGACGCTTAACCGACTGCGCCACCCAGGCGCCCCACCCCGATTTCATTCTTAAGGGTGTAACAGAGCTCTCCAAAACGCAGAAGACTTGAGAAAGATTCGCCCAGGTTGGAGGCTCCCGGCAGGTGGTCGCAGCCCCTCCCCGCCAGCTTCTGTCCCTTTCTGCCTGTGGTGGCCAGGGTTTCAGGGCTGTCCCGGCTCCAAAGTTGCACACAAAACAGCTGTCAGTGCAGAGCAACCGAATGCCCAAAGGTGACTCATGCAGCCGCAGGCAGCGTGGGCCCCTCTCCACCCTCTGCACCTCACCTGGTGGGTAATTGAAACCCGACCCGGCCAGAGCATATGGTGAGCCGCACACCTGCCCTGCACGGCACCTGCTGGGCCTGGGGGTTGGGGGGGGGGGGGGGGGACGAGGCTGGCTCTGCTGCCCCGAGGCCACGGGCAAGCGTCCGACTCATTTGCATGCTCGACGTGGCCACGTGCCTGGACTTTGGGCAGATCTGACACGGCATGTCACCGCTTTTAAGATCAGCAAATCTGGAGAAAGCTGTGCCTCAGACAACAAAGCCGGCTGCCGTCTGGGACGTGCGCTCAGGCCTCCGCGGGGGCAGGCACGCACATGTGCTCACACACGCGCCAACGGGAACCGCCCCCCATAAGTGTGCGTCAGGGGCTAGGGACCTGTGGGGGTCAGAGAGCAGCCGCCCAGGGGCCAGTGGCCGGTGTCCTGCAGCCCCCCAAGAAGCCGAGTCCCCCGGGAAAGCTGGGCGCAGCGAGCAGCACTCCCCTAAGTCAGGGCAGGTCCCTGGGGGCTTCTGTGCTTTGACATCTCGTTTTTTAGGTAAACAGATCCATCCCTCAGCTAAGCCAGAAGGACAATAGCCACTTATTGGTGTCATTACCGTAGGACACTCCTTCCTGATGGTGGAGTTTTCAGACCACCCCCCCCCCCCAGGAGATGTGAGCCATCTTGCTGCCACATGAGCTCTCGTGTCACCCTTTCTGCCCGTCTACACCCTCGGCTGCACAAGGAGGTCGTGGCGGGAGACTAAGGGGACAGGAACTATTCTGACAGCTTCTGTCTGCAGGACCCGGCCTGGAACCCAGAACGAGCCGCGAGTCCAGCCACACGGTCCTGTCGCCTCTTCTCTGAAGGTGATGAGGAAATCGTCAGTGAACGGAGGGCCCCTTACACAGCCTCCAACCCACCTCAGGCACCCGGGCCATCTGTCACAGCCATGGGGACAGCCATGTGCTTAATTGGGGTAGGACTTAAAAAGACACAGAAGATGGGCCATGTGGTGACCCAAGCAGGTCGCGAGGAGGGGAGGGCGTCCCATACGATGTTGTGACACTTGAGGCCGGGCCGATGGCTGCGGTGAGGGCCGGAGGGTGGGAGGGTGACCCGGGTCCCCAGGCACTGGCCGCATTCCTGCCACCGCGCGCCCAGCCCTTCAGGTCAGAGAGATCAGGCCTTCCCCCAGAGCCGCGGGCAGAGGCGGGGGGGAAAGGTAACAGGCTGCGCCCTGTGAGGCCATTAGCAAACACAATGGGGAACTGTGAGGATAATCCAGTGAATAGAAGGAAAGCTGGCTTGTGCCAGCAGCCGAGGGCTGAGCTCATTATTCTAGACGGCAGATGGACGGTGGCCTGGTTGCTGAGCAGAACTCCCGGCTGCTGGCGGGGGAGCGGGAGCCGAGCACGGCACCGGGGACCCCTCCCATCCCAGCGGCCGCCCTTCCTCCCAAAGATCAGGGAGCCAAGGAAAAGCCGTGCTCTCGGCACGTTGGTCTCAGGTCAGCCCCTCGCCCCTCTCACCTGCCCCCAGAAGGCTCCACGGAGCGCACGCATCTTCACTCAACTCAGACCCCCGACCACAGGGATGGGGGTGCCTGAGTGGGGGGCTCCGTCCCATTCTTCTGTCCTCAGCTTTGTTCTCACTGCCACACAGATAGCTTCCAACTCAACTGAGACACGTTTATATGGACGGGAGAGCAGAGCCCGCCGAGAACATTGGAAAGCGTTGGCGAGGGGGCAATGCAGCGGGGCTGGGCACACAGGGGGCACACAAATGGGGACGAAGTCTGAGCGCACTGGGGATGAGCACACAGGGCACGTGCACACTGGAGATGATCACCGTCACCATCACCATCATTATCATCATATCTAATCTTTAAACGGACCCCATGCCAGACGGCAATTAAGTGCCCTGTCTACATTAGCTCACTTAATTCTCCTGGCAGCCTTTTAATGCATGCACTTTACAGGTGCAGAACCCAGAACACAGGGGGTACGTTGACTTGCGCCCCGACACAAGGTCACACAAGCAGGGACTGAGTGGCCAGGATTGGAAGCACAGCGTGACTGCCCACTCTCGGATCTGCGCCCTTCAGGGATGTTCAGACGGACATTGTTTGCCCCGGCGAAGCCTGGAAACAACTCACACGATCAATCCCGAGAGTGAAATACTGTGGGGCAGGGAAATCAGGCGGTGGACAAGCCCAGGCCTCCCAGTGCATGAAGCTCGCGAGAAGAAAACTACAAGTCACACAATTCACACAACATAATTCCGTTGTGAAAGTCCAAAAACTGGCAAAATCTGGCCATCTTTCGCTTAGCAATGGATCTGCGTGCGGTAGTATCTTAAACAAGGTAAGTCGACTGTTAACGCAGGTTTCAGGCCAGTGGTCACTGAAGCCACAGTAAGCAAAGGGAGGGGAATGTGCTGGAATGTCGGGAGGTGTGGTCACGCGCTCCTGGTAAGCAGGGCGGGGGCTTCCCGGATGTGTCTTTATTTCGCGCTGTTCCTTTTAATGGGCGCCTAAGTTGTATACACGCTTTTGTGTGCCTAGTGTATTGCAGAATTATTTTTTTTTTCTTATTTGTTTTATTGCAGAATTATTTTAAAAGCTCCTTTGTGACCCTCAACTAGAGAAGAAAACAAACGGTGATTAGGAGCTTCTAGACTCTGGCTCCTTCCCATAGCGCCCTCCTCAGAATGTCTCCCCTGCTCTCAACTCCAGCCCCAGATGACCCTCCACCCCAGCCAGGTGCCCTGACTCCACCAAATGGGAAAAACAATCCACAAATTTCCATTTACGGTGCATGTCGGTTTGTGCAAAAATATCACAGGTCATTATCTTTGTTTAAATTAACTTGAGGGGCGCCTGCGTGGCTCAGTCGGTTAAGCATCCAACTTCGGCTCAGGTCATAATCTCGCGGTTCATGGGTTCAAGCCCCGCGTCGGGTTCTGTGCTGACAGCTCAGAGCCTGGAACCTGCTTTGGATTCTGTGTCTCCCTCTCTCTCTGCCCCTTCCCTGCTCATGATCTGTCTCTCTCTCTCTATCTCTCTCTCTCTCTCTCTCTCCCTCTGAAAAATAAATAAATATTAAAAATTTTTTTAGTTAACTTGAAGCCAACTCTAGGCCCTTTGGGTCTGAGGGGATAGGAAACCCAGGCTCAGGCTCACTGGGCCTCAAGCAGCCCCAGATCTGGGCAGCGTCCCCTTCGGGGCCATGGGCTGTGACCGGTGATGTCTCATATGCCCTGCAGCCCTGTCCTCCAGGTCCCCCCAGCCCCCAGGCTCCGCATGGAGAACAGCCCCCCAGAATGCTCCCCAACACTGAAAGTGGTTTCTCCGAGAGCAGGAGAGGGTTGGCCCAGCCCCCAGGCTCTGCAGTTCAGGGGTCGGGGGGGGAGGGGGGGGGCGGGGGACAAGTGCAGCATGACACTATGACTACCAAGTGCCCCTCGCTCTTTCCCCAGACACTGTTGTCCCCAGCACAGGAGCACTTGTACAAGCTCAGTGGCTGCGGCTGGCCCAAGGGCGGCACTTAGGAGGGACTCTCTGGCCAAACCCGCCAGACACAGGGTCACCTCTGACCACTGCCCTTTGTCCTCACAGGGGCACCCACCCTCCCCCAACCCTGCCTCCAGATTACCAGCGGGGCGATCCCCCTTCCCGCTGGGCAGCAGGGCTCCCCTCCTGGCTCTTCTGCTCCAGGTCCCACCTTACCTCCCACCTGCGGCCCCTCTCGTAGCCAGAGCATTTCAGGCTCTCCTGGCCTGGGGGTGGGGTGGGGTGGGGAGGGGTGGGGAGGAGAGGAGGGGGCTGCCAGCCTGAGAGCTGAGAGCTCAGCCCCGACCTCCCAGCCTCCTGGCCTCCCTGCCCCCATCTGCCTCCCCACACCCCCCCACCAGGGGCCACCTGCCCCCGGCAGCATGGACAACGGCTGGGCCACTGTAAGCAGGGCCCTGACGAGGGGCTCATCCAAGGCTGACTTTTGCCTTCATGGCCGCCCTAAGGCCTCGAGCGAGCGAGCCAGCCTGTGCACATGCGGACTGCGTGCCTGTGAGGCCCAGTAGGGTCCAGGGAGTTGTTTGTTTGTTTGTGGCGGGTCTGTTACACTTTATAGGTCATTTGAAACCCGACAAAGTCTTTCTCATTTGCGGACAAGGTCCAACCTCAACAGACGGACACGAGGCCTCATTTCCACCACTTAGGTTGAGGACAAAATAGTCACACGTCGGCTCGCAGGGTGGTGGCAGTTCACTGCACCCACATCCGGAAATCTCCGGTTCCGAACCCCAGCCTGTGTGCACAGAGGAGGGCCCGGCCCCCGGGAAGGCCGGGGTCTCAGTGGGGCCCCCACGGCCCAGGCACCCCTGCCGGGCAGGCTTGTCCCTGGACAGGTGCGGGAGCTGCAGATTCACCCAGGAACCGGGCCCCAGGGACGCGTCGCGTCACATTTGCTCGTCTGTCTCCCAAACACGAGCAGGAGATGTGCCCACGGGCTTGACAAAAGACCCCGGGAGACACGGATGGGGCCGGAGCCGGGTTGGGTGAGTCCCGCTGACTCACCACACCTGTCCAGGGCCTCCGGGGACTCTGCGATGTGCGAGCATTCACTGCAAACACCGCGCACGCACACACACACACACACACACGTGCGAGGGCGAGTGCACACGCTTCCCCACACACGCGCGCACCTCCTGCCGGCGCCCGAGTGAGCAGGGGTGAGCGGCACTCGCATTGTTCAACCAGGAATCATCTGGAATGTGAACACGGTGGGAATGTGTCAACGAGTCTGGCTTCGGCCCTCTTGTCCCCGGAACCTGCCGGAACTCCCACAGGCAGAGGCAGGATGTCTGGCGACGGGGTCTCCCGGGAGCGCCCTGCTCTGACTTCCAGGATCTTACTCCAGAGTTGAGACCCTCTCCTGGCCCTGTTCTGAAGGCCGGTGGGGGGTCAGCAAAGAAGCCCGGCCCGCTCCGGGGGGGGAGACAGAAGCTGTCTCGGATGTGAAGTGTCTGTTCCAGACCAGGCAGCTCTGTATCACGCGTGGCAGCCTCCCCCCCTCAGGGGGGCCGCGGACGGACAGGAAGTGGCTCCGGGGGTCTCTTTGTTTTCCTTCCCAAACACAGAGAGAGCCCGGGGAGGCCAGCGGCCTTCCTTTCTTCCTCCCACCGCACTGCCTCACACCCCGTGCACACACAGGGCCAGCACCCCTGAAACATCCCAGAAGCGATCACTCTCCCGCCTCTGGAACTTTCCGGACACAGGGCTCTGAGGGAGCGGATGCATCAGCCCTGGCGTGTGGGGCTGGGGAGGGACAGGCCAGAGCTGGCCCGGGCGGGGCCGGGGCCCCCGCAGGGCAGGGCAGGGCAGATGCGTGTGCAGCCTCATGACCCACAGGGAGGCTCGCCAGGGCCCGGTGAGGGGTCGGTGGGGGGGGGTGGCTACGGGGCCGCGTCCGTCAGCAGTGTGTGTGTGTGCGCACGCGCGTGTGCACAGTCTGACCAGTCCACCTTTCTCCTGAGGAATACTCTTAACACTCCCTCGACCATCCTGAAGCGAGATTCTCAGATACCACAGTGTGTCCACAACCACACGACAGACGGAAGAGAGAGAGAGAGTAAGGATGAAATGCCTGAGTAGCAACATGCCCGAGAACTAAGCAAAAGTCACGTCCAAGAAGATCTACTGGCGCAGCAAGTGTTCAGGCAGAACTTCCCGGGATGATGCAATCTGGTCCTCGGACCGCCTCGTCACACGTAGCATTTCTGAGGACGCGGCAGGTGCGGGGCCATTTCAGGATTCGGGCGCCCTGCGCGGCATTTTCTGTGATTGTGCGCAAAGCTCGGAGCCGAACGGAGCCAGGATCTCCTCCTGGGTCCCAGCTGCACTTCTGGAAGCTCTAGGTGGATCTCAACCACGCAAGAAAGGCGTGGTCTGGGGTGGACGTGGGGTGGACGCCATATCCTCCCACATCCCCAGCATCACACGTGGGTCTTTCGCCCAATCCGGCAGCTGACAGCGCAAAATGGACCTGACCCTGCCCACAAAATACCACTCGTCCCAACGACCTTTGTTTCAAACAAGACACGCCCCCCCAGATTCCCCTCAATCCCCCTTTGAGAACTACTGTGCGTCCTTGCGCATGGCCAGTGTCATTGCCAGAGGCGACACAGCCCACAGGGGGCGAGGCCCAGCCCTGCGTTCTGCGTGTTCCATCACGAGTTCCGAGGCTCTGTCTTCCGAGGCGTTGAGACTTCAGTTGCTGGGGTGGGACCTCTGGGGACCCACCGAGTCCCTTTTTCAGTGCCTGGACCAGTGTGGCAGAAGTCCTGTCTGCAAAAGGTCAGTTGGGTGCAGGGGGCCCGACAGGGCAGCCTGTGAGTCCCTGACTCCAGCACGCTGGTCCCCCCCGTGCCGGCTCTGTAGGCCCAGGCCAGCCCAGATGCACTAGGAGCACTGGCATATTACCCGTCAGTCCTAGGTCCACATGTGTTGATTCTAAAATTTTTTTTAATGTTTATTTATTTTTGAGAAAGAGAGAGAGAGAGAGAGAGAGAGAGAGGGAGGGAGGGGCAGAGAGAGATGGAGACACAGAATCCGAAGCAGGCTCCAGGCTCCGAGCTGTCAGCCCAGAGCCCGACGCGGGGCTTAAACTCACAAACTGAGAGATCACCACCTGAGCTGAAGTCGGACGCTCAACCGACTGAGCCATTCAGGTGCCCCCCACATGTGTGGCTTCTAAAGGTTCACACATTGGACGACAGGGCTCTGAGCCAGGCAGCCTGAGCCCTGACCCTGACTTCACATCTGTTCCTGGGTCATCACTTTGCACCTCACGCCAGAAGCAGGTGCGGGGCGGGGCCCTGCAGAGCAGTGATCAGAGCCGGCGGCAGGTGACAGGCCATCTCTGTGCTGGCCTGGTTGTGGGGCGCAGACAGCTTTCCCAAGCTCTGGGAGACACACGTCCCCTGCGTGGGAGCCAAAGGAGACACCAGGCCCGGCTCACGGGTCTGCTGTGACGATGGAGCCCAGGAAGCACACATGAACTCTGACAGACGGGAGCTGACGTCACCTCCTGTCACAGGTGATGGAGTTGTAAGCGGAGCCAGGTGACGGAGCCCAGACCCTGCAAGCGACAGTCAGCCAGGCCGGGATCAGACAGAAGCTTGTCTCCTGCTCTCCCTGCCCCTTTGGGCTGTGACTTCCCAGTCCCCCCATGTGCCCAGGCTGCACTGCACCCAGGCAAAGGGGAAGGTCTGCAGAGGTGCCCCTCCCCCCTCCCAGGGCCTTGTTCATCAGCCGTCGTTGGGTGCAAAGAGAGATCCTGGGGCACAGCCAGGAACAGGGGCCAGACCTTCTCCTTGACTTTGCTCTGGCTGTGCTCCATGGGCCTCATCCATGGGTCCCATGTACAAGGGTCGGACCCCAGAGACACAACGGTCCCTTCCCCAGGGGATGGCTAACTGGGTCCCGCTGACCGTCTTCCTTGCTGCTCACATCCCTCGGCACTGAGCACTTCCTTTCAGAGGAGCCCTTGAGCTCCCGAATCGAACAGCACACACAGAATGAGGTCTCCCCACCCCATGGAGAACGACCAATCCACAGTTGCTGATGGCCTCTGCCATCACAAGTCACGGAGAGACTGGAGGCTGGGGCCTGCCCCACAGGCGTCCAGCCGGTGAACACGGGCATTTTGCAGGGTGAAGGTGGAGCACGGGGCCTCTATTCTTGCAGCTATGAAAAAAAAAAAAAAAAAAGTCGGTGCCTTCGTAAGCCAGGATTCAAAACCAGATTTGCTGGCATCTCTAATCTTCTTCAAATCACCTCCCTGCTAAGATCAGTACACAGACAAAAACACCGCGCCCTGGGAGTAACACGAGGCCCCCACCAAACGTAAGAAGGTGCCCGCCTTTGATCTGCTCATGACTTTAATATTTGCAGCGGGCGCATCGGGCTGAGTGGAGACCACAGATGCACACTCAAAGCAAACGAGGTAAAGCGGAACTGGTTTTGAAATCCCTCCGTGTTTTCTGATCTATCCGCCTAGGCGCTGGGCCGGGCTTGCACCGGGGACCCTGATCCACCCTGCGGATGAGAGTCCTGAGCAAGCAAAGTCCTCCCTTTGGGCCGCCTCTCTGGGCCCTGATTTCTCAGCCTTCCAAGGAGTCTAGGAATGGCTGCACCCTCCAGGGGAGGGCCGGCTGCGAAGGGGAGGCGGCTCCGGGAGCCACCTCGGGCTGCCAGGCGGCCTCGGGGACCACATCACAGAGGCGCCGCCGGCTCACCTGGGGAGGGGCGGGGCCTTCCCGGGTCTCTGCAGGAGGGGGCGCATGCGCAGTGGAGGGGGCGGTCCTGCCCCGGCTCCCTCAGGCTCTCGGTCCTCCGGAGAGCAGCTGGACGGGTTCTCCGGGTGGCGGCTGGGCCAGGCGGGCCGGAACACCTCGTTCCAAGCAGTGTCCTGGAGGGCCGCCTTCCCTGTCCCCACTCCGTACAGGATCAGAACGTGACAAAGGCGTGTGTGACAAAGCCGTACCTTCATGCGTCCCCGTGACCCCGAGGATGCCAGGGGAGGGAAGGGTCGGCCTCTGAGGAGGTTACACCTGGCAGGGTTTTCAAGGAAAGAGAAGAGACCCAGAGAGAAAAGCCCCAGGCTTTCTTCTTGGTGCCCTCTCGGGAGGGCATCGCCTGGCCACCCCGGGAGGGGTCAGACCAGATTGGACATAGCACGTGCCCAGCAGGCCCCCCAATAATTAGATTTTGGAGAAGAGTTTGTCTTGGCCCGTGATTTCCCTTAGTTGTCTTCATCAGTGGGGTTTTTTAATTCTATTTTTTAGTGTTTATTTTTGAGACCGAGAGAGAATAGAGGGCGTGGGTGCAGAGAGAGAGGGAGACAGAATCCAAAGCAGGCTCCGGGCTCTGAGCTGTCAGCATAGAGCCTGACGTGGGGCTCGAACCCACGAACCACGAGATCATGACCTGAGCTGAAATCGGGTGCTTAACTGACTCAGCCACCCAGGCGCCCCTTCATCAGTGGGTTTTAATGCAGATGCCCGGACTCTGATCCAACCAGATGTCGGCAGGGCATCCCAGGTATCTGCCTTTATCAGAGACACCCATGATTCTGACACTGCAGGGCCACAGAGCCCCAGGAATCCCAGCACCTCACCCCAGTGTTGGCGGAATAAAGCCGGAGGAGTCTTGAAAAATCCCCATCATGGTGAATTTCACCCTTGGCCATGTACCATTAAAATTCAGTCAAGTCCTACAGCAAAACTCAAGGACCCGGACATGTGGCGGGCCCTACGTGGCCCCTCTCACACCCTCGTGGCCTCTGGATTTCCAGACCCTGTGAATGGCACCCTGCGAGACACCCACACTTGGAAAGCTGGCTCAGCCGGGAGCCTTCCTGGAATGAGCCACGTTTCTGCCCCCACGTGGGAAAGCAGGCTCCTGGGGAAGGGGCTGGGCCTTGGTGTGTGCGTGAGTATGTACGTGTGTGTGTGTGTGTGTGCGCACTCACCATCACCCAAGGGCTCTTCCACGTCTTGTGCTTCCTGCTTCCGGGGCCTCTGGGCCCTCTGACAGCGGCCTGGGGTGGGGGTGGGGAGCCTGTGTGGCCTCTTCTCCAGCAGCCTGTTCCCAACAGCCGTTTCCCCCCGTCCTGTTTCTTCAATGACGAAGAACGGCACTAACTGTGGCTAAAACTCACCGAGCTCGGGGCTTTCACCCACGTTCTCCCATTAAACGTCTCGGAACATTCTCCCAAGGAGGCAATATTCTCAGCCCATGAAAGTCTAGTCTGCCCAAGGTCATGCTGCCAGCAGCAGAGTATGGCTTGGGCTCCAGGCCTCGGGCGAGGTTGGTCCTTAAGCAGAGGGCCGTAGACTTTGGGAGATGTTCCTGTTTTGGAAACTGACATCTCCATGGGGCTGTGTGGCCCACCCACACCTCCCACGGAGCCAACACCCACCCAGGAGGGGCGCAGCACGCACACAGAGGCCGCCCCTGTCGGCCCGGGGGACCCTGAGGAAGCCTGCTCACCTGCCTCCCTCCAGCCTGGTGACCAGAGCGGGGCGGTGATGGGGCCCCCCGGGACTTCCCAGATGGCCCACAGAAGCCCAGGAGGGTGAGTGGTGGGGACTGTTGGGTGACCAGGCAAACAGAGTGCGGAGTGAAAGCTGCATTGCTCCAGGGACCCATTTTCTTAAGACCTTTGGTGTGGGCGGGGGGAGGGGAGTGTGGCGTCCTGGTACTTTGCCTTGACATCCTAGTTGACCTCAGACCCTCTCAAATGTCTCCCTCTGCCTGCAGAACTCTGTGTCCCGTTTCTCTTCCCGACACCCTGGGGTACAGACACGTCACAGCTGCATGGGTGCCACCCCACAGGGACGTACTCACTTGAGCAGGTGTGGAGTCCCAAAGCCGAGCCGTGGCCCCCACCAGGTGCCGTGAGCACCGCGCACAGAGCTTGAACGTATTGTTCGTTTGCTGTGAGTTGACAGGGCCCCCGGGGGCCTGGTGTCACGAGTTTGGGCGGCATAATGCAACCCAGTGGAAAGAGAAACCTGTGGTACCTCCCGGCCCCTTCCCTCCAATAAGGCAGCAGAAACCAGCAACTGCGAGGGGCCTCAGCCTACCCCCTGCACAGCTCTGGGTCTGACAGATGGTGAGGGCCCCGAGCGCCATGCACACGGCCCACAGGACCGGCTCTAAACTGCTCCGAGGGCAATGATACCTGCTGCCCTTCGGGTCAGGGCAGCCCCGGGGGAGAGGGCAAGAGCTGGGCCCCGGTCAGCTCCTCTCCCACCAGTGAGTGGGCCACACCCCGCCCCTGGAGACTTGCGTCCCCCCCAGGACGCAAGGGGGGCCACCCATCCCCGCGCCCCGGCAGATGGGGAAGACGGAGGCCGGCCGCAGAGTGTTGTCGTCAGTGTCCAGACGGCACCCGAGGCGGGTTCACAAGCTTGCGCACTCGGCCCTGGGGCCCGCTTCCAGGCAGCCTGCACCCCAGCGTCAGCTGACCGCCTTCCCGGGGCCACCGGCGCGGGGGATCCAGGCCCGGGCCGGCTTGTGCAACGTGTTCATGCCCCCGGCCTTCATCTCGGGCCGGCTGTCTGCTGCCCAGACTCCCCCCCCCCCCCCCCCCCCCCCCCCCCCCCCCGAGGCCGACACAGCACATAATCGTTTGTGCATAAACACGGCCGGGAGCACGCGGGAGGTGCTGACCGCGCAGGAGCAGAATTTCACAACCGAGGCCCGTTCTGTTTCCAGTGAACCGAGGAGGCAGCCGCGGGGCAGTGAGCGCGGAGGAGATGCTGTTTCCCTCTGTTCTCAGCGTTGTTTACTCCAGAGCACTTGGTTCTGGGAAGAAGCCTCTTGGCAGGAGGAACGGCCCCTCCCCCACGGCCTGCCCTCCGGTCGCCCAGCGGGGCCCTGGCACTCACGGTGTGCACCCGAGCCCAGTGGAGGCGGTCCCTCTGCTGAGCGCAGGCTCCCGGGGGGATGTGCACCGAGACCCTCTGCAGGGGTCCCGACAGGGAGGGTCCCCTCAGGTCCGCATGTTGCTCTGCAGTGTTCTGTCACGAGAACGGGGGACAGACAGAGCCTGCTCGCTGGCCCGGCTGAGGCAGGGTGGGGCAGGGAGAGGGGCCGGGGCAGTCGCATCCTGTCTGCCAGGCCTGTTCGCACAGGGCCAGGGAGCCACCGAACGGGAGGGCCTGCCCGCTCCACCTGCACGCGTGTCCCAGAGGTGGTCGCGCCTCCGCTCCCACACACCTCCACTCCCTGCGCTCCCGGCCTGGCCGCCTGCAGCATTCCAACTTTCCATCGGTGGAAGCTATGTGCACATCTCCCCAGGCACCAGCGTAAGAGCGTTTGGTGGCCTCAGCACGGTGGCAGCTGGTGGCAGTCGGCAAAATGCATACAAAGTCTTGCACCGGCAGCCGGGTCTGCTGGCCCAGGCCACCCGGAGACAGTGGCCCCCGAGAAGCCGGCCTTCCTCCCGCAGCCTCCTCCGTGACTGCAGGCACACCGTTCTTGCCAAAGGAGAAAAGTATAAACTCTTAGAAGTTTCTCCCAGAACACATTTTACCTACCTGAGTACTTGGAGCCCACACGGCATCACTGAACGCTGCAGAAAGCTGTAAACAGCAGAGAGACGCCGTCCCCTGCTCGGTCACACTCCTCCTGGGCTGCGTCTCCCGTGATGCTTCAGTGTCCCCATCTCCACTTTCCCGAGTAAGGTCAGAGCAGAAGGTACTGGGGCCTGGTGACCCTCAAGACGGGAATTGTCTTTATAAAGAGGACAGGGCCTTGCAGAGACTCAATGCAACTTAACCAGGGTCCCCTTTGGGGGATAAGTGCACTAAAGAAAAGTCAGAGTGATTTGCCTGAGTCCATTAGAGACGTGAGCAGGCCGGGGTTCCCCACTTGCCCTTGTGGAAGTGGACGTGGGGGCACGAACACCTGGCTGAGGCCACCCTCAGACACCTGTCCTTGGGACGCCCTCCCTCCTGGGCGTCACTCAGCCCCGGGGACACACAGGGACCGGCTGCAGCATGGAGGGTCAGGGTGGGTGGGAAAGGGGGGCTCTCCTCTGGGCTCCACGTGCCCCATGAGGAACCCAGAGGGCTTGAAAGAGGGCTATCGGGTGAAGTGAGTGACAGGACTCTGGGCTCGCCTGGGGACCTGCTGAGGACCCTTTAGAAGACACAGGATGGCAGCTTAGAGACCGCTGGCATTGGGGAAGGCCTGTTCCGGGCACGGCCCCCGTGGTGACCACACCACACATGAGGCCAAGCCTTCTCTGCCACATTTTCACCAGGCTGGATCAAGTTCCTCGGAGCCCCTGCAGGCGTGTGCACGGCCGGGGCCTCCAGCACGAGGGGCTTCCTCGGCTATTCAGATATGGGAGAAGTAGGGACAGCCAGGCCCAGATGGGAACCGAACACAGATGCAGAAGACAGGTGACTCTCCTGGGTGCAGCGGGATCAGCCAGCATCACCCTGGCCCCTCGGTCAGGTGGCCTGGGTGCAGCACACTCACAAGACCAGGTGACCCTCCAGATGGAGCTGAGCCAGGGCCAGGCCCGTGCACCCGCCAATACATCCAATGCGTTCACTTCCAAGAAGGAAGCTTCGGGCTGTTCTAGAAGGAGACAGATCTGCATCTGTGTCCGCCCACAGAAACTTCCTTGCTTCTTAGCGTCTGACTTAGACCCCCCCCCCCCAGCCGTGGGGCCTCACTCCCTCCCTGGGCCTCCAGACACCGGCTGACCGGGTCTCTGGTGGCCCCACTGGTGGCGGGGGAGAGGCCGGCCACGTGGGTGAGGGCCGCACCGGTGGTCATCATGGCCTGGTGCCCCAGGGGTGGCCACGCTCAGCTCTGGCCGAGCAACGGCAGGGGGCGTAGAGCCCACTCCCTCTCTGCTGAGGAGGACTTTGACTTTGGCAGATGTTTGACCCGGACCCCTGGTTTCCCCATACCTGAAGATAACCCAGCCCGTGGCCACCAGCATCCCCAGGGGAACCAGACGGCAGGAGGGGGGTGGTCACAGGGCCTGCAGACTGGCCTCAAAGCTCTGGGCGGAAAGACTCGAGCCCACGTCTCTACCGCCACATCTGGGACAGGAGGCAGCAATAGCCACGTGGCCCCGCCGCCACGAGGCCCAGAGACCAGGACTCAGATCCTGCTCTGTCTTCGGGGGGAACAGGGCCGTGGCTCAGAGAAGTGTTGGAAAGCATGTGGCCCAGGAGTGGTTGGTGTGTGGTGGGCTGGCCACAGGGTCTGTCTCTAGAAGGTTCCTGCTAACTCTGAGCCCCCTCTCACCCCCCCAGAGGCAGACCTCTCAGGGTATGTATGAGGATTTGTTGTTTCACTACTAACAGATCGTAGAATTGCTGTCATGTTCTCTTATTATGAAAATATGACCAAGCTAATTATTTTTCAATGTGCCCTGTGGGTCAGGCACCTGCGGGAACAGGGACAATGCACAGGGAGGCAGTGGGGGCCCACAGGCAGGGTGCACCCCCACGGGGGGTGGGGGATGGGGGAAGGGCAGGGACAGGGGAGGAGAGGACTGGGAGGGGAGGGGAGGTAGGGGAAGGGAGGAGCAAAGTCCCCATAAACCTCGATGGGGCAGTGAGGGTCCAGGGGAAGGCTCATGGGGCCCCGGGAAGGGCAGTGAGTGATTGGGGGGCCACACGGGAGAAGTACAGGAAACTGACTCTCCAGAGCCCAGACTCAGGGCGCCAAGTGCTGAGGAAGGGCTCACAGGCCCCTCGTCCTGTCGCTGCCCCACCCCCAGGTGGCTGCACTTGTCCTTCAGGGGATGCTAGAAGGCTGCGAAGACTTCCCTGCTCCCTCCGCCCATTGCCGAGGGCGGCCGCCTTCCTTCCCTGGGGGGCAGACTGGCTCCCATGACCATGGTGGGGGGGGGGGGGGGCACAGCAGAGGAGGACTTCCGGTGTACCTGGGGCCAGATTACTAGCTTTACAGCTCCCCCCTCATCTCTTGGAAGCCCAGCTGAATGGAGAAAATCCAAGGGCCCTGCTGGAAAGACCAAGTGTGGGTGCTCTGGCCAGGCCGCCCCCGGGGGGAAAGTGGTCCTGGACCCCTCCGGCCAGCCCACCCCCGGCTGGGTGTCACCACAGGACCTGCATCGGCTCCAGGAGGAGCAGGGCGAGCCCTGCCCAAATTCCTCACCCACAAGTCAGGGCACACAGTAAATGACTGCTGCTCGAAACCTCTAAATGTGGGGTGGGGGCGGCCACGGATCATCAGGACACACAGCTCTGCGTCCCTCCCCCTCCCCTCCGCGGGCTCGTCCCAGCCGCTGGCACCAAGCACCGTCAAGGAGGGGACAGGCCGGGGCCGGGTGCTCACATCGCCACCTGCTGCAGTGTGGGTCTGGCGGGCACCACATCTCACGCACCCCAGCCGTGCAAGACTCAAGGCGCCTTAATTCGCCTGCACCGCGGGGAATTACTAGCAAACACAGGCATCTAACTAATGTCCGTTGAGTTTCAGGCAACACCTTCTGAAGCTCTAACAGGTCGTTCGGAGCGGAAAGCCATTTTCCACCACAGCGAGATGATCTGTGCTCATTGTCATACCCGGGAGGGGGGGACCACAGACCTCGCCAGCCTCAGCCTTGGTCCTGAGAGTGCGAGGTTTTTTCCAACAAGGGGAAGTGTCCCCAAAGTGGTAAAGTGGATCCCAAGGAAGCAACAACCGACGCTCCTTAGAGAATCTCGCATGGACAAGAACCGAGGAGCTGGCTCTAACCCTGCTCTGTGTTTACCAACTGGGGATCCCACACAAATCGCCTGACTTCTCTGAGCCTCAGTGTCCCCATCTGGAAAACGGGCTGCGGGGCCGGCGCGGCAGCCACACCTCCGGCACCTGTTCTGGCCTCCTGGAAACGCTGGCTTCACTTCCCGCCGGATGCTGGCCAATCTCGTGTGCAGTTCCCAGGAGGAAGCCCCGGCATGCGGCGTGTCCACACAGGGCGTCTACTCCCCACCGTCCTGCTGGGTGTGTCTGCTGCCCTCCACTCGCCTGCCTGGGCTCCGTCTCCCCACTCCGGGAATCAAGACAAGTGCGCTGGGAGCCCCTACCGGGTGCCCGCCCAGTGCTGTCAGCGACTCCCATTGTGGACACGGGCCAGCATTTGCACTCCAGCCAGTAGCCGGCTTGCGAGACGCCTCCCAACTGACCGAGCCACACAGATGGTCTAGAATGTTCATGAAGGGTCTGGAGCAGGGTTCTCGGCAAGCGGGGAGAAAGATTCTGAGGCTGCATCCAGACGCTGCCTGCAATGACTTTGTGATGTATGCCAAGGGGGAGGGGGCGCCTGTGTGTTGGTACTTGGCCATCCCAGCTTTGCAGAACATTCCGCGGGGGGCGAGGCTTGCCGATGGACTGACAGAGACATGGCAGGAAAAGTCCCACCAACCAGACCGGTGCCTCCACCATGGAGCCGGCCGGCATCTGAGGCTCAAAAGCAGCTGGTCTCCCTCTGTGACTCCGAGCTGAGCAGACCAAGGTCCAGGGTGACCCTCCACCTCTCAGCAAGCCAGAGCGTGTGCTCCGGCCGAGCGGCCAGACGTGGGGCCGGTCTGCACCCTCAGGGAGCAGGAAACCAACACCTCCCTCGGCAGGAGAGGGCCAGCCACGTTGCTCCCATTCCAGGGCTCAGGGAGACCGTTTGAACAGGAAGTGTCCGTCGGGGCAGGCACGGCAAGTCAGGGCCAACCAGGAGGTGGTCATCCTAACACGACCTGGCCATCGTCCCTCCCTCTGAGTGGAGCTGGGCGGCCCCATCCTGGTGAGGCCATCCAGGGGCCCGCATGTTTTCAGGGTTGCAGAAGGCTTTGGGATTTGAAGAACAAAATGTGTTACCCATTCATTCATTCATTCATTTTGCAGAGAAGCTGCTCACAGGCCGGGCAGGACATCCAGCCATGGTTTCTGGCTACATCCCTCCAGCTGAACCCATAAGGGCCGCGCAGGGCAGCCCGGCCTTCAGGCCGCAGCGAGACTCCACCGCCTCGGGCCCGTCTCCTCTCTGTTGCCAGATTCGTACCCGTCCAATTGCACGGAACGTACCTCCTCTCCCAGAGACAGCCAGCTCCTCGGCTGTGTCCCCATCAAGGCTCCAGGCCCTGCAAAAACAAGAGACAGGCCTGAGTGTCACAAGGTACAGGGACCAGGCCTGGATGTCCGGGCTCTGACCTGCATGAGTCAGCCAGGGGAAGGCCCGCTGCTCAGGGCTCAGACGGCTCAGGGAGAACCTGCAAGAGACCGGAGGTGGTCCCTGGTATCAGGGAAACGTGGGCTTTACCCAGACAGGAGAACAGAGGCAGAACAGCCATTCTAGGCGGAAGGAATCATCTGCAAAGACAAGCACGTGTGAAAGTGGGTGCGTCCGTGCGTCCGGGAAGGCACAGGAGCCGGAAGGTCACGTCACTCCCGCCCAGCAAGGTCAGTCGGGATCCAGGAGACTTGCCATGAGGGTCTGTGGAGAAGCAGAAGTCAGCCCGGGGTCTCTCAGGGATACACAGGAGCCAAGGAGGAAGGAGCGAACCCGGTCCCTTTGCCGGAATGCAGGAAATTCCAAGGAGGGAGTGGGGAACCCAGTAGGGCCGCACGGCCGGGAAACTACGGGAAGGAATGTGAGGGTACAACGAGCATGTGCCGTCGCCACCACCACCTAGCCGAGCAGAGCAGAGACCCAAGTCCCTCACGGCACACACAGGACAAACACTGGTTGGGTTCAGCGTATCGGTGCGCGACAGGTAATAGAAAATGTGCGACAGGTAATCGGTGTGCAGGTAATAGAAAATGCGGGAGGGGATCTTTATGAACCTGGCTCAGGGACGACTTGCCCGAGCAACACACGAAACCCGGAAGCCGTCCGGGGACAGCAGATCCTGGAGCACAGGAACCCGAAATGCACTTGCAGGGAAAGAGAAAGGATATTTTCAACTTTCATCACCAGGCTAAGGGTCCCTGTACATAACGTACCAGTGCCCCCAGCGGCCCTGGGTCCTGACACCCTCAGCCAGGAACGTGGAGTGGGAGGGAAGATCGCTTGCTGTGATCACCCCCCAAATCAACTGCTTGCCATCAGATTCTGGCCTCAGGTCCTGCTTCCCGGAGGCCCCGCCCTAGATACTTGCACACGGTGGGCAACCAGGCGTGCGTCTCGGCATCTTCCGAGTCCAAAACGGGGGCTCCCTGTTGGGTCCCTGTCCTCCCGCCTCCACGCTCTCCTGGCCACTTCTTCAACTCAGAGCGGCAGCCCTGGTCCTGAGAAGACATGGCGGGCAGGGTGGGCAGTGTGCCGGTCTCCCCGTGCCCCCCCGCCGGCCAGGCCCCCACCGTGGGGTGCAGGCACTGAGAGCTGGGAGCCCCGTGGCTCTGGGTCCCTCCCATGGACTGGGTGCAGGACCCGGACACAGGAACAGGGGCGGCCCCCGCACGCCCCCGGCGCAAGTGGCCTGGCCACGACTGTTCCTGGAAGTTCAGCGACTCGCTGTTGCTGAGCCCCAGCCCGAGAGCAAAATGCCTTCAGGACCCCAGGAAAAGTGACGCTAAATTCAGAGCGACTTCGGGGACCTGGTTTCTGGCCTCAGGTCCCCGATTTTCTGGCAGTGTCCAAGCGGGAGCAGCTGCTTCTTTCCCGCCTTATTTATTGCCCATTTGTTTTTCCTCTTCTTAGTTGCTTCCTCGTCTTTGCATATCTGGACACGCTCCGTCCCTGGGAGTGAGTAGGGGGATGTCCCCCACTGCCTGGTGGAGCCCCCAGGGCACACTGACTTCCTAGCCAGACATCTGCTGCCCGTGCACTCGGCATCCAAGACGGTGGTGCCCAAACTAACTTAGCTGCCGCGGCCCCTCCCCACTGTGGCTGGGATGGCGTTCCGTGTCCCTCTCTCCACTCCCAGATGGAGAAGCGTGACACAGGCCCGGAGTCACTCAGGGAGGACAGATGAGCTCACTGCTCAAAGAGCTGCTTTGTGGGTGTTGAGAGTCAGCTTCAAGGGCACATTCCAGGCTCTGTGTCCCACAGAAGAAAGGACGTGGCTGCTCCAAGTCCCGCCCCTCCTGAGAAGCCTCTCTTCCTCCCCGCTCCCTCCTCTCACCGGCCCCTCTCCCTGAAGAGCCTCCAAACGGGCTTCCGCACCAGCCAAGGGCGGTGTGGTGCGAGGGACCCGCCGCGTGGGCCAGGAGGGGCCGGAGATGACAGGAAGTCTCAGCCACCAGGCCCGCTGGCCAGCCCCCCTGCCACACGGCCAGGTCTGGGCCGCACCCCCCGAGCCCCCTCCCTGCCCGGTCACGCTCCAGGGTGGGGATGTCCCGCTCAGGTCTGTCCGATGAAACCGGCCTTCGTCGCCACGCCAGGGAAGCAGCTCCATGCAAACAATGAGATGCCACCTTACGCCTAACAGAATGACCGGAATCCGAGACGCTGGCAGCCGGCGCTGGTGGGGACGCGGCGCGGCGGGAGCCGTCCTTGCTGCTGGAAGGGATGAAAACGGACGCAGCCACTCTGGAAGACGGTGTGACGGTTTCTCGCAAAATTAAACATGCTTCTGCCAGCCGACCCAGCAGCCAGGCTCCTGGGCGCTTCGCCGAGTGACTTGAGCGCTTCGGCCCACACAGAAACCCGCCCACGGGTGTTTCAGCAGCCTTACTCACAGTTGCTCGAACGTGGACGCTTCCGAGAGGTCCTCCAGGAGGTGACGGATCAAAACACCGTGGTCCGTCCACACAGCAGAATATCATCCCGGGTGAAGAAGAAACGAGCTCTCCAGGCATGAAAAGATACGGAGGAGACTTAAGGGCGTTTTGCCAAGTGGAAGACGCCGGCCTGGAAAGGCTACCCAGTGTAGGATTCCAACCCTATGACATCCTGCAAAACACAAATCTACGGACACAGTAAAGCGATCAGCGGCTGCCAGGGGCTGGGGAGAGACAGGTGAAGGCTGGAGCACAGGGGACTTTTGGGGCAGCGAGACAACCCTGCAGGACACCGGCCATTACACATGTGTCCCAACCCCTAGCTTGCGCAACAGCGGGAGTAAACCTTAAGTAAGCTGTGGCCTTTGGGTGATGACGATGCGTCCGTGTAGATACGTCGGCTGTCAGAAATGCCCCCTCCTGTGGGGGTGTTGATGGTGGGGGAGGCTGTGCATGTGGGGGGGCAAGGACAGTCTTTTGCTGTGAACCTTAAAACTGTTTAGAAAGAAAGAAGAAGAAAGAAAGAAAGAGAAAGAAAAAGAAAGAAAGAAAGAAAGAAAAAGAAGAAAGGGAAGAAAGAAAGAAAGAAAGAGAGAGAAAGAAAGAGAAAGAAGAAAGAAAGAAGAAAGAAAAAGAAAGAAAGAAGAAAGAAAGAAAGAAAGAAAGAGAAAGAAAGAAAGAAAGAAAGAAGAAAGAAAGAAAGAAAGAGAAAGAAAGAAAGAGAAAGAAAGAAAGAGAAAGAAAGAAAAAGAAGAAAGAAAGAAAGAGAAAGAAGAAAGAAAGAAGAAAGAAAAAGAAAGAAAGAAGAAAGAAGAAAGAAAGAAAGAAAGAAAAAGAAAGAAAGAAAAAGAAAAAGAAGAAAGAAAGGGAAGAAAGAAAGAAAGAAAGAAAGAAATAAGACAGAAAGAAAGAAAGAAAGAAAGAAAAAGAAAGAAAGAAAGCAAAAGAAAGAAAGAAAGGGAAGAAAGAAAGAAAGAAAGAAAGAGAGAAAGAAAGAAAGAAAAAGAAGAAAGAAAGAAAGGGAGGAAGGGAGGAAGGGAGGAAGTCTTAACTGTTTTAAAAAAGTAGACAGAGTGGGAAGCTCCCGCCGACTGCTCACCCGGGCTCCGTCCTTTTCCTCAGGAGGCGGCCCAGACCCCGGCCCTGCTCCCTCTCCTGGGTCCACGGGACAAAACGGCCCCCACGGTTCCGCGCTCACATCACAGACGAGGAGCCACGGTGGGTCCCGAGCAAAGGGTGTGTGTGGGTCACGTCCCCACACAGTGGGGCTGAGCACGTCCCACAGATGCACGCGGCAGGCCAGCACGGCCGTGTCCAGAGATCGCGGGGACGAGGACACTCAGCCAGCTGGGCCTGGAGGCAGCCTCGTTCCTCCCGGCTCACCTCCCTCTCGGGTGGACCCCGTCTTCCCTCGTCCAAGAGCTGCCCCGAGCCTCGTGCCCATGACTGCAGAGCCCGGCCCCCCAGCGGGACAGGGTCTCATCCAAGGAGAGGGCGGCCAGCTGGAGCCACCGGGAGCCGCCGACCACGGGCAGCCCGGCTCCGCTCTCTGGCCCCGTCGTGCGAAGGGGTGGTGGCTAGCAGCTGGAGGGGGCCGTGCACCTGGAAGGACCCACGCCTGCAGGCTGCGCCTCTGCCACCTCGGCCCTGGACCTCAGGTCCGTCAGCAAGGGAGACCCACCTGGGACCCGGGTGTCCCTTACTGTGGGACACACCCCCAGCTGAACACATCAGCCGTGCTCCCGGGTGCTGTGGGTCAGGATTCGGGCTGGGCACGGCGGGGACACCGCTCTGCTCCCTGAGCCCGCATCCCCGGCAGGGGTCCCCCCAGAATGGCCGGAGTCATGGGGCCGGTGGCCTTGGGAACGCTCGCATGTGGCCTCTCCATGGGCTTTGGGCTTCCTTCACAGCATGCCGCCATGTTGGGAGGGAGCATCCTGAGAGCAGGTGTCCCAAAAGGACGAGGCAAATCTTGCAGGATTCCGAAGTCAGCAACCTCCCCCATCCCACAATGCTAGGTAATGGGGTGAGGTGGCCACAGACCCACCCGGAATGGAAGGAGGGGGGCGGTGACCCCACCTCCCACTTGGAGGAGGGTCAAGGAATTTGGGGTCCCTGCAGTCACATCCATGTGGTAGCCCACCCTGGGGACACCCCAGCCCTCATGTCTGGGCCTCATGGCTCAGGCTGGGAGATTCGCCTTTTTAGCCACCTTTTAAGTGAGGCTGAGGGGGGAGCTCGAGTCGGTACCACCCCAACATCATGGCCACGGCCCCCGCCTCCCGAAGCTTGAAGAAGACAAGTCTGCCCGCTGAAAAGAGCAGAACACGATTCCACAGCCCACTCATCCTCTCGAGCAGCCCCAGCTCGGGGAGGAATCTGTCTCCCGCGGGAGGAGGGAGCAGATACAATCATAAACTTGGAATTCGCCGTCCCACGTGTCAGAAGGTTGTGCAGGGAACCACAACTCCTGCGAGCCACGTTAAAATCGCCATCGCCTAAGCGCTCAGCAGTCAGATGTAACTTGCCGTGGCCGGGATCCCGCCTGCTCTTTGCAGACCCAAGCATTCATGGCATGCTGTTTGTGCAAAAAAAAAAAAAAAAAAAAAAAAAAACCCTTTAAATCAAACCCGTAGACACTGAAAAGATAGAAGGATGTGGCCAAGACAAGCTTTTGGATTCTATCCATAGTGGATTTTAGCTCCAGTTTTCAAAGAGCCTCCTAATCTACTTAGGAAACCTGGGTGTTTCTAGGCCCTAATTGCAATAAAGCCCTCTGCGTGGACACGGGCTCAGCCACTGGCCACAGCACGCGGCCAGGCCCGCGGCTCAGCCATACGTAATGGTGAACAGAAACGGTGTCCCCACGTCCCCACGTCCCCACGCAAGGTCTCCCCTCGGACAGGGAAATCCACAACAAAACCGGTTAAGGTGCCATCTCGGGCACAGAGATTGCAGTCCCTGTTTGCAGCCTTTTGCACGTTTCTCTTCGTCGTTTTCCAGGGAAAACGTGGCGCTTGACGACTGTCCACGAAGGTGAGCTCGTGCGCCCCGGAGCTGAAGGTGGTGGGCGCCCACGGGCGATCCGATTCTGAGCAGGCTTGCACGGCCCGCGGGGGTAGGTGCCTCGCGCACGGGCAGGAGGGAGACAGCACCTGTATGGGCGAGCGTGTACGTGCACGCACAGCACAGCCTCGGACCACAAGTGTAACGCTCCCCCACCTCACCTCCGTCCTTTCCTGGGTGCCTGGGTGTCCCTCCAGAGTCCCAGACGCCGGGTTTCCCAGGACACGGCCAGCTACAGGGCTCGATTACAAGTCATGTCCTCACTCACTCGCTCTATTCCCGCCAGCTGTGCCTAGCGATGAGAACGATCCAGCCGAACTGTTTAGACGAGGCTGCTCAGCCCGGCCACCGCGAGGAACAGGTGTAAAGAAAGGGGGCGGGGGGGGGGGCGCAGCTCAGTCTGTTGAGCGTCCGGCTCTTGATTTCGGCTCAGGTCACGATCTCACGGTTCGTGGGCTCCAGCCCCACATCAGGCTCTGTGCTGACGGCGCAGAGCTCGGCACGGAGCCCGCGTGGGAGTCTCTCTCTCCCTCTTTGCCCTTCCCCCACTCAAGTGAGCGTGCCCTCTGTCTCTCTCAAAATGAATAAATAAGCTTTAAAGAAAGGCAAACATGCGGGACGTACGTCCGCGTTCGCTGGCGCACCTGTGCGGAAACTCCCTAGAGGGCTTCCCTTCTACAAGTGATGCCGAGAGCTTGACGGTGTCCTCTTGCCCATCCTGTGTCTGAGCCCAGTCCCTTCCTCCTCCTCCATCTGTGGAAGCAAAGGAAGGGAAACGCAGAGCCACAGGTCCCTAGAAAGGCACACGCCTCTCCCTCTCACTTATTCCGAGAACACCACCAGCTAAGTCCGCAAACGCGGGAAAACTCAGACGCGCACCTGTCCTCCACGTGTCCGCAGGTACACTGGCCCAGGCGAGATGAGCTTGCGGGTTAACGCAACGAGCATGCGTCTCCCCCCTCCCCCCGCCCCAGTCGGATGCAGGTGGGGAGGGGGTCTGCTCCACCAGTCATTCAGGACCCAGAGGGCCTGTCGCCATCCGGGCCCTCCACATCCGGCCAGCAGAACGTGAAAGATGATGCAGGAACTAAGGGACCCGAGTGCAAACAGAGCTCTCAAGGCCACATACACCTGCAGCGGGACTGGGTGCCCCAGAGGGAGGGGGAGAGGGTGAGCACACACCCGGTCCCTGTCACAGCGGCCTGGTTTCCGACCGCGGAACAGCAGTCCCCCCCACCCCGGAAGCTGCTCCGGGAAGGACCTGACACGTCCTGCATGGGCAGTGGGGGTGGGGCTTCCCAGCCAATGCTCCTGCCCCTCCCTTAGACTCCAAGTCCGAGGGCACCCCTTCATTCCAACCACTCAGCTTCTCTCTGACAACTTTCCTTTGTGAGCACGATTCACTTTTTCACACACATTTAAGCGGAAAAGAGCCATCTTTCAAGCAGGAATATAAAATGCTTTCTCTACAGAGAACGTTTCTTTTCCTCCTCCACTGGCTCACTTCGTAACTGAAGCTCCCCACGGCAAACATGTTATCTGCCGCGGATCACACATAAATATTTAAAATTATTTTCCAGATGTCCAGGCAAACTTGTAGGTCACCGGCCCCTTGCTTGTTATTTCCAGCAACTTTCTGCTTAGAAAAGGAAAGAGTGAGAGCCCAGGTACCTGTACAGACTGGGGGTGAGGTGGCCTGGGGACCCCCAAGAGGGGTGTGGCATAGGACGCGCTTTCCACTTTATGAGGGACCAAAGAGCCGCTTCCCGAAACCTTAGAAATCGGTCCTGGGATGGTCAGTGGAGGCAACAGGTATTTTATTCATAACGTGAGGCATACGGTCCACATTTTTGGAAGACGCCCCACGTTGCTGGGAAGCCTGCCCTCAGATTCAGGAGCGTGGAAATGAATTCCCTTATTGTCACGCGCCTGTTCTGGCACAACGACTAAGCGAGAAAACTCCTCAAAACGCAGTGGCTGAGAGCAGCCGCGATCCTCGAGACGTCTCCTGGTTCTGTGGGGCGGGAGCTGGGGCAGGGCTCACCTGGGCGCCTCTGGCCCAGGGTCCTGCGGGAGTCAGCTAGGGGACTGGGTACTGGCTGCAGGTGCTCCCGGCTGGCGAGTTGGGGCTGGCCATGGGAGCATCTTCCAAAGCCGGACAGAGGGTCCCGGGGGCCTCTGTGCTCCTGTGGCAGGCTCCAGGGGACAGGGACCCCGGGCAGAAAGGTCAGTCACACTGGAAGAAGCGCTTGTGGGGGAGGAGGGGGTGCTGGTGTGACCTCGTCGGGAAATGCAGCCTGCCCTAGGACCCAGCGTGCGAATCTCACTCCCGGAGCTTACACAAGCCTAAAGCAAGAGAAGTGGCTTGGAGAGGTGACATTACCAGGACGGGGAGGGACGGACACTGGCACAGGGGCGACGTGGCTCCAGAGCCCC